>NW_026991714.1:71051499-71651499 GCF_029215605.1 Mirounga angustirostris
TGCAATCATGCTGTCTGAATTATTTTGCTCAACATTATGTTTGTGAAATTGCTTCACACTTGTGTCTTATTATGCCTTTGGTCTTCTCCAAGCTGGATGGGGTTCTGTGCTATGAATATACAACAGTGTATTTATGCTTCTAATGAATACAGGTAGTTTCCCTTGATAAGATATTACAAATATGGCTGTTATAAATATTTCAGTTAGCTTTATTGTTGCTATTGAACACATGTATACCTATCTGTTGAGTTTACTTACAGGTGGAAGAAATGTCCTGTTTGTAGAGTGTGTATGTTCAGCTATATTCAGCTACAGTTGATAGGACATGACAGTTTTTGCAAGTAGCCAAATAAATTCATATTCACATCATTCGTGTCTGAGGGTTCTGGGTGCTCAATGTCATTGTCAACATTTAATACTAGTATTTTTTTTCTTTGTTTCATTTTAAGCACACTTGTAGATATATAAAACTATCACATTTTCTACATTTCCTTAGTTCTCATGTTTTCTTTTTAAGTAAGAATGTACACAAAACTCACATTTAATTAATCATTCAATAATCTACTTTGAAAACTTGTATTTATTAGCATATGCTTATATATTTATATATGTACATAAAAATAAAAATTCACAAAATTTTATCTAATGTCATACAGTGACTCTGCACACTCATAAGGATCTCATTGTACTTCTTCCCACCTTCTTGTATTTCATCAGACACTTGAAAAATCTTGAAAAATCTTGTCAAAAATCTTGACATTGATGGTTTTCAGGAAGTGTTTATGGACTGATTCACAGTAATTCTTGAGAAGACAGCTAGGGACTCATTAAATAATATAAATGATCAAAGGATGTCAGTTTTGCTAACCTCAGGTTTTGTTTGTTAATCTACCTGTGGTGCGTGAGCATGTCTTTCTTTGTTTGAGAACAGGGTCTTTCCTAAGTGCTCATCAGAACCCGTAACCTAAGCTTGCAAGGTGCACCTATTTTTTACATTCTTTTTTTTTTTTTAAAGATTTTATTTATTTATTTATTTAACAGAGAGAGACACAGCGAGAGAGGGAACACCAGCAGGGGGAGTGGGAGAGGGAGAAGCAGGCTTCCTGCAGAGCAGGAAGCCCGATGCGGGGTTCGATCCCAGGACCCTGGGATGGAAGCCCGATGCGGGGTTCCAACCCAGGACCCTGGGATCATGACCTGAGCCAAAGGCAGACGCTTAACGACTGAGCCACCCAGGCGCCCCTATTTTTTACATTCTTAACTGACTCTTACTTCCACTGAATTTTCCTTTCTTTGATCCCTCACCATATGGATGGTTCGGAGGCAAAAGAAAAATAAAGTTTTGGTTTTGGCAAAAAATAGTAAGTTTGATCCTGAGGTTCACAATGTGCATTATTTGCATTTTAATCCCAAAGTCTGCATTTGACTTTATAAAATGTATTGTAGTTATTACTTTTACCTTATTTGTTTTTAATTAACTTATTTTAAACATTACAAGAATATGAAAAATAAAGCATCTTAATAAGGTAGATTATGCAATATTTATCCCCACAGCTATACATAGAGATATGTGGAAATTTTAGACATTTGAGGCATTTATTTTTATATTACGAGTAGAATTTTATATTTTCCCAGAGGCTTTAAGACAGAAATTTTCAAATGTACTAGCTTAGAACATTAGATTTGGACCCAATAAAGGCTTTAGACTTGGAAAATATTAAGCTAAGAACAGCAGTAAAAAACCGTGTGGTATTGTGGCTGGTTGCTCCTGGTACCAGGGAAAATGCAGATTACCTGAGATACGTCTGAGAGTAAAAAGTGCAGATTACCAAAGACATATATGGTCATAGTTATAATATGTAATATTTTTTCATCTGAAGCTCAAGATCTATGGCATATAAGAAAAGAGTATTTGTCATTAATTTTCTCCTTCTAAACCCTCATAACAACATAGTATATAATTATATTCTGTAAAATTTTAAAATTATTTGATGTATTGTTTCTTCTCTCTCTAACAAGAGTCTTGGGGATTTTCACAAAGTGATTCTTTATTTATCTATTATTTAGCAACCTCAACAGCAAATAGCAAGCACAATATATATTAAGTATATAGTAGATGCTTGAGAAATGTTATCTGTCTATACAGGTCTGTATCTCATCAGAGCTATCAAGTTATATTGCAAAGCACTCATGAGTGCACTCTTCCTCTGACTGAATGATCCATTCCCCGAGTGCTTGTGAGAACTCTTATTTTAAAGAATAAAGCTCAGTATCAAATAAATGTTAGTTGTTTAAATGAATTCACGAAAGCAGAAGAGAATCTCTATTGAATATTCTGTTTGTGATTTCAGACCAGTGCTAAAGAAATTTAGAAGACATAGTTATAAATATGTAGGAGTGGAAATTTTTTCTCTTCTTCCCTTCTAGGTCCTTTGGCTGGCCTAATAATTGAATTGACAGAAAACAGATTAACAGGAGAAAAACAAATCCAATTACTAACATATGAGAGCCCCGTAAGGACATGAGGCTCACAGGTAGTCAGGCAGTCAAGGTGATGGGCCAGCCTGAGCTAAGGAAAAGGGGTGGGGCTTCAAAGGGAGGAAGACAAGTCATGGAAAGATGAAAAGAGCAAGTGTTTGGATAAATAAATAAATAAATAAATAAATAAATAAATTTTAAAAATTGCCATTCCACAAGTCTTTCTGATACAAAAGTTATCTCTGGCATAGCGGTCTTCCTGGTACAGGCCCCCTTGTCTAAATTCTTGTAGGCAGTGAAGGGAGAGTCTGCTGGCCTGTGATTGCCTTCAGCTCAGAATAATCCACATGCCCAAGTGGCCATCTTTGGAAGGCTTCTTTTGAACCCCTTCAAAGGTATATTGGAGTAATTAGGTAAACTTCCAGCAAGGTTTTGAAGTAGGCACTGAAAAGAGGGATTATTTGGGAATGGAAGAACTCTGCTACCTCCCAATCCCCAGAAGAGAGCCAGTAGGACCTTATTCTGGATGCGACCGTAAGAAGTGCACTGAAAAGTCAGAGGGAGCAGGGGAAGAGGCCGGCTCATTTGGTATCCTGGACTGCGATCTGTGTCTGACCCGGTGGAGCCCTCCAGTCCTGGAAAGTTCTTTGTCTTGCAAAGAACTAAACCTATAAATCCAGGTGGATAGCAATTTAATAGAGTTATCTTTACTTTTCACATACTCTACCAAGTTCCTTCACTGCTCTCTGGCAAAACTTCAATCACTGATAACATATTGAGAGCCAGCCTACTTATTTCATATAACTGATCAAATGCATTCTAGAAGATTAAAGAGGATATTTCAGACTTTTACTTCCCCACTGTTTTAGGCCCTAAACTCAAGCATAGGTATTATTGATTTTCATCTCTCAAGAGAGTATCACTGCTGATTCCATTTCCTGGATGGTCCTTCTTGTTTGGCATAATCCCAGTGTTTCCTCTACAGTCTCTTCCCAGAATATTTATAACATTTTCCCTTTTGCCTGTCATTTGTATCCAAAAGATAGAATTTTGATTGCAATGGAGACTGACCACACTGCCTCTCTAAATATAATCTAATGTGTTGCCTAGTCTTAAAGACAGGAAAGGCAAAGTTTGTTTTGTTCTAGTCTTTTCTTCATCAAAGTGTCTCTAACCCTGAAACTCAAATGAAGTGCAAAACATGCTAGTCTAGTCATCTTTCCTTTGTGTGTGTATGTTTAAAATTTATTTATTTATTCGAGAGAGAGAGAGCATGCATGAGCAGGGGGAGGGGCAGAGGGAGAGGGAGAATCTCAAGCAGACTCTGCCACACTGAGTGTAGAACCCCGGCATATGGCTCAATCTCATGACCTGAGCGTGAGATCATGATCAGAGCTGAAACCAAGCGTCAGAAGCTTAACTGATGGAGTCACCCAGGTGCCCCTCCTTTGTGCTTTTTAATGAAAATCTTTATTTCCGTTGAAAAGAGTTTACACCTTATTAAAATATGAAACATCATGATATAAGCTAAGCTTACTATGAAATAAACTTATTAAATATAATACATACTCATTTATAAATATAGTATGCATTATTTCTTTCAACTGTTCATTTTTCCCTTATATGGGCAGGTCCTATGCAGTCGGCCAGGGCTTGAATAGAGCAAAAGGCTGGTCCTCCCAAGAGTGTGGGAACTTCTCCCACTCGAGGCCTTGCAGCAGGAGGGGCCCCCGTACTCCTGGGATCATCAGCCTTGGTTCTATGGTGGTTGTTCTGAAGCCACTCCATTTTGGGGGCAATTTGTTGTACTGTAACAAATCATGAACACAACTGCTTTTGAGGCCCAACATTGCATTTTATATTTAACAGAAAGTGTGGGCATGGGTAATCGCAGAGAGCTCCATATTTACTAACCTGACCAGGAAGGACCTCTTTCATAAAATGACTAAACAGATTATCTTTTGAATATTAAAATTTTGTGACCACATTTCAGGCTATTCTTTCATCGGATCACCAAATGCTTATTATGTCTTTCCGTGTTCCTGCCAATCCCTTACCACTATGATTGCCTCATTTCGAGTTCTAAATTATATATATTTCATTGTTATCAGGTGACTCTTTGAAGGTGATTAATGATAAGACATGGGCTGATGCTGTTACCCACCAAGAATGATTAAAGCCAGAACCTCATGATTTCCATACATTTTGCAAAAAATGTATGCAATTATTGGGTATACACATTTTCTAAGAGTAAGATTCATGGGTCCCTTCAGGTTCTCTCAAATATTAGGGACCTGGGGCACCTGGGTGGCTCAGTCGTTAAGCGTCTGCCTTCGGCTCAGGTCATGATCCCAGGGTCCTGGGATCGAGCCCCGCGTCGAGCTCCCTGCTCGGCGGGACGCCTGCTTCTCTCTCTCCCACTTACCCTGCTTGTGTTCTCTCTCTGGCTGTCTCTCTCTGTCAAATAAATAAATAAAATCTTTAAAAATAAATATTAGGGACCTGAGAAAGCCTAAGAAAACTAAGAAATGAGAGCAAGGAAAATTTCACAAAGTCTATGAGAGGACTGTGATACAAAACAGGGAAGCTGATTTATAAGATGCAAACCAAAGTTTCGCATATTGAATGTTACAGATTTAGGTATTCCTACGTTCCATAAATGTACGTTTGATGCCCAGTGTATACACTATGCCGGATAATTGAGCTACACCTGGTATTGTAAACCAAACCCTAAGCCTCACTACTGCGCTCACCCTTCTCATCCTGACGGCCCCGCCACAGATCTCACTTTGCACTCTGTTATACACGCTGTTATAGCAGTTGCTGTACACTCATGTAGGTGCGGGGAGGAAGTGCTGGGAGGGGAGTCCAGGACGTAGTGGGCATGCCCACTTAGATGATGCCTGAAAGAGGAGCCGGTAAGTCATCAGATGCAAGGAGGAGGGCGGTCGTCCTCACAGAGAAGATGGGGAACGAGGTGATGGAGAATGTGTTAGAGACTTCCACATCAGAGGCTGAGTGTGATTTGGGGACAGCATGCGTGGAGGTAATAGGCGAAGAAAACAGAACTAAGGGTCTGCGTGTTTGTTAGGGTTAATCCGTTCATATTCAGTTCCTAGTAGAACAAGAAGAAAAGCTGAAAATGCCAGCTTCTAATTGAAAGTCAGACTCCTAGTATTTCTTTTAATTAACAACAGATCATTCACTTGAAAAAAGCAAACTGTACTTTTTATTTTGATGGTAAGGTATTTGATTGATTTATTATAATTTTAAAAGGAATTCACCTTTTTTAGCCACATAATCACAATATACCTTGTTTTGTCAAAATTGTATTTTATAAACTTATCAATTAGTAAATAGCTTACCACACTTAAATTTTACAAAACATAAAAGCAGGGCACCTGGGTGGCTCAGTTGGTTAAGCGACTGCCTTCGGCTCAGGTCATGATCCTGGAGTCCCTGGATCGAGTCCTGCATCGGGCTCCCTGCTCGGCGGGGAGTCTGCTTCTCCCTCTGACCCTCCTCCCTCTCATGCTCTCTGTCTCTCTCTCATTGTCTCTCTCGCAAATAAATAAAATCTTAAAAAAAATAAAAAAATAAAAAATAAAAAAAACAAAACATAAAAGCGGTTGCCCCTGAAAATACGGTTCTAGGACAACTTAAACCTGAAATCAGTGGGAAATGCTCTTAAACTGGAAAGTGGTAATAATTCAGACTAAAGTACTCCTGAGAGATTCAAGGTTTGAAACGGCTTTTTAGGAATGTTTGAATGAGGCTTCAAATCTTAAATATATGACTTTATTTATAATCACAAAGCAGTAACTGCTGTTTATTATATTTGTTTTAAAATTTGTTCCTGACATAGGAAAATAAATCACCAGTTACCTCAGTTTTACCACTGATGAATCTAATTACTACATAATATTTACACTCTCATTGCTTCATTAATTACATACAAAGCCTATATTTTAAAACTTCTGAGACCTTAATTTGCACTTAAGTCACAACACTTCTACTTATCTTATTCGTTTTGAGTTGCAGGTCTTTAAATACTGAATATGTTATAATGTTGCAGGATAGCTCACTATACTAAGAAAATTACACTCCTTGTCTCTTCCTCTTCACAGATTTTGTGCCTACACAGGTGGTTAAGAAGTGTCTTTCCTTTGTTGCAACAAGACTGGAAGTTGAATGAGGGCAGTGATACAGAGTATGTCAATAAATATTTTAAGAGCTACTGTAAATAATGCTGCAATAGACATAGGGGTGCATGTATCTTTTCAAATTGGTGTTTTCATTTTCTTTGGGTAAATACCCAGTAGTGGAATTACTGGATTATAGGGTAGTTCTATTTTTAATTTTTAACAGAACCTCATACTGTTTTCCACAGTGGCTGCACCTGTTTGCGTTCCCACCAGCAGTGCACGAGGACCCCTGTATATTGCTGTTTTCCCGTATTTTTGTCTGTCAGCAATTTGACTGTGATGTATCTCAGTGTGGTTTTCTCTGCATTTATGCTACTTGGAGATTGCTGAGCTTCATCAGTCTTGGAATATTCATATGCATTATCTCCTACGTCTTCTACCTACTCACTATCTTTATTCCTTCTGATATATAGTTAGAATTTTGTTCTTCATTTTGATATTGTTCTATATGTATCAGACATAATTTTCATTTTTTTTCTCTCTGTGCTTCTGGTTTGTTAATTTTTATGGGCTATTCAATGTGCCCTAATTTCTGCAGCTAGGTCCAGTCAATAGCTATATCCATTTTTGATATTTTATCTTTTAGCTCTAGAATGTCCAGTTGGGTTTTTTTTAAGTTTCCAACATTCTAGAAAATTCCTCAGATGTTCACACACTTTGACTCCCCGCCTACTAATCCCTTGTACATGTTTATAATAGCTGTTGTAAAGTCCTTGTGTAATAATCCTATAGCTGGGTATTTTGTGAACCTGCTTCTACTGACTTTTTTCTCTTGATTATATATTTTTTATTTTTTCCTAATGTATTATATTTTGTAAATGTATCCTGGATATGTAGAAAAAGATAGTAGAAAGGACAGTAAATAGTGTTTGCAGACTGAATGCCAAGTGCATTTAGTCCTGTGAGGACACTAGGGTTCGGGTCAGGCTGAGTCCATTGAATGCATCGTTTAGCGGGATCTAGGCTTTGTTGGGACGTTCGTTCACCACCATTCAGCTGTTTGAAGGGTAGATAAAACTCTGGTAACGTTTGGTATCTGATCATCAGGGTGTTGTCAGAGTTCTATCTCTACTTTTAGTCCAGATGTTGGGCAGCTGGTAGGGATTCTCCTTTTTCTCTAGTGAAGCCCCCTTCTTTCTGTACCTAGGAAAAAAAATTCTCTCCAATCTGAAGACTTGGTCCCAGACATTAGGGCAAAAGTCCCCAGCCGGTATATGCTACCACTGACTCAGTGAAGGGCTTGAGCTCTTATTTGGTATTTCTCTCACTGTCCTGTCCTAAACCCAAACTGTAGGGCACCATTATGCTAAGCTCCTTAAGATTCTTGCTATGGTCTGAATCCTTGTATCCCTCCGAAATTCATGTTAAAAACCCAATGCCCAAAGTGATTATGTTAGGAGCTGGGGACTTTGGTATGAGATGCGGTCCTGAGGGCTGAGCCCTCCTTGAGGAGGCATCCATCCCTGTAAGAGACCCCAGAGATCCCTTCCCTGTCCTCCATGTGCGATACAATGAAAAGCCTGTGACCTCACTCAGCCATGCCAGCACACTGATCTTGGACCTCTGGCCTCCAGGACTTTGAAGAATAAATGTCTGTCATTTACAAGCACTCGGTCTGTGGCATTTTGTTATAGCCGCTCAGAAGGACGAACGCAACCCTGCATCTTGTGGGGATGTGTTTCTCAGGTCTTTTGCTCTTCCCCAGCCTTTATCACAGTGCTCTTGTGCACTCACAAATGCTGTTTAAGAAGGAACTGGCAGGTGTATTCGCATTAGATAAGTTTGGCTTCTCTGGATTCTAATCCTACAGGCTCACTTCTGTGTCATAGTAAAAATGTGCTGAAATGTAAGGTGTTCTTCTCACCCTCCTCTACGGTGTATCTCCCTTTCCTAATCTCCTGTCTCCACTGTGGAACTCACTTCTCCCAAGAACTGCCCATCCCTTTTGGAACTTAGTGTTTTTCCTGCTCTACTGTATCACCATACTTCTGATGGGGTCCCCAAAACTACAAATTGGCAGCCTAGCTACCTTTTCCCCCTTTGCTAGGTGTGGTGCAATGGTCTCTTGAGATTTTTCTATGTCCTGGCTGGAGTATAATTTATTGATTTATTTTTAACATTTTATTGTCCCTATATATAAGGTGTGATTCTTATAAGAAACATAGGGAGTCTTCCCCCTTTTAAAACCAGTGATTATTTTTCTTTTTAATGATTTTTGCACTTTACTTACTACCTTCACCACTAACTCCTTAATTTTGAGTTTTTATCTCTCCCTGACTTTGAAAGTTTATTTTGTTTGCTAGGTTTTGTGCTTAAATGAATGGATAAAAAGATGTGGTCCATATATACAATGGAATATTACTCAGCCATCAGAAAGGATGAATACCCAACTTTTACATCAACATAGATGGGACTGGAGGAGATTACGCTAAGTGAAATAAGTCAAGCAGAGAAAGTCAATTATCATATGGTTTCACTTATTTGTGGAACATAAGGAATAGCATGGAGGACATTAGGAGAAGGAAGGGAAAAATGAAGAGGGGGAAATCGGAGGGGGAGATGAACCATGAGGGACTATGGACTCCGAGAAACAAACTGAGGGTTTTAGAGGGGAGGGGCCTGGGGGGATGGGTTAGCTTGGTGATGGGTATTAAAGAGGGCACATACTGAATGGAGCACTGGGTGTTATATGCAAACAATGAATCATGCAACACTACATCAAAAACTAATGATGTAATGTATGGTGACTAACATGACATAATAAAAAGGTATGTATTGTTTTAGAATAAGACAGTTTTTTTTTTAAGATTTTATTTATTTATATGACATACAGAGAGAGAGACAGCGAGAGGGAACACAAGCAGGGGGAGTGGGAGAGGGAGAAGCAGGCTCCCCACGGAGCAGGGAGCCCGATGTAGGGCTCGATCCCAGGACCCTGGGATCATGACCTGAGCTGAAGGCAGATGCTTAATGACTGAGCCACCCAGGTGCCCCTAGAACAAGACAGTTTTATAACTAACTAGATAAATGACTGAATCACCCATTTGATTTTATATAAAGTGATTTCTGTGTGTGTGAAGTGACCACACAGGGTATGTACAAGTATAGTGTTGACCTCTAGCCTCCACAAGATGTATGTGCCTTCATTAGTGTAGGAGAAATGGAATCCATGTCAAACCTCCCCCTGATTCTTTTCTTTTATCTCCAAAAGATTTCTTACTTGGTCCTTATAGATAACCCTCTTCTCACCAAAACCATGGCCAATGACTGAAACATGTAGATGTTAACAGTGAGGGTACCGAGGCAGAAAGACCTGGTTCGGTGTAGTGCCTTCCGGTTGCTGCTTTGACAAATCACCACAAACTTCGTGGCCTAACACAACACACTAGTTTTTTTGAGGGGAGGAGGGGCAGAGGGAGAGGCAAAGAGAGGATCCAAAGCTGACTCCATGCTCAACGCAGAGCCCAACACAGGGCTCAACCTCCCCACCCTGAGATCATGACTGCAGCCTAAATCCAGAGTCGGACGCTTCACTGACTGAGCCCCACACATTTTTTTCTACTCCTATATTCAATAGACAAGAAATCTGATGTGGATCTCATTGGGCTAAAATTAAGTTTGGCGGGGTACATTTCTGGAGGATCTCCAGGAGACTCTGTTTCCTTGCCTTTTCCAGCTTCTAGGCCACACCATTCCTTGGCCCATGCCCTCCTCCCCCACCTTCAAAGCCTGCAGGAGAAGGTCGGGTCCTTCGCACATAGCATCGCTCCAACTTCCTCTTCTGCTTCTTTCTTTTCAGGGTCACCCCAGTAGTCCAGGATAATCTCCCTATTTGAAGGTCATCTGATTGGCGGCCTTCATTCCACTGACGATCCCCTTTGCCATGTCATCTCACATATATGTGGGTTCCAAGGATGAGGAAGCAGACATCTTTGGGGGGTGATTATTCTACCTACCAGTCATATCCTGACCTCAGTCTTGGACCCATCCTGACTCCAGCTTTTAAAATTTGTCCACCGGATTGTGTCTTTAAAAGCTTCAATTTCCTGATCTGTAAAATTGCTTATTTGTTGTCAGGAAGTAATGAGGTAATAAATGTGAATGTTTAGTGTAGAACTTAACAAACAAGAAATACTCAGTAAATGTTAGTTCTACTATTATTGATAATAAACACCACTAGAGGATGAAGACACAAGAAAATACCCTCAGTTTGATTCCCGGAGTCCATAGTCTCTCATAGTTCATCTCTCCCTCTGATTTCCCCCCCTTCATTTTTCCCTTCCTTCTCCTAATGTCCTCCATGCTATTCCTTATGTTCCACAAATAAGTAGTCACCTTATGCCCACAAGGTACTCTGTGGGTATCCCTTTGGACAAAACCGTGGTCAATAAGGACATCTTTAGAGACCCTGCTCCTAAATGCAAGGCCCAACGACGGGCCAAGGTCAAGTTTGAGGAGAGGTACAAGACCAGCTCCAACAAATGGTTGTTCCAGAAGCTGCAGTTTTAGATCTGTTTTGTTTCAGTCATTAAAAATACAAAAAAAAAAAAGAAAAAAGAAAGAAAGAAAAGAAAAAAAAAGAAGAAAAGAAAAATATCCTTAAGAGTATACATGTTTTTATCTATTCCTCCTGAATTTTTATAATTTGCTAATTAGCTATAAATAGTGTAAAGGTACTTGGGAAGTGCTTCAATATAATTTGGAGAAGTATGTCATTAACATCGTTTCTGCAGTTTACTACTGTAGAGAAAATTGATAATCATAAAAACATTAGACTATTTGACAGTATTTCTGTGACTGCAGAGTTAATGGCAGGACAGCTAATCACTGTCCAGACAGACCCTGTGCACCTCTCAAGGATGCCGATGCCACCTTGGCATCTGTGATGGAAGCAGATGCTATTTGCATCTGTTTTCTGTGATAGTCACCGAAGGTGGCAGAAAAAAAATTAACACAAGCTGCTCAAATATTCAAGAACATA
Source organism: Mirounga angustirostris (assembly GCF_029215605.1). Lineage (NCBI taxonomy): Eukaryota > Metazoa > Chordata > Mammalia > Carnivora > Phocidae > Mirounga > Mirounga angustirostris. The sequence goes on from NW_026991714.1 coordinate 71,063,164, forward strand.
TTTGGTTTATCAAAGCACTTTTTAAAAATTACTGTAAGAGATGAGATTTATAGGAAATACACATCTTAAGAAACTGAGAAATACATTGTTCTGAATTTACCTGTGAACATCTGTATTGTGTCTGATTTCTAATGGCTTGCTCTCATTGAATTCCCAAGGACAATACTTTCAAGCAAAAGGAAAAGAGAAAGGAAATAACAGTTCTTTCATTTTGAAACTTAACACGAGAATTATTGACCAAACTTATTATCTATTGTGTACTGGAAACAGCTTCTGTAAGGTATTTTTACATAGATTGATATTGTACCTTCAATTTTTTTTAAGAGATTTTATTTATTTATTTGTCAGAGAGCACAAGCAGGGGGAGTGGCAGGCAGAGGAAGAGGGGGAAGCAGACTCCCTGCAGAGCAAGGAGTCCGATGTGGGACTTGATCCGAGGACCCTGAGATCATGACCTGAGATGAAGGCAGATGCTTAACCAACTGCGTCACCCAGGTGTCCTTTTTCCTTTTTTTTTTTTTAAAGATTTTATTTATTTATTTGTCAGAGAGAGAGAGCTGTACCTTCAATTTTTCAAGTTTTCTTTTTTTTTTCCTAATAACCTTGGTAATTTAGTTCCAACCCCATAGGAATTTTTAAGTAGAATCAAAGATGGCCTGCTTCTCAAGCATGTGAGAAAATCCTAAGCAAATTTGATTTTCCCAGGGGCTCTTCCTAAAGTGATTTTATCAGTCCTGGGTAGAAGCTGGACTGCAATAGTAATTTTTTTTTTATTTCACCCAGTCCATATAATTGATATATAAAAATAACCATAGGACGCTGTTAATGTTGGGACATTCTGACAATAACAAATGGGTGAATGGCTGCAGGTGTAGACACGAACTTTGTAACTGACTTAAACATTAATTTATACAGTAGCTATAAAGAGGAAAGAGCAGATTTTGTTATGAAATATTTGTTGATGAATAAATTATTTTCCATTTAATTTGAAGAGCTCACTGCTAGTGAACCAGATCTCTTAAGTACGCAGTGTGAGCCAGAAGGTAACTTTCCTGTAACATTCTATTTGCACATTATACTTACTGAAAACAGTCTCTATATCTAGTGTTTTATTAAATATCCTCTTAATCATCTCAAAGATGGCTATTGCTGTCAACGTGATTTGCAATAATGATTCCTCTTAATTATATTTAGCTCTAATAATGGCATCTATATCAGTTTGCATAACATTTTGGTTTCTCTAAGAATTTTTGGGCTTTGCTGGAGATAGTAAATCCATGATGGCTGTCAAAAAGAAAACAGGTTACGTCTCTAAGCAGGGAAAAAAGAAAGGTAACATGCAAATTCCTACAGAAGACTTTTAAAAGTGCCATTGGCAACAACCTATGGTTGCTCACAGATCTTCCTGTTTCACTTCTCACCAGAAGAGCCAAACTCTGCTGTTCATTGTCTAAGGATGTCCCAAAAAACCTGACATTAATTAGGAGACTAAACACATAGATTAACAGATAGACAAAGGTCTCTATTTTTTAAAATTAGGGGATGCAAAGTCTCAAACAAAATACAATCTAAACCTATTTTAAACATATAAACTTATAAATACAGTTTAACACTTCAATAAAAATTCAGCTGGATCTCTTAAATAGAAAACAGTAAATTAAGTAATTTTTTTTATATTTACATATGAGTTGATAAATATATTCTACTTTTTTTCCTCCTCCTAGAATTATATATATATATATATATATATATATATATATATTTAACACAACTGAATTATAAAAGATACATAAAAATATGCTTCTCCATTAAATTGAGCCCTAAGTCTTATATAATCATTCATATATTCAGATTATCTAGTTTTGAAACAAAATATAATATTAGTGATTACAAGAATTACTTTAGAGACAACACAAGGTTGTCCAGTCAAGAACATCTTAGTTCTACGTGGATTCAAAACTGTTAAAATATGAACCTTACCTATGCATGCAGCACAATTAAGAATGCAAAAGAGTGATCTCTTGGAAGTATAATTAGGCTTACAATTCAACACATAAACTGTACTTTATTATTATTATTATTATTATTATTATTATTATTATTATTATTATCATCAAATGGGCCAATCCTTTCTTTAAAAAGGTTGGATTGCTGGGGCACCTGGGTAGCTCAGTTGTTAGGCATCTGCCTTCGGCTCAGGTCATGATCCCAGGGTCCTGGGATCAAGACCCGCATTGGGCTCCCTACTCAGCGGGAAGCCTGCTTCTCCCTCTCCCACTCCCCCTGCCTGTGTTCCCTCTCTCACTATGTCTCTCTCTGTCAAATAAATAAATAAATAATTTTTTTTAAAAAAAGGTCAGATTGCTTGAAGTTTTCATTATAAATAAATAAATAAATATATTTCACTTTATATATAGGATATTTTATAGTAACTTTAAAAATAATCAGATCTCTCATTATAGAAATATATTACTTTTCTCTAATATGTGAAGTATATTAAACTTCCAAAACATTTTAAAAAGTATGAGATCATTACCATCAACAGTTCAGTGGTAAGTCAAATAAGCCACAACCAAATAATGTTTTGAAATATAGACAAGTTAAGACAATAATTTTTATGTTAATATGTAGTAAGAAGAACTCATGACTTAACAGCAAAGCAAAATTCATATATTAAGGAGAGTTTCAGTGGTTACATGTGAATTTCCAAAATATGAAAGCTATCATTGAGACAAGATATAGCTTAATATAAAGATACACATGTCAAACTTAAAAATTATTGTACATCAAAAGACATAATCAACAGAGTCAAACGGAAACCGCTAGAATGGAAGAAATGTTTGCAAATCATGTATCTGATAAGGGGTTAATCTAGAAAATATAGAGAACTTCTACAACTCAACAACAACAAAAAACAAACAACCAGATTAAAAAATGGGCAAAAGACTTGAACAGACATTTATCCAAAGATGACATACAAATGGCCAACGAGTATATGAAAAGATGCTCAATATCATTAACATTTAGAGAAGCGCAAATCAAAACCACAATGAGATATCACCTCACACCTGATACAATGGCTATTATCAATAAAACAGAAAATAAGTGTTGGTGAGGATGTGAAGAAATTGGAACTCTTGTGCACTGTTGGTGGGAATGTACAAGGATGCAGCTGCCATGGTAAACAGTATGGTGTTTCCTAATAAAAATTTAGAAATGGAATATCAGTCTGCTCAGGCTGCCATAACAAAAGACCACAGACTGCGTGTCTTAAACAACAGAAGCCTGTTTCACAAATTTGGAACTTGAGAAACCCAAGATGGAGGGGCCAGCTGGCTTGGGGTATGGTGAGAGCCATCTTCCCGGCTTGCAGATGATGATCTTCCCAATGCATCGGAAAATGGCTTTTCTTCTGTGCTTATGCAAAGAGACAGAGAGACCGGGACAGGGGAAGTGGCTTCATGGGTATAGACTTTTGGTTTTACAAGATGGAAAAGTTCTGGAGATCTGTTTATGTACACAGTAATGTACATAAACTTAGTACTACTCAACTGTACATTTAAAAATGGTTAAAATGATAAATTTTATATAATATGTTTTTACCATAATTAAAAATAAATGTTAATTATATTTTCAACTTTAAAAAATATCTATATAAATAATCAAAGCACATTTTTTCAGTTACATAATATTTCCCTAAATATTTTCCTCCAAATTCCTTGCCATATCTCCAATAATCTTTCTGAGATTTCTTTTTAGCATTTTTTATCTGGATCACTAAGTTATAATTTAATCTATAAGAATATCAATATACATAAAAGGTATTTTTAACTGAATGATATTTTTAAAATAGTATTTCTATTTTAATGTTCTAGGTGTGCTTTTCCTAGATCTGAGCAAGTGATTTGTTTTAAATTTTAACAAAAGTAGGTTATAGTTTTTGGAGGGGGGAAAGATGGCGGAGGAGTAGGGGACCCTATTTCAACTGGTCCCTGGAATTGAGCTGGATATATACCAGACCACTCTGACACCCACGAAACCAGCCTGAGATGTAAGAAGATCTGGATCTCTACAAACAGAATATCACAGGTGGGGTTGGTTTTGAGGTACGAAGTGGGGAGCCGAGATTCCGCGGGCAGATATCGGAGGATAAACGGCAACGGGAGGGTGCCTGGATGTGAGGATCCTACACCATTGGTGAGTAACAGCCTCGCTTGCTGGGGACGGGCACAGATTCGCAGACTGGTAGTGGCGGGGAAAGGACTTTAGGGCAGCCCCCTGGACGGAAACCCAGAGCAGCGGGGTCACTCGTGCGAACTGGGAGCGGCTGGTGGTTTTAGAAGCACAAAGGGCAGAGACGTGCCCCGACCTGGAGGCAGGACTGGGAGCACTGCAGAGGGGTGCACAACCCAGGACGCCGCAGTTTATAGCAGCACGGACAGAAACGGAGATGGTGTGGCCTGGAGAATTCACTGAAGAACAGACTGCGATCTCTCTGCTCTGAGGCAGAGGGTTGGGAACGGTCTCTTCTGCTCTGACTCACGGGAGAGACACAGAAAGCTGCCAGAGAACAAAAGCCCCCAAAACTGATTCCTGTTGAGTCCATTCCCTGCCACAGGGGGGGCAGGGCAACTCTGCCCAAACAGGGTTGCCTGAGTAACAGCACAACAGGCCCCTCTCGCAGAAGACAGGGTGTGAAAACAAGAGGCCAGCAACCCTAAGGTCCCAAGAAAACAGGTGCATCTTGCTTGGGTTCTGGTCAATAATTTGGACTCAATACATTCCCTCAAACACCCATCAACAGAATGACTAGGAGGAGGAGCCCCCAAAATAGAAGACAAAGATTATGACTTATGCTGCAGATTTACAAATGGATGCATATATAACCAAGTTGTTGGAGATGGAATTCAGGCTAGCAATTGTGAAGACAATGGCTAGAATGGAGAAATCAATTAATGGCACATAGAGTCTCTAAGGGCAGAAATAAAAGGTGAATTGGCAGAGTTTAAAAATGCTATCAAAGAGATCCAATCCAATCTAGATAATCTACCAGCTAGGGTAACTGAGGCAGAAGAGTGAATAAGCGACCTGGAAGACGATATAATAGATAAAAAGGGAAAAGAGGAGGCCAGGGGAAAACAACTCAGAATCCATGAAAATAGAATCAGAGAAATAAGTGACACCATGAAGCATTCCAATGTCAGAATAATTGGAATCCCGGAGGGAGTGGAGAGAGAGAGAGGGCGAGAAGATGTATTTGAGCAAATCATAGCTGAGAACTTCCCTAATCTGGGGAATGAAACAAACATTCGAGTCCTAGAGGCAGAGAGGACCCCTCCTAAGATCAAGGAAAATAGGCCAACACCCCGGCATGTAATAGTAAAACTTGCAAATCTTAGAACCAAGGAAACCATCTTAAGGGCAGTTAGGGGGAAGAGATTCCTTATGTACAGAGGGAGGAACATCAGAATAACGTCAGACCTATCCACAGAGCCTGGCAAGCCAGAAAGGCCTAGCAAGACATAGTCAGGGTACTAAATGAGAAGAACCGCAGCCAAGAATACTTTATTGGCAAGGCTGTCATTTAGAATGGATGGAGAGATGCAGAGCTTCCAAGAGTGACAGAAACTGAAAGAAAATGTGACCACTAAGCCGGCCCTGCAAGAAATATTAAGGGGGGGTTCTATAAAAGGAGAATGACCCCAAGAGTGATATAGAACAGAAATTTACAGGGACAATCTATAAAAACAACGTCTTCACAGGCAACATGATGACAATTAATTCATCTTTCAATAATCACTCTCAACGTGAATGGCCTAAACGCTCCCATAAAACGGCACAGGGTTGCAGATTGGATAAAAAGACAGGACCCATCCATATGCTGTCTACAAGAGACTCATTTTGAACCTAAAGATACATCCAGACTGAAAGTGAAGGGATGGAGATCCATCTTCCATGCCAGCGGACTTCAAAAGAAAGCTGGGGTAGAAATTCTTGTATCAGACAAATTAGATTTTAAACTAAAGACTGTAGTTAGAGACACAGAAGGACACTATATCATTCTTTTTTTTTTTTTAATTTTTTTATTCTTATGTTAATCCCCTTACATTACAACATTAGTTTTAGATGAAGTGTTCCATGATTCATTGTTTGTGCACAACACCCAGTGCTCCATGCAGAATGTGCCCTCCTAAATACCCACCACCAGGCTAACCCATCCTCCCACCCCCCTCCCCTCTAGAACCCTGTTTGTTTTTCAGAGTCCATCGTCTCTCATGGTTTGTCTACCCCTCCGATTTCCCCCGCTTCATTCTTCCCCTCCCGCTACCTTCTTCTTCTTCTTTTTTTCTTAACATATATTGCATTATTTGTTTCAGAGGTACAGATCTGAGATTCAACAGTCTTGCACAATTCACAGCGCTTACCAGAGCACATACACTCCCCAGTGTCTATCACCCAGTCCCCCCATCCCTCTCACCCCACCCCCCACTCCAACAACACTCAGTTTGTTTCCTGCGATTAAGAATTCCTCATATCAGTGAGATCATATGATACATGTCTTTCTCTGTTTGACTTATTTCACTCAACATAATACCCTCCAGTTCCATCCACGTCGTTGCAAATGGCAAGATCTCATTCCTTTGGATGGCTGCATAATATTCCATTGTATATATATACCACATCTTCTTTATCCATTCATCTGTCGATGGACATCTTGGCTCTTTCCACAGTTTGGCTATTGTGGACATTGCTGCTATAAACATCGGGGTGCACGTACCCCTTCGGATCCCTACTTTTGTATCTTTGGGGTAAATACCCAGTAGTGCAATTGCTGGATCATATGGTAGCTCTATTTTCAACTTTTTGAGGAACCTCCATACTGTTTTCCAGAGTGGCTGCACCAGTTTGCATTCCCACCAACAGTGTAGGAGGGTTCCCCTTTCTCCGCATCCCCGCCAACATCTGTTGTTTCCTGACTTGTTAATTTTAGCCATTCTGACTGGTGTGAGGTGATATCTCATTGAGGTTTTGATTTGGATTTCCCTGATGCCGAGCGATATTGAGCACTTTTTCATGTGTCTGTTGGCCATTTGAATGTCTTCTTTGGAAAAATGTCTGTTCATGTCTTCTGCCCATTTCTTAATTGGATTCTTTGTTCTTTGGGTGTTGAGTTTGATGAGTTCTTTATAGATTTTGGATACTAGCCCTTTATCTGATATGTCATTTGCAAATATCTTCTCCCATTCTGTCGGTTGTCTTTTGGTTTTGTTAACTGTTTCCTTTGCTTTGCAAAAGCTTTTTATCTTGATGAAGTCCCAATAGTTCATTTTTGCCCTTGCTTCCCTTGCCTTTGGCGATGTTTCTAGGAAGAAGTTGCTGCGGCTGAGGTCAAAGAGGTTGTTGCCTGTGTTCTCCTTTAGGATTTTGATGGACTCCTGTCTCACATTGAGGTCTTTCAGCCATTTGGAGTCTATTTTTGTGTGTGGTGTAAGGAAGTGGTCCAGTTTCATTCTTCTGCATGTGTCTATCCAATTTTCCCAACACCATTTGTTGAAGAGACTGTCTTTGTTCCCTTGGACATTCTTTCCTGCTTTGTCGAAGATTAGTTGACCATAGAGTTGAGGGTCCATTTCTGGGCTCTCTCTTCTGTTCCATTGATCTATGTGTCTGTTTTTTTGCCAGTACCATGCTGTCTTGATGATGACAGCTTTGTAATAGAGCTTGAAGTCCGGAATTGTGATGCCACCGGCTTTGCTTTTCTTTTTCAATATTCCTCTAGCTATGCGGGGTCTTTTCTGGTTCCATACAAATTTTAGGATTATTTGTTCCATTCCTTTGAAAAAAGTGGATGGTATTTTGATGGGGATTGCATTGAATGTGTAGATTGCTCTAGGTAGCATTGACATCTTCACAATATTTGTTCTTCCAATCCATGAGCATGGAACGTTTTTCCATTTCTTTGTGTCTTCCTCAATTTCTTTCATGAGTATTTTATAGTTTTCTGAGTACAGATCCTTTGTCTCTTTGGTTAGCTTTATTCCTAGGTATCTTATGGTTTTGGGTGCAATTGTAAATGGGATCGACTCCTTAATTTCTCTTTCTTCTGTCTTGTTGTTGGTGTATAGGAATGCCACTGACTTCTGTGCATTGAATTTATATCCTGCCACTTTACTGAATTCCTGTATGAGTTCTAGCAGTTTTGGGGTGGAGTCTTTTGGGTTTTCCAAATAAAGTATCATATCATCTGCAAAGAGTGAGAGTTTGACTTCTTCTTTGCCAATTTGGATGCCTTTGATTTCTTTTTGTTGTCTGATTGCTGTGGCTAGGACTTCTAATACTATGTTGAATAGCAGTGGTGATAGTGGACATCCCTGCCGCGTTCCTGACCTTAGGGGGAAAGCTCTCAGTTTTTCCCCATTGAGAATAATATTTGCTGTAGGTTTTTCATAGATGGCTTTTATGATATTGAGGTATGTACCCTCTATCCCTATACTCTGAAGAGTTTTGATCAAGAAAGGATGCTGTACTTTGTCAAAAGCTTTTTCTGCATCTATTGAGAGGATCATATGATTCTTGTTCTTTCCTTTGTTAATGTACTGTATCACATTGATTGATTTGCGGATGTTGAACCAACCTTGCAGCCCAGGGATAAATCCCACTTGGTCATGGTGAATAATCCTTTTAATGTACTGTTGGATCCTATTGGCTAGTATTTTGGTGAGAATTTTTGCATCCATGTTCATCAGGGATATTGGTCTGTAATTCTCCTTTTTGATGGGGTCTTTGTCTGGTTTGGGGATCAAGGTAATGCTGGGCTCATAAAATGAGTTTGGAAGTTTTCCTTCCGTTTCGATTTTTTGGAACAGTTTCAGAAGAATAGGTATTAATTCTTCTTGAAATGCTTGGTAGAATTCCCCTGGGAAGCCATCTGGCCCTGGGCTTTTGTTTTTTGGGAGATTTTTGATGACTGCTTCAATTTCCTTAGTGGTTATAGGTCTGTTCAGGTTTTCTATTTCATCCTGGTTCAGTTTTGGTAGTTGATACATCTCTAGGAATGCATCCATCTCTTCCAGGTTATCTAATTTGCTGGCATAGAGTTGCTCATAATATGTTCTTATAATTGTTTGTATTTCTTTGTTGGTTGTGATCTCTCCTCTTTCATTCATGATTTTGTTGATTTGGGTCATTTCTCTTCTCTTTTTGATAAGTCTGGCCAGGGGTTTATCAATCTTGTTAATTCTTTCAAAGAACCAGCTCCTAGTTTCGTTGATCTGTTCTACTGTTCTTTTAGTTTCTATTTCATTGATTTCTGCTCTGATCTTTATGATTTCTCTTCTCCTGCTGGGTTTAGGCTTTATTTGCTGTTCTTTCTCCAGCTCCTGTAGGTGTAGGGTTAGGTTGTGTACTTGAGACCTTTCTTGTTTCTTGAGAAAGGCTTGTATTGCTATATACTTTCCTCTTAGGACTGCCTTTGCTGCATCCCATAGATTTTGAACAGTTGTGTTTTCATTTTCATTGGTTTCCATGTATTTTTTTAATTCTTCTTTAATTTCCTGGTTGACCCATTCATTCTTCAGTAGGATGCTCCTTAGCCTCCATGTATTTGAGTTCTTTCCGACTTTCCTCTTGGGATTGAGTTCTAGTTTCAAAGCATTGTGGTCTGAAAATAGGCAGGGAATGATCCCAATCTTTTGGTACCGGTTGAGACCTGATTTATGACCTAGGATGTGATCGATTCTGGAGAATGTTCCATGGGCACTAGAGAAGAATGTGTATTCCGTTGCTTTGGGGTGGAATGTTCTGAATATGTCTATGAAGTCCATTTGGTCCAGTGTGTCATTTAAAGTCTTTATTTCCTTGTTGATCTTTTGCTTAGATGATCTGTCCATTTCAGTGAGGGGGATGTTAAAGTCCCCCACTATTATTCTATTGTTGTTGATGTGTTTCTTTGCTTTTGTTATTAATTGCCTTATATAATTGGCTGCTCCCATGTTAGGGGCATAGATATTTACAATTGTTAGATCTTCTTGTTGGATAGATCCTTTAAGTATGATATAGTGTCCTTCCTCATCTCTTATTACAGTCTTTGGTTTAAAATCTAATTTGTCTGATATAAGGATTGCCACCCCAGCTTTCTTTTGGTGTCCATTAGCATGGTAAATGGTTTTCCACCCCCTCACTTTCAATCTGGGGGTGTCTTTGGGTCTAAAATGAGTCTCTTGCAGACAGCATATCGATGGATCTTGTTTTTTAATCCAGTCTGTTAGCCTGTGTCTTTTGATTGGGGCATTTAGCCCATTTACATTCAAGGTAACTATTGAAAGATAGGAATTTAGTGCCATTGTATTGCTTGTAAGGTGACTGTTACCGTATATTGTCTGTGTTCCTTTCTGGTCTATGTTGCTTTTAGGGTCTCTCTTTGCTTAGAGGACCCCTTTCTAGATTTCCTGTAGGGCTGGTTTGGTGTTTGCAAATTCCTTTAGTTTTTGTTTGTCCTGGAAGCTTTTTATCTCTCCTTCAATTTTCAATGACAGCCTAGCTGGATAGAGTATTCTTGGCTGCATATTTTTCTCATTTAGTGCTCTGAATATATCCTGCCAGTCCTTTCTGGCCTGCCAGGTCTCTGTGGATAGGTCTGTTGCCACTCTAATGTTTCTACCCTTGTAGGTTACATATCTCTTCTCCCGAGCTGCTTTCAGGATTTTCTCTTTGTCTATGAGACTCGTAAGTTTTACTATTAGATGTCGGGGAGTTGACCTATTTTTATTGATTTTGAGAGGGGTTCTCTGTGCTTCCTGGATTTTCATGCCTGTTTCTTTCCCCAAATTAGGGAAGTTCTCTGCTATAATTTGCTCCATTATACCTTCTGCCCCTCTCTCTCTTTCTTCTTCTTCTGGGATCCCAATTATTCTAATGTTGTTTCGTCTTATGGTATCGCTTATCTCTCGAATTCTGCCCTCATGATCCAGTAGTTGTTTATCTCTCTTTTTCTCAGCTTCTTCATTTTCCAGCATTTCATCTTCTATATTACTGATTCTCTCTTCTGCCTCATTTATTCTAGCAGTTAGCGCCCCCATTTTTGATTGCACCTCATTAATAGCCTTTTTGATTTCTACTTGGTTGGATTTTAGCTCTTTTACTTCTCCAGAAAGAGTTTCTCTAATAACTTCCATATTTTTTTCAAGCCCAGCTAGTATCTTTAAAGTGATGATTCTGAACTCTAGATCTGACATCGTACTAATGTCCGTATTGAGTAGGTCCCTGGCAGTCGGTACTGCCTCTTGTTCTTTTTGTTGAGGTGATTTTTTCCGTCTCGTCATTTTGTGCAGAGGAGAATAGATTAATGAGAGAACAAAATGCTAGCAGAGTAACCACGTCCCCAGAAAATATACTCTAAACAAATCAGAAAAGACCTGAAGCAGTGGGATAAGAAGGGGAAAGAGAGAAAAAAGAAAAAGAAAAAAAAAGAAAAAGATAAAGATAAAAACAAAAACAAAGAAAACAAAACAACAACAACAAAAGAAAAACCAGAATGTGATCAAATATGATCTATATGGTATATAGATCAGTGCCACACACTAGATTTGGGGTGTGTTTTCGTCTTTTAGAAGAAAGTGTGTCCCAAAATTTTAAAGAAAGAAAAACTTATATATGTACAAAAATAAGGGTTGATATGATGAAGGGATGGAAAATGACTGTAAAAATGGAAATTATAAAAAATTTTATAAAAGGAATTGATAAGAAGTTGTTTGAAAAAAGAAAGAGGATTTAAAAAAAGAAAAAAGAAAAAGAAAAAAAAAAGGGAGAGGATGTGATCAGGCAGGGGAATAGAAAACACCATATACTAGAGATTTAGGGTATATTTTAATCTGTTAGAAGAAACTATCTCAAAATTTTAAAGAGAGAACAACTTATATATATAAGCCAAAAATATGGGTAACTACTATGAAGGGATAGAATATGACTCTAAAAAAGAAAAATAAAAATGTTTTTTTTAAAAAAAGGGATTGATACGATGTTGTTTGAAAAAGGGAAAAAGAAAAATTCAAAAAGAAATAAAAAGACAAAAAGACAGTTAAAAAAAAATTAACTTTAAAAGACTAAAGAATCATGGTTAAAAAGCCATGAATTCTATGTGCAGTAGTCCCCTAGTGCTGGAGTTCTGCCATTCTCATTGATCGGTAAACTTGGTCTTGGCTGGCTGTTCTCGCTGATCTTCTGGGGAGGGGCCTGTTGCCGTGGTTTCCAAATGTCTCTGCCGGAGGCGGAATTGCCCCGCCCTTGCCCCCTCCCCGCTAAGTAATCTGCTCTGGTTTGCTCTCCGGGGCTTTTGTTCCCTGCGAGCTTTCTGTCCAGCTTTGGAGGCGGAGAGTGAAAATGGCGGCCTCCCAATCTCTGCCCCGGAGGAGCCGAGAACTCGGGCCGCTCCTCAGTGAGCCCCCAGAGAAAAGCTGTCAGTCACTCCCGTCTCCCCGGTCTCCGGCTGCACTCCGTGCTCAACCGGCCTGTGACCGCGCGCCTCTATCTCTGGCACCCGACCCCGGGTGGAGTCTCCAAACCCAGCAGATCCCTGCAGTGCACTCCCGCGTGGCTCCTCCCGGGGGAGGAAGGTGAGTCTCCCCAGACCTGCCGCTTGTTGGGTCCCTCCTGGAGGAGCAGTGGCCCGACTGTGCCGCGGATTACGGTGTATGGCAACCCCGAGCTGAGAGCCCGCGCTTGGGCTCCGCCTCTGCAGCCGGCTTCCCTGCTCCGTTACCTGGGAGCTCTGCCGCACTCAGGCACCCCCGGTCTTTCTGCGACCCCGAGGGTCCTGAGACCACACTGTCCCGGAGGGTTCCACCCCCCGCTTAGCCACCAGAGTGACGTCCCTCGGCGGAGCAGACTTTTAAAAGTTCCGATTTTGTGCTCCGTGGCTTTATCACTTGCCAGAAGCAGCCGACGGAGGCCCCTCCCCCGCCGTCTATCCTCCCGAATATCGCCTCGGATTCCCTTTTCCGCACGTCCTACCTTCCAGAAAGTGGTCGCTTTTCTGATGAGAGAGTTGTTGCTCTTCTTTTCTTCGATCTCCTGTTGAGTTTGTAGGTGTTCAGAATGGTTTGATCCCTATCCAGCTGAATTCCTGAGAGGAGACGAAATCCAGGTCTCCTACTCCTCCGCCATCTTGCTCCGCCCCCCCATCGACACTATATCATTCTTAAAGGGTCTATCCAACAAGAAGATCTAACAGTTGTAAATATCTATGCCCCCAACATGGGAGCAGCCATCTCCATAAGCCAACTGTTAACCAAAATAAAGAGTCATATTGATAACAATACGTTAATTGTAGGAGACCTCAATACTCCACTCTCAGCAATGGACAGATCATCTAAGCAGAAAATCAACAAGGAAACAAGAGCTTTGAATGATACATTGGACCTGATGGACCTCATAGATATTTACAGAACATTCCACCCTAAAACAATAGAATACTCATTCTTCTCGAGCGCACATGGAACTTTCTCCAGAATAGACCATATACTGGGTCACAAGTGAGGTCTCAACCGATACCAAAAGATTGAGATTATTCCCTGCATATTCTAAGACCACAATGCTCTAAAACTGGAACTCAATCACAAGAAAAAATTTGGCAGAAATTTAAACACTTGGAAGCTAAAGACCACTCTACTCAAGAATGTTTGGGTCAACCAGGAAATCAAAGAAGAACTTAAACAATTCATGGAAATCAATGAGAACGAAAACATATCAGTCCAAAACCTAGGGGGTACTGCAAAGGCGGTCCTAAGAGGGAAATACATAGCCATCCAAGCCTCACTCAAAAAAAAAAAAAAAAAAAAACAGAAAAATCCCGAATTCACCAACTAACTCTACACCTTAAAGAACTAGAGAAAAAACAACAAGTGATGCCTAAGCCACACATTAGAAGAGAAATAATTAAAATTAGAGCATTTATCAATGAATTAGAAACCAGAAACACAGTAGATCAGATCAACGAAACTAGAAGTCGGTTCTTTGAAAGAATAAGATCGATAAACCACTGGCCAGACTTATCCAAAAGAAAAGAGAAAGGACCCAAATTAATAAAGTTATGAATGAAAGGGGAGAGATCATGACGAACACCAAGGAAATAGAAACAATTATTAGAAATTATTATCAACAACTATATGCCAATAAACTGAGCAATCTGGATGAAATGGAGGCCTTCCTGGAAACCTATAAGCTGCCAAGACTGAAACAGGAAGAAGCTGACAACCTGAATAGGCCAAACCAGTAGCGAGATTGAAGCAGTTATCAAAAACCTCCTCAAAAACAAGAGTCCAGGGCCTGATGGATTCCCTGGGGAATTCTACCAAACATTCACAGAAGAAGTAATACCTATTCTACTGAAGCTGTTTCAAAAAATAGAAACAGAAGGAAAACTTCCAAACTCATTCTATGAGGCCAGCATGACCTTAATCCCCAAACCAGGGAAAGACCCCATCAAAAAGGAGAATTTCAGACCAATATCCCTGATGAATATGGATTCCAAAATCCTCAACAAAATCCTAGCTAATAGGATCCGACAATACATTAAAAGGATCATCCACCACGACCAAGTGGGATTTATCCCCGGGATGCAAGCATGGTTCAACATTCGCAAATCGATCAATGTGATAGAACACATTAGTAAGAGGAGGGAGAAGAACCATATGGTCCTCTCAATTGATGCAGAAAAAGCATTTGACAAAATACAACATTCTTTCCTGATTAAAACTCTCCAGAGCATAGGGATAGAGGGAACATTCCTCAAGTTCATAAAATCCATCTATGAAAAACCCACAGCGAATATCATCCTCAATGGGGAAAAGCTGAGAGCCTTTCCCTTAAGATCAGGAACATGTCAAGGATGCCCACTCTCGCCACTATTGTTCAACATAGTACTAGAAATCCTAGCAACAGCAATCAGACAACAAAAAGAAATAAAAGATATTCAAATTGGCAAAGAAGAAGTCAAACTCTCTCTTTTTGCAGATGACATGATACTTTATATGGAAAACCCAAAAGACTCCACCCCCAAATTACTAGAACTCATACAGCAACTCAGTAATGTGGCAGGATACAAAATCAATGCACAGAAATCAGTTGCTTTCTTATACACTAACAACGCAGCTGTAGAAAGAGAAATTAGAGAAACGATTCCATTTACAATAGCACCAAAAATCATAAGATACCTTGGAGTCAACCTAACCAAAGAGGTAAAGGATCTATACTCTAGGAACTACAAAACACTCATGAAAGAAACTGAAGAAGACACAAAGATGAAAAAACATTCCACACTCATGGATCAGAAGAATAGACATTGTTAAAATGTATATGCTGCCCAGAGCAATCTATACCTTCAACACCGTCCCGATCAAAATTCCAATGACATTTTTCAAAGTGCTGGAACAAACAATACTAAAATTTGTATGGAATCAGAAAAGACCCCGAATCACCAAGGAAATGTTGAAAAAGAAAAACAAAGCTGAGGGCATCACATTGCCTGATTTCAAGCTATATTACAAAGCTCTGATCACCAAGACAGCATGGTACTGGCACAAAAAACAGACATATAGACCAGTGGAACAGAATAGAGAACCCAGATATAGACCCTCAACTCTATGGTCAAATAATCTTTGACAAAGCAGGAAAAAACATACAATGGAAAAAAGACAGTCTCTTTAATAAATGGTGCTGGGAAAATTGGACAGCCATATGCAGAAGAATGAAACTCGACCATTCTCTTACACCATTCACAAAGATAAACTCAAAGTGGATGAAAGACCTCAATGTGAGACAGGAATCCATCAAAATCCTAGAGGAGAACATAGGCAGTAACCTCTTTGACATTGCCCACAGCAACTTCTTTCAAGATACATCTCCAAAGGCTAGTGGAAAAAAAGCAAAAATGAACTTTTGGGACTTCATCAAGATAAAAAGCTTCTGCACAGCAAAGGAAACAGTCAACAAAACAAAGAGGCAACCCACAGAATGGGAGAAGATATATGCAAATGACACTACAGATAAAGGGCTGGTATCCAAAATCTATAAAGAACTTCTCAAACTCAACACCCCAAAAACAAATAATCACGTCAAAAAGTGTGCAGAAGAGATGAACAGACACTTTTCTGAACAAGACATACAAATGGCTAACAGACACATGAAAAAATGTTTATCATCATTAGCCATCAAGGAAACCCAAATCAAAACCACACTGAGATACCACTTTACACCAGTGAGAATGGCAAAAATGGACAGGGAAAGAAACAACAAATGTTGGAGAGGTTGTGGAGAAAGGGGAACCCTCTTATACTGTTGGTGGGAATGCAAGTTGGTACAGCCACTTTGGAAAACAGTGTGCAGGTGCCTCAAAAATTTAAAAATAGAGCTACCCTATGACCCAGCAACTGCACTCCTGGGTATTTACCCCAAAGACACAGATGTAGTGAAAAGAAGGGCCATATGCACCCCAATGTTCATAGCAGCAATGTCCACAATAGCCAAACTGTGGAAAGAGCCGAGATGCCCTTCAACAGAGGAATGGATAAAGAAGATGTGGTCCATATATACAATGGAATATTACTCAGCCATCAGAAAAGATGAATACCCAACTTTTACATCAATATGGATGGGACTGGAGGAGATTATGCTAAGTGAAATAAGTCAAGCAGAGAAAGTCAATTATCATATGGTTTCACTTATTTGTGGAACATAAAGAATAGCATGGAGGACATTACAAGAAGGAAGGGAAAAATGGGGGGGCGAGTGGAGGGAGAGCTGAACCATGAGAGACTATGGACTCTGAGAAACAAACAGGGTTTTATAGGGGAGGGGGTGGAGGATTGTTAGCCAGGTGATGGGTATTAAGGAGGGCAGGTACTGCATGGAGCACTGGGTGTTATCCGAAAACAATGGATCCTGGTTCACCACATCAAAAACCAATGATGTATTGTATGGTGACTAACATAACATAATAAAATTTTTTTTTAAAGATTTTATTTATTTATTTGACAGAGAGAGACACAGCGAGAGAGGGAACGCAAGCAGGAGTGGGAGAGGGAGAAGCAGGCTTCCCACGGAGCAGGGAGCCAGATGCAGGGCTTGATCCCAGGACTCTGGAATCATGACCTGAGCCGAAGGCAGACGCTTAACGACTGAGCCACCCAGGCGCCCCCATAATAAATTTTTTTTAAAAAATCAAAAAAATAAAAGTTCGAGACTTTTAATAATAAAAAAACAAAAGTAGGTTATAATAAATGGAAATTCAATATTGTTTACTATCATGCAAATTTAATCTAATTAAGTAATATTAATATGTAACTTTTCTATGTATCACACCAATAGTTTCACTATTTTAGGACAGAAAATAAATGTATTGATTAGCTTATAGAAGCGAAAATAATTGTGAGTCTATCCAATTCCACAAATCTGTCTTTGACTTGTCAAAGCATGAGAATAACAAAGGCAGTGAGGGCATGCTCGCTAAGTCCGCTCTGCTCTGAGAATGAGCACCTTCAGAGAAAGCTGATCTTTGGGGGCTCATTCAAGAGGAAGTTTGTTTCTTCGCGCTTTTGTGCCACCCTCTCTAAGGTCTCCTGCTACCAGCGCGGGGTGCAGGTGAATACAGGTCAGAGTCAAAGGAACCAGCAAGAGCCGGGAAGCTCGCTGGGAAACAGACTGGCCTCCCCGGAGGGAAATGTGGGAGGAGGCACCGCACACCAGGGGTGTGCCGGGCTCCTGCGTTCACCAGGCGCTCCTGCTCGGAGCCGACCGTTCAGGCCTGCGGGACATCTGGCGCGGTGGATGCGGAGCCCCGGCCGCAGTTCCCCTACCGGCCCGGCGCCGCCGAGGGCGCCCTCCGCCGGGTGTGCCCGCCATACCGCTATGCTCCCGGGGCGCATCCTCCCGGGGGTCCCCCCTGACCCCGTGTGGCTGTGCTCGCGGAGCGCGCCCTCCCCGGGAGGACCCGCTGGCCCCGAGTGGCTGTGCTTGCTTGGCCCGCCTCCCGGGGGGATCCCGCTCGGCCCGCGCCCTCTCTCGGTGCGCGGGAGAAGCTTCCGGGCGCCCTGGCCACAGGGATGCCGCTCGGCCAAGGGCGCCCTTCTCCGCCCACCTTGCAGAGGGCGCCGCCGGGTCCAGCCGTGGGGCCTGGGAGGATCCGTGTCCAAAGCGTCGAGGTGCCGCCTTCCTCCCCGGGCCTGGCTGGCACCCGAGCCTCCGGGCAGGAACGTGGTGCCAGCGCCTTTCCCGGTTGCTCGGGCCGTGCCGGAGACGTGGCCCCGCCGGCGTTCCCACCTGGGTCCCTGTTCACCCCTTGTTCCGTACCCTGACTCGGAGTCACGAATGGAACCGGGAGACTGGCTACTCTCGCCTGTCCTGGTCACAGGTGGTGATTCCGGCAGTGACCGGCCGCTCAGAAAGCCACACAGATCGTGGAGATGGGGTTGGGGACAGTCTTCTCTGTTCTGTGACTAAGCCCTCCCCCATCCCAAAAGCATTTGGAGGGAGCGCTAAGTTTGGAAGACCCGGAACCTAGCGGGAGTGCAGGGTATTGGTGCCAGCGCAAGAAACGACTGTCCCCAGACTTCTTAGGGATTTTCACGGGAAGCCTGTTTGTTTGCAGAAAAAAATCACTTGATCACTTGATCTCTGTTACTGATGTTTTCCTAAAGCCCTTTCCCGTCCTGCTCCCCTTCCCGCTCCCCAGGTCTCTGGGTACATTTACTACAAAGAGCACACACTGTGGCCGTTGCTAGTTTCCAAAGTTTCCAGCGCCGTGACGCAGACGGGTCTCCATAAGGTCGGCTCGGACCCGCGCAGCGAGGAGCGCTTGGAGCCGGAGGCTCTAGAAGGGCCACCTGAGCTGCCCAGGGGGACAGTTCTCGGCAGGAGGAGGCGGGGCCGGGGAGCCGCAGACGTCCCGGAGCGGTCGCGGTGCTTCCACCTCCCACACGCACACGGGCACGCACGCTCGCGGCGCGCACGCACCCCGCGCGTTTCCCGCGCTGGGCCGCTAGAGGGAGGGCCGCCACGCCGCCGCACGGGTTGGACCAAACAAACATGGAGCCGCTCTCGGGCGGAGTTTGCGTTTTCCACTTTAAAAAGGCTTCCAGTAATTGTGGTCCAGGGGAGTCCGTCCTGGTGAGGTTGGAGCGCACCAGAGCTGGGGGGTACAGGGGTTCTTGGCCCTTGACAGCCACAGGCTTCTCTGGGCTGGGGGCTCCCCGTTCTGTTAACTCGTTCACTGCGCTGGACACTGCATGTCTCCGCGTGCCCAGAACGGAGCCAGGACAGCTAACAAGTGTGCTCAGTTTGTCATTTTTTTCTGTCCTGATGAAGAGTTTAGGAAGGAGTCGCGGACTTGTGACTCCTGTCTTCTGAATTATTTCTCCACCTCCGTTTCATCTTACACTTTTAAAAATACTGTTGATGTATTATTGTTCTGGCAAAAAATGGAAAGCTCAGCCGGGGGCCATCAGTTATCTTACACAGGATGAAGAAACAAACTCCTTCCCCAACCCCATGATATTTGATTTTGAATTTAATTCCTCGCCACCAACCTGGAAATAACAAAAACCTTAGAGAATGCCACTTAGAGTAACATAGGACTCTAAGAAATGCGACTTCACTGTGCAAAGGCCCTTGGGTTCCCAGTGGACATCTAAGCACACAAATCATCTCAGAGAAGGAGTAAAGATCACCGTGACGCTTCAAGGAGCTTCATGTATTCATAGGACTGGATTAGGAAGGAAGCCTGTAGAGGTAGGGGAAGATTTGAGATTATCTGGATTGGGATTTCGAGACTGGGAAATCTAATCCGGTTCACCTAACAGGCGTCCCCGTGGATTTCAACTAACTTTGCTAAATGAATCCGAATGATGACTCAGACCCCAGCGAAAGAGGAGAGTGATTTCCCTGAAAACCAGGTTTGGAGCGCCTCGGTGACCCTATCCCGGGTGCGCGCGCGCACAGTGGCCAGATCCCTCTGCACGCAGCTCTGGATCGGCTCAGTTCGGCGAACGCACCCACAGCACAATGCCGGCGGAAGACAGTTTGTGAGGATGGGCTCGGGGCGCTGACACTCTGCAGCGCCACCAGCACTGTGTGCTCCCCGAAGACAGCCCCTCTCCGGGCGCGAGCAGATCTGCGCGCTCCAGCCCGCGGGCAGCCCCGGCGCGCACCCAGCCAGCTCAGCTGGTGCTGACGTCCGCTCGGGCCCTTAAACGGGTCGGTCCCTGCGCAGGAGGGAGCACACTTTGTAGCAGTTACTTTGCCTGAAAGGAGTCGCGTCTGCGCTCCGGCTCCCCTCACTGTGTTGGCGCCACGTCCGCGGTAGCCTCTCCAGCGGGAGGCGCGTTTGGTATTTGCACCCCAGGAGAGGACCCGCGGTGCTTCCCCAGCCCTGTGCTTTTCCGGTGGACTCGAGGACCAGAGCTGACGAGGTGCGCTCGGGGATCGCCCACGGAGCAGTGAGCTTCCTCTCCCGGATTTTGGGGAGGGGTGATTTTTCCCACAGCTGGTGAAAGCGTCCTCCCCGCCCCGGCACCTGCAACTTGTTTTGGTGTCTTCTCAGTCCTGCGTGCGCGGTTCCAACATCAAAGTTTTCCCTTCCCTCCCGAAAAATCTCTGGGTTCCATCCCTCCGCCTCGCCCGCGCGGTCGTGGTCAGGCCTGCTCGCTGCGCGGTGAGTGGCTAGCGGGGCGCTCGGTGAGGCGGCGGCGGAGACCGGAGTGATCAGCCGGAGCACGAGAGAGGACCTGCTGTCGGCCGGGGCCACCCCTCGCCGGGAGAAAGAGCTGCGTGAGGGCGCTGAGCAGGCGCCGGAACCTTCTGGGACGCGGGTGCCTGGAAACTGGATTTAATCCCCTTTTCTCCCGTGCTAACTAATCGAGCCCAGCGCTTGGAAGGAGCGCTCTGCGGGACCCGAGCTCCGGGCTGCTCGGGATCCGTGTGTCCGCGGCTGCGGAGAGAGCGAAGGGGAAGACGCCCGCGGATGCTGCTGGAGCCTGGAGGTAGGCGAGGGGGTGGGATCGGGTTCTACCGCTCAGCCTAGATCCTGAAGGGGTGTCTGGTTTTCTACAGCCGCGGCTTTCCCCTCTCCCTGTTTTCCCACCGCGCCCTCCCCGCGTCGGATTCAGGCTCAGGAACAGCCAGATGCACTCTCAAGATGGACTGCCTTCCGCCGCTCCTCGCTTGAATACCTCACTGCTTGCACTGCATGTTGGGGTATGTGAGCTTCCTTGCGAAGTTGAGAGCTTGCAGATTTTGAGAAGGTCCAACTTGATTTTATTCAGTTTCTTAAAGGATGTGTTTCCTGTGGGCAAGAATTATGGGAAATAAATGTCAGGGTCATATACAGCTGCAATCCAGCTCAGAGATCACCTTCATTTCCGCTCAGAAGTTTTCCCCATGCAAGTTTTCCTAATGTCCAGATGTAGTGCATCCTGGAGGCTTGGCTTGCTTCATTATAGATAAACTGGGGAGGGGGCTCCCCTATTTTTAAAGTATAATATGTCAAGGACATTGTAGCCAACCTGCCTGCCTTCCTCCCTTCTTTCCTTCCTTCCTTCCTCCCTTCTTTTCTTCCTTCCTTTTTTCTTCCTTCCTTCCTTCCTTCTCCCTTCCTTCCTTCCTTCCTTCCTTCCTTCCTTCCTTCCTTGCCCCTCTCCCTCCCTCCCTCCCTCCCTTTCCCCTGTGCTGCCCATGTAACAAAGCCTACAATCGCAGAGAGAATGGATCACTTTTACAGTCTGCAGGAAAGATGAAATACTTCGCTGTTTCCAGCCTTGCCTGAAGTTTTTATTTAAATACCTGATCTTTTTTTAGTTAAAAGAGGTAATTTGGGGTAAGACTTAACTAGTATCTGGGGTGCAATTCAGCATGGTAAGATTTTGTATATAGTGTGTGTAATTGATCCCTATAGTTGCATGTTAACTAATGACAGAAATTGCATGACATGATGGAAAAAGCCTTTGATTTTCTGCCAAACAATATTTTTTGGACTGTGGGGAAATTAAAAAAAAAATCATCCTCAAAATTTACGTATCAAGAATATGGATGCATAGAGGGAACTAGGAAGGTAAGTTAACTTGCAGAGGGTGGTTTATTGAAAATCAGTGGGATTTCATATCTACATATGGTAATCAGGGAAATAAATGAACAGTTATTATCCCCAGCCTGCAGTACCTGATCTGTAGAAAGACTGCTGTTCCATCTCATTTCTGACCTCATTTGTGGGAAGAGAATGGTGTTGGATGGGTTGATTTACTTCCTCACGCCCGGGTGCTGTAGATGCCAGGATGTCCTGCAAGAAGAGCCAAGGTCCAGGACCTAGCCCAGCCACACTGCCATCTCTGCACTACAGGGAATCCTTCACATGAGCTGCAACCAGGGGAATCTGGAGCTTCTTCCTCTTTCCTCCACTCCTCCTTTTCTTGCACTTGTGGCTTCCAATCTGAACGCAAATCTCTGTGCAGTAAGCTCTGTCCCTTATGCCTTCCTTCTCATGGGCAGTCCTGAGCTGGGGTTGCTCTGAACTGAAATGTTAATACCCCAGCAATAAATGTGCACTTGTGTACTCAGCAAGCCTTCTGCTAAGCCAGATGTGCAGGGGGGCAGGAGGGGAGACAACACTACTAAGCTAGGAGCATGGGTTGTACTGAAGGAGAATGGGGGCAGGGCAGAAGGGAAGGAATAGAGCTAAAATTTGAGTTGTGTGTGTGTATGTCTGTGTGTAGAGGTTGGATTTTCAGCAGGAATCAGTCTTATCTTAGATAGATCTGCACGAGTAGGTTTATCTCAAAGGTCAGACTCCTTGCTTGATAAGCGCTTTAAAAAGAATTCGGAATCCCAAGGAAATAAGCGGCTCTTATTTGTACTTACTTCCAAATAAACTCTTTACTCTTAGGGTCTAAGACAGTTTTTGTCAAATTTTAGTGCCTAAGGATGTGTAAAAATGGAGATTTATGACCCCGGACACATGAGAAATTTGTTCAAGAGGATCCAGTTAACTGCATGTTTAACACCGTGGGTGATTCCAGTTCTCTAGCTCAAGAATTATTCTGTGAAAAATACAGGCTTCGTGTTAATGAACTTACTTTTAGGGAGGGTCTCATGTTAATCTGAAATTTTTTCCTAGTATTTGTTATCTTCTTGAATTTTCTTTGTTTTCCATTATCCATTGTCATTTTTATTGTCACATGTGTCCTGTTAGGAGATGGCTATTCTCAAATATCAAGCTTCTATGGTTTGTGGATTTGAAATGATGGATGGTGGCCATTTGAGATTAAAACCAGGAGGCACTAATGTGCCTCTGTCACTGAGGTGATAGAAATGCTTCAGGATTGAGATTTTATGTTAAAAAAAAAATGTACTTGGTGGTTTGATTATCTCTTCCCCACCAGAGGGAGGTCATTTTTTAAAATGTTAATCTTTTTATTTCATATATTTACATATTTATATTTTTGCTAATAATGCAAGTAATTCAAGTAGCTTACATGGTATTATAAAAAGAGAAAGTAAACTTAAAAATCCCTACAATTTTTTCTACTTTCTTCATTAATAAAACTTCATGAAAGTGACAAAAAAGTGAAGGGAGGGATTGATGAACTCCTGAACCCAATGAAAAAAATTGGTCATTTTTTGGGGGTCTTATTTTGCAAGTGACATTTCCATGAAATTCTTAATTTTTCCCTTTCTTTCCAGCCAAAGTAAGTTGGCCATTTATTGTCATGGTCTTCAAGATGTGTGATGTTCATTGACATTTCGTTATCAGAGTTCTCACTTCTGTGTTTTATCGTACTTTCTCTACAATGTGGCTTGTACAGAACATGTTTTCACACTAGTAAGCATTTAGAGCTTCCTATTACTAAAAAGTTTGCAGCATAAAAGCACGGCATCATGTATGGTTAAAGGAAGAGGATATTGTATTTATTTTCTTTAAAAAACCACTTTATCCAATTGTATATGTATGTTGGTTGACTACTATTTTAAACTATGTACATGTTGAAAGTTTTTGAAAGTGCAGCTTACATGTTTTAGTAACATATGACCTCTCAAGTGATTTACAGCACAAATTAATATGAATTACATGCTAATTTTTGAGTTTTGTTTTTGTTTTTTGTTGAAACTCCAGCAACCTCTTTGGATATTTGGTTGATGACATGGTGAGACGTGGGAAATCTGGGAAGGAAATCACAGAACTAGTTTCATCCTAGCAAGATAACCTCAACCTAAGGAAGGTGTGGTTTTGCTTCATATTAGCTCCAAATCAAAGATGCTATGACTGATACACAAAGATTGAAATGTGGTCCAGGATTCCTGCCACATCTTAAAGACTTTTTGTAAAATGATATCACTGATAGCAAAGACAATCTATTTCTATGTTTAAAAATATGTGGAATTTCGGGCGCCTGGGTGGCTCAGTCGTTAAGCGTCTGCCTTCGGCTCAGGTCATGATCCCAGGGTCCTGGGATCGAGTCCCGCATCGGGCTCCCTGCTCGGCAGGAAGCCTGCTTCTCGCTCTCCCACTCCCCCTGCTTGTGTTCCTGCTCTCGCTATCTCTCTCTCTGTCAAATAAATAAATAAAATCTTAAAAAAAAAATATGTGGAATTTTACTTAGAAGTTCTGGAAACTTCTTTTTCTCTTAAGTAGCCCCTCTCCCCATGGGGTGAAAGAGAGAATAGCCCACATGATGGCACTATTGTGATGAATAATAGTTTACATAATTCTACCCTTGAACCATCGTTAGCTACATGTATACCAATGGAAACATTGGACTTTTCTCTAATGATAAATTTTCTGACAGCATTTTCCTAGTAAACTTACTATTTATTAGGTCCAAGTGCCCATTGTTGCCAATAACGGCCTTTTAAAAAATGATTTCCCCGTCTCTGTCCAAGAAAACCTAGAAGCCATGACTCCTCTATTTTTTCCACTGTCCTGTGCTGTGTTCTGATATAAATCACTCTGTAGCCATAGAAGATATTATCTCCTAGAGTGATTTCATATATACTAGATATATACTTTTCTTGTCAACTACAGTGTTAAATATGTTCTCATCTCTGTTCTATGCTCTTAAAACCAGAATGGTTCCTCTTCTTCCCACACCATCTGTTTATCTTAAATTCCTCTATGCTACCAGGAAAAATCCATTCACACTAAGTCAGTGACTTAATGGATTCTTTAACAGGTCATTTGCATTTTAATAGAGGGCCTCTAGAAGAAGACAAATCCTCACACATGTTGCCAGTGAGGGTTTTCAGGTCTTAGACAAAAATTCCTACAAGTTAACACTTTGCAGAGCACAGTCACAGGTGTATGAGGCCAGCTCTACAACCTCTCCCCTATAGCTTACCTCGTGACCGGTGTGCTAGAACCTCCCAGAGTCCTCAGTGCACACAACAAACAAGTTGAGTACATTACTGAGATTTGGACGGGAGAATGGGACATTACTACTAATCCAGGGACTAGGGACACATTAGAAAGGGGGACCACATACTAGAGCCTGTTTCTCTTGGTTTTGCTGTTGGCACAGAGTGTGAGTGGGATCACACTAGAAGACACAGCCGTGGTAGAAAGAACAAATGGAAGGTGCAGGAGAAGTCGTCATGTCTGGTCCAGTCTGTATTGTCTTTGAGAGTGGAGGGAGGACGTTTGCGCACCTGTCTCTCACACTTCTTTTGCCAGGCATTTGAGAAATTGTCTTATAGGATGACTACTACAAGTTTCATTCCTGATGAAAAGGAATTCTTCATCCTTTTCTTCAATTTTTAAAACCCTAACATAATTGTCTTCTAAGAATTGCATCTCCTTGGTTACTGATAAAGCAACACAGCTGTGGTTGATCAAGGACTTCATTTAAATAAAATGTCTTAAAACTGATGTGAGAATACTGAGATGTCTCTGGACTGCATCCTACAGCTGCACACAGTAGGGTGAAACAAATGCTGCCTTCTGTTTTACAGATGAATAAAGCATTAGAAGTGATTTCTGTGACTTTAGGTGTTTTCTAACTTTCCTACAGTTTTTATTTGTGAATTACTCACTTAAATCCCCACCTCTTCTCAGTGATGAATTCTTTTCATGAAGGAATTTCCATGAACGAAGGGAAAGGAAGTACATCTAAGATATTTAATGAAGAACCATGTAAAAAAAAAGGCTCTAAAAGTTATTTTCTTATGTTGTTTTTCTTCCTACATGCTTCCAATAACAATAAGAAGATCTTATATACATTTTAGAAATTCATATATAACATACCAGAATATATATGTACTAGAACTTTCCTTTTGAACTTTATTCTAATTGCCATGTTTATCCCTTTTCATTTTGAAACCCTCTCCCCATTGCTACCGAGGACAGACTTTTCTGAGAAATTAAACAATTATTAATCTAATGGTTTGATTCAAAATTCCTTTCTAAGAATATTTTTTAAAGGATAACTACAAATCAAATAGGTATAAGTTAAAAATCCATAATGTCCCAGTTCTTATTTTTTTCTCTGTGAAAACACATAAGCCAAATGCTATTCAAATTATTATTTGTACTGTGCTTTCTGATAGATATCAGTGTACTTAGAAGAATAAAAATAATTTGAATTCACCAATATTGTGATTTAATCATTTGATGGATCAATGGAATCTACTGCATTTTTGAAACAGTACATTACTGTTTAAAACAGTGTTACTGTTTTAAAAATAATTCTGTAACATTAACACAATATATATTATTCAGAACAATTTTCAGATAATGCGATATGTATTAAATTAGCATCTGCATAACATTTTATGTTCTCTTAAATGGGTTTGTAAATGTTAAAATTTTAAATTATTAAAAGGGTCTTTACATGCTAAAATGTATATATAAAGTTGAGCTGATATCATTATTTGCATTATATTTTATAAAGTTTAAAGTGTTATAGGTGTTGAATCCTGAAAAAAAATTAATGCAATTGAAAAAATAACGTATTAATTTCTATACGACAGCTAAATTCTGTATCAGCTATGACTTAGCAATAAACCTGGAGACCTAATGGTCCATTTTTTGAGGTGTTATATTGTTCTCTCTAAAAAGTATTATACTGGCTTATTGAACATATCATGGCAAATTTTTAGGGTATACTATATATATTTTTGTGGATCACTGTGTGACAAGGTGAGGGAATATAATTTGATTCTATACTCTAATATCTTGAGATATCAAAATAATAACCCCATGCAGATATGTACAACACACACACACATGCACGCACAAATAATGATTTTTAAAGAATGCCCATGGTCATCAAACTCCCCAGTTATTCACAATCTAAAATATATCATGTGTACTTAGCTCTAGCAATTGGTTTTCTTTTGGCATTTAGAATCCATCTGGCCATGACATATTGATGACACTTGGCATGGATTAAGGAATTACAAATCCATTATAAACATTATGTTTCCAAAAATAGATTAAATTTGGTAAAAATGCAGTGAGTCTCTGTTCATTGTGAACATATTCTTAGGTAGGGGCATATTAATTAACAAAAATGGTGGAGTAGTACTTTTACTCATCTTTCTAATGGGAAAAAAAGACCATATGCTTAGGAATGCATCTTAGGAAAGGACACTAATTGCTTTAGGCAAAAATTTAATAAATAAAAAGTTGGCCAATGAAGACTTAATGCAATGAGATTTAAACTGATTAAAAATTATGGCATTCCAGTTTTTGTAAAATAAATATTGTAGATAACTCCTACATTAAATACTATTCTAGAAGACCATATTTTTCTACATAGGTAGTCAAAAACATTTTAGAAAATAAAAAATACATTATATTTTTATCTTCATACAATAACTGGGCTTAGACTAAAAAATAAATAAGATTAGCAAAAATAATAAATTTTCATGTAACAATTTATTTTATACCAGTTACTATTTTAAGAATTTTACATTTACTAACTCATTTAATCCTTATAACTTCATAAAGTAAATCTTATTATTTCCCCAATTTATTGATAAGAAAATGCATGCTCGGGAAGGTTAAGACCTTTGGCCAAAGTCGGGCAGTAAGAGTTGGAGTTAAAATCAAGACTCTAGAAGCTGTGTTCTTGACTTCTGCACCCCAGGGGCTCTTGATGGTGGTTCATAAATACCACCAGCCACAATTTAACACAGCTGGTAGACACTGCTAACCTCACCTCTAGCAGCGTGTGATTACTGATTGCAAGCACCCGGTTCACTTTGAAGATTTTTCTATTCTGATATAGTTTTCACACTTATTATATGAAAAAAAAGAAAATACTGCCCTCAACTTGCAAGTTTGTGTTTTGTATTTTTATTTTTATTTATTTATTTATTTATTATTATTTTTTTAAAGATTTTATTTATTTGAGAGAGAGAGAATGAAAGAGAGCAAGCACATGAGAGGGGGGAGGGTCAGAGGGAGAAGCAGACTCCCCGCTGAGCAGGGAGCCTGATGCGGGACTCGATCCAGGGACTCCAGGATCATGACCTGAGCCGAAGGCAGTCGCTTAACCAACTGAGCCACCCAGGCGCCCTGTGTTTTGTATTTTTAGAAGTTAATTGTATGACTCCTTCTTCTTTTTTTTTTTTCTTCACGAAGGAAATTCTTATTTTTAGCGTTTAAGTAACATGGAATATTGGGTTCAATGTATCAACATATGTGGGTGCCTTTTTTGTAGGGAATAAATACCTTTTTCTGAAAAGAGAGTTTTACCAAACAGAGTATGCTTATAATCATGCATTTAGTGTTTTCCAGTATCTAATTTGTAACTTAATTCCGGACTCTGTTTCATGAAGCACAGGGCAAGTTCTTCATCCGATTCTATTGTCCTCACGTTAGGCGTGTTCTCTTCATGTGTATTCATCCAGACCCGACTCCTGCAGGTCAGGTGATGTTCCGGATGGCACGGGTCCTAGTGGACTCACCTCCGCTGGGCCTTTTTGGGTCAGTGCAAAATACTGGTCAATAGTACAAGGTCGGTAGTTGGGCTTCCGGGCTCTGATGTTTAGTTGCTCTGAAACTGGACATTTTTCCTGAAAGCTTCTTTACCTCAGTTTCCTCCCTGCTGGGACCTCCTGAGTATTAACAGACTTTAATGAGATAATTCAAGTAACATGTTTATGGCCACGCTTGACACACAGTTCAGGCTGCTGAAAGGTGAACATTTTGAACAAGTGTTTGGGAGGAAAACAGTAGAAAAATATAAAATCAGATACGACTGCTTGGTATTCTTACATGTATGCAAAGATCATCTTATAACTAAAAATGCTTGTCATGATCTGGGAAGGGAAAATATGTATTTTTATAGATTCAAATGAAAATGCAGCTGCAATTATTCATTTTTTGCTCTTTGGACAGTCTTAGGAATAGTGAGTTCCAGCATTAAGAAAATAGATGCATAGACAAAAAGCTACAACAAATAACACCTGACCTGACTCTTGTGAAGGATACCTGAAAAAGTTTTACCTAAGAGAATTTTCATAGTGGATGACTGGTTCAATTTAAAATGAAACAGCAAAACAAAACAGATTAACACAGAGACGACAGGTTTATGGGCATTCAGCATTTCCTTGGCTTTGAGTAGCTACAACTAAAAAAATAAATACATACGAAGCAATTCAATTAAAAAAAAAAAGCGACCTGGCTTTCTCTTAGGATTGTATTTATTCTCTGTCCTTATACTTGTTGAGAACCATCTGAAATGAAAGCACAGTTATTAGAAATAATTGTATTTTTTTAAAATAAGGACTGTGTATTCTACCCTGATTTCATTAGAGTTACATGTTTTTCTTTGTTCATTTGTTTTTCAGAACAAAACATTGGCCTTCAGGCTTCTTTACTACTCAGTAGCATCGATTAAAAGTTAGAATAGAATTAACTTAAAAGTTGAGAAGGAAAACAAAGTCTTAGAATTGTGTTCAGTTCTAAAAGCTGATGACTCCGTGAGAAAGATTTGTGTCTCTGGTGAAGTCTTCAGCCTTGGATGTTGGGCCACAGATTCTTACCCACCGCCATGCTGAACTGAAGGATGCAATGTAATCAGAGCTTTCCCAATTTAAATAATCATTATCAGATAATTAGGAGGATAAAAATTAAAAGGCAGAGCACCAGAGAAGTTATTAGATGATTTCCCTCTAAAACAATGTGAGATCAATACCACTTCTCTGAATCTATGTGCACTGATTGTTAGAGAGAGATTGTAAGGGCAGCGGGTTGCCCGGTCGCGGGACTGATTATGCCAGCTAGATGTTTGATGGTGTAATTCTGCTGGCCCTCATTCATCTATGGACTAGTAATTTGCTTTTTTGTATTTGTCAACAGCAAAAATATGGGTACCTTATTGGGCTTTCATGAACACATTACTTATTGCTTTAGAGTCTTTTGTTGCTTGCAGTAATTGTCATGAGTATGCCCTTTTATTACAGAAGTATAAGTGATATGAGTTTTCTGTAGTGTAAGTCTCTACGTGGGGTCTCCTCTTGATCTAGAACTTACAAACAAAATCTATCTGCTCTACGTCACATTCAACGTATAATAGGAAATAGGGACAAATGAATAAATAGAATAAACACCCCTATTTGCGAAGAAAAAGAATGAGAGGTGCGTCCTGGACAGTGATCTTTGTGGGATATATTCCATTGGGTTCCTGCTTGCAAACTGTCCGTGTATTCCCAGAGTCCTCTCTTCCTTGTCCGACCTCCCCAATGTAGGCACCAGCTGTCCTGCCCTTCTGGGATCCTGTGACCTCCCCGTAGTTCTATCATGAGAGCTTGGTTAGGTAGAGCTCTCCATCCCAGGCTGCCTCAGCACACAGTGTCCTCAGTGGATCCCCGCCATGCTCCCTGGGTCACCTTCCCAGGCTCCAAGACGGTTTTCTTGCTTGCCCACTCGCCACTCCTGGGTGGGATTTTGCTACAATACACCTGACTTCTCAGTACAAAGTTCGATATCACTCAGATTGTTCCTTTCCCTCCTCCCACTCCCACTTTCAGAATAATACATCCCAATCCCAATAATGTTCATTTGTTTTTGCTCTTTGGACACTCTTAGGAATAGTAAGGAGGAAGGAAAAAATGTCACTAATCCTACCATTGAAAGCTATACTTGCTCATTTCTAGTGGCCTATAATTCTTTGTCAAGCTCATTTTTCCTTTATTTTTATTTATTTGTATTTTTAGAGAGAGCACATGCACATGCATGCAAGTGAGCTGGTGTGGGGAACAGTGGTGGGGGTGGAGGGGAGAGGGAGAGAGGGAATCCCAGGCAGGCTCCACATCTAGTGAGGGGGCTGTATCTCACCACCCTGAGATCATGACCTGAGCCGAAATCAAGAGTCTGTAGCATAATCAAGCGAGCCATTCAGGCACCTCAAGCTCATTTTTTCTTTTAAATAAAATAGACTGGGCACCTGGGTGGCTCAGTTGGTTAAGCGACTGCCTTCGGCTCAGGTCATGATCCTGGAGTCCCGGGATCGAGTCCCGCATCAGGCTCTCTGCTCAGCAGGGAGTCTGCTTCTCCCTCTGGCCTTCCTCCCTCTCATGCTCTCTGTCTCTCATTCTCTCTCTCTCAAATAAATAAATAAAATCTTTAAAAAAAATAAATAAAATAGACTACTTTTGTGATTTATAAATTTACTATGAACATTTTATTTTTATTTATTTTTTAAAATAATTAGAGAGTACTATGAACATTT
Source organism: Mirounga angustirostris (assembly GCF_029215605.1). Taxonomy (NCBI): domain Eukaryota; kingdom Metazoa; phylum Chordata; class Mammalia; order Carnivora; family Phocidae; genus Mirounga; species Mirounga angustirostris. The sequence continues at coordinate 71,094,876 of NW_026991714.1, forward strand.
TTATGACAATATTTTTCTGTCACACCAACATTATGCAGTTCCATGATCTGATGTCACAACCTGGTATCCAGCTGAATTAGATCCAATGATGGATTTTTTGGTTGTTGTTCACAGTTTTTTTTAAAGTTGGCTTTGTTGTTGATTCTTGTACGTTGAAGATTTTTGGAATTTCTTCTTCTTTTGAAAATATGGAAGATTCAGAAATAGTAGGGCAGCTTTGCTGCAGGGTAGGAGATAGGGCTCCGTGGGGCATGCTTCTCCATATTCCATCTGTCGCCACCGACATTGGACTTACCATCATCTTCTTTTAAAAGGCACGCTCTGCTTTTATTTGTATAAGACATCTTGTGTATTTTCGTCAGCTCTTATTAATGGGCATTATGTCACCCTCCTACCAAGATAACCTTGGATGTCACACTAACTGGGTATGACTAATATAGTACTCCTTATTAAGTCAAACTTGACAAAAAGCTATAGAATTCCCCCAGGATGATTGTTAGAAATAGATTGAGCACTTTGGTTTATTTAAACACTGATGGTTTGAGGTTGATCATACAAGAACAATGACCAAACCACTTTTACCAAAATAAATATTAGCAAATTTTAACATCAGCAGAAAATATTATTCCTTCAAAGGTCATTCACATTCATATCCTAGTAATGGCTATTTAAAATTGTGTTCAAATTTTATGTGGAAATCACCTTCAGAAGAGAGGGTATTTTGAATTATTTTAGTATAGGTCATTTCTGTTATAGAAGATATATTAGAATGAAGCTGTCTTAACAAAAATATTTCTAAGTCTTGCTTTATCACCCATGCATTTAAAACAGGAGAAAAATTCCTTCTCACCAAGTATCGAGAAAGCTACTGGGTGTTCTTTCCAATAAGATGATAGACATTTTTTTGTTTCTCTGTGAAACCAGGAGCTGCTATAAAATTAATGAATATGTTTGAATTCATTACGATCCCTACAAAGAACGGCTCCCTTTTTCTGCTGGGTCTGTACTCTAAAATGAGTTTAGGAAAACACACATCCCTATTTTAAGTAATACCTACTCAGAGAAGAGTTTACCATACACCCCTTGACTGTTAAATAGTGCACTTTCGGCATTTTGAAATTAAAATAAAACTTCAATAATTAAAAAAACTTTAAAAATTAATTTTCTTTTTTTAAATTTTCCTATTGGAATAAAAAATATATAGCATGTGCCGATTACATATCACTTATATCAATAATGGGCAGGAAATACATTTAATAATTGAAATCTGCATTAACATTTGTCTTTTGAATAATGCATGTCTTTTCTATTCTGCTTGGAGCTACTTGAGTAGGACCTTCTAGAGGATAGGGAAGAATAATACTAGGGACTTAGAATAGGAACTGTTACACTCATCCAGATACTTAGTTTGCAGACCGTCTGCAAGTTCAGAAAAGCAGGGGGAGAAATAAAGATCATTGTCACAGTTATCACAAATAATTATCCTTATATATATCATGTGTGTTAGATTTTGCTTTCTACCAAACCCTTTGGATAAAAGGGAGGAAGGGTATTGTTTAATATAGAGCCTACCTGTTTGAGAGTTGAATTACTGATTCACATGTTCCAAAGTATGAAAGTAGTATATGTCCCAGTTAAGCTTTTTGTTGGTGCTACCTCTGTGGTGCCCACACACTCTGGTGAGAGAGTTCACAGGAGCCTGGGACCCCTGTATGGTGAGGTGGTGGACAGAGAAAGTCTGCGGTGCCACCCCTCCCTTCAGAGGATGTCGGTAATGAGCCGTGGACCAGCTTTACCTGGAGCTCAAGACAGAAGGAGGCTAGGTCACCCGAGGCAACACTTGTCACGGATTACCAACAAGACCCATCTGGGGATTCCAAGAGAACTCTGTTTTGGGAATAGATCCGTGTTGGAGAATCTCCACTTTCCCCACAGAGAGAGACTACTGTGACATGATAGTTTTGAGAGCATTGTTCCATAGCTTATTTGATAATGAACTTCAGGTGGTTGTTTTAAAGTATAAAGTGGGAACACTTGAATTCAATAAAATCAAAGGGGAACGAAGCAGATTTTTTAAAGCAATGCTCCAAGAGTTTAAGTGAATTACCATGAGTTGTAGAGACATGGATGAGACACCAAGATTTCTGACTTTGTTTTTAATATTTTTCATTGACACAGTTCTGCCATTTTGTATACAGTACTAGAGCCTAGAACATAACTTACCTTTTGCCAGTTTGACAGATTTTAGTTTCAGGAATTTAACAAAAACCCTTGTGTATATATATATCATTCACCTTAAACTCCCGTGTTTTGAAGGTTTTAGAATATCTGCTTTTCTTCTTCTGATAATGTCATACACAGCTGATTGAGCAATATAAGGTTATATGCAGCAGTACCCCCAAATTCCTATCTTGGGGGGATGCATTCTTTTGGACTTACTATATTTAATTTTAGTTTCCAGGAAATACTTTGGCATGAGAGAAATTAAAAAAAAAAAAACAAAAACACCCGAATTAAGAGCTTTGTATCCTTGGCTCAGGCTTGTCTTTTATCATCTGTCTAATCTTGGATAAGCCCTATAAAATTTCTGAATTTTAGTTCCAAACTGAAACAATGCAAAGACTGACTTAAATGACCTAACATGTCCCTTTTAACACTGACATTCTTTGATTCTACAAATAGGCATTTTATTATTCAAGAATATCTTCTCTTCTGGTAACTTGTGTGAAGTACTTAGGAATAATTTCACTTCTTTCAGCTAAAATTCCATGTTAGATTTAGGTACATTAGACAAACACCCAAATGCTCCATTTAGATGTCGTAGTGACAGAATTCTGGCAAACTGTTGAGTATGTGGGTTGTTGTTACCCCATAAACACTCAGATCATTAGACATTCTGATGATGGGCAAGGCTGACTCTGGGGGCATAATTGAGCTGTCACTGAGCACTGTCAAAATAAATGTCTAATCACACCATTCAGGAGGTTGGCTGCTGGATTCTGAACAGAACCTTTATGCTCTTAAGTAAAACCAACAGAAAAGTCTTAGCCCTCCATTTACATAGCTTTTGGATTTGAAAGAGCTTGCCGTATTTAATGAAAGCTTCAGCAACTCAAAATGACTTGTACTTATCCCTCACCGCCTCCCAGAATGCTGTTTCCCCAGCTTTAAGACCATCTGTACCTGATATTGGAAGTTAAAGGAGATAAAAGCCAGGGAGTTAAAGCTAAGTTCAGCCAGTAGAATAGCTTTTTGTCCTGGCAGTCAGCTGCACATGTGAATAGTCACATGCAAACTCAGGGCAGAAAACCTGTATCCCAGAGAATAAGGAATGATTTAGTTCTAATTAAGAAGTTTCCTTTTAAAAAGAACAAGTGTTAATAGACCTCTTCTGAATAAATTAAAGTCCGTTTGAAAACGTGGTTTTAGCCTGGTGATGGGTATTAAAGAGGGCACGTACTGAATGGAGCACTGGGTGTTATATGCAAACTGAATCATGGAACACTACATCAAAAACTAATGATGTAATGCATGGTGATTAACATAACATAATAAAATTAAATTAAAAAAAGGAAAACGTGATTTTGTCAAACGCATTTGAACGGCTTTTCCTTCAGTTTTGGGGAGTCCCTGATATTGACTATTTGGTCTTCCAACGTTTATTTCAGAGTTCACACTTCCCCTTGATGTGGAGTCTGCCATGGAATCTCCCAAGTGATAAGTTCCAACCAGGAATTTTGCTTGCTTGTTTGTGTTTGGTGTTATAATTACCTGAGAGATATCTCCAGAGGTTTTCACTATCAAGTGCATGATGTTTGAAGAGCATATCCTATTTTGCCTATTATTTAAAGAGAATTTGAATTTTTTGCACCTTATTATGACAGCTTAAATATTGTTTACAGAACCATTCCTGCTTGCTTCTGTATCAGTTAACGGAGTATGATTGATGTTTATTTTCCAAGTCTTAGTTTTACAGAGCAGTTCTACACATGAAACCTCTGTGCAGAATAGCAAGATTATTTACAGTGCAAAGTTTGAGTTCATTTCATGAATTATTTACTATATCATATATATGCTTGGGCACAAGCATACTGTCATACTGTTAAGTAGAGATAGCATGATTAAATGTCTGAAGAGTTTTCATAAGTTATTAATCTTGCATCATCCATGTTATGTATGGACAGTGAACATCTGGCTTAAATATGTGATGATATACACACACACACATACATATAATAGAAGATGCTTTTCATTTAGACATAGGATTCCAGTGGTTAGGTATACAGGGAGATATAAAGGTCAGGGCAGTGGGTACAACTTTCAATAATACCTAGCAAAATTTTACAGATTACAAAGCACTTTCCGTCTGTTGCCCCACATGATCATTAGGACAGCTGTGAGGATGTTAGGGCAGGTATGATTATACCTACTTATAGACGTAAAGACCGAGGTTGAAAGCACGCTGTAAACCCATATTCATGCAGTAATCCCGAAGCTGCCATTGAGAACCACATCTCTTGAAATCTGGTGTAGTGTCCTTTTTATATAGTGCAGTAAATTTAGATTGGTTGGGGTCATCTGAGAAAGTGCAAAGTCTTCCTCCCCTCTTTTGCATATATGAGAATTGCCCCTATTCACAATCAGGTAAGATTTAATTTTTACCTTCTAGAATAGCTTATTAGGAAGAATTTGGAAATGAACATAAGTTCAGAAAAGAAAGCTAGCCAAGTATTGTGTGTGTATTATATATAAATATATACAAAATATCTGGGCAACTTAACATGCATAATATATATATATATTAGTTATGATATATATATTAGTTATGAATATCTATAGTTTTAAATACACTCATGTGATAAGTAATCTGATTTTTAACTAGCCTAGAAAGACAGGAAATGAGTTGGTGAGAATGGAACCGTTTCTCGACTCCAGGAGTCAAGATCTCACAGAGGTGTCTGCACTCCCATGTTCACTGGAGTTTGGGAATGTTCCCCGATTGACGTCAGTTCTTGTTTAAGTGTTTGGTGGAGTTCACCAATGAAGCCATCTGGTCCTGGGCCTTTTTTGTTGGGAGACTTTTGATTACTGATTCATACTATTCGTAGGTATATTCACATTTTCTATTTCTTCATGATTCAATCTTAGTAGGTTCTATATTTCTGGGAATTTATCCATTTCTTCTCAGTTATCCAGTTTGTTGGTATGTAATTACTTACAGTAATCTCTTAAAATCCTTTGTCTGCGATATCAGTTTTACATCTCCTTCAATTTTGGCTTTATTTTAGTCTTTTTTTCCCCTTAATTTAACTAAAGGTTTGCCAATCTTATTATCTTTTCAAGAAGACGTTCTCAATTTCATTGATCTTTTCTATTTTTCTAGTCTCTATTTCATTTAATTTTTCTGCCGTGATCTTTGTTACTGTTTTCCTTCTGCTAATTTTGATCTTGGTTTGTCCTCCTTTTTCTAGTTCTTTGAAGTGAAAAGTTAGGCTGTTTATTTAAGGTCTTTCCTTTTTCTTTAGACGTTTGCTGCTATGAACTTCCCTCTTAAAACTGCTTTTGCTTCATCTCACACATTTCGGTGTATTGATTTTGTTCTCATCTGTCTCAAGATATTTTTCTATTTCCTCTTTGATTAATCAAGAGTGTTATTTAATTTCCACGTATTGCTAGTTTTCCAGATTTTCTCATATTATTGAGTTCTAATTTCATGCCCTTGAGGTTAGAAAAGTTGCTTGATGTGATTTTAATCTTCCTAAATTTGTGAAGACTTTTTTTGAACTAACATGTGATGTATACTGGAGAATGCCCCATGTGCACGTTGGAAGAACATGTGTTCTGTTGCTGTTGGATGGAACGTTCTGTATGTGTCCATTTGGTCCATTTAGTCTAAACTGCAGTTCAAATGCAGTATTTCCATATTGATTTTCTGTCTGGATGAGCTCCCTGCTTTGAAAGTGGGGTATTGAATTTCACTACTGTCATTGCATTGCTGTCTCTTTCTGCCTTCAGATCTGTTAGCATATGCTTAATATGTTAGGGCTTCTGATGTTAGGTGTTTATATATTTACGATTGTTATAGTCTCTGTTTATATATTTACGATTGTATAGTCTCTAAGTCATGTTTCTTAGAGCCTTGTGTTGGTTGTTATCATTATATTGTGACCTTTTTGTCTTTCAGAACAGGTTTTGACTTAAAGTGTATTTTGTCTGGGAGAAATATAGCTCCCCGTGCTCTCTTTTGGTTTCCATTTCCACAGAATATCTTTTCCATTCTTTCTCTTTCAGCATTTGTGTGTCTTTAGAGCTGGAAGTGATTCTCTAGAGGCAGTGTAGAGTTGGGTCTTGTTTTTTGTTATGCGTCCATCCATTCTGTGTCTTTTAATCAGACACATTAATTCATTTTCATTTAAAGTAATTACTGATAAGTAAGGACTTACTATTGTCACCTTGTTAATTGTTTTCTGGCTATTTTGTAGCTCTTTTATTCTTTTCTTCCTCTTTTGCTGTCTTTTCTGATTTGATGATTTCCCATGGTGGTATGATTTGATTTCTTTTTCTTTTGTGTATCTACCATAGGTTTTCGCTTTGTGGTTACCAGGTGGCTTATATAAAACATTTTATACTAGCATTCTGTTTTAAGCAAATAGCTTAACTTCAGTCATATACAAAAACTATCCTTTTATTCATTCCCCCATATTTTATGTTTTTGATGTCACAATTTATGTCTTTTTGTAATGTATGTCCATTAAAATTATTGTTGGTATATACTTTTCATACTTTAGTCATTAACCTTTTTTTTTTTTAAGATTTTATTTATTTATTTGAGAGAGAGAGAATGAGAGACAGAGAGCACGAGGGGGAAGAGGATCAGAGGGAGAAGCAGACCCCCCGCCGAGCAGGGAGCCCGATGTGGGACTCGATCCCAGGACTCCAGGATCATGACCTGAGCTGAAGGCAGTTGCTTAACCAACTGAGCCACCCAGGCGCCCCAGTCATTAACCTTTTTACTAGAGTGATGTGATTTATGTACCCCCATTATAAGACTCAGATATTCTGAATTTGAATATATACCTACCTTTACCAAAGAGTTTTATACTTTCAAATGTTTCATGTTATTAATTAGCATCCTTTCATTTCCTTCTAAAGACCTACTTTTATCATTTCTTGTAAGGCAGGTCTAGTGGTAATAAACTCCCTCATCTTTTGCTTGTCTCAGAAAGTTTTTATCTCTCCATTTCTGAAGGAGAGCTTTCCCAAGTAAAATATTGTTGTTTGGCAGTTTTTTTCTTTTAACACTTTGAATATATCATTCCATTCTGTCTTGATTGCAAAGTTTTTGTTAAGAAATATGCTGATAACATTATGGGAGTATCATTGTAAGAAATGAGGCTTTTGTTTATTTGTTTTGGTTTGGTTTTGCTTTCAAAATTCTCTCTTGGTCTTTGATTTTTGACAGTTTTATTATAATGTGCCTGGGTGAAGTTCTCTTTTTGGGGTGGGGGGTGGGAGATAAAGTTCTCTTTGAGTTGAATCTGTATTGGGACCTGTGAGTTTTGAGTACTGAGTACCTATATGTCCATATCTCTCCCAGACTTGAGTAGTTTTCAGCCATTATTTCTTTAAGTATGCTTTCTGCCCCTTTCTTTCTCTCTCTATTCACCGTGGGCCTCCAACAATGTGAATATTGTTACGCTTGATGATGTTCCATAATTCACATAGTCTTTCTACACTCTTCTTCTTCTTCTTCTTCTTTTTTTCATTTTTCTCCTTTGGATAATTTCAAGTGACTTGTCTTTAAGTTCACAGATACTTTCTTCTGATCATTCAGGTGTGTTACTGATGCTCTTTATTGCATTTTTTTTTTCATTTCATTCATTGTATTCTTCAGCTATAGAATTTCTGCTAATTTATTTTTATTATTTCTCTACCTCTCTTAAATGTCTCCTTTTTTTCATGTACTGTTTTCCTGGTTTCATTTAGTTGTAGGTTGCTAAGCTTCCTTAAAAACAGTTATTCTGATTTATTTTTTTGTCCGGTAATTTGTAGATCTCCATTTCTTTGTGGTTGGTTATTGCAGAATTATTGTGTTTGTTTGGTAGTGTCATGTTTCCTTGATTTTTCATGTTTCTTAGAGCCTTGTGTTGGTGTCTGCATATTTGATGGATTCCTGACTTTATGGACTGGTTTCAGTGGGGATACACTTTTACCTGTGGGTGGGTGTGAGGGTACCATCTGGGTAGAGTGTGGTGATGACTACTGCAGGAAAGGGCCAACCACACAGTGTCCATGTAGCTCAGTCAGCCGAGGTCAGCATCAGTGAAGCTTGCAGGGATCCTCAGGGCCAAGGCCGTGTGTATCTACAGTTTTGTTGAGGGCTGTTGGGTCTTCAGCAGTGATGGCTGCTGGGAACTTTCTGATCTTTTTCTCCTAGGAGAGTTGTCATGGCAAAGGGATCCCCCCCTTGGCATCAGGTCAGCTCACAGGCACCCTCACAGTGGTGAGGACACTGATGTCTGCTGTGCATGTGCCCAGGGGGCAGCCTCGGACCTGGGTTCTGGAGACTGCGTGCTTGTGGAGTGACAGCAGGTCTGGGCTTATGTAGCTCCCTGAGGTGGTGGGTCCAGTGCCCGAGATATGAGTGGATGTGGAGCACCTTTGGGGCCAGATTCTGAAGCACAGCTGTGTGCAGAGCAGCCACAGAGCTGGGCTTGGAAGCATGGGTGCGCATGAAACAGGTATAGCTCTGGGGTCTAGGACATGTAAGGGGCTTGGGGTGGCAGCCCTGGTCCTGGGGCGGTGCAACAGCAGCTCATTCTTGGGGGATGTAGCAGCCTTTCTCTGGGGGCTGAGTGGCAGCAGTGGCTGCTGGCTCCCTCAGTTGCTAAAGCTGCCCACGTTCCCTACAGAGCAGGCTTCTGGCGTCTGTGCCAGTGAACACTACGGGATCCTCCATTGTGAGAGCTATAGGTGGCCTGCCAGGGTCCTGCAGAGCAGGCCACTAGGGACCACGGTGGCATCTGCTGCGTGGCTGACACTGAGAGCCTCCACCCTTCTTTTCTCCTGGCCATCCCTAGACAACTCAGCTAAACTGATGTCCCTGGCAATCCTTAACGTGGGTATTTCTTCATGTTGTGTTCCACTGTGCTGTTGTATGTTCCTAACTGGACTATTGAGCTTTCCCAGAGCTACTTTCAGTCACAGAAAGCTGTCTAGTTGTAGTTTTATGTGAGGGGAAGACAGCTGGTATTGCCTACTCTGCCATCTTGTTGACGTCTTTAACACTTCTTTTCTGTTCTGTTCTTCATGACATTGCCGTGATCTGCCAATCATCTGTCTATTCGTTTAATCTTTCTAGGCACTGCTGCTATAACCCACTTGATTAACCTCATTGACTTCTCATTATTTGCAACATGTATGAAAATCCTAGTTTTGCACATAAATCTGCATAATCTAATCCAAACCTACTTCTCCCAGCTCAGGTCTCTCTCATTATTCCCATCTGTGTCTCTCCTTCAACCTGTGACTTTCCACCAAAATCCCATGTGCGAAGGCAACGTTAGTCACCCTGTTTCCATAGAATCCTCTTCTAATTCTCTTATTAAGTTTCTCTTCCTGAAAGATCCAGTTTACATGTCATCTCTTATGGGAAATCTTTCCTAATCATTAGATGGAATTCATTATACTATTTACATGTTGTCCCGTCATTCTGTTCACAACTTTCTCATAGTACTTCTGCATTTTATTGATATTCTCTTTGCCCACTTGGTCCCTTTCATATACTGAGAGCTCTCTGTGGGGAGGAACTGTGTGTAATTCCTCTGTGAAGTCCTTGCAGACAGCACAATATAAGGCATTATAAATTCCCCTACATAGTTTACTGAAACAATAAGAGGTTGTGGAGAAGGTAAAAGAAGCTAACTTTGTACTCTCATTACTCACAGACCTCAGGAGAGGTGGGAAATTGCCATTAATATATATGAAAACATGCTGGCCTCAATTTTATCACAGCTCCCAGGATGAGCCTCTTTCTTGTTAGGGGCTGAGAGTAATGGAGAAGGGTAGTGTATCTGCATGGAAGCTCGCTCGCCCGGAATTCATGAGACCTAGGCTTTGTTCCCACAAACTCATGGACTAACCAAATGACTTCCCTTGTCTTTACCTATGCCCATACATAAATGAAAAAAATAGTTGGTAAACATTTTCATGATGGCATTTAAGAGTTGTTAGAAGGATTGAATTCAAGTTTTCCAGTGTATTTAGGAAAAATGGTAAATTATTTAAAAAGCAATTTGTGTCATCTTGCATGGGAATTTTCTTCAAGTTGATATCTCAGATAAAATGATTTTTCAAGTTCCTAAATTTAATGGCGATTTTTCTCCTGGCCTGAATTGGTGAATGGACACAAACTCCTTTAAACCTTACGAGAGCATTATAGAGCATATTAATTGAGGACTAACAAGCTACTATTAATAGCAGATGTAATCATACTTTATTTTTTAAACAACACTGTCAACTTTGTAAGATGATTTTCTATCTCTTATTATATTTTAGAATAATCTTATGGGGTAGGTGGAGTAGATATGATTTTTCCTGTCCTTTTTTTTTTTTTTTAAGATTTTATTTATTTGTGAGATGGTGAGCGAGAGAGAGAGAATGAGCAGGAGAAGGGGCAGAGGGAGCCTGATGCAGGGCTTGATCCCAGGACCCCGGGATCATGACCTGAGCCAAAGGCAGACGCTTAACTGACTGAGCCTCCCAGGCACCCCTGATTTTCCCTGTCTCAAGCAGGCTCAAAATGAGGATGATACATTAAATGACTTTCTCTGCATTACTAAGCACAGCACTATAGAACTAAAACTTGATTATTTGTAGTACATCACATTATTTTCTAAGGTGTAGTGAGGACTGGGGACTGAGTGTAATATTCCATTTTCCTGAGACATTTCTCAAGATATTGGTTCATTTTTTTTTTTGTTAAAACAAACAGACACACAAATAAACAGGATGAAATTAGGGAAGCCAGAATGTTTTGGTAGGTTTAAGCTTTCAAAAAATTCCATATAGCCCCAAAAGTGTTACATTACTTTCCTTCCATGATTTCTAAATTTATTAGTTTTGGTATTTCTGCATGATGGTCTAACCAACAAACACATCACGTAGTTCTAATCACACATGTTCTAATCACAATCATCCAACATAGTTTTGGAGTAAGGTTTGACCAGGAGTTAAATTTAACTGTTCTTAAAATTTTTCAATTCCTGTGTCTGTACTTACACATTCATCTCTAGATGGCTGTTGATTATGCAGTTAGGATCAACAGCCATGCATGTTTTCAATCTAGTAGTAAGCAGTGAAAGCTTTATTATTAGAATTAGAATTTTATAATGGACACTAGAGTATAAATCCTGAAGTTACTTACTTCAAAACAGAAGACTTATTTTATGGACAGGAGCTAACAAAAATAGAATTGTATGTTTAAAATAATTTTAGAATTTTTGAAATGAGATGTACAATTTTTATTTATATTCCAAAGAATCAAAATAAAGATGAATATCAGCATTCTCTGATATTTACAGGAGAATGTAGATACAAACACCTCAGTTTCCAGGTCTTTTATAATCTCAGCTCTAAGATGAACTCTTGACACGTGGATGAGTTGCCATGCTTGCTACTATCTGTACAATCATCAGCATCAACTCAATGACTTTTTTAATCTACTTACACGTGAGTTGCATTTATTATTTTGTGCAGTGGTTCTCAACAGTGGTTATACCTACAGAATTTAAAACAAGTACTGATGCTTGGGTGCTAGGGCCAAAGATTCAGCGTGAATTGGTCTGGGATATGGCCTATTCATCATGATCTTAAGTTTTCCACTTTAGGTGCACCTGTGTGGTGCAGTTGGTTAAGTGCTAACTCTTGGTTTCAGCTCAGGTCATGATCTTAAACTCGTGAGATTGAGCCCCTCATTGGGCTTAGCACTCAGCAGGGAGTTGGCTTGGGACTCTTTCTCCCTCACCCTCTCCTTCTCCACCCCACATATTCTCTCTCCCTCCCTTTCTCTCTCTCTCTCAGATAAATAATCTTTTAAAAAAAGTTTCCAGTTTATTCTGTAAACTTAAATTTGTGAACAACTTTAGTGTTTTGTAATGAGGCCAGGTATAAACATAGGGTTTTGATGTACACTGTTTTAAATTTGGGAGCTGTTGTTGGTCATATAAAGCTGGTTAATACAGGTATTGCTGTAAAGTAAATAGACTCTCACTTATCAGATATACTAACACTTTATTGAAGAAAGATCATCTTAAGATAATTATAAAGAAAAAATAAACCTTTCAGAACAATGAGCCTATGTGTTCCACCTTTTCAATATTATATGATCTTGGCTGATGGTTAGAAAGAAATTCTGGAGGCTCTGAAAGATACTCTAGTGTAACAAAATTATATTTGTATAATTTTCATGTTCAATATATTTCAGTGAATTTTAATGACTAAAAATCGATAATCCATGGATGACATATGCAATTATTCCATTGCCAAGACTGTTTTATTAAGTGAAAGAACGAGTTCCCAGGAGATCTGGAAGTCGTGCCACCATCTGAGGAAGGCTCCAGAAGCCAGTGTTGGAGTGTATTCATAATCTCCCTACCATGGCCGTTCCATCCAGCAGAAGACCTTTCTTGTCACGGCCCCAGTCCAGGGGGGTCAAGTACACCACAAGGGAGATATTAACTGGCCTCTTTAACAGTTGAGGTCTGCAGTAAAAATTCTCTTTGATACAGTAGATTTTATTCAAACTCATTTACTATCCACATAACATTTGATTGAGTAGAAAGAAGTGTTTGCAATTGTAATTTTTGCCGCATGGAAAATGCTGTGTGCTTTGATTAATACCAGCTTCTTGCAGTCACGACTGCATAGTATTTATGTCCCTGATTGACTATGAGAATTAGCAGGTTTTCTATTGTATTAGCCAACCCCACCCTCCAAATTGTCTGAGATAGCTTAACTTTTTTCTCAGTTGAAATATTTTAATTTATATTTTATTTTATGGCCTCATTTATCCTTCCATCCTTTTTGGAATTTAAGTTCAATTAAAAAAATTAAATTGATTCTTATTTATTTGCTATCAAACAACTCTAAGCAGAACATACTTGATTAGCCACCTATCTGAATAAATGTTAACAAATCTAGAATTGACTCTTAATGATTTCAGCAGTGAGGAGGTTTACTGTACCAACACATGCAATCCTTTCTTTAAGAGTGTTTAGTATTATTTATGATAATAAATAATATTAAGGAAGCATATTTTCAAATCATTTTTTCATTATTATTTGTATTTATATTGTATACGTTTCAGCAGTAGCTTTAATGGCATGAACTTGGCAAGAATAGAGGAGAAGCAACTTGAAATTCCAGACTCCTAACACATGTCCTTCAGACTAGGACACAAGCACACTGAAGATATTTATGTCATCCTTATATCTGACATCTAATGTGCATGTATTTCTCCCAGCGAATACAAAATACATGAGCAAAAATTGTCGTAAACTGAGCTGCATGATGATGATAGTCTCCAAATGGCAATCCAGCCATCCGAATCTTTTAGATTGCCCTAACTGCATCATATAAGGTAGATGTAGGCACTGTATAAAGATCCCTGGAAAGCTCTTTGCTTAATCTTAGATAATAGCTTTCAGTGTTTTAGCAAAGTCACGGAAGTCTTCAATTTTAAATAATTTTTTGAAATTTTCTTTTCCAGTGGTTGATACAGTAAGTGATAAGGTGATATTTCTATTTTGTCAAAAAAGCTAAAACAGTGATTTATCTTAATATGTGTTAGGTATTCAGTACCTCTCATTTCCAGATCTACACAATAAGTTCCTTTTATAGCTTAGAGCTGGAACCAGAGGGAAAATTGTTTCTCTTTATAAACCATGCACTCTTTTCATCAGATAAGAAGAGCAAAACTCATCTTTATCTCCTCTCCTCTTCTATGTGGCTTTTCATTTTGATTTTAAGAGCTGAACTTACTGATTTTATCTTGATACATAAATTATACATGTTCAGTGTATACAGTATAGATGAACAGTAGGAAAAGTTAAAAAAAATAGTTAATAATTGCAAGACAGAGGAGTTTTATTTTAATGAAAATATTACCTAACACTGTTTTTTAGTTTCCCTGAATGTCATAACTTTCCTATTAACATACATTTTCAAGAAGAAATCCTATCTTCTTTAAGAACATACTTGTGTTTCTCTTCATGTATTGTGAACATGTATTTGGGGCCACTGAGAATTTATTTTGAAAGCATAGGTTTTCTTCCTTAGTATTCCATAGCTAGTGATGATAAAGTTGGACATTTAGATTGATTTTAATTATTCACTTCTAAAGAATGGTTATATTGAATATCTTTATTGTAGCTAAATCTAACCACACACCCAATACTATTTCTTTAGTGTACCTTTTTAGAAGTGGTAGTACTTCCTGAAAGGGTACTAAAAATATTAAGGCATTTGACTGACATGTTTAAAATCCCCTTTAGAAAATGTGTGTTCCTTTAATGGACCAATTTTATGTATGTCTTTTGTTATAAGTTGCATGAAATATGTCTTGATATCCATGCCATACACAAGAAATGCAAATATAAGTAGATAAGCAATAGCTTTGATACCTAACTATTATATATAGGGTTGATACTGTTTTAAGGATATTTCCAAAAAATATTCTGGTAAATCTTTATCAAGTCAGTTCCTAAAGTAGTTTTTTTTTTTTTAAATGCAAAGAACGGAGGTACGTGGGTGGCTCAGTCGGTTAAATGTCTGCCCTTTGCCCAGGTCATGATCTCAGGGTCCTGGGATCCAGCTCTATGTTGGGCTCCGCCTGCTCTGCGGGGAGTCTGCTTCTCCCTCTCCCTCTGCCCCTAACCCCACTCATGCCCTCTCTCTTTCTCTCAAATAAATAAATAAAATCTAAAAAAATAATAATAAAATAAAATAAAAGTTGCAGAGAACAAAGTATTTAAATTTCTAGATATTGCAGGAGCACATTCAGATTCCTAGTAGAGAACTGCTGATATGATCAAATGAAGTAATTTGAGAAGCTGCATGCTTGTTTCATATAAGGACATGCCATCCTGTATGAAAGCCACATGGGTACGCCTCTCCTATGGGGCCTTCTGCTGGTGCCTCCCATGGGCTGAATGAGCCCAAGTTACACAGCAGAGGAGCCCAAGAAGTACCCGCTGTGTGTTCCATCTCCTGAGTGAGCAGAGTGGGTGTGAAGGACACACTGATGGGATTGGGGCGGAGACATAAGAGATATCTTGTGCTGTAGGGATTCTCAGCAGATATTTTCCTTCTTACATTCTTTTTTCATGACTGCTTCTAGACTGACAAAGGTCATGTTCCTATTTGAAATACTTTATGTATATTTGTATATGATTTTTACTCTCACGGCTATTATTTTTAGTGAGATCTTGAAAATCCTAATCACTTGAATTTGTGTAGATAGAACTCATTGTCTATAAAAACAAGCTTAACATATATATGTACATATATGTGTGTTATGTATCCATTATATACTCCAAATATTTAATAACCTAAATAATACTATGGAACCCCAATATATAAACTAAGGATATACACATATTACTAGTTACTTTTTTATTATGTATTACGTTTCTATTTGCAGTGGAAAAGGAAATATGGTTCAGTTTGATGGCAATTTCTGTTAGATGATGAAGCCTGTACACCATATCCTAGTATATTATTGTGTTTATTTATAAAATAAGTGAAATTAGACATTAACAGCAACCCCGCTAGCCAGCTCTACCTACCTATTCATCTTTATGCCTCCCCACAAACTCATACATTATTTTCAGGTGAAATTTTTTCAGAAAAGGAAAGCAAAAGTTGGTAAAAATAGAATCTTTCTTTTTTTTTTTTAATTCATTCATTCATTCATTTCCAGTATAGTTAACATACAGTGTTATATTAGTTTCAGGTGTACAATATAGTGATTGAACAATTTTGTACTTTACTCAGTGCTTATCATGAGTAGTGAACTCCTTAATCCCCATCACCTATTTCACTTCCCCTCTGGTGACCAGCAGTTTGTTCTATGTAGTTAAGAGTCTGTTTTTTGGTTTGTCTCTTTTTTCCGCCTTTGTTCATTTGTTCTGTTTTTTAAATTGCGTATATTAGTGAAATCAAATGGTATTTGTCTTTCTCTGATTTATTTTGCTTAGAATAATACTTTCTAGCTCCATCCTTATTGCTGCAAATGGCAAGATTTCATTCTTTTTAATGGGTAAGTAATATTCCATTGCATATATGTACTGCATCTTCTTTGTCCATTTATCAGTTGTGGACATTTGGGCTCTTTCCATAATTTGGCTACTGTTGATAATGATTCTGTAAACATCAGGGTGCCTGTATCCCTTCAAATCAGTATTTTTGTATCCTTTGGGTAAATACCTACTAGTACAATTGCTGGATTGTAGGGTAACTCTGTTTTTGACTTTTTGAGGAACCTCTCTGCTGTTTTCCACAGTGGCTCCACCAGTTTGCATTCCCACCAACAGTGCACAAGGGTCCCCCTTTCTCCACATCCTTGCCAACACCTGGTATTTCTTGTGTTTTTGATTTCAGCCATCCTGACAGGTGTAAGGTGATATTTCATTGTAGTTTCGATTTGTAATTCCCTGATGTTGGGTGATGTTGAGCATCTATTTAAATGTCTTATTGGCCATCTGTATGTCTTCTTTGGAAAAATGTCTATTCATGTCTTCTGCCCATTTTTTAATTGGATTATTCATTTTTGTATATTGAGTTTTATAAGTTCTTTATATATTTGGGATACTAACCCTTTATCAGATATGTCATTTGCAGATATTATCCCCCATTCTATAGGTTGTTTTTTGGTTTCTTGATTGTGTCCTTCACTGATCTAGAAAGAAGTTGCTACTGCTGATGTCAAAGAAATTAATGCCTATGTTCTCCTCTAGGATTTTTATGGTTTTAGGTCTTACATTTGGATCTTCAATCCATCTTGAATTTATTTTTGTGTTTGGTGTAAGAAAGTGGTCCAGTTTCATTCTTTTGCATGTTGCTATCCAGTTTTCCCAACACCATTTTTTGAACACAGTCTTTTTCCCATTGGATAATCTTTTCTGCTTTGTCAAAGATTAATTGACAGTATAGTTCTGGGTTCATTTCTGGGTTTTCTATTCTGTTCTGTTGATTTATGTGTCTATTTTTGTGCCAGTACCATACTGTTTTGATCACTACAGCTTTGTAATAGAATTTCAAGTCCAGAATCATGATGCCTCCAGCTTTGCTTTGTTTTATCAAGACTGCTCTGGCTATTTGGGGTCTTTTGTGGTTCTATACAAATTTTAGGAAATGAAAATGCTGTTGGTATTTTGATAGGGATTGTATTAAATGTGTAGATTGCTTTGGGTAGTATAGACATTTTAACAATATTTGTTCTTCCAATCCATGAGCGTGGAATGTCTTTCTATTTCTTGTGTCGTCATTTCTTTCATCAGTGTTTCATAGTTTTCAGAGTACGGGTCTTTCACCTCTTTGGTTAGGATTATCCCTAGGTATCTTATTGTTTTCAGTGCAGTTGTAAATGAGATTGATTCCTTAATTTCTCTTTCTGCTGCTTCACTATTTGTGTATAGAAATGTAACAGATTTCTGTACATTGATTTTGTATCCTGCCACTTAACTGAATTCATTTATCAGTTGTAGTAGTTTTCAGGTCAGGTCTTTAGGGTTTTCTATGTATAGTACCATGTCACCTGCAAATAGTGAAAGTTTTACTGCTTCCTTACCAATTTGGATGTCTTTTATTTCTTTTTCTTGTCTGATTGCTGTGGCTAGAACTTCCAGTACTATGTTGAATAAAAGTGGTGAAGAGTGGACATCCTTAGCTTGTTCCTGATCTTATAGGAAAAGTTCTCAGTTTTTCACCATTGAGTATGATGTTAGCTGTGCATTTTCATATATGGCCTTTATTATATTGAGGTGTGTTCCCTCTTAACTTACTTTGTTGGGGGTTTATATCATGAATGAATGCTGTACTTTCTCAAATGCCTTTTTTGCATCTATTGAAATGATAATAATGGTTTTTGTCCTATCTCTTATTGATGTTGTGTATCATGTTGATTGACTTGTAAATATTGAACCATGCCTTGCATTCTAAGAATAAATCCCACTTGATTGTGGTGAATGATTTTTTTTCAATGTACTGTTGGATTTAGTTTGCTAACATTTTGTTGAGGATTTTTGCATCTATGTCCATCAGAGATATTGGCCAGTAGTTCTGATTTTTGTAGTGTCTTTCTTTATCTCATTCTGATATCAGGGTAATGTTGGTTTCACAGAATGAATTTGGAAGTTTTCCTTCCTCTTTTAATTTTTGGAAGAGTTTGAGAAGAATAGGTATTAACTCTTCTTTAAATGTTTGTTAGAGTTAGTCTGTGAAGCCCTCTGTTCCTGGACTTTTGTTTGTTAGGAGTTTTTTTGATTACTGATTCAATTTCATTGCTAGTAGTTTGTCAGTTCAGATTTTCTATTTCTTCCTGATTCAGTTTTGGGAGGTTATACATTTCTTCTAGGTTGTTCAGCTTGTTAGCATATAATATTTTATAATATTCTCTTATTATCCTTTGTATTTTTGTGATGTTGGTTGTTACTTCTCCTTTTTCATTTCTGATTTTGAGTCCTTTTTTTTTGGTAAGTGGCTAAATTTTTATCAATTTTGTTGTTCTTTTCAAAGAACCAACTCCTGGTTAAAAATAAGTTCTTTAAATCTTGAATTTTAGTTTAATCAATAAATTTGATTACATTTTAACTGTTGATTGAAGTTTTATTGTTGAACCCTTGATTTTTTCTTTACTGAAAAAAATGTGGATGATGGCAATGCCTATGATGACTTTAAAGATTTTATTAATTAATGTAGGTACAATGCCAAAGAAATCAATCTCTAAAAAGAAAACTGTCTTCTGTGTATTTAATGGGAAATTGAGTGTTATCATTTAACTGGATAAACTGAGGAAATGGAACTTTTTGTGAGGTTTTGTTACTTTATTTCTTTATTACTAACAGTATCTCATAATGCTATTAGGACAAATAGTCATTTTTCCTTTTTTTTTTTTTTTCCTTTTAAAATGTCCTTATTTCCCCTAACTCTACAGATTTTTTTTTTTTCAGAAAATATAAAATGGCATATGTTTGGTAATATTAGTGGCCTTTTTTTTTTTAAGATTTTATTTATTTGACAGAGAGAAACACAGTGAGAGAAGGAACAGAAGCAGAGAGAGTAGGAGAGGGAGAGGAGGCTTCCTGCTGAGCAGGGAGCCCAATGCGGGGCTTGATCCCAGGACCCTGGGATCATGACCTGAGCCAAAGACAGACGCTTAACGACTGAGCCACCCAGGCGCCCCTTAGTGGCCTTTTCTTCTGTCTTTTCTTTGAGATCCTCATATGTTTTCACATGCTGCATAATCATTATGTCATCCTAATGAAGTTCTAAGTTGAAATTCAAATAAATTTTTATAATATCATGACTAAAACAAAAACATACTCCCATGGGCTTCTGGCATTTGGGTAGGCTTTCTTCTTCTATTAATTAATTAATTTTTAATACATACCATCAGCTATAATACCCTAGATTAATATGGGCTTTCTATAATAGACATCGTTAGAAGTAGGCAGTTTACAGATCTGAGAGTTTTTGTGTTTTTTATCATTTAGACAATAAAACAGTCTTAGATGTCAGCAACTTTTGTTATGAAATTCTTACTTTATTGCTGTCTTTGCCATAAATATTTAGCAGATGGTCAAGAAAAACGAGTTTGGCATTTGCTCATAGGGTGTCAGAGGCCAATGACAAGTCAGCACCAAGTAACATAACACCTCCTCCATCAAAAGTATGAAGAGTTTTAAAATCAAGGATTGAAGTTGCTCTGTCCACGAGAAAAGTTCAGCGCCAATTAATCCATCTTTCCCACTCACATAACTCCTATCCCTTGGCCGTACACTGTGGATTCAGAACTCGTAAAAGTGTTAGAATTAGAGCTGTCTTTTGTTCTGCTTTATTTCTTTTCCTTTTCTTTAACCTTTTTTGGATGTGACTGACATGACTTCAGTTCAATTCAACAAACATGTCCTGCACACATGTTCTGAGCATTAGTCGCTCTGCCAGATCCAGCTACCAAATGACCCCTTAACAACAACAACAACAAAAAACTTGAGGAAAACATTTAACATAGCATACAAATCTTTAAAGTAAATAGATCTAAATGATCATTTTATCAAAACCACATTGCGAAATATATTCTTTAAAGTTATTAAGACTGAGAAGTCTCCTTTTACTTATAATCTTTATCAGTTATTTTCTTTTGTTAATTCTATAAGATTTTGATGTATTGGTTATTGGATGGCCAGGATTATTTCTGAAGTATAACATATTGAAATATTATGGACACCAAGAGCAGGGGGAGATTGGCAGACATGTATAGCCATGAGACCATAACATCTAATGGAATCCCTGAAGGATGGAGCTAATTCATATCTTTTCAGTTTCAGGGCCAGTTACTACTAATGCTGATAGGAATCATGTATGTAACATTTAATGTATGTCAGGCACTGAGCCATCCATCCATAGGCAGTACTGAGGCGGGCAAGCCAGATCTGAGAACCCAGGGGAAGGTCCCACAGGTCCATCCAGAAGGGTCCTTGGCTTCCTGCAGGATAGAAATCACATGGGAGCCAGAGAAAGTGAAAACAGAGTTTATGGAATAGTGTGAGTAAAAGACCGAGAATAACAGAGGAGGTGTCCAGGGGACTTGGAAAGGAGAGAAGAATGAGTCTAGTCGTCACTCAGGGTTAGAGATTTATATTCTGTATATCCATAGAAAGGGGTCTAGCACCCGTGTTTATCTAGGACTCCATGGTAGCGTCTAATCAAAGTCAAGTGTCCGGTGAACAATAGGTGTCACTCTATAAATCACTGAAGGCGGGGGTGTGGATGCCAGCATCAGCAGAGGTTTGCTTGAAGCTAACATTCTGGAGCACATTTGGGATCCAGCTCTTCTTAGATGTCATCAGGTGTTTGGGGCCAAAGACAAAACTCAGAGAATGATGAACTTTCTTGCTTCCCACCTGAGGAGGGAACATAACTTCTTGGGCTTTTTTAGAGGCAGACTGTGGAACATGAGTCTATGAGGCCCGGCAGAAAAAGAGCAGAGGCGGAGCCTTTCTCCCATGGAGTTCTTCAGCCTCCCCTTCTGTACTACATACTCAATTCCCTTAATTACCCTTTGAAGTAAGTGTCACGGTTATTCCCATTCTGGAGACGAGGAAACTGAGCAGCAAAGTTTAAATAATTGGTCCAGATTCTACAGGTAGCAGAGCCAGACTTTGGACCTACATAGGTTGTAGATTCTACAACCTTGACCACCACTGAAATAAATGTAATTTGTAGTGACTTCACAAGTAATTCTTTCAGATAGTTGGCAGATAGCATAACTGATCCTTCAGCTTTTGGCATAGTTGCAAAATTAATTTTAAAACAAAAAATGAATTTGTTTTCTTAAATATAAAAAAATATACAAGCAGATCTCTAATACAAAATTGAATTTGTTGTTTACTCATTTGTTTTGTATTTTAGATTTCCACATGTGAGTTAGACCCTGTGGTATTTGTCTTTGTCAGGCTGACTTATTTCCCTTAGCGTAACATCCTTGAAGCCAGCCATGTTGTTGAAAATGGCAAGATTTCGGGCGCCTGCGTGGCTCAGTTGGTTAAGCGACTGCCTTCGGCTCAGGTCATGATCCTGGAGTCCCGGGATCCAGTCCCGCATCGGGCTCCCTCCTCGGCAGGGAGTCTGCTTCTCCCTCTGACCCTCCTCCCTCTCATTCTCTCTCTCTCAAATAAATAAAATCTTAAAAAAAAATTAAAAAAAAAAGAAAATGGCAAGATTTCATCCTTTTTATGGCTGTGTATTATTCCACTGTGTGTGTGTATGTGTGTACACACACCCCATCTTCTTCATCTGTTCGTCTCTCAGTGGACACCTGAGCTGCTTCCTTATCTTGGCTATTGTAAATAATGCTGCAGTAAACACAGGGATGCATGTACCTTTTAAAATTATTGATTTTGTTTTCTTTGGGTAAATATCCAGTGGTGGAATTATTGGGTCACATGGTAGTTCTAGTTTTCATTTTTTAAGGAAACTGCATACTGTTTCCCACGGTGGCTGCACCAGTTTGCCTTCCCACCAAGCAGAAACAGACCTATCAACACAGAATGAACTGATGGTCACCAGAAGGAGGTGGGTGGGGGATGGGTGAAATGGGTGAAGGGGAGTTGGAGGTACAGGCTTCCAGTAATGGAGTAAGTCATGAGGTGAACGGTACAGGGACTACAGTCCATGGTATTGCAACAGTGTCGTGTGGTGACGGGTCGGAGCTGCAGGTGTGGTGAGCGCAGCATAACGCATTAGAGATGTTGCCTCACTGCGTTGTACACCTGAGAGTAACGTGACACAGTGTGTCAACCATGCTCAATTTAAAACATGGACAAATAAATAAAACCAGAAAATAAATACATCCCTACATTGGACTCCTTTATGGTGTTGTAAAAACAAGCCCAGGTAGTAGACTACTAGCAGTTTTGCTAAAGGAACATTCTAGACCTCATCCCATTGTTTGTTTCTCCTCTGCTTATAGTAAAAGAATGATCAAATACACTGTGTAGCCCACATCCGTGACTGTCGGTGAGGAGATATGTGTGAGAGTGCCCAGCTCAACAAGCTTGGATGCCTTCTCTCCGTGTCATCCAGATCAAGAGACAAAAATCAATTTGTATTTAAAATAAAACATGCTGCTCATTGTCAGTCCTGAACATGGTGAATTTGAACCCATTTAAATAATTAAGGGGCCTTCAATATGAATATTGTTACCATTCATGTTAGTTTTAGAAGGAACACCAAAAGAAGTAATTGAAGAGAGTCTGATTGATAAGTAATACGACCTATATCTTTACTGTATGAGTGTATTTATAGTGAAGAATTGTGATCATAAGCATGTTTATCTTCACTGTATAATTTTTGTTTTATGTATGGTATATATAATGTATGAAACACCTTTCTGTTAGTGTGTTTCCTCCCAGCTCATGGGACCACAAAGGGCATGTGCCTCTAAGTCTTCAACAGCCAAAAGCTTAAAAACAAATCCTAGTTTGAACCGTGGCAAAGCACCGGCCTTTGTCATCACTATATTTCTGTCCCACTTTAACTTCAGTTTAGATCCTTAAACTTTACTTTAGATCCTGTTTTTTTTTTTTTTTTAAATTTTATTTATTTATTTGACAGAGAGAGAGACAGTGAGAGAGGGAACACAAGTAGGGGGAGTGGGAGAGGGAGAAGCAGGCTTCCCACCGAGCAGGGAGCCTGATGCTGGGCTCGATCCCAGGACCCTGGGATCATGACCTGAGCCGAAGGCAGACGCTTAATGACTGAGCCACCCAGGCGCCCCAAGATGTTTGTTCTTAAATGCCTATATTCTCAGTGTAATTTCCTTCAAATCCTTAACTGAAGGAGAATATCAGTGTATGAATAAATAAATAAATACGTGTTTATTGCAAATAAGATAAAAATAGAGGAAGAGCAGATAATTATTGGGATGTAAAATTTTTGACCCAAGTTCATCACTCTAGTCCTAACAGCAGAAACAGAATTACCATACTATAGCATATTAGTAATGGACATTTATAAATGCAGTGACCATATGTTTAATCAACATAAAACACATTTTGAAGGACTTAAACTCAGCTACATAAATGAAAGAGTAATGAAGTTAGTTACAGACTTTTTGGACACATTTACCACTTCCTCTAATTAAGAAGATTAGTAATATTAACATTTAATGCTGCTTTATTTTTTCAAAAGGCTTAGCTCATTAATGATTATAAATTTCCCTGGCATCTGCAATTATCATCATTCTCAATTTTATAGATGAGGGAATTTGCAGAAGAAAGTTAAGTACTTGGAATAGATTTTGAATCCACAGGGTTTCGGTGAAAAGACTGGCCAGGCGCTGGTCGATTGCATTCATCATGGAAGAAGAAAGCAAGACGAATGTGTTTTAATCAAATCCTTTAAAATGCAGGATGATACATTGTTTGAGTTCAGGGGTTTGCAGTCCGATGAGAGTTCTAAAACTAGCTCTGTTCGGGCGCCTGGGTGGCTCAGTTGGTTAAGCGACTGCCTTCGGCTCAGGTCATGATCCTGGAGTCCCTGGATCGAGTCCCGCATCGGGCTCCCTGCTCGGCAGGGAGTCTGCTTCTCCCTCTGACCCTCCTCCCTCTCATGCTCTCTGTCTCTCATTCTCTCTCTCTCAAATAAATAAATAAAATCTTTAAAAAATAAAAAAAAAATAAAACTAGCTCTGTTCCTTACTAGTTACATAATCTTGAGTGAATTACTTTGTGAGTCTCACTTTCCACGTTTACGAGAGGGGAATGACCCTGGCACCTATGTCATGGGATACTGTACATACTTAATCACAGGGCCCTTCTTTAAAGACTGGGAATACAGCAAGCATTCGGTAAAGTGGAGTGCTGTTGTTTTGACAACGATGATGATGTCACATGACCAGACAGATCAGGCCGATGTCAGGCACCTCAGTGTGACCTGGGTAAAGATTCTTCTCATTTAAACCGGAATGCAGAGACTTGTGCTATAGAAAGACCTCAGAAGGTGAGAGTGGCAGACTAAGATCAGGAATCAATAAAGGCAACAGTAGTTAAGCGTTTTTTTTTCACTGGAGAAAACTGGCCCTAGAGAGAAGTGAAGTGTGCTGTTGGAAGTTCACATCTGGGGAACGTGTGGTTTGTAGCGTCTGGTGTCCGTGAAGGAAGACACAGCTGAGAGTATGACTCCTGAGAGCCTGGGGAGGTGTGGATGTTAGCCACAGACGAGCAGTTTCTGTTCTCTCACTAAATATTTACTCCAGGAAAAGTGAACAGAAGCGTTCCCAGGGATGTCATGAGGCTGTGAGTCACCACTTCTCAGTGCCTCCCAAATTCTTGCTTACCTTACTGGTTGGCTGGTCACAGGAAGGAGGGGAAATGACCACACAGGTTCTGTGGAAACAGATCACAGAAGCTGGCTTACAGGGGGTCCCAGTGACATGGGTGATGCATGCTTACCATTGTCCCTATACACCATGATCAACTCTGTCTTGCTAAGCCATAAGCTTTTAACAAATTAAGGATGTCAAAACTTCTCAGGGATCATAATTAAATTCCTTATTAGTCAACATATTATTTTCAGATACCTAAATGATTTATTTATGTTTAATTATGTGCTAATGTAATAATCACCCATATATTGCCTAACATTTTACAAAATCTGAAATACATCCAACTCTGATCTTCAACAAAATCCTAATAAATACAGGGCATTTATGTCTGAATTTACATCTTCATATATGTGTATCTATCTCCCTACTTTACAGGTGAGAAAGCAGAATTCTTGGAATTTTTTTCATTTTTTAATTATTGTTATGTTAATCACCATACGTTACATCATTAGTTTTTGATGTAGTGTTCCATGATTCACTGTTCGTGTATAACACCCAGTGCTCCATGCAGAACGTGCCCTCTTTAATACCCATCACCAGGCTAACCCATCCCCCCACCCCCCTCCCCTCTAGAACCCTGTTTGTTTCTCAGAGTCCATAGTCTCTCATAGTTCGTCTCCCCCTCCGATTTTAATTGATTTTTCTAAGGAAAGTGCCTGGATTAAAATTCCAGCTTGATACTTCTGACAGTGTTTATTAAGCTTTATTATTAAGCTTACCTTAATATGATTTTCTCCTACTCATCTGTTGAGGCCTGACCTTAAGATCTGACCTTAAGATCTCTAGAACTTGTGGAGTCTGACAAACTCCATCCCCTAAAAAATAATAAAAAAGTACATTTATATTTAGAAAACATACATAAACATATATAACATTGATTTTCAGAAGATGCTCATAACATAGTTTCAGAATTTTGTTACTGTAATTTTCCTGAAAATGGTAAGAAGATTGGGTTTATGAAATGGATGATATAGGATTACCTCTATCAGTAGGGTTGTGTTGTATGTGTAGAATATTCACTACACAAACTGTGGGAACTAGGAGATGATGAGAAGCATTTTGGGTCAGATTGAATTCTGTTGAAGCCATTTAAATTAATGGAACATGTTAAAGATGCAAACTCTTTACATTTGCATAATTTCTCCTGTGTAAGCGTTGATCATTGGCCTCAATATTTCCAGTTTATTATAAACATATGATTGGTTTTAATGTTTGCTATACTTATTATGTTTGCACAGTGATTAATGTGCAAAATAATAAGAGTGAATGTTAAATTTTTATAATTCCATTTTAATCATTCATGAAGATTCATAATTTTTTATGAGAAATGTATCTCTTCATAATAAAGATTGATTATAGGAAAAGTGTAAATAGATTTTGATATTGTAAGAGTTATGGAGAAAGAATTTGCTATCCATTGACTTAAGTTATGTCAGTTGCTCGTGATAACTTATTAGAAATGATTTAAATGCCTAATAATATTTAATGGGTATATTAATGCCAATTATATTTAAACTATGAAAACCTAAATCTGCATTCAATTTTAAATATGATTTTAGATCATTAGTGAAGTATCCATCAATGACTTTCTCAGCACATCACATTATTGAAGTCATCATTCTGGGATAGCTGCTGCCTCTCGATGTCTTAACTCTTCAAATCCTCATTTTCAAGTGTTTAGAGAACATTTAATAAGTGTATTTTTGGCTTGTTGACCTGTGGCTCAGATACTGTTAATGCTAGGTTTATCAGATTTACCTTTGAAAATACAGGATGCCCAGTTAAATTTAATTTAAAAAAAAACACTTTTTTTTTTTTTAGTATAAATATATCCCTACATCTTAGTATAAATAAGTCCCTAGTTTTTTGTTGTTGTTCTTGTTGTTTTTTTGGTAATCTTCATTAGGGCTCATGCTACACTGGATTCCTCTTCACTCAAACTAAACCTGGATCTGGTTGCAACACATAAGCTGCCTGCTAATATAATGTGCATGACCACCGTGGTTTTATAAAGGGACAGAGAAGGCGTTCCTGTGTTTGGAGGACAGCTGGAGTGCTCAGCAGGAGTCTTATTTTGCCAGCCCTTTTAGGATTACAGAGAGTGAAGGCAGGAAGTTCTGGAATGGTGGTGCTGGGGGGCAGGGTGAGCCGGCCTGGGGTGCAGCACTGCCCTGAGGAGGCGGCCAGCTGGCAGCCTGTGTCTGCGACCTCCCAAGGTCAGCCCCCTCAGCCCTGTCAGCATGGGCGCAGGAAGACAAGCAGTTGTAGACTCAGAGTTGAGAAAGGGGAATGAATACAGACAACAGTGTGAAACTACAATACATATTTTGCAAGAAAGCTTAAAAAGAGACAAATTTGACTAAAGAATGGTGGTCTGTGAGTGGAAAGGAAAGAGGAGTGAGGGCTACTAACAAAGGGACATTTACTGAAAACCTACTGATTGCTGGGGCGCCTGGCTGGCTCAGTCCATGGACTGCGCTGCTCTCCATCTGGGGGTGATGAGCTCCAGCCCCACATCGGGGGCAGAGATGACAAAAATCAACAAGCCAACTTAAAAAAACAGAACAACAAAAACAAAAACAAAAACAAAAACAATCAGAAAGCATCTTGATTACAGATTCTTCATAGGATGTCTGTGCCCTCATCGTGGATACTTTGGACGTGTTAGTCTTTTACTAGTTTTAGCCACACAGATTTTCACTTCCTTTTGGAAGCAGCCACCGAATGCCTGTTTTGTGCCAGGCGTTAAGCACTTCGATAGTTGCTGATAACGAGGCACAAGACAGAGCATCTCAGGATCTTGGGGGATCAAAGTGTCCCCTGAGGGGTCAGATAGAGAAACGGGCTCAGTGCAGTTACGAAGATGAGCAGAAGAGGGGCACCGAGGACCGAGGCTAAGACCCAAAGGGCATGTGAAAGGAATCAGGAGTGACTTCCTGCAAGAGGAGCTCAGGGCTGAGATTTCTCCCTTCTAATCCTTCTGCAGTAGTGTAAAATCTCCATTATTTCTCTGGTGATGATGTCATCTACCCACTGGCTAACCTGAAGTCCATTTATAATTATTTTTTATGATTATTGTTTCCATATGAAAAGTGAAATGCAAAAAGGATATTTGTGATACTGATGCAATGCTCTACTTCTATGTAATTCTCTGTATTGAAGTTCTAAATTCAGCAGCTGGACATAAAAAAATAAACAAGTAAACCTCTTCATGTTGACACCTGCCACCTAAGAAAATGATTTAATTAATTAAAAAATATTGATGATTCTCGTTTGCTACCAAAACACAAAAGTTTGGAAAAATAAACATAGTTCAGAATTAAAATCTGAAATAAAAAAAAAAAACAGTGCATTTGCTGTTTTCACTTAGATAAAACTGAAAATCAGCATCAGTGAAAGCACCATTGGTATACTTCAGCACATATAATTAATGACACATTGGGAATTGTCACTTTGAAGAATATTGTGTTCCAAAGTCATTTGAGCTTTTAATGCTGCTTTATTCCATAAATCTGGGCAATTTAGAAGACCCTAAATTACTTGTCATGTCTATTGAAATCATGGGTTATATTAATCTTACCTATTTAGATGCATAAAATGAGACATATTTCGGTGGCTTTTCACTTTTAACTCATTATGGTTTATCACTAGGGACTGGATACCCTCTCCCTCTTATATTTTTTTCTTTTTTTTTATTATTATGTTATGTTAATCACCATACATTACATCATTAGTTTTTGATGTAGTGTTCCATGATTGTTTGCATATAACACCCAGTGCTCTATGCAGAACATGCCCTCTTTAATACCCATCACCAGGCTAACCCATCCCCGCACCCCCTCCCCTCTAGAACCCTCAGTTTGTTTTTCAGAGTGCATAGTCTCTCATGGTTCATCTCCCCCTCCGATTTCCCCCCCTTCATTCTTCCCCTCCTGCTATCTTCTTCTTTTTTTTTTTTTTTAACATATAATGCATTATTTGTTTCAGGGGTACAGGTCTGTGATTCAACAGTCTTGCACAATTCACAGCGCTCACCATAGCACATACCCTCCCCAATGTCTATCACCCAGCCACCCCATCCCTCCCACCCCCCTCTCCTTCTTACATTTTTAACGCTACTTTAACTACAAGGTTGACTCTTTAAAGAAGGCTAAAGTTTCTTTTTTCTCAAGGGCTTAGAAATTGAACAGTTATTGAATTGACTGCTGTGACCGGATTCTTCCATTATACTTAAGTTCTGTATGCAAAATATCAGCAAGTTAACAATCTGATTCATATTTTATCTGATTCATATTTTAAAATATTGCTAGACAGAGGTTATGTGGATTGGTCTTCTAGGTGAATTTAACATTAATCCTTTCCTGAAAAATCAATTTTTATTCAAACCACTGATAGTTGACTCATCTAACCTGTCAATTTAATTCTGTTTCGTCTTTCACTGTGAGGATGGGGGTTCCCCAGAACAGTCTTTTTTCTTCATATAAAACAATGCTATAAAAAGTCTTCAAAATAGTCACTACAGAGACAATAATAATTTACATGCTATGAAGTAGAATACAAGTTCTTATGAGTACAGCTAGAACAAGTGGTAAACTCATAATGACTGACAATATAATTATTCTTCCTTTTTCTCAGTTATCCCCACAGAATTTAGTATAATAGGCTATTTAAACTGATATTAAATATATACTGACTACATAAATTTAAAGATCTAAAAATATTTCTAGATCTTCATATATTTGTACTGTCTGAAAATCAAATGTGAAGAATAAATTTTAGCCAATCCCCAATATTTTCTGAACAATTTTTAAGTTTTTGTCCTGAAATATATTATACTTAAAACTATTTAAACACACACATGATAGATTTATCTTATGAGAGATTTGAAAATTCTGTAATTCCTTTGGAGATGAAATGAGAATAAGGCATACTGTAAGGGAGTTTTAGTAAAACTAGATAAAAGATCATTTTTTCATTATTTTTGTCCAACATTATTTTTTTGTGTTTTTGTTTTCATTTTTAAGCATTCATTTTTAAAGGCTTAGGTTATTTTGTTCTTGGTATAGAAACGATAGCCTGTGACAAAATCCATATAATCCCGGTCTTAGTTCACACTCCTGCTATAAGATATACTACTGACGAAGTGACTTAACAAAAGAAATTAATTTCTCACCATTGTGGAGGTTTAGAAACCTGAGGTCAGAGTGCCAACATGGCAGAGTGCTGGTGGGAGGCTCCCCTGGTCTGCACAGGACTCTGAGAACAGAGGGAGTGAGCTCCGGGGGCTCTTCTGACAAGGCCACCAATCCCAGCATGGGGGTGCCACCCTCATGACCTCTTCTGTTCCACCTCCTAATGTTATCATGTCCGGGGTCAGGATCTCAGGATAGGAATTTTGAGACAACCCATTCAGTCCATAACAACCAGAAAGCATTTAATCCTTTCCAAATGGTTTATATTGATAAGAAAATGAAAATATCTTCCTGTAGATGAATGGAATTTGTTACTGTGATTATAAATATTACAGAGAATTTTACCATTACTGATTTTAAGTGTTAAACATTTCAAAGTCTTAATTTGCTTCAAAAAGACACACACGCGTTATCCTTATCACAAAATGTAACATATTCAATTCAGATAAGCCAAGGGTGTTCAGTAGGTGGGGAGCGGAGTATATGTGGACGGTTCACTGTGAGTCACACTACGTACGAGTGAGTGCCCGTTCTCAGGTGTGTTGTATGGTGAAGACATAGTATAACTTGCAAAGAAAGTATTTTATTTGGTTTAGTTCTTTGTGAATGGATGACCTTTTCTAAGTACCTTGAAGAAGTAAGGCTGATATTCAAGTATCATATTCTGTTGAGAGTGCAGAGGGAGTTGGTCACATAAGATTCTTTAAGTGTCTGACAATTTTAAAGTGCAATGTGTTTTTGCTACTTTCAGGAAAGGAAAACACAATCTTGAAGAGAAATGTAGTGTTCATGTACCCTTGACAACCGAACAGAAAATGGCAATTCCAGTTTTGAGAGTGCTAATAACATTTATTGATAATTCAGCTCTTTGATTAGAAAAGAACTGCAAAGAATACGATTATAGGTGCTTTACTTCCAACTATGGATGTGATTTTTCTCTGGAGATCAGTGTTGTCTGCCAGTATGGGAGCAAATTAATGGCATCATCTGGCCACCTCTGCCATCACCACCTCAAATAATGCAGAGTAAAGGGTTTTGTTTTGTTTTGTTTTTCATATTTCCACTTTTATTTGGCAAGTAATTCTATATTGGGAAGTTTCTGACAGTAACTCTACCTGCATACCTTTTTATGAAAATAGTGTCAATCTTCTTTTAGCCCTGGGAGTAAGATAGGTACTAAGTCACTATAAAGTTGTAAGTTCAATATATTAATCACAAATTAGTTGAAAGCATTTGCTTTGGAAGGATCGAGTTTGGAGCAATATGACTTCAGCCGTTTCATAAAGCCGCAAGCCATGCTGCTACAGGAATCTATTATATTATTTGACTCATTCAGATCATTATAAATGGTGCTTAATTACTCCCACTGCAATCCTTAGAGCCAGAGGTGAAGGGAGAGAGCACAGGAGGAGCTCTGATTTCTTGAGTGAGCACTCCGAGTTGAGTCTAATTTGGAGGAATTATGTCTCTTATCATTAAATAACATCCTATTGGAAGTATAGATAGGAAATAATTACTTTTTAAATGACCACACATCTCCTGGGTTCAATCATGCAGTCGGTAGATGTTACTAAAACGCTACTCTGCATGAGGTACTGTAAAGGGGACTGGAGGTATAACAACGAGAAAACCCATGTGACTGCACCGTCCCAGTGTATGTGTACCTGCCCTCAGGGAGCGTGCAGGTACCGGTCACAGCACCTGCATTGACCCAGGGGCAGAAATCCTTTCCATGACATCACTGGTGCTGTGGGAACTATGATAACCAAGTTTTCCCTTTCCTTCCTCATTACAACTGTAGAGTTTGAACTGAAGTTACGTTGTGATTTGATTCCACATTTGGAAAGTTTACACATTTCCAGTGTGATAATGGGATTTGGGTTGTAAGGTGGGAAAGCCAACGTTCAGAACAAGAGCTCTCTGTGTCTCTTTATCTCTGTAGTGGTGAAAGTTTACTTTTTTGTATGTCACAACACCATGGGAAGATCTCCAATCTCGCTGCAATGTTAGGTCAAACTTAATAAGGATACCATGTTATGCTAACTTGTTTTTCATTTAACAGTTTTCATAGGAAACATCAGCCTGTTATTAATATATTTAAAGTAAATGTGTTATGTTTATATTGATACACAGTAGATAAAAAAACAAAAAAAAAACAGTATTACAAATCATTGACTTCAGATGGCAGAGGGAAGCATCACAGGATGGGTGTTGTTTTGCACAGATCATGGGTCAGATGGTGTTACTGGCAGGACACAGCATCCAACAAAACCCTATCAAAAGAGTAAGCATCCATTTTTAGCATTAGTGTTGAAAAATATGCCTCTCAAGGGAACATATAATTTGATATTTCATATGAAAAATATTATTAATTCTGATTTTATTTTGTGTAAACAGATAAAACATCAACAGCATTGGAGCAAACCATTACATTTCATTACTTTCAGATATGCCAGCTTCCTAGTGAGGCTATAAAATTCTGTAGACCCCGTGAAGGACCCGGCGGGTTAATGGTGTTGAGTGCCGAGGGTCTGAGGATTTTTATCTGGAAACCAGACCCAGGTGTCTCACTGTATTTTTAGCCCAACATTTACTATGCAGCCCCTGCTGGGAAACAGGGGACTGGACGTGACAGGTGGTCTCCAGGTTCCTTTCAAGTTCAGCCACACTGCTGGGTGGCGGCTGAACCCTCCTGACATTTAATGACTTTTACCTTTGTTTCTTTTAAAATTTTTGAATTTTCATCATCTATATATTACTCGGCTCTTTTTCAGTTATGAAGAAGCAATAATGGAGAAACACATTACCTCCCCAGCTGCAGCCTCATGCTTTCAGAGCATGCTCCCTCCATGCTACATGGTGGCGTTTCCTGTCCCGAAACAAGTGTTTGTCTCCTCCGCCCCCAGTAACGGTGCATTTTCTCTCTCAGCTTGGATCATAAAGGAAATGCAATTTAATAATTACTAAAATGTTCAAAATGAATTTACTTTACGCAACACATCAATGCATCCAGCCTAGCTAGCTACCTCTCCGATGTCTTTTCCTATTTGTCCCTTATTGGCTTCAGCCATGCTGATCTTCTCTTCTCCAGGGACTGCAAATACACACCATTCTGGAACTTTTAAATATCATCTTTGCACCTTGTGTGAACACTCTTTTGCTTAATAGCACACTTTCACCCTCATTTCACTCAGCTCTCTGCTAACAGGGAACCTTCGCAGCAAGACCCACCTGCTCACAGTATCTGAAATATTACTTTTGCCACCTGCATCACTGTTTCTTTCCTTACCTGCATTATGTTTTATCACAGCAGAAATCCCTACCTGGTATATTCCGTACTTGTTTATTATCCAACTCTCCTCATCTGCTCTTTAACATTCATTCCTTGAACATGTTTTGCAACTTCATATAATACTGTAAAAAATAAATGATATTTTTAATTAAAATCAGAATTTTTTGGAGGAGGTTTATAGCAGGAACAATGTCAGGTGAGGAATATCTTGGTGGATGTATGTCGTACTTAGTTTACCTACATTGACTTCTGTCACCTTGCAAAGATATAATGCATATGATGATAAAATATAAATTTTAAAAATCTAGGGCAGGTTGGCACAAAAAATTATGCTCAGGCTTGTGTAACTGGAATGTCTGTGTCCAGCTCCTGGCTGGCTTCCTCATTATCTTCATGTTTATCTATTTGTTGCTCATCTCTCTATACTCACGTTTTAGGTTATGCACCTGTCTCATATGTGCAATGATTTCCACCTAAAGTAAGAACAACGTGCTACTCACAAAATAATAATGATTTTTCTCCCTTATAAGTGATTTTGAAGGGTTAGTAGCTAATTTGAAGGTATTTGCTGCCATTGCTGTTCTGCGACAGGCTTCCATGGTGTCCTTCGCTGTGTTGTGTGGAAGTACTTCTTCACTGTACAGTTGGTGAAGTACCTGATCATAACGTGAGATTTACTCATTACCTGTTTTTATGTTTAAGATTCATTTAGTATTTCTATGAGAACTATGAATTTATAAATCAATTCCATTTATTTCTATGAAAACCATTTAAAGGATTTTGTTTTGGGTATCACTTTTGTAATAGTGCCCCTTGCCCATTTTTTTAAAACATATCAGAAAGGGCTGGAAGTTATGATTATTGCCTTTGTTAATACCAAGGTAAATAGATAACGACATTTTGAAAGAAGAAATAATTTAGGATTAGCTAACAAGGAAGTGGAGACAAAAATTAAGTATGTTTTTATTTATTTTTAAATATGTTTTTAGAAAGTCAGGCTTTGTGTTAGGTCTGAATGGAAATCAATAGAATTGGAAGACATTAGCACACGTGCATACACACAAACACACACACACATATATAACGTGGTACATTACACACTGCAGTATAAATCACTATATTCCCAGCATAAGTAAATATATATTACTTTATTCAAACGAAGTTTTCTTAAAAGTCATGTATAAGTCAGACTTTATGCTCTCTGAATATCAAGCTATATTTTCCCAGTGACTGACTATGTAATTTCAGGGATGTGCTCCTAAAGAAAGAAATTGGCTCCTGAGCCTCCTAAGATGTCATGTTAGAATTCATCAAACCTCTTACAATCTTAAATTTTAAAGTAAATTAATATTTTTATAATAAAATATGTACAGTGAGACTTAGGTAGGATACCATGTCTAGCGCAGTATTGGAAACCTATGCAGACTGGCTCCAGATGACGGAGAAAGCAACATTAGCTCAGTACAGTTATTTTCTTCTTAAAAATCATTGAAGAACCTTTCTGAAGTGTTTACTTCATAGTGGCTCTTTCTGTTCGCTCACCGCATCCTCTCCTTACATGGTGGTTACAGATAAACCTGCCAAAGGAATGCAGCCGGGAGTTCTAGTACTCGTAAGAAACAAGAGAAAATTCATGAGTGCACCATCGCTGTGAACAATTTAACAATCTGCAAAAATTTCAGATGAGAAATTTTCTTCTTACTATCCCATATTTGAGAACAAAGAACTGTTTTTCCCAATTTAAAACATAGATATGTCTTTTGGTTGATTCTGAGCTTTTGCATTTTAGGAAAAAGATAGCATATTTAATTGTAAACAATGGCAGTGCTAATTTGTAAGGTTTTTTTTTTCCTGAATAATTATTCTTGTCATCCTTCCTGCCTCAAAAGAGTAATCTTTTGTTTAAAAAATATTTACAAGTATTAGGGTGATAATTCATAGACATTGAAGACATAGGTTCATGCTTGTTAGATTTTTCTGAGTGAGTTTACATTTTTATTACTGTGCTTTTCTGAAGTTCGTATTTTCCAATTTCTGAAAATAGATTATTTTGAGGAAAATAGGACTGATTTTGGAAATGTAGAACATAATAGATTGCCTGTATTTCCTCAGCAACAGAACAAAATGATCTGAAGATATTCTCATGGCAGTGTTCCATTTGAGCTGGTTGTTTCTGTTATTTCTTTTTGAGAAATTATAAGAAAAATCAAAGATAGATGTATTTGAGCCTTTCAGTACGACTTGGAAATATTTGTTTGTTTGCTTTTTAAAAAAAAAAAAAAAGTTTAAATTTCCACAAGTGAGTAAATGGACACTTTCCTGCCCTTGTTTGCCTGGAAGTTGAGAGAGTGTGGGTGAGCCTGACGTGAAGTGTAGCTAACTCAGAGGGAAGAGACGCAGGTTCATCTTGTGACATTTCCATCTGCAGTGGAAGAACCTCACATCTTGTTTGGTGATTTGAAGGAGTCAGAGCGTCCTCCTGCACAGATAATTCTACTCTCCTCATGACCCCTAAACCATGTAAAATTGTATTTTTTGTGAGAGGAAAAGGAGTTTTTTGGAAGGTTATAGGATAGCCTATAGAATTACGAAGCCTTCATGGTTTTTATGTGTTTGTTTGTTTTCTTTTTAATTTGTCTCAGCAGGTTTTCCATGTAACTATACCAGTAGGCACATATTCCCCTCATTCTTTCAAACTGCTCTGTGATGTTTCATTCTGTAGATAGCTATCCGTTGTCTGTTGCTGCGAAACAAGGCACACACCCAAACCCGCTGGAAAAGGTCAGGTGCACAGTTCCTCTGGTCTAATCCACTGTGATGGTTTCTGATGAGCTGTCTCATGCATCTGTGATCAGCTGGCAGGTTGGTTGGTGGCTGGATGGTCTAGGGTGGCCTCGCTCATACTCTGGAGGTCTTCCTCACTCTGCTGGTATGCCTCAGTTCTCCACATGGCCTCCCATCTTCTAGAAGGTGGGTTCACGCTCCTTCAGGTGCAATATCAGGGTTCCAAGCACAGCAAAAGAACAGTCCCCACTGTGCAAGGATTTCTTAAGCCTCTGCTTGTTTCATATCTCTATTGTCCTATTAGCCAAAGGAAGCCACAGTCAGACCAGATTCAAGAAGCAGGGGAACAGACATCCACTGGTGTCAGGGCTGTCGGTGGCATCATGTTGGAAGGGTGTAGTTACAGGGAGGGGAAGAATGTGTGACCGAATTTACCATCTACCGCAGGATGAATCATTTTTTATTCATTCACTCTCTTATTGATGGACATTTAAGTTACTTCCAACTCTTCACCATTACAAGAAGTGTTGTGATTAATATCTAGTGTTTTCATAGACTCTCTTTTAGAGTAATTTTAGAATCAGAGCAACTTTGAGTGGGAGGTAAAGAGAATGTTCATATATTCCTTGTCCCACCTCATATATGGCCATTATCAACATCCTCCGTTTGTTACAGTTGATGAATACATTGACACGTCATTATCCACCCAAAGTCTGTGGTTTTACCCAAAGCCTGTGGTGTTGTGCATTCTGTGGGTTTGGACAAATGTATAATTGTGTGTATCCAACATTATAATATCATTCAGAAGACTTTCACTGCCCTAAAAAAACTGCCTGTTTATTCCTCCCTTTCCCCATCCCTGGAAACCACTGATGTTTTTACTGTTTCTATAGTTTTGTCTTTTCCATAGTGTCATATAATTGGAATTATACTGTAGGTAGCTTTTTCAGATTGGCTTTTCTCATTTGGTAATGATGAATTTAAGTCTTTTTGTATCTTGATAGCTCATTTCTTTTTGGTGATGAATAACGTTCTACTGTCTGATGTTCCACAGTTTATTTATCCACTTACCTACTGAATGATTGCTTGGTCCTAAAGTTGGACCTAAAAGTTTTGGCAATTATGAATAAAGCTGCTATAAATATCTATGTGTAGATTTGTGTATGGGCATTATATTTTAGTTCCTTTGGGCAAATACCAAGGAGCATGATTGCTGGATTGTATGGTCAGAGTATGTTTAGTTTTGTAAGAAACTGCCAAGCTTTCTTCCAAAGTGGCTGCACAGTTTTGCATTCCATCAGCAAGGAATGAGAGAGTTCCTGTTGCATTTGCTGTTGTCATGTTCCATAATTTGGCCACTGTAATAGGTATGTAGTGGTATCTCATTCTTGTATTAGTTTGCATTTTCCAGATGGCATATGACGTGGGGCAACTTTTTATATGCTTATTTGCCATCTGTATACCTTCTTTGATGAAATGTCTGTTAAGGTCTTTGGCCCATTTTTTAACTGAGTTGTTTGTTTCTTATTGTTGAGTTTTAAGAGTTCTTTATGTAATTTGGATAACAGTCCTTTATCAGATGTATCATTTTCAGATATTTCCTCGAGTCTGTGGCTTGTCTTTTCATTTTCTTGACAGCATTCTTTGTAGTGCAGAAGATTCTAATTAAGTCTGGCTTATCAGTTATTTCTTCCATGGGTTGTGTTTGTGGTTTTCTAATGTAAAATTTATCTCTAGATCCAAGGTCGTGTGGCTTTCTCCTTATGTTATCTTCTAGAATTTTTATAGTTTTGTGTTTTACATTTAGGTCTGTGATCCAGTGTTTGTGAGGGGTGTCAGCTCTGTGTGTAGGTTTCTTTCTTTCTTTTTCATTTAGATGCCTAGTTGTTCTGGCACCACTTGTTGAAATGACCAGCAGCTTATGTGGGTCTGTTTCGGGCCTCTCTTACATTCCATTGATCTGTTTGTCCTTTTGTCTGACCATGCTGTCTTGATCACTTCAGCTATATGGCATTGATGGAGTCGGGTGATGTTAGTCTTCTAACTTAGCTCTTCCCCTTCAAGATCACATTGGCTGTTATGGGTCTTTTGTCACATATAAAACTTTATGATACACTTTGGAGTCCGTTTCTGCATATCCACAAAATAACTTGTTGGACTTTGAGATTGTGTTGAGTCTGTAGGTCAAGTTGGGAAGAACTGACATCTTTTTTTTTTTTAATTCTTATGTTAATCCCCATACATTACATCATTAGTTTTAGATGAAGTGTTTCATGATTCATTGTTTGTGCATAACACCCAGTGCTCCATGCAGAATGTGTCCTCCTCAATACCCACCACCAGGCCAACCCATCCTCCCACCCCCCTCCCCTCTAGAGCCCTGTTTGTTTTTCAGAGTCCATCGTCTCTCATGGTTTGTCTACCCCTCCGATTTCCCCCGCTTCATTCTTCCCCTCCCGCTACCTTCTTCTTCTTCTTTTTTTTTTTCTTAACATATATTGCATTATTTGTTTCAGAGGTACAGATCTGAGATTCAACAGTCTTGCACAATTCACAGCGCTTACCAGAGCACATACCCCCCCCCAGTGTCTATCACCCATTCACCCCATCCCTCCCACCCCACCCCCCACTCCAGCAACCCTCAGTTTGTTTCCTGCAATTAAGAATTCCTCATATCAGTGAGATCATATGATACAGGTCTTTCTCTGTTTGACTTATTTCACTCAACATAATACCCTCCAGTTCCATCCACGCCGTTGCAAATGGCAAGATCTCATTCCTTTGGATGGCTGCATAATATTCCATTGTATATATATACCACATCTTCTTTATCCATTCATCTGTCGATGGACATCTTGGCTCTTTCCACAGTTTGGCTATTGTGGACATTGCTGCTATAAACATCGGGGTGCACATACCCCTTCGGATTCCTACATTTGTATCTTTGGGGTAAATACCCAGTAGTGCAATTGCTGGATCATATGGTAGCTCTATTTTCAACTTTTTGAGGAACCTCCATACAGTTTTCCAGAGTGGCTGCACCAGCTTGCATTCCCACCAACAGTGTAGGAGGGTTCCCCTTTCTCCGCATCCTCGCCAACATCTGTCGTTTCCTGACTTGAAGAACTGACATCTTTATGTTTTTGAGACTTCCTATCTATGAACCATGAAACAGCACTCTAGTTGGTGCTTTTTGATATCTTTCATGAGTTTTTAGTTTTTCTCATACAGAAAAACATGTATTTTATACATACTTTGTTAGCTTTATATTTGTTTTCATTTTTTAGTTGTTAATGTAAAATAGTATTATTTTTAATTTCAAATTACACTTGTTTATTGCAGGTATATAGGAAAGGATTTATTTTTGTATATTAGCCTTATATCTTGAAAACCTTGTTTAGGATTGCTTATTAGTTTTTGGAGTGTTTTTGGACTTTTCCCATAAGTGATAATGCCATCTGTGAATGAAGACAGTTGCATTTCTTCCTGAAATACAAACATGAATACCTTTTATCATATATAATCTTTAAAAGAAAAAATATATATAGCAGCATTTCCCAAAGTATATCCCATAGACACAGGATATTAGTAGCTTAGGAGCTACAAGGTTTAAAAAGTATTAACCTGAGTATGGTAAACAGCTAGGCGAGGAGGGGAGGAGGGGTGGACATGGTGATTCTTTGCTCTGATCCCTCTTCAGGGAAGGATGGTCACCCTCGTGTTAGGGAGTGCTCTCTGCGGACATTGTGTAGATGTCAGCCCCCACCTCTTCCCCCAGGGATCCCTCAGAGTACAGTGCTGCCTTGCCCATTCTGTCCCCCTCAGGGAAGCCCACATGCAGTGACTGAGGGAGAACAGGTGTAAAGGCCTCATCCTATTTGTCCAGGGCTGGATGGTTTGGGGTTGTTTCAGCTTCTCTGTACTTTTTCCTTGTTATGGAAGCTATGTGTGTATCACTCAAAATTCTACATTTCCTGTTCAAGTTTCTCTTCTGAGCTTGGAATCTGTGAATGACAATAATGATAATAAATGACATTAAAGCAACTACCATATGCCAGAACTCCTTCTAAATAATTCTAATGTGTTAACTCATATTATCCCATTAGCTACACAGCGGCCTCTCTTGGATGTCTTAATGATATTTCCAGTTCAGCTGTTCAAAGCCAAACTGATAATTTCATCCTTTTAAACCAGGCTTTTTAAATAGTATTTCCATGAATGATATCACTGTTCATCCAGTTATGTAAACCAAAAACCTATGCATCCTTCTGTTTGCCCCACACATATCATTCCTCACAAAGTCCTTTCAATTTTGTGTCTAAATACGACTCAGTTTCTATTATTTTAATCTTTTCAGTTTTAACTTCTAAATATCACTTAAATAGTTTTATTTGCTATTGTTTGAGTCTTTATGGTTTTTACTTATAAATATCACTTAGTTTATTTACTATTGCCTGCCTATTGCTGAACACTGATTTCTGGCATATTATCTTAATTAAATGTCTCAGCAACCTGATATTCCTAGGCATACCCATGTAGACGCTTGACTTTATTAGAAGCTCAACATATTGCATAACTAAGTGGCAAACCTGGGTTTTCAATACAGGTCTCCTTGATTCTAAACTGCTTTTGCTACACTATGATGCCTCTCACTTATTTTCTGAAAAATGGACTTTTGGTTATGCCAAACAGAAGTTTTGCGGCTTTTATAAATATATATAAGGGAAAATATGATGCAAGTTTTTTCTATCATATTGCTTTCTAATACTTAAAAAATATTTACTCCTTAGAACAATGGTGCAGATAAAATTATGTCCATTTGATTAATGAGCAGTGTATAAAACAGCAGATTAGGGCCAACAGTGGCATTCAGTTAATAAATTTTCAGCTAAGCTGGAGTTCTGTGTTCATAAATGTTTTTTTTTTTTTAAAGATTTTATTCATTTATTTGAGAGAGAATGAGATAGAGAGAGCATGAGAGGGGGGAGGGTCAGAGGGAGAAGCAGACTCCCTGCTGAGCAGGGAGCCCGATGCGGGACTCGGTCCCGGAACTCCAGGATCATGACCTGAGCCGAAGGCAGTCGCTTAACCAACTGAGCCACCCAGGCGCCCCCATAAATGTTTTGTTATAAGACCTCCTTGGAAGAGCAAACCCTAAAATGCCGAAGCCATGTTGCATTGTTAAGTAAAATTAGGAATGCTGCTAACCTTGAGACTATAAGTGTGTCCAACCAGAGCTGCGCAAATATGACAGAAAATCAAAGGATGTCTGCGGGGGAATGGGTTGTAATGTTAACTGAGAAGCACAAAGGTGAAAAGTTCGGTCAAGTGATGACTTAATAAAAGGTTAATTCTAAGTATTCTGGGAGGCCCCCCTGAATCAAAATCACAAAATGACATTTAGTATCTTAATTGAAGAATTAATTTAAACTGGGGCAATCTCTGTAACTAGCAGATGTTATGGTTGTAATAATATTGGAACTAATTTCTTGTTTCATTAACTATACTACTGGCTTTTCTTTTTCTCGCCCTCCAAAACTGACTCCTAGATTCAAGAAGAGAGAAAAGGGGCAGCTGTTGGTATCTGGGAAAATGCATGCCTCTCTCCTCTTGTCTCCATGGGGTAATTGATTTAAAATATGTCTTGTTAAGAGAGCTATCTTAGGGCAATCGAGTGATGCTCAGTCCCTGGAATTTCTTTCTGTCATGCGTGGATTCAGGGGGATATTTGGGAACATCCTATCTGTTGCTGCCCTCAAGTCACATTGTTGCAGAATGTGCTTTTTCAGAGAACAGTACTTAATACATCTGGGGAAAACCCCACATAATTATCAATCATGGAACTTACTATTATTTTGTCCTGTTCAAAAGTGCAAATGCAGACCACTTTGGATAAGTACATGTTAGCAATTCCAGGTGATTTTCAAGCAAGTGTGGTGGTGAGATTTGGTTGGTGTTATAGGGGGAAAATGAGGCTGGTTCTAAAAATCCAAGGGCTTCCTCTGAATCCAGTTCTTTGAAAGTCTAGCATGTACATTCCTTACTTGGCTATAAAATAAATTTTATATAAAATGTTTAATGATGTGGAGAATTGTTAACTTCACGGTTTTCAAAGGTCATTTCAGACTTTTACCTTGCTTTCTTCTTAAAGATTAATTTCTCAGCTTTTGTTCTGTGGAAGTATTTTACTCAACTTTTCAGGTTATTTCTTAAGTAATACCTGAGCTCTTTCTTAAATGCATATTCTCTCTTGTTTTCAGACTGTTTCTAAATGAGCTTTCTAGAGAATCTTAAAAAAAAAAGAAAAAGCTATTGAACTTTTTAAAAACCAGCAAGTTTTACCAACAAAAACATATTCCTTATTTAAAATGTAAGTGAAGTTGAACTTATGTTTTTAAAATTATTGCAGGAAAAATGCTAATATTGTATTTCATTATATTTATCTTCCATAAATAAGAACAGTTCCTGTTTATAGCTCAGTAATTTTGTGGCTCATGGAACCTGCACTTGTTAGCACGAGGTGTTATTTGTGGCCAGTAAAGGCACATGATGAGAGTGAGGTGTAGGTGTCACAGGACTTATGCCTGGGAGATCGCGGAATAAACTCTGTCAAGAGAGGGAAGGTCTGAGGACCACTGATGTGTTTCGTGTCAGCCCTGATTTACAGCTGCCAGCTCACTGCATTCGGATACGTGACGAGGGCTCGGTGTGCCCCAAGAGCCTGTACGGGGATAGACCATGTCATCATCCCGAGGGGTCCCCAAGCTCCAGCAGAGAGAGATCCGTGCATTGGAGTAGAGCGTCCGAGCTTGTCTCAGGTGTGTTTGTAAAGAACCCTCAGTACACATGCTTCTCTACCAGGGAAGGCAGTGACTCCTAGACAACCAAGAGAGAAAAGGATCAGTTCCCCTGATGCTCATGCTTAGGAATATCGCTGACATTGTGCATGATCAGTCCCATTGGTGATGATGGGGGAACGCTGGGCACCGCTGGCCTGAGGATTGCTGGGTGATAAAATCTGTGCATACTGTGCGGTGCTTTGTATTCTGGCCATTTCTTTGTTTTCTCCTTCATTGTTTCCTCCACTGGCTGAGAGCAAAACAGCACTACGGAAATTTGTGCATACTTAAGAATCCATCAAAATTGCCTAAATTATTATAGGAGCTTAATTAACATTTCAAAAAGTGTCAGGCCATCTTAAAAATGGTAGTGGATGGTACTGTGTAAGCATCTGAAGATGGCGAGGAGCGTTGGAGAACAGCTGGACCTGATGGCCTGCAGTGCTCTGTAGGACTAGGGGTGTAATTTCAGCTTTAATTGAAGGTTATTGTGGTGGCGTTTGGAGACATCGTAATGATCACTGAGAACTATCATGTTGTGAATGTGAAGATTCACGGGTAGTTCAAAATATTACGTAAAGAGAACTATACAGAATATTGGAAAACATTTTTCTTAGGGAAAATTATACTGTTGCTGAAGGGAAAGGAAAGGTGTGGGAAGAGGGGCAAACTTTCATACATTCATATATCTGAATCCTAGCTCTAAATTTTTTTACTCCAGTGAATACTATTTTTAATGCACTAACGTGCAATAGAGTTTTTGAATCTTAATGTCAGAAGTTTAGCTTAAAACGAGTAAAAACAAATCTGTTAACTACCTTTACTTGTTGTGATAAAACACATAATCTTCTGATATTCTTCTCCAGAACACATGCTTTTATTCATTTCTCATATATGAAATCATAGGACTTTGCATCTAGCCCTTTAGTTCTTGTCATTCATAATGGCTGTGCATGATTTTGCTGCTGAAAATAGTTTACCACAGTCCTTACTTCTTTAAAAATTTGTGACTTTGTACTTTATTTTTTTAAATCTTTTATTGTTATGTTAATAACCATACATTACATCATTAGTTTTCGATGTACTGTTCCATGATTCATTGTTTGTGCATAACACCCAGTGCTTCATGCAAAACGTGCCCTCTTTAATACCCATCACCAGGCTAACCCATCCTCCCACGCCCCTCCCCTCTAGAACCCTCAGTTTGTTTCTCAGAGTCCATCGTCTCTCATGGTTCGTCTCCCCCTCCGATTTACCCCCTTCATTCTTCCACTCCTGCTATCTTCTTCTTTTATTCTTTCTTAACATATAATGTATTATTTGTTTCAGAGGTACAGATCTGTGATTCAACAGTCTTACACAATTCACAGTGCTCACCATAGCACA
Organism: Mirounga angustirostris; assembly: GCF_029215605.1. Lineage (NCBI taxonomy): Eukaryota > Metazoa > Chordata > Mammalia > Carnivora > Phocidae > Mirounga > Mirounga angustirostris. The sequence continues at coordinate 71,139,534 of NW_026991714.1, forward strand.
TACCCTCCCCAGTGTCTATCACTGAGCGATCCCATCCCTCCCACCCCAACCCCCACTCCAGCAACCCTCAGTTTGTTTCCTGAGATTAAGAATTCCTCATATCAGTGAGGTCATATGATACATGTCTTTCTCTGATTGACTTATTTTGCTCAGCATAATACCCTCCAGTTCCATCCACGTCGTTGCAAATGGCAAGATCTCATTCCTTTGGATGGCTGCATAATATTCCATCGTATATATATACCACATCTTCTTTATCCATTCATCTGTCGATGGACATCTTGGCTCTTTCCACAGTTTGGCTACTATGGGCATTGCTGCTATAAACATCGGGGTGCACATACCCCTTCGGATCCCTACATTTGTATCTTTGGGGTAAATATCCAGTAGTGCAATTGCTGGATCATATGGTAGCTCTATTTTCAACTTTCTGAGGAACCTCCATACTGTCTTCCAGAGTGGTTGCACTAGCTTGCATTCCCACCAACAGTGTAGGAGGGTTCCCCTTTCTCCGCATCCCCGCCAACACCTATCTTTTCCTGATTTGTTAATTTTGGCCCTTCTGACTGGTGTGAGGTGGTATCTCATTGAGGTTTTGATTTGTAGTTCCCTGATGCCGAGTGATGTTGAGCACTTTTTCATGTGTCTGTTGGCCCTTTGGATGTCTTCTTTGGAAAAATGTCTGTTCATGTCTTCTGCCCATTTCTTGATTGGATTCTTTGTTCTTTGGGTGTTGAGTTTGATAAGTTCTTCATAGATTTTGGATACTAGCCCTTTATCTGATATGTCATTTGCAAATATCTTCTCCCATTCTGTCAGTTGTCTTTTGGTTTTGGTGACTGTTTCCTTTGCTGTGCAAAAGCTTTTTATCTTGATGAAGTCCCAATAGTTCATTTTTGCCCTTGCTTCCCTTGCCTTTGGCGGTGTTTCTAGGAAGAAGTTGCTGCGGCTGAGGTCGAAGAGGTTGCTGCCTGTGTTCTCCTTTAGGATTTTGATGGACTCCTGTCTCACATTGAGGTCTTTCAACCATTTGGAGTCTATTTTTGTGTGTGCTGTGAGGAAATGGTCCAATTTCATTCTTGTGCATGTGGCTGTCCAATTTTCCCAACACCATTTGTTGAAGAGACATTCTTTTTTCCACTGGACATTCTTTCCTGCTTTGTCAAAGATTAGTTGACTGTAGAGTTGACGGTCCATTTCTGGGCTCTCTATTCTGTTCCATTGATCTATGTGTCTGTTTTTGTGCCAGTACCATACTGTCTTGATGATGACAGCTTTGTAATAGAGCTGGAAGTCCGGAATTGTGATGCCGCCAGCTTTGCTTTTCTTTTTCAACATTCCTCTGACTATTCAGGGTCTTTTCTGGTTCCATACATATTTTAGGATGATTTGTTCCATTTCTTTGAAAAAAGTGGATGGTATTTTTATGGGGATTGCATTGAATGTGTTGATTGCTCTAGGTAGCATTGACATCTTCACAATATTTGTTCTTCCAATCCATGAGCATGGAAAGTTTTTCCATTTCTTTGTGTCTTCCTCAGTTTTTTTCAAGAGTATTTTATAGTTTTCTGAGTACAGATCCTTTGCCTCTTTGGTTAGATTTATGTCTAGGTATCTTATGATTTTGGGTGCAATTGTAAATGGGATCAACTCCTTAATTTCTCTTTCTTCTGTCTTGTTGTTGGTGTATAGGAATGCCACTGATTTCTGTGCATTGATTTTATATCCTGCCACTTGACTGAATTCCTGTATGAGTTCTAGCAGTTTTGGGGTGGAGTCTTTGGGGTTTTCCACATAAAGTATCATCTCATCTGCAAAGAGTGAGAGTTTGACTTGTTCTTTGCCGATTTGGATGCCTTTGATTTCTTTTTGTTGTCTGATTGCTGTGGCTAGGACTTCCAATACTATGTAGAATAGCAGTGGTGATAGTGGACATCCCTGCCACGTTCCTGACATTAGGGGGAAAGCTCTCAGTTTTTCCCCATTGAGAATGATACTCGCTGTAGGTTTTTCATAGATGGCTTTTATGATATTGAGGTATGTACCCTCTATGCCTATGCTCTGAAGAGTTTTGATCAAGAAAGGATGCTGTACTTTGTCAAATGCTTTTTCTGCATCTTTTGATAGGATCATATGATTCTTGTTCTTTCTTTTGTTAATGTATTGTATCACATTGATTGATTTGCGGATGTTGAACCAACCTTGCAGCCCAGGGATAATCACACTTGGTCATGGTGAATAATCCTTTTAATTTACTGTTGGATCCTACTGGCTAGTATTTTGGTGAGAATTTTTGCATCCATGTTCATCAGGGATATTGGTCTGTAATTCTCCTTTTTGATGGGGTCTTTGTCTGGTTTGGGGATCAAGGTAATGGTGGCCTCATAAAATGAGTTTGGAAGTTTTCCTTCCATTTCTATTTTTTGGAACAGTTTCAGAAGAATAGGTATTAATTCTTCTTGAAATGTTTGGTAGAATTCCCCTGGGAAGCCATCTGGCCCTGGGCTTTAGTTTTTTGGGAGGTTTTTGATGACTGCTTCAATTTCCTTAGTGGTTATAGGTCTGTTGAGGCTTTCTATTTCTTCCTGGTTCAGTTTTGGTAGTTGATACATCTCTAGGAATGCATCCATTCCTTCCAGGTTATCTAATTTGCTGGCATAGAGTTGTTCATAATATGTTCTTATAATTGTTTGTATTTCTTTGGTGTTGGTTGTGATCTCTCCTCTTTCATTTATGATTTTGTTGATTTGGGTCATTTCTCTTTTCTTTTTGATAAGTCTGGCCAGGGGTTGATCAATCTTGTTAATTCTTTCAAAGAACCAGCTCCTAGTTTCGTTGATCTGTTCTACTGTTCTTTTGGTTTCTATTTCATTGATTTCTGCTCTGATCTTTCTTATTTCTCTTCTCCTGCTGGGTTTAGGCTTTATTTGCTGTACTTTCTCCAGCTCCTTTAGGTGGAGGGTTAGGTTGTGTACTTGAGACCTTTCTTTTTTCTTGAGAAAGGTTTGTATTGCTATATACTTGCCTCTTAGGACTGCTTTTGCTGCATCCCAAAGATTTTGAACAGTTCCATTTTCATTTTCATTGGTTTCCATGAATTTTTTTAATTCTTCTTTAATTACCTGGTTGACCCATTCATTCCTTAGTAGGATGCTCTTTAGCCTCCATGTATTTGAGTTCTTTCCAACTTTCCTCTTGTGATTGAGTTCTAGTTTCAAAGCATTGTGGTCTGAAAATAGTCAGGGAATGATCCCATTCTTTTGGTACCGGTTGAGACCTGATTTATGACCTAGGATGTGATCGATTCTGGAGACTGTTCCATGGGCACTAGAGAAGAATGTGTATTCCATTGCTTTGGGATGGAATGTTCTGAATAGGTCTGTGAGGTCCATTTGATCTAGTGTGTCATTTAAAGTCTTTATTTCCTTATTGATCTTTTGCTTAGATGATCTGTCCATTTCAGTGAGGAGGGTGTTAAAGTCCCCCACTATTATTGTATTGTCGTCAATATGTTTCTTTGGTTTTGTTATTAATTGCCTTATATAATTGGCTGCTCCCATGTTAGGGGCATGGATATTTACAATTGTTAGATCTTCTTGTTGGATAGACCCTTTAAGTAGGATATAGTGTCCTTCCTCATCTCTTATTACAGTCTTTGGTTTAAAATCTAATTTGTCTGATAGAAGGATTGCCACCCCAGCTTTCTTTTGGTGTCCATTAGCATGGTAAATGGTTTTCCATCCCCTCACTTTCAATCTGGGGGTGTCTTTGGTTCTAAAATGAGTCTCTTGCAGACAGCATATCGATGGGTCTTGTTTTTTAACTCAATCTGATAGCCTGTGTCTTTTGATTCGGGCATTTAGCCCATTTACATTCAGGGTAACTATTGAAAAATATGAATTTAGTGCCATTGTATTGCCTGTAAGGTGACTGTTACTGTATATTTTCCGTGTTCCTTTCTGGTCTATGTTGCTTTTAGGCTCTCTCTTTGCTTAGAGGACCCCTTTCAAGATTTCTTGTAGGGCTGGTTTTGTGTTTGCAAATTCCTTCAGTTTTTGTTTGTCCTGGAAGCTTTTTATCTCTCCTTCAATTTTCAATGACAGCCTAGCTGGATATAATATTCTTGGCTCCATATTTTTCTCGTTTAGTGCTCTGAATATATCCTGCCAGTCCTTTCTGGCCTGCCAGGTCTCTGTGGATAGGTCTGTTGCCAATCTAATATTTCTACCATTTTAGGTTACATATCTCTTCTCCTGAGCTGCTTTCAGGATTTTCTCTTCGTCTCCGAGACTCGTAAGTTTTACTATTAGATGTCGGGGTGTTGACCTATTTTTATTGATTTTGAGAGGGGTTCTCTGTGCCTCCTGGATTTTGATGCCTGTATCCTTCCCGAAATTAGGGAAGTTCTCTGCTATAATTTGCTCCATTATACCTTCTGCCCCTGTCTCTCTTTCTTCTTCTTCTGGGATCCCAATTATTCTAATTTTGTGTCGTCTTATGGTATCACTTAGCTCTCGAATTCTGCCCTCGTGACCCAGTAGTTGTTTACCTCTCTTTTTCTCAGCTTCTTTATTTTCCATCATTTGGTCTTCTATACCACTGATTCTTCCTTCTGCCTCATTTATCCTAGCAGTTAGCATCCCCATTTTTGTTTGCACCTCATTAATAGCCTTTTTGATTTCGACTTGGTTAGATTTTAGTTCTTTTATTTCTCCAGAAAGGGTTTCTCTAATAACTTCCATGCTTTTTTCAAGCTCAGCTAGTATCTTAAAGTGATGATTCTGAACTCTAGATCTGACATCGTACTTCCATATTGAGTAGGTCCCTGGCTGTCGGTACTACTTCTTTTTCTTTTTGTTGAGGTGATTTTTTTCCATCTTGTCATTTTGTCCAGAGGAGAAGAGATTAATGAGAGAACAAAATGCTAACAGGGTAACAACATTCCCAGAAAATATGCTCTAAACAAAATCAGAAAAGACCTGAAGCCGGCGGAAAAGAAAGGGAAAGAAAGAAAAAGAAAAAGCAAAAAAAAAAAAAAAAGAAAAAGAAAAAGATAAAAACAGAAAAAAAAAAAACAGAACAAAACAAAACAAAAAAAACAGAATATGATCAAATATGATCAGGCTGATAAATAGATCAGTGCCACACACTAGATTTTGAGTGTATTTTGGTTTGTTAGAAGGTAGTTCCTCCCAAAATTTTAAAGAAAGAAAAACTTATGTATGTTCAAGAATAAGGGCTGATATGATGAAGGGATGGAATATGACTGTAAAGATGAAAATTATAAAAAAATTTTATAAAAGGAATTGATAAGAAGTTGTTTGAAAAAAGAGAAGAGGATTTAAAAAAAAAAGAAAGAAAAAAAAAGGGAGAGAATGTGATCAGGCAGGAGAGTAGAACAAAACCATACACTAGAGATTTAGGGTATATTTTGATCTGTTAGCAGAAACTATCTCAAAATTTTAAAGAGAAAACAACTTATATATATATGCCAAAAATAAGGGTAACTACTATGAAGGGATAGAATCTGACTCTAAAAATGAAAAATAAGAATGTTTTTTAAAAAAGGGATTTATAAGATGTTGGTTGAAAAAGGGAAAAATAAAAATAAAAAAAAAGACAGTTAAAAAAAATTAACTTTGAAAGACTAAAGAATGATGGTAAAAAAGCCATGGATTCTATGTGCATTATTCCCCTAGCACTAGTGTTCTGCCATTCTCATTGATCGGTAAACTTGGTCTTGGCTGGCTGTTCTCGCTGATTTTTCTGGGGGAGGGTCCTGTTGCCGTGCTTTCCAAATGTCTTTGTCGGAGGCAGAATTGCCCCACCCTTGCCCTGTCCGGCTTAAGTAATCTGCTTGGGTTTGTTCTCAGGAGCTTTTGTTCCCTGCAAGCTTTCTGTACCGCTTTGGAGGCCGAGAGTGAAAATGTCGGCCTCTCAGTCTCCGCCCCAGAGGAGCCGAGAACTCGGGGCTCCGCTCCTCAGTGCACCCCCAGAGAAAAGCAGTCAGTCACTCCCGACTCCCTGGTCTCTGGCCACACTCCGTGCTCACCTGGCCTGTGACTGAGCGTTTCTAGCTCTGGCACCCGACTCGGTGTGGAGTCTCCAAACCCAGCAGATCCCTGTAGTGCGCTCCTGTGCCGCTCCTCCTGGGGGAGGCAGGGGAGTCTCCCGGGATCTGCCGCTTGTTGGGTCCCTGCTCAGGAGCAGTGGCCCCACTGTGCTGCGGATCATGGTTTATGGCAACCCCGATCTGAGAGCCTGCGCCTCGGCTCTGTCTCTGCAGCCAGCTCTCCTGCTCCGATACCTGGGAGTCTGCCGCACTTAGGCACCCCTGGTCTTTCTGTGACCCCGAGGGTCCTGAGACCACACTGTCCCACGAGGGTTCCACCCCCCGCTTAGCCACCGGAGTGATGTCCCACAGCAGAGCAGACTTATAAAAGTTCTGATTTTGTGCTTTAATTATATAATTGTGATCACATGTTTATGTAACATTCCCTTTCAAAATTTTAAACTCAGCTTTCAATGTGATGTAAAGGTAGGAACATATTTACCGTTAACTTAGAATCGTTATGGGCCCATTGGTGATATTGGCATTGATGCATTTCCATCTGGGGCCACGGTGTTTGTCCTTCTGGAATATCTCTGATGCCCCTCACAGTGCTCCGTGTGACTGCTGTGGGGTCAGAGGGTCACAGTCAAGACTGAAATGCAGTCCTTACACTTGAACGCTTGTAGGACATCTCTGGTCTCCGGGCCGGCTGGGGAGTGGGCATGGGATGGGGCAGGAGGGAGATTCAGTTCCTCCCTTGGGCGTCCTCACCTTGGGACAACTTGTGCTCTACACCTCGGACATTTTCCACTTCTTAATGTATCAGTGTGACTGCTCCCCGGCCCTCCTTGTCTCCAGTCTTCGGGCCCTTTTTGGTCCAGGCCACTGAACACCCCAGGTGCTTCATAACAGCCTTTTCTGATGCATTCTTATTTCCAGGAGCTGTGATGAAGTCATATCCTTTGGGTGGACTTTCCTAACCTTTGACCTCCGGACCCTTGGGGTTTGACCATAGAGTGACAGTGCCCCATACTGAGCAAACCTATGTGCTAAGCGAGGTTGGCCTCTTTCCTTCTCTGTTGACTCAGCACATGGTAACCCAATGAGAGGGGAGGGAGGAGCCTCAGTGGGATAGCGGATGGCAGGGGCCCTGTTCTCCTGGTGAATCTGTGCCCCTGCTCTGATGCCTGACGTCACAGGTACCTTCCAGCTCCTCGTGCACTCCTATTTGCCTGGCCCCCCTCTGACACGCCGCCCAGACCAAACCCTGCTTCAGATAGGCAGTTCCGATCATGGGGTCTAATCTCAGAGAACTTGCCAGAAAAGCAAATATTAGTAGACACTCTCAAACTCATTGTGTAAGTCTGCCTTGTCTTATTATAGTAAGAAAATATAAAACAGGAAAATTACAGAATTAATATACTTATGGACATTGATTACATAAATTGACAATTTAGCAAATCAAATCCAAGATATATAAATAAAAACATATCATAGCCAGGTTTGATTTTAGTATCAAATATTTGAGAATGAAAGTATAAACTATAAAAAGATGGGTGAATTTGACTATATGAAAACTGATTTTGGAAAATTGTGAAAAGGAATTAGATAACATTATTTGCACATAATGTAAGGGCAGAGACTTGGTGTCTGGAACACACACAGAACTAAAAATTAACAAGGTAGAGACAACCCCCACTCTGCCAAATGACCAAACAGTATGATAAGACTGTTCAATACGGAGGAAATCCACATGATTCACAAGAAATGATCATATGCCCAACATTTCTAGTTGTCAAGAAAATCCAGGGTAAGTAATTTTAAACCCAATTTGTTAAAAATAAAAATTGAAACTATCTCCTATTTTAGAATTTAGGGTAAAGGGTAGAACATCAGAACCAAAACCACTGCTGGTGGTGTGAGTCGGCACCGGCGTTTTGCGAAGAGCATCCCTGCTGCCTGGTCAACTCGCGGATGGGCTGTGATACTCATCTCAGCACCCGCACCTTTCAGTGCATGGGGGGCACCAGAACACTCCCCCCTGCAAATAAGATGACATGTGAAATAATTTTCACTATGACACATTTTTAATATCCGAAATTTGGAGCTGCCTAAGTATCCACCAGTGAGACAATGCATATACTGTGATATAATCATTAAAGACAAATGAAGGCTTATGAACCAGATGCACATACACAAGGGGAGAGAGAGGGAGGGAAAGATGTAAAAGAATTCTTAAAGAAGTTTAAAGTTCTGTGAAGTTAAAATGTGCAAGAGTCTTGTCTTCGATACCTAAGTATAAAACAAAATTAAGAAAGTTGTCCAAATGATAGCCTAAAATGAGCAAACTGATAATGGTAGGTAGGGGTGAGGTAAACTGTAGGGAGGGAGAATAATGCAGCTAAGGAGAGCTGCTGACTGTATAATGATTTTAAAAATTAATTTTTGTTCTTCAGCTCTATGGTGGATACTGTGGCTTTCTTTAAAATTATCAGACTACATTCTTTAAAATTATCTAAATGGGGAAAAAAATCCATCAAGCACACTCATTACTTCCAACCTGTCATTCAAACATTGCAGAAACTTGAAGGTAGGATATTTCCTACTTCAATATCTCCATGTCTCCTTAATATTTAATTTCAAATACAGTCTGTGTCAAATAAATGGTCTTCAATTATTTACTCTTCTTCCTTTATGTCAAAAACTGAGATGGGGTATTCTCTGGGGAGTAATAAAACACCTATTTGGGGGAAAATACACCATATAACCGTTAAATCAGTATTAAATATTGGAAAAGCAGAAGAAATTTAAAAGAAAGAAAAGAAAAACCAGGCTCGCTTATACTGAAAATACTGTGTAATGTAGTGATTGAAAACAGAAGTAGACAAGTTTATGTCCTAGTTCTGCCGATTATGAGCTGTGTGACCAAGGGCGAATCACTTAATTGAAGAACCCATTTTCATCTTTTTGAAAATAAAGATACACTGGTCTACCTTTTGGCCATTGTGAGGATTAAATGTATTAGAAAAACTTCAGCACATAATAAGTTTTTTAAACTTGTAGTGATTAGTACTAACTTCAAGTAGTTTAGAAATATCTTGTACATCTCAATAGATGGTTTTAATGTACAGTTTTAAAATATTATCTGCAAGGTAGAAAACAACCTTATAAATCATGGTTGCTGACTTCCCTGAAAATAGCCAGGGAGGAGTAATTGATGTATTGAGGAAAGAGTTAATTAAAGACCTCTGTAGACCCCCATATCCATAACTCCAGTCTTGTCATGAAAAAAAGAAAAACCAGACAAATTTCAGTTGAGGGGTAGCGTACAATGTACTGACGGGTTCCTTAATACCATCAAGGTCACCAACAACATAATCAAGATGCACTTAAGGAAACAAAACATAATGTGTGTTTTACAAAGGGTGATATGGTATCTTGGATGGGATCCTAGAATGTAAAAAGGGTACTAGGTAAAAACCAAGGAAATTTGAGTTAACTATGGACTTGAGTTAATAATAATGTATCAGTATTGGTTCATGAGTTGTAACAAACCTACCACACTCCAGTTAGGCGAGGCGTTGTTAACAGAAACTGCGGGAGGGTTGTATGTGGACTCTAAGCTGTCTGCTCAATTTTTCTGTAAATCTAAACCTTTAGAAAACATAACTTGCTAGAGTATTCTTAAATGTTCTATCATATATTCTTTCGTACTGGGGAGACTAATAAGTACCATCATGCCCACGTTAAAGATTGGGAAAATGAGGCAAAACGAAAGTGAGAGCTTGTTAATGCAGAATTGACTCTGGGGAATCTATCTGCCTTCCTGAGAATTTCTTCCTGTCCCTTAGATCCCTGGTTTTGCATCCAGAGTTGAGAAAGGTCTTTGGGTGGGATTGAGGGAGCGTGGACCCATGTGGGATCTATGTGTCATTTCTTGAGTACAGCGTCCACAGCCCTCCTTGATACCTTGTGTGTAGTAGGCACTCGACTGCATATCATACACACGTCCACTCACTCAGTCTCCAGCGGTCCTGTGATGTTGATGACCTGTTCATTTCCATGTAAGGGATGAAGAGATGGGAGGCGACCGCTCCTGGTTCTCACAGCTCACAGGTGACAGGAACGAACCCCAGGCCCAGGAAACGAAGGTGAGAGCCTTGCTCCAGGTATCCTATGTCATATGCTTCCCCAGGGAGAAAACTAGAAGGAAACATGCCAAAATGACAGCAAATGTTCACTAAACAATAGAATTTTAATAGTTTTGTAATAAAATAATTAAAAAATTATGCAGCATTAGCAAACTTTTTCCAAGCCTTCAGTGTGTGGTAATGATTTATTTAAATTATTGGATTATATGCAGTTTTTGCTTTACAAAAATTTAGGGGTTAGATTTATTTAATAATTCAACAACCATTTATGAAATGTCTTGTTTTTTATTTATAATGGTTTAAAATAAAAGTTCTTGAATTATACGACTTATGGACATCATGCATTATATTTTCAAAGCATATTTGGAATGTGGATTCACTAATTCTCAAATGATGCATTCAAACACAACTTTTCTTTCCACCAACAGAATGTTGGTGCAACAATCACATTAAATGCCTTTTAGGTTATAAAGTGCTATTTACTGTGTATATTTGAAAGATTTCTTAGCCTTTGATTAAGACCACAAAGAAATTAAGCTCACAATTACAATAAACATTCATATTTATAATCTTTCACCCCACATAGTACAGCCTATCATAATAACACAGCTTTATTTTTACCCCACAAATAACTTTCAGATATTTAAATGAATATCTGAATAAGGTTCTCTTTTTTTAAAAAATGAAAATAGGTTCCCCACCCCCCAAAAAAAGATATGTAAAATTTTCCTTATTTACATAAATCTTAGGACTGAAATCTAGCAGATCTTCTCTATTAAATTAAGAAAGAATTGTTTGCTACTCTAAAGCATTTCAGTCTTCTCTGAAGAAGTCTGACTATAACGTAAACAGAATAAGTATTTTTAAAAATCACATGTGCTCCGAAATCTTATGTTTACACATATGGGTAACTACTTTTTTTCTTTACTTGACTTTTTAAGGAGATATAAAACTTCAGATATAAATTATAAAACTTATCAAGCTTTAGATATAAAGTTATTTAATGTGAAAAACCATTCCGATATTAGAACAAGAAATAAGGATGAAGGAATGTAAATTATACATTTAGATAAGTCAAGGAAGGTGGAGATTTTATTATTTCATGGGGTTTTTAAGGGCAGGTTTAACTCAAATTCGACATTCATGAATAATTCTAAGAATAGCAGTATTTCTCTTTAATTTCACAGTGAATACATACTCAGAGAAAATTAGCAAACATTGAAAACTGAAAATTTGAAAGCGACATTCATAAAGGTTAGTTTTTCCAGTCTTTTCTTTTTCCATATAGCTTTCCATGATCTCCCCAGATTGAAAGTATACTGTTGTAACCTGGGTTTCTCACTTTCAATAATGTTAACTTTTTCTGGGAACATAGCACTAAATACTTTTTTACAAGATGATATTAAAGGCTATATTGTTTTCTCTCAAATTAAATTAGCATTTATAGAACTAAGAAATCTCTCATTAGACTCCAAGATGATTGCACGTTTAATCAGATAGTGCGATGTTCTATTAGAGCCTTTGCAGAAAGCTTGTCTCCACGTAGAATGCGTATAATTGTAAGCTGCATTAGGTAACCACAAAACTGCTGTTGCCAACAGTAATTGAAGGAATAAGGAATGGCCAGCTGAACTGAATTTAGCAATGTGCTTCATTCTTACAAATTAAAGATCCTGTGGTTAAACCTACTGTCATAACAACTTGCTGTCAATAGCTTCTATTTTCATCATGGCATTAAAAGATAAAAAGAGGAATTTTGGTATTTTGAAGTTCAACGGCACTAAGGTTAGTGTAATGCTATTGCCTATTGACAATCGGTGGTAGATTGTGAACTGTTGTGTCTCCAATATTCATCAGGTGTCTGTTATTTTGTACCTCCCTCTTATAAATGAGATTTGTGTCAGGATTTTCCTTACCTCAAAATGTGCCGAGACGTTATAATGTAACCCAGGCCTCTAGAGAACACAGGGTTCACTATAAAACCTTTTGTCTCAGATATGGGAAGGAAGATCATCTGTCATTTCTTATTATATTTATAAATCTGTACATCAAGGTGTATATTCTTAGGAGGGACAATCATTCTTGAAACGTGTAAAACAAAAATAAGGTTATAAAGATGGTAAATATTTTCCATGGAATTAAAGAAAACATTCTTACTTTTGCTTTCTTTTTAGTTCTTTTGCTTTTTTTTTTAAGATTTTATTTATTTATTTATTTGAGAGAGAATGAGAGAGAGAGACCATGAGAGAGGGGAGGGTCAGAGGGAGAAGCAGACTCTCCGCTGAGCGGGCAGCCCGACGCAGGACTCGATCCCAGAACTCCAGGATCATGACCCGAGCCGAAGGCAGTCGCTTAACCAACTGAGCCACCCAGGTGCTCCCCCCCTTTTTTTTTTTGACAGAGACAGTGAGAAAGGGAACATAAGCAGGGGGAGTGGGAGAGGGAGAAGCAGGCTTCCCGCTGAACGGGGAGCCCGATGTGAGACTCGATCCCAGGTCCCTGGGATCATGACCTGAGCTGAAGGCAGACACTTAACCGACTGAGTCACCCAGGTGCCCCAGTTTTGCTTTTTGTCTTGAAGTGAGTATACAGTAGATGTGTATTTCTTCTTTTACTGAGAACAGATTTAGTGAAACTATTTAAATGGTGGCAGGGTCAAAGGCTTTATTTGTCTTTAAAAATCTTAAATAACTAGTTCTGTATAAAATTAACATGTTTATATTTAGACCCTTGGCAACACGAGCAGTACTTGGATCTGGTGTTCCAAGCTGTCGCACGCAGACCTTTGTGCCCAAGGATGTGCTGACCGCGCGCACTGACTCCCAGACGGGGTGCCTTCTCAGGAACACCACACATTCCTTATTTCCCCGGCGACAAATTACCACGGTGACTGATTTTATGAATAGAAGAGAACTCTCCTCACTTATTATAAATGTATCACTAGCATATCCTTGGATGAGAAATAGCAGAGTCCATTGCACCACATCATTTTCACAACCCAAAAATAGATGGATAGAAGATAGGAATGTGACACAACGGTTAGAATATGTGAGCAGTGCACTCCTGCATTGTCATTCCTTCTCCCTCTCTCTCTCTCTTATGTTCCAGAAACTGCCTTAGACATTGAGACTGAGAAAAGATTATGATACATCCATTAAACAAGAAAAAGAAAATGGATAGGGATTTACATGTAGCAATATAATGAGCCAGGACTCAGACCATAGGCCAATATATAAGAATATATTGGGATTTTGAGGGGAGGTACAGAGCTCTCTAATATAATACTTGTCCTCCTGCAATAATGATACAAGTGATACATAGGGTCTCTGTCATCTGCTATTTTCTTCTATCCCCACTGTACCAGTCAACAATGAGGATAACCCAAGAATCCTAAACAAATTCTTCCCTTTAGCCCCTCACTGACAGCATTAATAACCAAAGAGGTGATTATTTTGCACCCAGATCCCTTACTCGGACTATTCAGAGATTTGAGGAGGCAGGAAACAATCATTTCAAATCATGAGGAAATCCCACCAAGGCAATAAGTGCATCCAGCCCAAGACAAACATCTTGGCTAAATTAAAAAAGTAGGGGCGCCTGGGTGGCCAATGGGTTAAGCCTCTGACTCTTGGTTTCACTCAGGGTTGTGATCTGAGGGTCGAGATCTCAGGGTCGTGAGCTCAGGTTTGTGATCTCAGGTTCGTGATCTCAGGGTTTTGTTTTACCTTCTGCATTTTAACGACAAAGATGCACCGGGTTAGAATTTCCATATCTGCAACGCTCTTTCCACGTGGTTTATGAGAGCTTTCCTTTTCTTTTGGGTACCTTGGGATTGAATGTGAAGATATAATAAGAAGAGGAACACATTTATTATTACAAAGAAAACCTTTTTTCTAATAGTAAGGAAATCAAACTCAGAGAATTTAATCTTTCTAAATGCAGAAGGTAAAACAATTAATCATTGTGCTCTTGTTTTGATTTCCTGTTAGGGGAAATTTTAGAGGAAGGTCAGTTCAAAAATATGAATAGTTCAGTTTTCAAGTGACAAAATGCATCAGATATTTTACTGTTGTACCTCTTTGACTATGACACATTTAACATAAATCTGGTTGGTAAAGAAATCCAGTATTTCATTTATCATTAAATGGCCTAACAATTTTGTCTCAGATGATTTAAAGTTATTTGGGAAAATTAAATTTGAAAACTTTGGATGTGTAACTGTAAGCCATAATTCCATATATATATATATGTATATATATACATATATGTATGTATATGTATATATATATATTTATCATCTTGATTTATTTACAAAGATTCTTTGTTGTATACAAAGTACAGATGCTGTTATAATTTTGGTATGACTGGTAACCACACTTGACTAACCAATCACAGATATCCACACTATAGTGAGAATCTTATATGGAAACATAACAACACTTACAGTTCTGTTGGGTGAAGTCCCTGAGCTGGATGGTGGGTTTACAAGAGGAACTAAATGGAGGAAGGTGGAATGTCACAGTTCATGGTTATTTTAGGGTTTGTAACACAGCTACCTTTATTTTTAAATAGCTACAAAACCATATGAGCAGTTCAAGCACTATATTATATTATATTATATTATATTATATTATATTATATTATATTATATTTATTATATTATATTATATTGTATTATATTCTGAACAGTCCTTTTTTGTGGGTTTTTTGGACTCCTAATCATCTTCTCATTTTCTCCCTCATCACCTGTTACATATATATGAGATTATGGCTTACAGTTAATGTATCTACACATTCAGAGCTATCATATATATATGTGTATATATCTATATCTATATCTGTATATATATCTATATATATCTAGCACCACACAGACACATATAATTGGAAGAAAATCAGTGGTTAGTTTTAGAACTCAGCTTATCTCAATCTTACCTGGTTCTGTGCATAAATGGCTTAATCAACGGTTGCTTAAATCAATTATAATAACTCAGTGACTTATACCAGTAAGTGATGCATCAGTTTTGTTTTTAAACAAAGTTCTTGTGCATATATGTTAAGAGAGGAATTTCCAAATTTTTGTGTGTAAATGGCGTGTATTGGGAAAACATAGCAAAAATAACAAATGCAAGAAGGAACACACAGAAATTTCTGTCTTTTGAGAAGCAGAAAGTCAACATGAGACCTCAAGAACATATATTGATATTTGATGGTAGCTTATTCATTTGTTATCTCTAATTCCTTTTTTTTTTTTGAAAAATAAATGATCACAATCTTACATTGCTCTTTGTCATGTTGGGGAAGAATATCAGACCAGATTTTACTTATCTGTGAAATTTCAACATCCTGGTGCCCACTAGCTTAGAGGAAAAAGCGAACTCATCAGATAAACCTGAATTTAAATTCCACGTTTTTATTAGCTGTGTGATTTAATCTCTCTGAATGACAGCATTGTTATCTATAAAGTATCCTCAGTATTTTTTCAGAGAGCCATTAACAATTAAGTAGTGGTAGAAGTCCTGGCATATTAAGGAGCGCAGCTCTTTTTACCTTTCTTTTTGGAAAATGATGGCTTTTACGTGTATGCATTGATTTATCTGTGATTTTAGGTGCCGGAGATTCTCCTGTTTTCCCCTGACAGGAAGTTTCATGACTCACATTTTGACTATAATTGTCTGTTTTATCTCTCAATCCTGCTATATTGACATGGAAGTAATTTTGGAGACCCTTTCCAAACCTTGTCCCATTTTTCCATCTTGAATTTATATATTTTTATGTCACTTATCTATTGTGGCATAGTATCGATAAATAAGTCCATTTGGGATATGTAAGATCCTACAATGGAAAGTTTTATCTGCCTATGGTCCAGACAAATACTTTCTTAATCTCTAGCTTTTGAGGGAGGTTATCGTAACATGAGTCTAGGTCTTGGCATTGTTTCTGAGATGCTTCAAGTCCTTTTGGAACATCTTTTGGTGAAAATGAAAATACGTTAAAATGAATGAATGAATGCATAAATGCAAAATAAGTGGTGAACTTTGTTGTCTTAAAGAATATTTTATTTCAGCCTTGCTTTATTGAAAAACCTGTTGATGGTTTCTAATAGCTTCAGAAAATGTAAATTAAACAACATTGATTCAAAATAAAGCTGTGGTTGGTAACTTTCTCAATACATCAAATATTTTTTTTAAGATTTTATTTATTTATTTGACAGAGAGAGACAGCGAGAGAGGGAACACAAGCAGGGGGAGTGGGAGAGGGAGAAGCGGGCTTCCCACCGAGTAGGGAGCCCAATGTGGGACTCGATCCCAGGACTCTGGGACCATGACCTGGGCCGAGGGCAACGCTTAACGACTGAGCCACCCAGGCGCCCCCATCAAATATTTTTTTATGTAGAAAAATAGAAATGAAATGAAAATCTAAAGGATATATATATTAAATGTGCTCAATGATTAGAAAGAAGTTAAATGAAAACAATGAACAACAAAAAAAGGAAACAATGAACATCTTGATCAGATATTTTAGTGATAGCTTGGCTTAATCTATTTTCATCCCTGTGTTTTTTGTTTTTGTGGGGGGGGTTGAAAAATAGTTCGAAGATGTAGATTACTTTCCTCTCTTCATTAGGAAAACTTTTAATATGATCATAAGACTACTTGGTATAATTAGATTAAATGACAGAAGAAATCCTCAGGGATAAAGTTTACACCAGAGTCAGTGTACCTAGATCTTTCCTTTTTTTTTCTTTCTTAATGTAGGCTCTCTTGATTAGAACAGCAGGGGTTCCCATGAAGAATGTTTGCAAGTTTATTAGTGTAAATCATATTCTACATTTAGATTACTTTCAAAAACAAAGTAATGAATATGTATTCTTCTTAACTTTTAGTTACAAAGTTACCTATTTCTAAACTTTTCACTGCTTATTGATGAACAAGTATTTATCAGACACCCATTCTGTGTAAGGCCCTGCGCCACATCCTAGGTAAATATACAAAAAAAAAAAAAAAAGGAATAAATAAGACAACTTCCTTTTAATTAATGGGTTTTTGCTCTAATATAGGCACTTGGGCAGGCACATGTGATCACAAGAGAAGTTTCATAATAAGCTTTATGTAACAACATCAACAATTTCATAGACATTGTATTTAGTACCTTAAATACAACATAGCTTTCTGTAGTTGTAAAAACACGTAGCTTAACTTCTTTGACTTCTCCATCAGTTGGGAGCATGACACATGCCAGCATGAGTTGTAATAATCAGACAATTCATTTCAAATAACCTGCTATCCCATTCAGTAATATTTGGGGCAACATTAGATTTTGATCTGTGAGATAAAATCGTGGATCAAGTTGATGCAAGAAAGCCTGCCCTGTAAACAATACTCTGTCATATTTCCTAGAAAACTTTGATGGTTGCATTTTTATTTTTTTGAATAAATCTAGAATTACTTCTCTTGAGGATCCCTTTATTCTCAGTCTGGGCCCAAGCCTCCTGAGAGCGAGCCCGTAGTGAGCTACAGCATGAAGGAGATTTCCTCATGTAATACAGCCATCCAGATTGTAGGAAATAGAGATGCTGGCTTTTCCCTTCTCCTTGCCATTCTCTACTGCAGCTCAGGCGTGTCTCTCCTCCAGTCACTTCTCATCCTGTTCTAGTGTGCTTCATTCCTATCTCCTTTAATGATGGAATAAGACAGAGGCATCGTGTTTTATAAAGCAGGATCCAATCTATCCACTCTGCAGCTTTCTTCTTGAAACTTTTAATAGACTCATTGCATTATATTTTTAGAGTCATCAAAATTCAGTCCATCAAAATTTAGCCTAAAAATTAAAAATGAATATGCATTTATTAAAAAAAAAAAGTGAAGCTCACAGAAGATAATCTACCCCACCTCACAGACTGGCCATGCATTGAAGAATTAAATTAGGTCACAGTAGGAAAGCTATATCACTCCACAATCTCTTTGTACTTCAAGCATGTTTAGCAGCTTGGTTAAGAAAGTAAACTGCACGGGCATCTGGGTGGCTCAGTCGGTTAAGCATCTGCCTTTGGCTCAGGTTGTGATCTCCAGGTCCTGGGATGGAGTCTGGCATCGGGCTCCCTGCTCAGCGGGGAGTCTGCTTGTCCCTCTCCCTCTGCCCCTCCCCCCCACTCATGTTATTTCTCTCTCAAATAAATAAATAAAATCTTAAAAAAAAAAAGAAAAGAAAAGTAAGCTGTGCAGTTTGACTGCTGGGTTTGAATCCTAGATCTGGCACTACCTGGTTGTATAATCTTGGGTGGCTGGTCAACCTTCCCATGCCTCGGTTTCCTGTTCTGTATGATGAGGCTAATGTTAGTACCTAACTCACAGAATTGGAAGGACTTAATAAGTTATTATCTGTGAAGTGTATGCAATAGTAACTGGGCCATAATTGGCACTAGGTATGTGTTTGCTCTTCCTGGGCAACACATAAAACAAAACATCCTAATTTATTAAAGATAGGGTTGAAAAAAATTTAAGATGTATGGTAGGGAAGCATTAAGTATCTTTACTTCAGTATTTGAAAGGGAGACTAATTCTGAAAATTGAGAGAGATAGATGAAAATGACTTTTTGGAAAATAGAATATTATTTAATGACTGCTATCCAGAAATGTTGTTGAATACCAATTTGCATAGAGTGCTTGAAGATGTATAGAATTACAATAGAAAATTTTCAGTTCATTTGGAGGCATCTTACTAAATAATTTTTTAGGTGCTGCCTGAAGATGTTTAATGTATGCTTTTGAAAAAATCAACTTGGGGCGACTGGGTGGTTCAGTCAGTTAAGCATCTGCCTTCAGCTCAGTTCATGATCTCAGGATCCTGGGATTGAGCCCTGTGTCCGGTACCCTGTTCAGAGGGGAGTCTGCTTCTCCCTCTCCCTCTGCCTGCTCCCCCCCCCACTCATGCTCCCTGTCTCTCTCTCAAATAAATAAGTAAAATCTTTAAAAAAAAAAAAGAAAAATTTAATCAACTTGATAATTTGTACCAAAATATTAGGACACACAGTACTCTTGAAATAATTACTTGGTAGATGTTCAAGAAATGATATTGATGATGGTGATGCTGATGATGATATTGATGTAAATATCAGTATTCCCACTTTTATTAGGAAGAAGGAAATGAGGGGCACCTGGGTGGCTTAGTTAGTTAAGCGTCCAACTCTTAATTTTGGCTCAGGTCATGATCTCGCTGTCCTGGGACTGAGCCCCGTGTTGGGCTCTGCACTCACCGCAGAATCTGCTTCAGATTCACTCTCTCTCTCCCTCCTGCATGCGCTCTCTCTCTCTCTCAAATAAATAAATAAAATCTTTTTAAAAAAAAGGAGAAGAAAATGATGCCTCATGTTTCTAGTTGAGTAACTGTGGGTGGCAGTGATTAAAGCTATCTATTAATGACTTCCAAAACCCTTGGTTAATGTTCACTGGGAACTTGTTTTTGAAGGAAATATATCAAAATGAATAGAAGGGAAACAGTATGCACATTAAAAGAAGGGAGGAAAGGAGGAAAGAAGGCAGGAAAGAAGAGAAAAGTGTTCTAATCATAATGCGAGGATTCTTGCTGATAAAAAGGTGAGTCTTTCTGTACCTGGGTGAAGGTGGGGATGAATTAGTTAAATCTGTGCATATATAATTAATCTTTACTTTTTAAGTACAGTACTTCCACCACTAAGTCCTCAAATAAAACTGGGGAGTGTACTGACATAGAAGTTTCTGACCGTGGAGGTGTCCCCTGCTGTGCACGGTGAGGCAAGGCCACTGCGGCCCTTGGGGCTGATGTCCCAGGCTCAGACTAGGCACCTCTTACTAGGGAAAGACCGTCTGATCCTGGATATCAGGATATCAGGATCTTGTGTCATGCTTTCTAATTTTAAGTTCAGTTGTGACAGTTCATTCAAAGTAATGTATCCCAGGGCACGTTAGAGGCAAATAGAAATCCCTAATATGTTGTCCCATTAAGAGAAACAATTTCATTGAGGACTCTGGTTTTCTCAAAATCCATCTAGTTTTAGCACATATGTAAGACTAGAACCACATCTGACAGATGGTAGCTACACTTGGGCTGAGCATAACCTACAGGCTCAGCAAATCACTGTGTCATACGCCTGACACAAATGGGATGTGTGTCAGCAACACTTCAATTCAAACAAATAAATAAATAAAGGTTTTTGTTTTGTTTTGTTTTAACACTGGAAACATATCTTTGGAAGGCGGAGCGACTAGAAACATAAACTATGAATGTATTATCTTCAGATCTGCCGCAGGGCTTTGATGTTGGAGGAATAGTCTCCCTGAAAGATGTACTTGAGTAACATTTTATTACAGGGTCAGGAGAGATGCTCATAATGATGAAAGCACAGAATGGTAAAAAATGGCTGATGTTCACTAGTGGTGTGTGCCAAAATGGGGTGAAATGCAGCAGACACAACTGTGCACATACTTTAAGCAAGAGCAAAAAATGACAACTTCAGAATTAAGTTAATCATAAAAGTATTCCCCCAAAATTGTTTCTCTTAATGGGACAACATATTTGGGATTTCTATTTGCATCTAACGTGCCCTGGGATACATTACTATCCTTGTTTCTAGTTCTGTCTTTCCGTCTGGCTTCACTGCAGACAAAGGTATATATTTTCACAAGCATTCTTCCTCTGTTGACCTAACTTAAAATATGATACAGATTCTGAACCACCCAGAGGAAAACATCTGAGAGTTTGGGGTCAGGTGACAAGAATATTAAGGAGCTCATGGAAATGACAGGACAGAAAACAAAAAGTCAATTTTTTTTTAAGATTTTATTTATTCGTTTGAGACAGATACAGAGAGAGAGAGCACAAACAGGGGGAGTGGCGAGGGAGAGGGAGAAGCAGGCTCTCTGCTGAGCAGGGAGCCTGATGCGGGACTTGATCCCAGGACCCTGGGATCACGACCTGAGCCAAAGGCAGACGCTTAACCGATTAAGCCACCCAGGCTCCCACAAAACGTCAATTTTTATTAAAAAAAATAGCTGTGACTTTAGAATGACCGGTTTATGAAAGCTAGGGAGGACGATGTCAACAATGTCTTTAAACAAAGAATTAATTTAGACTCTCTGCTGATGAGTACTTGGGGAATAGAAGCTGATGTTCTGTTGAAGGAAACCGCAGTTTCAGTAAAGGAAGATACGGTGGAGAAAAGTTGATGTACCTTGTGTTGGGTAAGTGACTGCAGCATGACAGTGAGAAATTTAAGCGGAATTTCTACTATAAAGTTAGAGATTCAAACCTGCAGCTTAAGTAAGAGAAAGCATTAAACTCTAACTCTCTGGGGTTGCCAGGCTCAGCTTTCTTGGCCATTTCCTCTCTCCAGGCAAACGCAGGAAGGAAGAGAGGACTGCTTCCTCCGCAGACCTGCCTGTAGCATTTGAGGACATGAGGACTTGCTCATGGGTCGGGAAAGTGCAGGAAAGAGGAGATATGCAAATGCTGCTGGAATTTGCATATTTTCTCCAATTTTTAAGTAGAGGAAATCAGGAGCTTCTCCAAAATTAAGGACGGAAATACTTTCAAAAATGTTTTTTGGAAGAATCCCTTGAGCGACAGCAATGACAGATTAAGAACATTAAAACTGTTTAATGGGATCCTGCAAGCAGCAAAATTTGAATAATGTGTTGTTTCTCAGCAAATATAATGGCAATCATATGAAAGCAAAGTGTGCAAAATTTCATTTATATGATATAGGAATACGACTGTGTTCGAAAATTAGAGTGTAGAGGGCATTCATAGTTTCATATTTTGAGTTTTAAAGTTCAAAATTTATTTCCTGACATATCTCTGGATATGAAATAAATCCATCCATCAGGCATCTTGGAAGCCTCAGGAAGGATAGGTGATAAGGAGAAATCGATGGAAATGTGATGGAGCTATGTTTAGTGTATACTTTTACATCCATAACGTGTAGAGGAACTCAGTTGTTTTCAATTCATCTAACGTTCTAGGAAGGCATAATGTTGCAAATCAGAACATGATGTTGTAATTCCCAACGTCTGATCGCATTCCATTTAGCCTCTTAGTCCTCAGTGTACCTGCTACACAACATGTGGTCTGGAGAATTTTAACCACACTGTTTTTTAAAGATGACAGTTCATAATACTGGGGTGTATTCCTGAACACAGTGGGGATAGACACTAATTAGATGTGAAGTGTTAAGGAAAATTGTCCAAATTTTGGAAATAAGACAGAAAGAAAAGTACAACATGTTTTTTCATTGTCACCTTGGGGCGTATTTTAATAGGCCTACCTAACTGTTATTTAGCTCTTTGGGGGTAATTTATCTGCTTTCACTCTGCTTTCTTCTAATTGATTATGCCCTAGAAATTACGGAGTTAAATGTTACCTTGTAGATTTCTGTCTGGTAAAACAGTTGACCCCAAAGGCTACAGTTTTGGTGTCCCATAGCACATTATCTAGTTCCATATTTAATCTGGAAGTCTTATTCTAACATAGATTTTACATGCCTTTAAATACTGAGTTCCTCAAATGTTCTCAGACACATCTTTATCATCTTACTGTTCTTCTCATTCATGATGCTATAAATATATGACATTGGTACTTTCTATGTATTAAGTGGGAATCGTGTTTTCAGTTTTTGAAAATCTACTTTGATAGGGATATATTTGGTTTGTGGCTGAGAAAGGAGGGTTTTAGGAACTGATAAATTAATGTCCTGAGAGACCATCAAGAAATGTCAAGTTTCCAAACTGGTGGTTAGTTCCATTTTCCTGAAGCCTCAAGAGATTAATCATGAGAAGACAAGTTGAGTGGTGACAGGAAGAGTATGAACTGGAATTCCACTTCAGGGGACACCTGTGGTAGTGGGTGTCATGGAGGACGTTTTTATCAAGGATGCTTCACCTGCTGGCAGAGCTGGAGACCCCTGATGTGCAGGATTCTCCAGGCAGATCCCTCCTCCCATCCTGGCATCAACCCATCAGATGTAACAGCATCCAGCCCTGTTCTTCCCGCCCCAGAACTGCCCAGTGGCCACAGGGAAGGAGGGACAGATAGAAAGATGGAGCTTCCTCAGCAAACGTTCATGGGTTTAATCTTTTAAGATTTAAACTCTTTTTCGAATTTTGCCTTAAATTACTACTCGAAAATACTGGTTTCCTACTTCAATGAAAAGAGCAACTATTTTGTTTGATTCACCTTTGAATCTGCAGCATCTGTTACAGAAGTTGCTCAGAAAATATTTGGTGACCAAATAAATGAGTGATTGTTCTGCAGGAAGTTGGGATTAATGAGGCCATCGAGTGGAGCTGCTCCTGATTATGGAGAAAGCAGGAGGGGCTGTGGTGCTAATTTCATTAAGGACTAAGCTTCAGGAAAAAAAAAATGCCATGCATTTTGCAATTGATAGATTTAAATTCAAATCTAGTTGTCTTTTCCTGGCTGGGTCAACATGAGCAGCTGCATTAACCCCTCTACGACTGTTTCCTACTATCAGATAATTGCAGAATTATTGTGCACCATTGAGATATGTTATGTGTATTACATAGTCCTTGAGTCAGACAGCAGGTGCTCTATGAATTCTCCCTTCATCAAACTGCTTTATGACACATTTAAAAAGTATAAATAGCTACCCACAACTGCTATTCATAATCTTCTAGATATTTTATTATTCATTAAATTTGATTTTATATTCTTACTTGATAAAGTTCTAACATAAAATTGCAATAACATAGGTCTTTAATCAAAAGTATTTATTTACTTCTTAATATGCAGTGTCTCCAATAATTTTTCTGTTAGTTTTCCTTCCAGTTGGAAACATTGCTTTCTCTCAAGATGCTGATCATTTTAAGGGTCTCTTATATAGCTATCTTTAAAACACTTTATGAACTGCTGTCACTTGCTCTATTAATTAATATACATAAGATTAATCAAGTGATGTCATATCTTACAAAAGAATGCTTTGGGTTAGCAGTTTCTCATTTACACAGATGGGAGAATGATCTGGCAATCTGGATGCAACATCTGTTACTCAGTGACAAACCAGAAATGATTCTGTAGATTTCAGTGACGTCAGTCACAATCACAGGTGTGTCTGTCCTTTTGTACAGAGGAGGACCTTCTTACTGAGAGATATCCAGAAGGTTGAGCTGTAAGAAACGAAGGTCAGTCATATTGCCAGTAGGGGGGCGGGGGAAACTGTTGATTTCAGAATAAGTTTCTGATGTAGAATCTCTTGGGGTCCTGTTCCCAGAGATTATGACTTATGTTTTTCTAACATGTGACCCACACATTGGTAAATAGCTCTGTGGGCTATTTCAACATACAGCCATAAGTAAGGACTGTATAGCTCTCACATTGCCCATCTTTGTATAGAGAGGATACATGTTTAAAAAAGGAATAACCTCAAATAGCTGGTTTGATGTAGTAAGGAAGATAACATTTGATTCTAATTTGTCCCCCACCTATTCTTTTTTTTTTTCCTACTTGTACACCAGAGGGGTTTAATGTTAGCATTATGAGGATAAAAACCAAATGCATCTATTGAAAGATAATTTGTCAGTGGATCTCTTACCTTACCTGGATTTGTGAGAGAATTTTAATTTAGTAGATTAAAAACAGCTAAACCTTTGCAGCTACCAGCTGGGACAAACACATTGCTATCGAGACCAACACCAAATCATTTACCTTCTTTTCCTTTATAAAATCTGGCTGCAAGTTTGGTTCAACATCTGCAAATCAATGTGATCAAATACATTAATAAAAGAAAGAACAAGATCCATGATCCTCTCAATTGATGCAGAAAAAGCATTTGACAAAGTACAGCATCCTTTCTTGATCAAAACTCTTCAGAATATAGGGATAGAGGGTACATACCTCAATATCATAAAAGCCATCTATGAAAAACCCACAGCGAATATCATTCTCAATGGGGAAAAACTGAGAGCTTTCCCCCTAAGGTCAGGAATGCGGCAGGGATGTCCATTATCACCACTGCTGTTCAACATAGTATTAGAAGTCCTAGCCACAGCAATCAGACAACAAAAAGAAATCAAAGGCATCCAAATCGGCAAAGAAGAAGTCAAACTCTCCCTCTTTTCAGATGATATGATACTTTATGTGGAAAACCCAAAAGACTCCACCCCAAAACTGCTAGAACTCATACAGGAATTCAGTCAAGTGGCAGGATATAAAATCAATGCACAGAAATCAGTGGCATTCAGAAGAAAGAGAAATTAAGGAGTTGATCCCATTTACAATTGCACCCAAAACTATAAGACCTAGGAATAAATCTAACCAAAGAGGCAAAGGATCTGTACTCAGAAAACTATAAAATACTCATGAAAGAAATTGGGGAAGACACAAAGAAATGGAAAAACGTTCCATGCTCATGGATTGGAAGAACAAATATTGTGAAGATGTCAATGCTACCTAGAGCAATCTACACATTCAATGCAATCCCCATAAAAATACCATCCACTTTTTTCAAAGAAATGGAACAAATCATCCTAAAATTTGTATGGAACCAGAAAAGACCCTGAATAGCCAGAGGAAGGTTGAAAAAGAAAAGCAAAGCTGGTGGCATCACAATTCCGGACTTCAAGCTGTATTACAAAACTGTCATCATCAAGACAGTATGGTACTGGCACAAAAACAGACACATAGATCAATGGAACAGAATAGAGAGCCCAGAAATGGACCCTCAACTCTACAGTCAACTAATCTTTGACAAAGCAGGAAAGAATGTCCAGTGGAAAAAAGACAGTCACTTCAACAAATGGTGTTGGGAAAATTGGACAGCCACATGCAGAAGAATGAAACTGGACCATTTCCTTACACCACCCAGAAAAATAGACTCCAAATGGTTGAAAGACCTCACTGTGAGACAGGAGTCCATCAAAATCCTAAAGGAGAACACAGGCAGCAACCTCTTCGACCTCAGCCGCAGCAACTTCTTCCTAGACACATCGCCAAAGACAAGGGAAGCAAGGGCAAAAATGAACTATTGGGACTTCATCAAGATAAAAAGCTTTTGCACAGCAAAAGAAACAGTCAACAAAACCAAAAGACAACCGACAGAATGGGAGAAGATATTTGCAAATGACATATCAGATAAAGGGCTAGTATCCAAAATCTATAAAGAACTTATCAAACTCAACACCCAAAGAACAAAGAATCCAATCAAGAAATGGGCAGAAGACATGAACAGACATTTTTCCAAAGAAGACATCCAAAGGACCAACAGACACATGAAAAAGTGCTCAGCATCGCTCGGTATCAGGGAAATCCAAATCAAAACCTCAATGAGATACCATCTCACACCAGTCAGAATGGCTAAAATTAACAAGTCAGGAAATGACAGATGTTGGCGGGGATGCAGAGAAAGGGGAACCCTCCTATACTGTTGGTGGGAATGCATGCTGGTGCAGCCACTCTGGAAAACAGTATGGAGGTTCCTCAAAAAGTTGAAAATAGAGCTACCATACGACCCAGCAATTGCACTACTGGGTATTTACCCCAAAGATACAAATGTAGGGATCTGAAGGGGTATGTGCACACCGATGTTAATAGCAGCAATGTCCACAATAGCCAAACTGTGGAAAGAGTCAAGATGCCCATCGACAGATGAATGGATCAAGAAGAGGTGGTATATATATATATATATATATATATATATATATATATATATACACAATGGAATATTATGCAGCCATCAAAAGGAATGAGATCTTGCCATTTGCAACGACGTGGATGGAACTGGAGGGTGTTATGCTGAGTGAAATAAGTTAATCAGAGAAAGACATGTATCATATGACCTCACTGATATGAGGAATTCTTAATCTCAGGAAACAAACTGAGGGTTGTTGGAGTGGTGGGGGGTGGGAGGGATGGGGTGGCTGGGTGATAGACATTAAGGAGGGTATGTGCTATGGTGAGCCCTGTGAATTGTGCAAGACTGTTGAATCACAGACCTGTACCTCTGAAACAAATAATACATTATATGAAAAAAAAAAAAAGAAGAAGAAGATAGTGGAAGGGAAGAATGAAGGGGGGGAAATCAGGGGGGAGACGAACCATGAGAGACTATGGACTCTGAGAAACTAACTGAGGGTTCTAGAGGGGAGGGGCATGGGGGGATGGGTTAGCCTGGTGATGGGTATTAAAGAGGGCACGTTCTACATGGAGCACTGGGTGTTATATGCAAACAATGAATCATGGAACACTACATCTAAAACTAATGATGTAATATATGGTGATTAACATAACTTAATGAAAAAAATCTGATAGTGCTCTCAAAAAAAGTCCTAATTTGTAGAATTTTCCTGTTGTAAATGCTCCACTGTGGCTGAAAATTAGCCGCTACCGACATGACATCACTGAATGTGTCTTTGGGAATAATTGTGAACAAATTCTTGGAAACTGTAAGAGCCCGCAGCTCCAGCACACTATTCCTAATGTAAAATTATGTGTGCAAAGAAACATGATGTTTACTTCTTCTTTGCTTGGAATTGAGTTAAATATATTTGGCTAGCTTAAAATGATTAATTTTCTAGAGATTAACTACAGAGGAAATTTGGATGAGATTCAGGCCCCCACAAAGCTAAAAAATAAATCAAAGGAAACATACAATTATCTCACTCATCATGGAGAAAACGATCCCTCTTCCCTACATTTTGTTCTACTTATTCAAGGCCCTATGTGGATCACTTGTTTTTTTGGGTATCGTGACTTAAAACAAAGACAAAAATGCATAGTTATTCTTCCGTAGATGTCTGATGATATAGAGAACAGAGCCATACAAAGTTGTTATAGCCGCAGAATCAAGATGGATCCCTAGCCAATATTTGGATCTGATGTTGTTCCTAATGGTCACACACACACACACACACACACACACGGGAGACTAGTGGGACTTTCAGTCTGGCTTTGATTAGCTTGAAAGAACCAGGGAAGGCTGGCTGGGATTTTGCTTTGTTGTTGTGTTTCTGTTTGTGTACCGTGGTTGTCACCCCAGGATGGTTTCCTTGCCATGTGGTCTGAACCTCTGCCTGTGCCAAACCAGGGAGCTTCTAACCAGCTTTCCCAAATCTGGGGCAGAAGGTAAAGAAGAAGGTTAGGTTGAAAAGATGCTGACAATCAAACATCGAAACATGGAGCCACACACTCTTTGTCACAAGAATAGATGAAACTAAAATAAATGAATATGTGTTGTTCTACATCACACACACATAATGGAACAAGGGGAATTAGATTGAAAGAGTTGAAAAGTCATGAGACATGCTCATTTTAATACAGGTGACTTCACCTGCTCAGGCTTCTGTTGAAGCCAGAAGGAAGACACCAGTTAACTTCTTTTTAATTTTCAGGTAATTATATTGAGGAACCTGCTTTAAAAGGAATACACAGGGGGCCTGGGTGGCTCAGTTGGTTAATCATCTGCCTTCGGCTCAGGTCATGATCCCAGGGTCCTGGGATCGAGTCCCACTTTGGGCTTCCTGCTCAGCGGGAAGCCTATTTCTCCCTCTCCCTCTGCTCCTCCTCATGCTCACTCTCTCTTTGTCTCAAATAAATAAAATCTTAAGAAAAAGGAAGACATGGGTTGAGATGCTCAGTAATATTTTTTGGCAGTTTTAGAGTTGATTCATTCACACTTATCAGTCATGTAAAAACATCCCCAAGAAACATTAACATAGTACATCAGTGAAGGAAAACTCAAATCCCTTTATCTTTTACTAATGCTTACGGTACTTGCAGCACCATTTTAGGGTCTGTGGTTTTAAAGAACTGCGCAGGTGTTGCATGAACCTTGTACCGAGGAGCCAGGAGTCATGTGGGGAGAACATGTGTTATTGTCACTGGAGAACCACAGGAGAATTTGAAAGATCAGTCTCAGTAGATGTGATCTTAAAAATAGAATGATAAAACCCAAATGCATCTATTGGAGGTAAGATCTGTCACTGCATCTCTTACTTGGATTTGTGAGTAAATTGTAGTTGAATAGATATAAAAATAGCGGACACACTCCAGTGAGCTGCTTGTCGGGACCAGTATCAATATTTTCTCTCTCCTCCAGCCTCAAAAAATGCTATTAACTCATGAGTGTTAAGCACTCAGAAGAGTGTTTTGCCTGCATAAAGAGAAAATTGTCTATCTCAGTGTCAGAAGAGAAAAATATCTATTATCCAAACATCAAACATTGTATTTGCTTTTTTTATCCATGGAAGTCTGCAGTTTAAAAAAATGCATTCACAGTACTTGAAGGCAGCTTTGTTAGAATGACAAAGCACTGAATTCAAGTCATACATCAAAGCCAGATTTTTCAGTTGCTTTCTTCTTTCTCTTAATAAATTGGACTTAAAAATATAAAGCAGACCACATTCAGATATGTCCAGAGTTTCATATGTTAATGTCTGAATTGTATCCCTCCAAAATTCGTAGGTTGAAACCCTAATCCCCGGCACCTCAGAATGTGACCTTATTTAGAAATAGGGTTGTCGCAGAAGATGAGGTCATTCTGGTATTCTCTCTCTTTTTTTTAAAAGATTTTATGTATTTATTTGACAGAGGGAGACACAGCGAGAAAGGGAACACAAGCAGGGGGAGAGGGAGAGGGAGAAGCAGGCTTCCTGCTGAGCAGGGAGCTGGATGCGGGGCTCCATCCCAGGACCCTGGGATCATGACCTGAGCCGAAGGCAGACGCTTAACGACTGAGCCACCCGGGCGCCACCCTGGTGTTCTCATAAAAAGGGAAATCTGGGCACAGACCCTTACACAGGGGAATGCCATGTGAAGGTAAAGGCAGAGATCCATGTGATTCATCATCTACAAGACAAGGAACACCAAAGGTTGTTAGCATACCGCCAGAAGCTAATCCACTCCAGATCTCAGAAGGGGCGAACCCTGACAAACACCTGATCTTGGACTTCTAGACCCCAGAAATGTAGGGCATTCAGTTGGGTTCTCATCCACCCAATTTGTCTGCTTTGTTACTGCAGCTCTAGAAGGCTAATACACCTATATACCATGTACCTATAAATCAATATCATCTTTAAAATTAGTCCGTTCTATCTTTGATTGCTTCGTGCTACAATTTTTAACTTAAAAAAGTTGCTATCTAGCTCAAACTTCGACTCAACCAAAGTGAAAACAAATCATGATCAAATGGATAGACATGAAAACATGTCTAGTAATATAAATTATGCTTGCGGGGGAGGGGGTGTCTTTCTTTTTTATATATAATAAACTAGACAGATAACGTACAGACAACTGTTGAAAATTTGTCTTGCCACTTCATGAAACTGCCTATAGAAATAGAGCCTGGGAATCATTATGGAAGATTTTTAGCGATATCTACTGCCTTTGAATTACTTCTGTCGCCTAATACCTCATTTGAGAAGTTTCAAGTCCTTTCTTTTTAATTCTACAAGGGTACTCTCTGAATCTCTTTAATTAGAAAACTGTAAGTTTGAAAAACTTTAGTGACAGGTCTTAATGACACAATCAAGAGTATAGATTACAAACCTGATTATGTTGGTTGAGTGCGTTAGTCTGTCAAAGACCCTGAATCAATTTTTTTTTTTTAAGATTTATTTACTTATTTATTTGACAGAGAGAGACACAGTGAGAGAGGGAACACAAGCAGAGGAAGTGAGAGAGGGAGAAGCAGGCTTCCCGCGGAGCAGGAAGCCCGATGCGGGGCTCGATCCCAGGACCCTGGGATCACGACCTGAGCCGAAGGCAGATGCTTAACAACTGAGCCACCCAGGCGCCCCACCCTGAATCAATATTAACAGCAGTGGAAAGATACGTTTCTGGGCAAGATGCTTAAACACTGCTAGATGCAGAGCACTTGTATCTAAGCATGATTGTGTGTTTTAGAGCACATAGGATGCTGTGCAAAGGAAAGCCATTGACAGGGGATCTTGCCAGATACTCAGGAAGCAAAGGCAAATATTAATTATCATATTCCAAGGCCTTAAATAACAGGTCAGAATAAATTACTGTGGGAGTATTTGGTTAAAGATGCTAATAACTATTTTGAGGTTTGTCATCCATGATATCTACAAAGATTTATTGAGCATATCCTGTTTTCTAGACATTGGACACACAGATAAATGTGTCTTGAATTTCATAATAATGCTGATTTTGATAACACCGAATGAATACATTATAATTATATTGATTGTCTTAGAGAGATTAAGTAGCTAATTGGAGTGCAGTCATAGTCTTGTCTGTTAGCAGCACAAACATATGCCGACTCAGAACCGTTTATTATCACCCAGTAATATTGTTAAATGAAGGACACCAAATATATAAAAATAAAGGAAATAATTTTAAACAAATTGCACACAGAATTAGGTTGACTATATGTTTAAAATTCACAGTATTGATCCTGACAGCTCTCAATCTAACAACTCATTTTCATGAAATAGCGTCTTGTCAGGATGATTAACTGTTTTGCTGGATGCTGTCAATCACACAAGTGCTGAAGGTCTCAGCTCCTGCCTGTGCTCCTGGCCTGCTTTGCCCCTTGCTGCCACATGATACTGATTCTACCATATTTCTACAGTGATGAATAGTGAAATTATAAAGACAGATTTTGGAGTTACTTTGATTCCATCCTATGAAAGTACTTTAAAAGAACCTGCTATATTTCTGAATGTATTTCATTTCAGTAAAAAATATATTAATCACCCAATAGCAAAGTTTATATTTTTGGAGGTTTGGGAAGTTTAGATAGGTTTTGACATTGCTTAAAACTCCATGAATAAAAGTTCTTTCAATTTACAAAAGAAAATGTACGGATACTAAAGGCAGAGATTTTTATGAGCCAAAATATATTTTTAAAGATTTTATTTATTTGAGAGAGAGAGAGAGAACAAGTGAGAGGCAGAGGGAGAATCAGACTCCCCGCTGAGCAGGGAGCCCAATGTGGAGCTCGATCCCAGGACTCTGAGATCATGACCTGAGCGGAAGGCAGACACTCACTGACTGAGCCACTCAGGTGCCCTATGAGCCAAAATATTTTTTAAATTGAGTGATACTACAGTGTGTATTTTGGTAACATATGACTTCAGCATGAGAAGTAAACAGTTTAGTTTTAAGATATGTAAGCCTCAGTTTGAATAAATGATTATACTCCATCATTTATCTACCTAATGACTTTTCAAATATGAAAATTATGATGAGAGTAACATACCTAGGAAGTGAAACATATCTTCACATATAGTTCATAGCTATGATAGTTGGTTGCACAGTTTCTAATACAAATATTTCTGCACATGTGATTTGTCTAGCAGAATTCTGAGATATTTACAGTATCCACCTGCATTATTATTTTATTTCTGTTGTATAATTTCACAACCCAGAATCAAATGTGTTTTACTGTCACCTCTTTCTATTTCATTCTAAATATTTCTCCAAATTCAGTCTACTGTACACTTCAGAGTACTGCATTACATTCTTCCTCTTTGGGTGAACAGTTACTTCAAATCTACACCAAGAATTATATATATATATATATATATATATACACACACACACACACCATGC
Organism: Mirounga angustirostris; assembly: GCF_029215605.1. Lineage (NCBI taxonomy): Eukaryota > Metazoa > Chordata > Mammalia > Carnivora > Phocidae > Mirounga > Mirounga angustirostris. The sequence continues at coordinate 71,172,300 of NW_026991714.1, forward strand.
GGTATATTAACGTGGTGGTAGGAGTTAATATGCACAGTCCAGCACAAGGAGAGACATTCGACAAGAAATAACTACTTAAGTGAAGTATGTGGTTCAATATAAATTTTGAGTTTAATTTTTTTAAGGATACTGGCTTAAAGATATGTTAAAAGTTGTTTAATGGAACTTAACTCATGGCTCTGATGGGTGTTTAGATTTATTTTGTTCTATTAAGAGTGAGGTTAATGAGAAACTACTTCAGCAGCCTTTTTAGAGACTCTGCTATGAGCCAGGCATAGTGCTTTGGGAACAGTAATTTAGCTGTGGTCAGTGATTCCAAAGGGCTCATTGTTTGGTGAGGTGTTAGAAGACACACATGGAGCTCACTATCCTACAGTAAGATGAAAATTATTTATACATATACATATCATTAAAATATCCAAAGTATTATCATTTCAACATGTAATTTACTATAAACAATAGTTTATATTTCTTGGCTATTGCAAATATTGCTTCAGTGAGCACAGGAACAGATTTCTCTTAAGATCCTGATTTTAATTCTTTTGCATATATCCCCAAAAGTGGAATTGCTGGATCATATGCTAGTTCTATTTTGTAATTTTTTGGAGAACCTCTAGACTGTTTTCAATAACCACTGCACCATTTTACATTCCCACTAATAATGTACAATGGTCCCAAATTCTCCCATCCTCATGAACACTTGTTATCTTTTTCTTTTATAATAGTCATCCTAACAGGTGCGAGGTGATCCCTCATTGTAGTTCTGATTTACATTTTCCTGATAATTACAGATGTTGAGCATCTTTTAATACACCCATTGGCCATTTGTATGTTTTATTTGTAGAAAGGTCTAGGTCCTTTGCCCATTTTTCAAATGAAGTTATTTGGTTTTTTGTTTTGTTTTTGTTTTTACTGTTGACTTAGGAGTTTCTTATATATTTTGGAAATTAACCCTTCATCAGGTATATGGTTTGCATATATTTTCCTCCATTTCATAGGTTGCTTTTTCATTCTGTTGATTACTTCTTTTGCTCTGTAGAATCTTTTAGTTCGATGTACTCTCACTTGTCTATTCATGCTTTTGTTGACTATGCTTTTGTTGTCACATCCAAGAAATCATTAGCAAATCAATATCAAGAGGCTTTCTCCTAGGAGTTTTATGGTTTGGGATCTTATATTTAAGTCTTCAACCCATTTTGAGTTGATTTTTGTATGTGTTGTGAGGCAGGTGTCCAATTTCTTTCTTTTTCATTTTTTCTTTCTTTGTTTTTGCATATGGAGAGCCAGTTGTTCAACAAACACTTCCAAAAAAAAAAAAAAATGGAAGAGAAGGGAACACTTCCAAACTCACTATATGGGCAGTATTACCCTGAACCAAAACCAAAGACACTTCAAGAAAAGAAAATTACATTCCAATAATCCCTGATGAACATAGATGCAAACATCCTCAATAAAATACTAACAAACGGGCTTTCATGGTACATTAAAAGGATCATGTACCGCAACTGAGTGAAATTTGCCCCTGGGATGCAAGGATGTGTTAACATCTACAAATCAATCAATGTGATGCACCACATGAACAGAATGACAGACGTCACAGGATCATCTCAACAGATGCAGAAAAGGCATTTGACAAAATTCGGTGCCCTCTTATGATAGAAAAACACTCCACAAACTAGGTATATAGAGAATGTACTTCAAAATAATAAAGGCTATGTATGACTAGTCCACAATTAAAATTCTACTTAATGGTAAAAAATTGAAAGTTTTCCCTCTAGAATTAGGAACAAGACAAGGACAACCGCTCTCAATACTTCTATTCAATATAGTACCAGAGGTCCTAGCCAGAAGAGTGAGGCAAGCGAAAAGGAATAAAATGAATCTAAATCAGAAAAGAAGAAGTAAAATTACCTCTTTTAGCAGATGACTTATGCTATATGTAGAAAATTCTGAACACTGCTAGTTCTTTAGAAGAAACTGCTAGAACTAATAAATAAAGATGCAGAATACAAATAAACATACACAAATCAGTTGCATTTCTATATACTAACAATGAACCATCTCAAAACACAATTAAGTAAACAATCTCATGTTTTAAAGATTTTATTTATTTATTTGACAGAGAGTGAGAGCACAAGCAGTGGGAGCAGAGGGAGAAGCAGGCTTCCTACTGAGCAAGGAGCCTGATGTGGGGCTCAATCCCAGGACCCTGGGATCATGACCTGAGCCGAAGGCAGATGCTGAACAACTGAGCCACTCAAGTGCCCAAAACAATCTCATTTATAATATCATCAAAAGAATAAAATTGTTAGGAATGGGGCATCTGGCTGGTTCAGTCAGGAGAGTATGTGACTCTTCATCTCAGGGTTGTGAGTTCAGCCCCCACATTGGGTATAGAGATGACTTAAATAAACAAAAAACTTTTAAAAATATGTATAAACTTAATCAAGGAAGTGGAAAATTTGTATACTGAAAACTATAAAAAACTGATGAAAGAAATTAAAGCAGACACAAGTAAATGGAAAGACATCCCATGTTCTTGGATTAGAAGACTAAATATTGTTAAAATCCAAACTACTCAAAACATCTACAGATTCAATACGATGCACATCAAAATCCCAATGACACATTTTTCATAAATAGAAAGAACCATCTCAAAATTGACATGGGACCACAAAATACCCAGAATAGCCAAAGCAATCTTAAAAAAGAAACAAGCTGGAAGTGTCATTCTTGATTTCAGAATACATTATAAATCTTCAGTAATCAAAACATTGTTATTGGCTTAAAGACACACATAGAGATGAAAGAGAATAGAGAGCCCAGATAAAAAATCCACATATATATAGTCCGCTGGTCTTTGACAAGGGGGACAAGAATACACTATGGGGAAAGGAGAGTCTCCTCGACAAATCAGAATTTTTTATAATGTAATTGTCAAAAATATTAAATTATGAAAAGTTGATGGAATATTGAAAATAGCCAAAATTTCAAGATTGGCATTTACTTGGACTTGAAGACTTATGCCCATTATTTCAAGCATTTTACAATATATACAAATGTTAAAGTTCCAAGGAGATTTTTATTAAATTATCTTTCTTAGCAGTAGCACCTTATTGAAAACAGGGTATAAATTTATAGACTCTTCCAGGTCTGTGATCAAATCACTTGTCTATCAAAGATTAAATAAAATACAAATAAGATATAATGAGCTTAGAAATTATCCTTGGGATAAATAAATGAATATGGTGAAAGGCAGATTGATAAAACCTTTTGGGGGCCAAAAAAGACAGATGTCTAAAGAAAATGTAGTTTTGACCACTTTTATAAACTATTAATGTGAGATTTGAAGATAAAACAGATTTTTGTATCTCTACTTAATGAAAATTGCTGTGTTACATCATTATATCAAATGATTTATGTCATCTAGAGACTTAATGCATCATTAAGAAGGTACAAATCCAACTTGTTTGGAAAATTATAATTTCAGCATCTGTCATTCTGGAATAGTAACTTTGTAGGACTCTGAATTTTTGCTCATTCAAATTTAAATCCTTAAGCTTCCTAATTTTTCAGTTGCACTTGAATTCTAATAACATTGCTAATAAGATTTATTTAATAAGAATTAAAAGTTGCATTTGTAATTGAGAAACGATAGAATAATAACTGCAAGTTTATAACTTCATGGAGGCTTAAGTGTTATACCGTTGCAATCCTCTCTGAGTTCCTCTGGTGGGTTGATTTAAAAATAGAGAACAGGGGCACCTGGATGGCTCAGTGGGTGACTCTTGATCTCGGGGTTGTGAGTTCAAGCCCCACGTTGTGCGTAGAGATTACTTAAAAATAAAACCTTATAAAGAAAAAGAAGAGAGGAGAGAAGTTAGAAAGGTATATCCCTTTCTCAGTTATACAGCCCTTCTAGATTGCAATCGATGTGAATAGATTGTAGAGTGAAGTGTCATTCTCAACCATTTGGAATGCTCACTGGTGAGCCAGTTAGCAAAATGCTATAGAGAATTATTTCAGTAGGTTGGAAATACCATGATCTCTTCCAAAAATAAGAATGATTTTTTTGTGTTGTTGTTCTTTAGCTAATGATTTTGACATAATATAGTGAATAGAATCCTCGTTTGAATTTCATTTTCAAATGAATAAAACTCATTTTTTTAAAGATTTTATTTATTTATTTGACAGAGAGAGAGATAGCGAGAGCAAGAACATAAGCAGGGGAGTGGGAGAGGGAGAAGCAGGCTTCCTGCAGAGCAGGGAGCCCAACTCAGGGCTCGATCCCAGGACCCTGGGATCATGACCCGAGCCGAAGGCAGACACCTAACAACTGAGCCACCCAGGCGCCCTGAATAAAACTCATTGATAAATAATACCTATAACCCCTAATTTTTTAGTTTTACCACAGAGCAGTGTGTGTTCTTACAAACATGTTTTATCCTGAAGGAAATACCTTATAACCTAGGTGCATTTATCCCATGCATTACTGATTTATTTAAGGAAGTTCAGAGAATGTAAGTAACAGTATCATGCATCTTTTTAAACTTTTTTTCTGCTATACCACCTCTTCAAGAGCAGACAATATACATCATATGCTTAGATATTAGGTAACAAAAAACAAGCCGCTTGATATTTACAGTAAAAACTTTTGAGTATGACAATAGTTTTTTTTTAAAGTTTTTCATACTGAGGGACACCTGGGTGGCTCAGTGGGTGAAGCATCTGCCTTCGGCTCAGGTCATGACCTCAGGGTCCTCGGATAGAGCCCCGCATTGGGCTCCCTGCTCAGTAGGGAGTCTCCTTCTCCCTCTGCTCTGCCCCTCCCCCTGCTCGTGATCTCTCTCTCTCTCTCTCTCTCTCTCTCAAATAAATAAATTAATAAAATCTTTTTTAAAAAAGTTTTTCATCCTGGAACGTTGGGAAATTTTAAAACACCTACAATAAGGAAATCATCTCTTTGGCATTCATAAAAATAAGTCAAGGATATTTCCTTTTGGAGATCTCTTGCAATTTTTAAACATATAGCCTGATAAGATTTCTAATTACCATAAAGATATTTTAATTTTTCTTTACTTTGAGTTAATTGCAAATTCATATAAAGTTATGAGAAATAATACAAAAAGATCTGGTGTCCCCTTTGCCCACTTTTTACCAATGATAACATCTTGCATCAATGTAGTACAATATCAGAGCCAGAATATTGACATTGATACAGTGAGGATGCTGACAATTCTATCAGCACAAAGGTCTCTTCCCTCCCCCCACACCCACACCTATCCTGTCCTTAACCCCTGGAAACGATTGATCTGTTCCCCATTTCTAATGTCATTTCAAGAATGTTTGTTTGCAATTATACAGTATAATTGGGATTGACTTTTTTTCACTCAGCATAATTCTCTGGAGATTGATCCAGGCTGGTATGTGCCTTGTCAAAGATAAATAAATCTGACACCAGTTAAAATGGTGCAGAGAGATTTTAATCAGTAATGTATCATTGCAGTAGGGAAGAAAATCTCCTGGAACTGAACTCCAATTTGTATGGGGGTGGCTGGGTATTTTAAAGGGAGAATGAAGGAATGGGGGGTCATAAGTACAGTCAGGGAAATGAAAAATTACAAAAAGCTCTAAGCTTCAGTCCCTGTGCAAGCCATCTGGGTGGTTCTCTGGGGCTTATCTAGGTTGGGCTTCCACCTTCCCAGAGAGACTGGGAGACATGGGCCCTCATTTCAGTAAGACTAGGTTGGAATGAACGTTAAATTCTTCACCAGGCCTTCAGTTTTCTCAGCCATGCATTTAAGGGAGTCTAGGGTCATCCCAGGGTTGCAGCCTTGAGCTGCTAGAAACGACACCAGTGTTTGTTCAGGTCCATCTAGGCCAAGGTGGGGGCTCAGTGGGCAGGAGGGCTCACGGGCTCTGGGCTTGTGTTCCGTCCTGCAAGGGTCTTTCCCAGTAGCAGGAGCATGTCCCTTTCTCTTGTGGGCTTGTACTCCATGCTGTGGGTTTATCGTAGCTGCGTAGCCATCCACCTGTGGCAGGACACCTGGGTGGTTCTCTGTTTTGAAGGTTAGGGGTAAAGCTACAGTGGGGACACCTGTGTGCAGGTGCTCATGGGAACACAAGTTTTCATTCCAGGGGATAAATTCCGGGAGCACAACTCCTGGGTGACGTAGCAGTTCCATGTTTAGTTCTGTAACATATGGCCAAAGCGTCCTCTAGAGCTGCTGTGTGACCTGACGCAGCCCGTCACAATGTGTGAGTGCATGGTTCTTCTGCATCTGCACCAGCACCCGCAGTGCTGATTCTTTCTTTCATTGTAACCACGCTCCTAAATGTGCATGATACACATCTTCTCCTAATGGCTAACAGTACTGCCATCTTCCCATATCCGCTATGGTGAGATGCCCACTTATGGTTTGGGCTCATTTTGTTTGGCTTTTACTGTTGAGTTTTAAGACTTTGTATAGTCCAGATCTAATAGATTTATACAAAACGTTATCTTAGGAAATCTTCAAAGATTTATTAAATTTATTATTTATTTTAATACCAATAATAATAATAAATAAAATAATAAATAAAGCAGGGGTTTTGGGGTAAATGATTTAAATAATAATAAAGCAGGTTTGGGGGTAAATGATTTAAACAAAATCATTATCATCACTATTAGATAATGATCACTTCTGTATATTTGGCCATTTTCTAGTCATGCATTTCTCCCAATCTATTTCTTGTTTAATAATAATAAAGCAGGGGTTTTGGGGTAAATGATTTAAACAAAATCATTGTCATCACTATTAGATAATGATCACTTCTGTATATTTGGCCATTTTCTGGTCATGCATTTCTCCCAATCTATTTCTTGTTTACTAAACCCTCCTCTGGGTGGTTATAATTGCAGGGGTATGTCAGAGAGTGAACCATGGCTGACACTGAAAGCCGGATGCCCAGATCTGGACTTCGGGGTTCACTGGCCTCTGGTGTCTCCGGTCTCTAAAGAAGAATGCAGTTTCCTGGTTAAATATAGTAAAAATGGGTCACCTGGGTGGCTCAGTCAGTTAAGCATCTGCCTTCAGCTCAGGTCATGATCCCAGGGTCCTGAGATCAAGTCCTGCATTGGGCTCCCTGCTCAGTGCGAAGCCTGCTTCTCCCTCCCTCTGCCACTCTCCCTGCTTGTGTTCCTCTCTCGCTGTCTCTCTCTCTATGTCAAAAAATAAATAAAATCTTTTAAAAAAATAAAGAAAAATATAGTAAAAGTGTTTGGGATCCTAACGTAATGAATACTAGTAGGACTCAGATACTCAAAATTTTAATATTTTGTTAGTTTATATCTCACTTCTCCTGGAGGGAAAACAATAGCAATAAGGATGGAATTTGACCAATTGACAAGTAAAATGTTACTTGAAGGAGCTTGCTGGTGGTTGATTATTAAATTTGGCTGTCCAATTTTCATGAATTTTTCACCTCTTTCTTGCCTCTAAAATCATGTTAAAGTACTTTTATTCAATCTCTTTCTCTTTATGTCCTTTGTATCCTTCAAATACTCATAGTAGTTCCTTAACTAGTTAATTTAGTTTTTATTCCTATAATATTTCTTTAGAAGTTTCATTTGCCTTCACAGCATTTGTACTTCTGTATTCATTGAACAATCATCAAATTTTTAGTGTCACTTTAAACTTGAGTATTTATACTTGGTAGCAATTTATATAGTCTCCCATTAGCTGACCTAAAATTACAGGAGACAGTTATTGAAATACACAGTCTATGTGATCAAATTCACACAAAAAAAATCTAAAGTCATTATTCTCCAGAACAGTGATCTAGCTGATTATATTAGATTTTGCCTTCACTTGCAGTCACAAAGCACTAAATATTCATTATTATGAATCCCTAGACATCAAGTCAAATATTCCTATAAAAGAGCTTACTACCTCTGATTCTTCTCTCCAGTAGATTCTAAAATTTATAGAGAAGAGATGAGTGGTAAAAAAGTTAACAACTGTATGCTTTGCAGATGCTGTGAAGCTAATAGGGAAAGAAAATGCTGTTTCTCGTGCAGTATCCAAAGTAACATAGGTTTTGCTATGTAAAAAGGCAGTGGCCTTTTTACATAGGGTTGTGTTTCTGACCGTTTCCCCCTGCTACTGCGTTCTTTAGTTCTTGACTGGTGAGTGGTTGAAGAAATGTGCATAATGTAAAACCTGCAGTAAACAGCTGGTATGGAGAGTAAATAATTACCCAGATGAGTAAGATCAAAGAGCATGCTTTTCAGGGAGATAAAAATCTGTGGAGCTGGAAATTTGAAATTGAATGCCGCTCAGTTGTTTAGAAACCTGAGTTTCTGCAATACAAGCAAATAAGGAATACAGGTCATTTTTGAAGATCTTTTTGAGAGAAAGAGACACAAACACATAAAAATGTGTATTTTTATATAAAAAATTGTATTAAGTGAATGAGAAATAGCCACATTAAGGGGCTGATATGCACCACTGAAATTCTTTTGCGTCTGATTTGTGTAACAGTTACATTTTATTTAAACTCGCAGCTCTTGGGGTACTTGGGTGGTGCAGTCACTTAAGGGATAGACTTTTGATTTCACTGAGGTCATGATCTCAGGTTCGTGGGATGGAGCCCTAGTCAGGCTCTGTGCTCAGTGCAGAGTCTGCTTGAGATTCTCTCTCTTGCTCTCTCTCCTCGTCTAAAATAAATACATAAATCTTAAAAAAAAAAAATTAAGTAGCAGTTCTCAACCTTTTCAGCCTCAAGACCTCTTTTTCATTCCTAAAATTATTGGGGACTCCCATGGAACTTGTATTTATGTGGGCTATACATAAACCAGATTAAAAATGTTAATTGTGACATTTTACAGTAGTTTACTAATTAATTTAAATATAATAGTACTAAACCTGTTACTTATAAATAAAATACTTGAATAAAATATGGTGATTTTTCAGCCAGATTCTCATACCGGCTTCTGCATTCAATCTTCTATAATACGTTCTTTTTCTTGAAATATATGAAATAAATTTAGCCACCCATATATCTGTAGTTGTAAGAGAAAGGGGTACTTAGTAGCCTTTTTTGATAATAGGGAATGTTATTTTTAGATGCTGCACCAAAACTTATCAACTGGTAGTTTCTTAAAGGTAATTGCAACGGGAAATATGAAACCGTATTAAAATTAAAAAAAAAAAAACATTTTCATTATGTTTTGTTAAAATGCACTTGTCAATCTTATAATTTGATTGGATCTTTTATCCTGCATGATATTTTTCAAGATTTTACTTACTTATTTGACAGGAAGTGGAACACGTGAGAGAGCAGGAGCAGGGTTGGGGCAGAGGGAGAGGGAGAAGCAGGTTCCCAGGCTGAGCAGGGAGCCCAATGCGGGGCTCGATCCCAGGACCCCGAGATCATGACCTGAGCTAAAGTCAGATGGTTAACGAACTGAGCCACCCAGGTGCCCCAGTCCTGCATGATTTTTTAACATCATGCATCAGTCATTTGGAAAATATTAGTCACTAAGTTCTTTCATATGCTGAAATATTTCATTACAAAAAATGATCACACATCATGGATCTTTAGGAAATTGTCACCCTACACTCTTAAACAAATGGGAGTGGGAAAAGTAAATATCATCATATTTAAACAAATGGGAGTGGGAAAAGTATTATATCGTAATATAATAAATATTATGGAATTGTTTGCCCTTGAAGACCCCTCAAAAGGATGGCAAGGAACACCAGGGCTCTCTAGACTACCCTTTCAGAATCCCTGGTTTAAAGAATATTAGATAAAAGTTTGTAATCTGAGATGAGAACTGTAAATATTTCAGTGTTTTTCTATACTTTTTTAAATGGATTTTGGGGTAAAAGATGGGGACTGGCTATAAAAGATAGCTTTTCAGTGGCAATTCCTACACATAAAGTATTCTCAAAAATAATAGTGTCTTGGGCCAAGATACAGTTAGTAATAATTAGTGCTTAAACAAATATGAAAAGCATATTGCTATAGAGATGTCAGAAAACAGCAAGATTTGGGCGCCTGGGTGGCTCAGTCGTTAAGCGTCTGCCTTCGGCTCAGGTCATGATCCTGGGGTCCTGGGATTTAGCCCCTCATCGGGCTCCCTGCTTGGCGGGAAGCCTGCTTCTCCCTCTCCCACTCCCCCTGCTTGTGTTCCCTCTCTTGCTGTGTCTCTCTCTGTCAAATAAATAAATAAAATCTTTAAAAAAAAAACCAGCAAGATTTATAATTATTTTTCTTCCTACATCTTTATATTAATTTTTAAAATTGTTCTAATAGAAGTATTCAGTAGTATAGAATGTTTATCACCATTAGAGATGCAAAGATCCAATATTAAATAACTTTACTTTTCCCCAACATTATCTTTGTCTTTTATAAATTGGGATGTAATTATGTGTGTTTATTCCCAAGTACTTCTGATATTTGTTTATTTTTTAAATTATCTTTGATCTGATATAATATTCTAACAATGATCTGTAATTGAAATCCAAGTTGTATAAGCAAAGACAAGGCATGAGCAATACTAGAGGACACTTGATAGATGACCAAGGTCAGTTTTCAAGCAGACAAATTTAGCTTTTATTGACAGAATCAAGTACAAGGATTGAGTTTTGATGTCACAGTAAGACGGAAGCACAATCTCTATCTATCTAGGTAACTGAGTTGGAGACTATCGCAAACAAGCCCTTTATTATGTGTTTTTATTTTTTAATTTGTTTCAGATCTCATTTTTTATGGGAGGTGGACTGTTGGCTTCTCTAAGTTTCTTTTTTCTTTTCTTTTTTTATTGTTACGTTAATCCCCATACATTACATCATTAGTTTTAGATGTAGTGTTCCATGATTCATTGTTTGTGCATAACACCCAGTGCTCCATGCAGAACGTGCCCTCCTCAATACCCATCACCAGGCTAACCCATCCTCCCACCCCCCTCCCCTCTAGAACCCTCAGTTTGTTTCTCAGAGTCCATCATCTCTCATGGTTCGTCCACCCCTCCGATTTCCCCCCTTCATTCTTCCCCTTCCGCTATCTTCTTTTTTTTTTCCTTAACATATATTGAATTATTTGTTTCAGAGGTACAGATCTGAGATTCAACAGTCTTGCACAATTCACAGCGCTTACTAGAGCACATACCCTGCCCAGTGTCTATCACCCAATCACCCCATCCCTCCCACCCCACCCCCCACTCCAGCAACCCTCAGTTTGTTTCCTGAGATTAAGAATTCCTCATATCAGTGAGGTCATATGATACATGTCTTTCTCTTTTTGACTTATTTCGCTCAGCATAATACCCTCCAGTTCCATCCATGTCGTTGCAAATGGCAAGATCTCGTTCCTTTTGATGGTTGCATAATATTCCATTGTATATATATACCACTTCTTCTTGATCCATTCATCTGTCGATGGACATCTTCGCTCTTTCCACAGTTTGGCTATTGTGGACATTGCTGCTATAAACATTGGGGTGCACATACCCTTTTGGATCCCTACTTCTGTATCTTTGGGGTAAATACCCAGTAGTGCAATTGCTGGATCATATGGTAGCTCTATTTTCAACTTTTTAAGGAACCTCCATACTGTTTTCCAGAGTGGCTGCACCAGCTTGCATTCCCACCAACAGTGTAGGAGGGCTCCCCTTTCTCCGCATCCCTGCCTACATCCATCTTTTCCTGACTTGTTAATTTTAGCCATTCTGACTGGTGTGAGGTGGTATCTCATGGAGGTTTTGATTTAGATTTCCCTGATGCCAAGCGATATTGAACTCTTTTTCATGTGTCTGTTGGCCATTTGGATGTCTTCTTTGGAAAAATGTCTGTTCATGTCTTCTGCCCATTTCTTGATTGGATTCTTTGTTCTTTGGGTGTTGAGTTTGATAAGTTCTTTGTAGATTTTGGATACTAGCCCTTTATCTGATATGTCATTTGCAAATATCTTCTCCCATTCTGTCGGTTGTCTTTTGGTTTTGTTGACTGTTTCTTTTGCTGTGCAAAAGCTTTTTATCTTGATGAAGTCCCAATAGTTCATTTTTGCCCTTGCTTCCCTTGCCTTTGGCGGTGTTTCTAGGAAGAAGTTGCTGCGGCTGAGGTCGAAGAGGTTGCTGCCTGTGTTCTCCTTTAGGATTTTGATGGACTCCTGTCTCACATTGAGGTCTTTCAACCATTTGGAGTCTATTTTTGTGTGTGGTGTAAGGAAATGGTCCAGTTTCATTCTTCTGCATGTGGCTATCCAATCTTCCCAACACCATTTGTTGAAGAGACTGTCTTTTTTCCACTGGACATTCTTTCCTGCTTTGTCAAAGATGAGTTGACCATAGAGTTGATGGTCCATTTCTGGGCTCTCTATTCTGTTTCATTGATCTATGTGTCTGTTTTTGTGCCAGTACCATACTGTCTTGATGATGACAGCTTTGTGATAGAGCTGGAAGTCCAGAATTGTGATGCCGCCAGCTTTGCTTTTCTTTTTCAACCTTCCTCTGGCTATTCGGGGTCTTTTCTGGTGCCATACAAATTTTAGGATGATTTGTTCCATTTCTTTGAAAAAAGTGGATGGTATTTTGATGGGGATTGCATTGAATGTGTAGATTGCTCTAGGTAGCATTGACATCTTCACAATATTTGTTCTTCCAATCCATGAGCATGGAACGTTTTTCCAATTCTTTGTGTCTTCCTCAGTTTCTTTCATGAGTATTTTATAGTTTTCTGAGTACAGATCCTTTGCCTCTTTGGTTAGATTTATGCCTAGGTATGTTATGGTTTTGGGTGCAATTGTAAATGGGATCGACTCCTTAATTTCTCTTTCTTCTGTCTTGTTGTTGGTGTATAGGAATGCCACTGATTTCTGTGCATTGATTTTATATCCTGTCACTTGACTGAATTCCTGTATGCGTTCTAGCAGTTTTGGGGTGGAGTCTTTTGGGTTTTCCACATAAAGTATCATCTCATCTGCAAAGAGTGAGAGTTTGACTTCTTCTTTGCCGATTTGGATGCCTTTGATTTCTTTTTGTTGTCTGATTGCTGTGGCTAGGACTTCTAATACTATGTTGAATAGCAGTGGTGATAGTGGACATCCCTGCCGCGTTCCTGACCTTAGGGGGAAAGCTCTCAGTTTTTCCCCATTGAGAATGATATTCACTGTAGGTTTTTCATAGATGGCTTTTATGATATTGAGGTATGTACCCTCTATGCCTATACTCTGAAGAGTTTTGATCAAGAAAGGATGCTGTACTTTGTCAAATGCTTTTTCTGCATCTCTTGATAGGATCATATGATTCTTGTTCTTTCTTTTGTTAATGTATTGTATCACGTTGATTGATTTGCGGATGTTGAACCAACCTTGCAGCCCAGGGATAAATCCCACTTGGTCGTGGTGAATAATCCTTTTAATGTACTGTTGGATCCTATTGGCTAGTATTTTGGTGAGAATTTTTGCATCCATGTTCCTCAGGGATATTGGTCTGTAATTCTCCTTTTTGATGGGGTCTTTGTCTGGTTTTGGGATCAAGGTAATGCTGGCCTCATAAAATGAGTTTGGAAGTTTTCCTTCCATTTCTATTTTTTGGAACAGTTTCAGAAGAATAGGTATTAATTCTTCTTTAAATGTTTGGTAGAATTCCCCTGGGAAGCCATCAGGCCCTGGGCTTTAGTTTTTTGGGAGGTTTTTGATGACTGCTTCAATTTCCTTAGTGGTTATAGGTCTGTTCAGGTTTTCTATTTCTTCCTGGTTCAGTTTTGGTAGTTGATACATCTCTAAGAATGCATCCATTTCTTCCAGGTTATCGAATTTGCTGGCATAGAGTTGCTCATAATACGTTCTTATAATTGTTTGTATTTCTTTGGTGTTGGTTGTGATCTCTCCTCTTTCATTCATGATTTTGTTGATTGTGGTCTTTTCTCTTTCCTTTTGATAAGTCTGGCCAGGGGTTTATCAATCTTGTTAATTCTTTCAAAGAACCAGCTCCTAGTTTCATTGATCTGTTCTACTGTTCTTTTAGTTTCTATTTCATTGATTTCTGCTCTGATCTTTATGATTTCTCTTCTCCTGCTGGGTTTAGGCTTTATTTGCTGTTCTTTCTCCAGCTCCTTTAGGTGTAGGGTTAGGTTGTGTACTTGAGACCTTTCTTGTTTCTTGAGAAAGGCTTGTATTGCTATATACTTTCCTCTTAAGACTGCTTTTGCTGAATCCCAAGGATTTTGAATAGTTGTGTTTTCATTTTCATTGGTTTCCATGAATTTTTTTAATTCTTCTTTAATTTCCTGGTTGACCCATTCATTCCTTAGTAGGATGCTCTTTAGCCTCCATGTATTTGAGTTGTTTCCAACTTTCCTCTTGTGATTGAGTTCTAGTTTTAAAGCATTGTGGTCTGAAAATAGGCAGGGAATGATCCCATTCTTTTGGTACCGGTGAGACCTGATTTATGACCTAGGATGTGATCGATTCTGGAGACTGTTCCATGGGCACTAGAAAAGAATGTGTATAACGTTGCTTTGGGATGGAACGTTCTAAATATGTCTGTGAAGTCCATTCGATCTAGTGTGTCATTTAAAGTCTTTATTTCCTGGTAGATCTTTTGCTTAGATGATCTGTCCATTTCAGTGAGGAGGGTATTAAAGTCCCCCACTATTATTGTATTGTTGTCAATATGTTTCTTTGGTTTTGTTATTAATTGCCTTATATAATTGGCTGCTCCCATGTTAGGGGCATGGATATTTACAATTGTTAGATCTTCTTGTTGGATAGACCCTTTAAGTAGGATATAGTGTCCTTCCTCATCTCTTATTACAGTCTTTGGTTTAAAATCTAATTTGTCTGATATAACGATTGCCACACCAGCTTTCTTTTGGTGTCCATTAACATGGTAAATGGTTTTCCACCCCCTTAATTTCAATCTGGGGGTGTCTTTGGCTCTAAAATGAGTCTCTTGCAGACAGCATATCGATGGGTCTTGTTTTTTAACCCAATCTGATAGCCTGTGTCTTTTGATTGGGGCATTTAGCCCATTTACATTCAGGATAACTATTGAAAGATAGGAATTTAGTGCCATTGTATTGCCTGTAAGGTGACTGTTACTGTATATTGTCTGTGTTCCTTTCTGGTCTATGTTGCTTTTAGGCTCTCTCTTTGCTTAGAGGACCCCTTTCAAGATTTCTTGTAGGGTTGGTTTCATGTTTGCAAATTCCTTCAGTTTTTGTTTGTCCTGGAAACTTTTTATCTCTCCTTCTATTTTCAATGAGAGCCTAGCTGGATAGAGTATTCTTGGCTGCATATTTTTCTCGTTTAGTGCTCTGAATATATCCTGCCAGTCCTTTCTGGCCTGCCAGGTCTCTGTGGATAGGTCTGTTGCGAATCTAATGTTTCTACCATTGTAGGTTATGTATCTCTTCTCCCGAGCTGCTTTCAGGATTTTCTCTTTGTCTATGAGACTCGTACGTTTTACTATTGGATGTCGGGGTGTTGACCTATTTTTATTGATTTTGAGAGGGTTTCTCTGTGCCTCCTGGATTTTGATGCCTGTTTCCTTCCCCAAATTAGGTAAGTTCTCCGCTGTAATTTGCTCCATTATACCTTCTGCCCCGCTCTGGGATCCCAATTATTCTAATGTTGTTTCGTCTTATGGTATCGCTTATCTCTCGAATTCTGCCCTCGTGATCCAGTAGTTGTTTATCTCTCTTTTTCTCAGCTTCTTTATTTTCCATCATTTGGTCTTCTATACCACTGGTTCTTCCTTCTGCCTCATTTATCCTAGCAGTTAGCACCCCCATTTTTGATTGCACCTCATTAATAGCCTTTTTGATTTCGACTTCGTTAGATTTTAGTTCTTTTATTTCTCTAGAAAGGGTTTCTCTAATAACTTCCATGCTTTTCTCAAGCCCAGCTAGTATCTTTAAAGTGATGATTCTGAACTCTAGATCTGACATCGTACTAATGTCCGTATTGAGTAGGTCCCTGGCAGTCGGTACTACCTCTTGTTCTTTTTGTTGAGGTCATTTTTTCCGTCTTGTCATTTTGTGCAGAGGAGAAGAGATTAATGAGAGAACAAAATGCTAACAGGGTAACAACGTTCCCAGAAAACATGCTCTAAACAAATCAGAAAAGATCTGAAGCCGGGGAAAAAGAAAGGGAAAGAAAGAAAAAGAAAAAGCAAAGAAAAGAAAAGAAAAAGATAAAAACAGAAAAAAAAAACAGAAAAAAACAAAACAAAAAAAACAGAATATGATCAAATATGATCAGGCTGATACATAGATCAGTGCCACACACTAGATTTTGGGTGTATTTTGGTTTGTTAGAAGGTAGTTCCTCCCAAAATTTTAAAGAAAGACAAACTTATGTATGTACAAGAATAAGGGTTGATATGATGAAGAGATGGAATATGATTGTAAAGATGAAAATTATAAAAAAATTATAAAAGGAATTGATAAGAAGTTGTTTGAAAAAAGAGAAGAGGATTTAAAAAAAAAAGGAAAAAAAAAGGGAGAGAATGTGATCAGGCAGGAGAGTAGAACGAAACCATACACTAGAGATTTAGGGTATTTTTTGATCTGTTAGAAGAAACTATCTGAAAATTTTAAAGAGAGAACAACTTTTATATATATATATATGCCAAAAATAAGGGTAACTACTATGAAGGGATAGAATATGACTCTAAAAATGAAAAATAAAAATGGAAAATAATTTTTTTTTTTAAAAAGGGATTGATAAGATGTTGGTTGAAAAAGGGAAAAAGAAATATTCAAAAAAAAAAAAAAAGAAAAAAGTTAAAAAAAATTAACTTTGAAAGACTAAAGAATCATGGTAAAAAAGCCATTAATTCTATGTGCAGTATTCCCCTTGCGCTGGAGTTCTGCTGTTCTCATTGATTGGTAAACTTGGTCTTGGCTGGCTGTTCTCGCTGATCTTCTGGGGGAGGGGCCTGTTGCCGTGGTTTCCAAATGTCTTTGCCGGAGGTGGAATTGCCCTTGCCCAGTCCGGACTAAGTAATCTGCTCGGGTTTGCTCTCCGGAGCTTTTTTTCCCTTCAAGCTTTCCGCACAGCTTTGGAGGCGGAGAGTGAAAATGGCGGCCTCCCAATCTCCGCCCTGTAGGAACTGAGAACTCGGGGCCCTGCTCCTCAGTGAGCCCCCAGAGAAAAGCCGCCAGTCACTCCTTTCTCCCCGGTCTCCGGCCACACTCCGTGCTCTCCTGGCCTGTGACCGCGTGTTTCTATCTCTGGCACCCGACCCCGTGTGGAGTCTCCAAACCCAGCAGATTCCTGCGGTGCACTCCCGCGCGGCTCCTCCCGGGGGAGGAAGGTGAGTCTCCCCGGATCTGCCGCTTGTTGGGTCCCTGCTGGAGGAACAGTGGCCCGACTGTGCCGCAGATCACCGTTTATGGCAACCCCGAGCTGAGAGCCCGTGCCTGGGCTCCGTCTCTGCAGCGGCTTCCCTGCTCTGATACCTGTGAGCTCTGCCACACTCAGGTACCCCTGGTCTTTCTGTGACCCCCGAGGGTCCTGAGACCACACTGTCCCACGAGGTTTCCACCCCCCCCCCCCCCCCGCTTAGCCACCAGAGTAACGTCCCTCAGTGGAGCAGACTTTTAAAAGTTCCGATTTTGTGCTCCGTGGCTCTATCACTTTCCATACGTGGCCGACGGAGGCCCCTCCCCCGCCATCTATCCTCCCGAATATCGCCTCGATTCACTTCTCCGCACGTCCTACCTTCCAGAAAGTGGTCGCTTTTCTGTTCAGAGAGTTGTTGTTACTCTTTTGTTCGGATCTCCTGTTGTGTTTATAGGTGTTCAGAATGGTTTGATCCCTATCCAGCTGAATTCCTGAGAGGAGATGAAATCCAGGTCTCCTACTCCTCGGCTTCTCTAAGTTTCTACAAATATGGTATCAATCATGTCTTGAAATCTGCCCGACAATTAATTTTTACTCCTTATTACTCTTTTTGCTGATATTTATTTAATCAATCAATTAATCACCAAACTTATGAAGTACCACATATGTGTTAAGGCATTGTTCCAAATGAAGCCAGTCTACACACTAGCACTTGGTAATAAGCTGCTGTAGAAGGAGCTCAAGATTTAGGAAAATCCTTAAAGATTTATTTCTCCTTTAATTGCTTCCTTATTTCCAGAAGTTAACAAATTGCCATTGTCATCTTGGTTTCCTGTAGAGAAGGAAGAAATGTTATTTAATTACTTCTTCCTCTGTTCTTTCTGCATTGGAAAAGCAAGTGACTGAGGATGATAAAACCCTGAACCAAAATCTGAAGAACTGGGGTACATGAATTTTGCCAGTGGCTTGGCCGGGATCCCTGTGGTTAGAAAACAATCTTTAAATTTAATATGCTTCCTTCTCCTAACTGACAGTCATACTTACAGAAGGCGTTGGGGTTCTGGAAATAAAAGGCTCTCTGTGGTCACTGAGCAAGGATAAACCAGCTGTTTCCCCCTTGTCAGTTTCCTGAACGCATTCTCAAATATCTGTTAGTCGACCCAGGGAAAAGTAGATGGTCCACTAAAAGTCAGCATGGAAACACTTAGGGCAAGAGGGGCTAGTTGCTTGAAGAAGGATGGAGAGCCGCATTTCATGAGGTGCATTCGCAGAGCACCAACCCCACAAGATGTCCTGCAGTTACAAACAAATTCTTCAGGCAAATGAATTTAGAAAAATTCCAAGTATTCTGCCCTCATCGTAGAAGATCATTGTAGCTTATTAAATTATCTTAGAAATATTTAAATAAAGAAGCCGGTTTATCATTGTATAACTAGTAGTTCACATTTTATAATAAAGAATCACTTAAAGTTCCATTAGTCAGTGTTCTGATACAAATAGAGAACCTTGACTTTCTGGTCTAGGAAAATAGACCAGCCTGAAGTAATCTTAACTTCCAGCACCTTTTGTGATTGCATCTTCTTGAAGATTCTTCAGCACATTGCTAATACTTTGCATCTCTTATGGAAATATTTCCCCCCTCAGAAATGATTCTGAAATTAAGCATCGGTCAGTGTGGTGTGGATGAGTTCATGTGTTGTACGCTCTATCCAGACCTCCCTGGGAATGGCCTGAGTCTCAGGGGTGTCGGACAGCAGTGAGAAGGTGTGGGTGGCATTGATCTGGCCTCTGTTTTTTCTGTCAATAACTGAATTAGTATTTTATAGTCCATCTCCTGTAGATACTAATAATATCGGCATTTCAAAGGTCCCGTATTATCCTCCTGCACATGAAAGTAGCAAGTGCATAGCTCTGAAATAAGTAACATTTGGATTTGGGCCCAGTAAGAAAGTTGGCTTTATGCCGAGAACTTTGCACTGCACTGGGCAGAATATACCAACTCTGTGTATTTGCCGTATTAGGATGATCAAAATTGTCTTGCAAGTCCTCACCAAATCTTCACATAGTGTGAAAACAGTTTGTGTGACATGTAGCTAAACCCCTAAAAACTTAATGATTTCTGTCCAAGTGACAGAATTTTATTTTAATATCAGAAGAAAATATATGAGGACAGTCTTCTAGTATTGGCATTGTGTTTTGATAATAATTTTTTGAAATAAAGAGGAAGAAAATTAGACATGACATAGCAGTGTTCTATATGGTGGGCACTGTGTCTGATTTGCGTCCAAATTGTACATGATATTATGTTGCACATACAAGACACTCACTAAGCAGTACAGACTTGGTTAAAGTTTGAGAAAGAAACTTAGTGTCTATTGCCAAAAAAAAAAATACATCAGAGGGTAAATGAACAACTTGTATTGTCATTAACATGTGAAATAAATGAATATATATGTATATAAATACTTAAGTTAATTTTAGGAGGAGAATCAAGAAACTAAAATCAGCTATTTTTCCCTCAGGGCAAGCATTAGATAGTTTGGGATCTGAATTAAAGGAAAATTTATTTTTTATTCTACATTGTTTTTGCTTTTGAGTTTGAAGGCTTTTCTTACAATAATAAATAAATTTTAAGAGCTATATAACCAGAGCAAGTAAGTGAATGCCCCCAAATCTAGTTTCATCAGAAATTAGCTCCTCAAATCTTTTTGTAAGAAGCTGGACTTCTAAGAATAGGAGTGATGGTTATTGAAATGGTGACAGCTTAGAAACTTTTTAAAAAGATTAACGGGAGAAAACCACATTTAACTACTAATTTTAAACCATGGCTTTTCTGGTATTATCTCTATAAATTCCATACCCCTGCATTCCGTCCTTCTGCAATCCCTTTGTAAATTTACCTGAAACAAAACATGTCAACACTGGGACTCAAAGAAGCTGAACTTGAAGGAAGAAAGCACCAATAATTTAGTTTTGGCTTCGGGGGTTTGTTATCTCAAATCAGTATGTTCTACCATACGAAGAGAATATTTTTTTTAGTCTGCTCTGATTTTTCAAAAATATATTGTGGTGATTGAAACATAGTCTATCAAAAAATGGTATTGCTATAATTTACTGTCAGAGAACATCAAACACATCTTCAAATACAAATGCTCTTAAAAATAACATTTCTTAGTGTTCGGAGATTCCATTCAGTAGACCCTTTTCACACCCCTCTGCCAGATTGATGCAGAGCTGTGTCTGGTGTTGAGCGGGCCATCGGGCATGGGAAGTGATGAGCCTTGGTGGAATAGGGTGGCAGGGTTTTTATTCAGAAACTCAAGCTCCCGTCCTGCCTTCCTGAGGAAACTCCGGGGCCATGGGTCAGACTTCCTGTTGTATGTGTGTAGGTAGCTGCTTCCTCATCTGTAGAATAATTGGATTATCCCCAGGGCTTCTTCCACATGGGAGTGCTATGATTTGTGACTCTGAGGCACATGTGTTTCTCAGGGATCATCAATACATGCTTTGTCGCTTACGCACTTAGAACCCAATTTTCTGCAAGCTTAAAATTAAGTGTAAATTGCTGCCAAAGTCCTTATCCAATTAAATGTGGGGATACTGAGAAATAGTGAGAGTTAACAACAACAAAAAAAGATTATATGCACCCTGCCATGCTATTTTTGATGACAGTTCTATAAAGTGAACATCTGTATAAATTATTCTCAGTTGCTGTCATTGTTTTCATGAGGCAGCCATGGAAATCACTACATCTCTCAACAGTGGCTTCTCCCCTAACTGCAGGGCGGGATTTATTAGTTACTATCACCTTGACATCTTTTTTGGCTTATGCCCCAGATATTTCTGTAAAGCAGGAGACACCGTCCATCTGAGAGCCTCTGCATGTTGATTTCTGGTTGGTTTTGGGATTGCGGTTGTGGTTTTGGTTTGGGTCACCCAATGTTCATTATTTTCAGTGTGGAAATGCGTGCTGTTAGCGTCGACCACCACCCTCTCCTTTCAGTGCTGTTGTATTGGGGGTTCGAAGCCTTTTCTGCCTGCCTGGCTCCTGATAGCATTTGGGTTTCGGACCTCAAGCCTTCATTTTATATGTCAACTGAGCCAGACCTCTAATGGCATGCATCCCTTGATCGTGTTGACTCCCCTCTGCTCATCTTACTCCAGTTTCTTCAATAATCAGCTTCTCTGATGTTCCCTTCATGCGCTTGCCTCAAGGTGATTAATGAAACAATATATTAAATGTATTTTTGTGTTTTATCTATTTTAAACTTTTGTCTTATGGACTAATACATGAATAACGTTTTTGTTTTGCTTGGCTTTGGTTATTTGGACCTCAAATCATAAATTGCGGTGTTAATTATCCTTGTGTAGGATAATCACACATGAATTTTTTCTCACTAGCTTTATTCCTGATCTTTATTTATGATTTGACTTCTTTTTCAACTGGAGTCTTATCAACTTTTATTTCGTTACGCTGCATACAGTATGGTGAAGTGTCTAATATGCTTTTGGAATAGACAAAAAATTTAAATAAATAAAACTTCGAAGTGAAATCTAAATAAAACAATTTCCCCCAACTATTTTAGAAAGCCATGGCCTTGGAAATGTCCGTGTCAACTTCTAAAATTTAAAGTTATGTACAGAGAAATGACATAGGAAAGTAGTTCCAAGTTATGAGCATGATTCCTTTCATCTAGTGGTTGGTATGTTCTAGTTCTGAATGAAGCCCCAGGTAAAGCTTTGCGTTAAACACACTGACATGATATCACTTCACTTAGAAATACCTCATCTGAGTAATTTTTAAAATTTCAGTTTCACTGTTTATCTAAAAATGTGGCAGTGTTTCCCAAACTAACATAAGTGAAATTTGCTGTAATTTAAATTGATAGTCACAAAGAATCCTTATATTGGTTTCTTAGCTTAGAAAAAATAAATAATAGAGAATATGTGAAAGTTTTTTTTTAAAGGAATAATTCTCTACCTATGTGATTTCATTAAATCAAACAATACTACAGCCCTTACATAATATAATCATATTTTTATATCATTTTCTGATCATGTTTACTACAGTGGACCCATGACATGTAAATATATCATCCACTTTAATTATGGCCTTCCCTACTAAGTTATAATAAAATCTAATTAAAAAAATTATTTAAAAATCTTAAATAATAAGATTCCATGATGATCCGTTAAACTGAGTATGGTTGCATTTGTTCTATTTGATTATCAAAATCATTCAAATTACAAAGCTGATACTATGCCTTGGTATATAAATGTAAGCATAATAGTATGAATATATATACTATATACATATATATAAACATATATACATTATATATATAAAGTGTGTCATATAGGATATTTTTAAGTTTTAAAAATGGCACAATGACCACACTTTTTTAAGTAGGCAGAAGAATTTCAATGTGGATACCTTACACTGATCATGATTAAGAGAGATACCTCATCTGTTGCTCATGTTTACATCTGAAGGATTCTATATAACTAACCATTACCTTTTCCAGGAGAGGTTTTAGTGTTTAAGATTCATTTACCTTGAATTATTAAAATGCTTAGTCATTGTATAAATAACTTGAGTCCACAAAAACTCAAGACCACTCTCTGGGTAAATTTTTCCTAATTGAGCTCTATGACAGTGTTCATGCTCAAATGGGAAATGCAAGTTACTTGGGTTTTTATAGTTTATATTATTATATTTAAGGGAGGATGCATTGGTGAGTTGTTTCCAAACATACGTGGACATAGCATGTGTGTGTGTGTGTGTGTGTTTGTATGAACTCGCACACAGATGGTGATGATAGCTATTTATGTCTCAAGAAATATTATGCATTATAACATTAAGGTGGTCACATATTTTATGATTACAATAAAAGTTAGTATTTCTGAGTGTTTTGTGGGGGGGCACATGGTAAATGCTTTATATGCACTTTTCATTTAAACTTCACTATAACATGTTGATTGGGATTCATTTGTAGAAAATTTCTTAGCTTTAATTTAATGTAATCTCAAGACAACATTTGTACTATAATATGTTAAAATATATGGATACTGTGATTAACCACTTAAAAATTCATGTCTTTAAGAAATCATACGTATGGGGGCACCTGGGTGGCTCAGTTGGTTAAGCATCTGCTTTCGGCTCAGGTCATGATTTCAGGGTCCTGGGATCAAGCCCCACATCGGGCTCCCTGCTAAACAGAGAGTCTTCTCCCTTTCTCTCTACCTCTGCTTCTCCCCCTACTCGTGCTCACATGCACTCTCTCTCTCAAATAAATAAATAAAATCTTAAAAAGAAATCATATGTACATATATCAACATATATACCTTAATTTAACAAAAATTCCATGTTTTTATGTCCTATATTGCTATATCATGTAGTGATCTTTCAAATCTGTGAACACCCAGTCAATTAGCTTTCAGAAAATAGTAGCTGAAAAACAATATTTTTGTTCCCAGAATTATTACTATGGAATAAAATAAGTAAAAACTGTTTGCTTTGGGGGGCACCTGGGTGGCTCAGTTGTTAAGTGTCTGCCTTCGGCTCAGGTCATGATCTCAGGGTCCTGGGATCAAGCCCCGCATCGGGCTCCCTGCAGGGCGGGAGGCCTGCTTCTCCCTCTCCCACTCCCCCTGCTGGTGTTCCCTCTCTCGCTGTGTCTCTGTCAAATAAATAAAATCTTTAAAAAAAAAAAAAACTATTTGTTTTGGGGTTAAAGAATGTATGATGAAATTCAAAACTAGATACAACTAAGGAATCTGGATATCCCTAAGAAAATCTAAATATCAAGGATATGTGAGCCGTTATACTGTGGACACGTACATGCAGAAGAACTGAGAAGCTTACTGTGTAGTTCCGTTGATCATACAAATTCTCAGAAATAGAAAGCCTTAACAGAAGTATTGAGCTTCTAAAGAACCACAATGTTGATTTCTCCTTCATGTCTCTTCTAGTGACAGATTTATCTTTTTGACCTGCACATGGGCTTCCTTCCTGGCTCAGTGGTGGCCCCTAGGATATGCTCATGAAACCCACTCTCTTTTGGAGCTCTTCTCTAGGTATGTAGCTTCATGTCTATCCTCTAGGTAGATGACAAAGTGTCAGCAACACAAATGTACTTATTACCTTCAGTACATATGGGACCTTGTGTCATGTCCTGGGCCACATATCCAGCTACCTATACAGTAGAATGCTTCCCAGGCACCTATATCCCACACCACAAGAAGCCTCCGTGCAAACCATGTCTTCTTCGGTGTCTGCCCTACTGATGAATGGTACCATCATCTACCGAGTTGTCCAGACTAAGATGCGATCACCTTCTCTCTAGAGGAATAAAGCAGATTACCAACTGGTATCCACACACTTGCTGTTGTCCTCCACTAACCTGTTTGTCTACTGGGGTCAATCATCTACATCAAAATCTTCCTATAGCATTCATCTACTTAAGGAACTTATTCAGCTCAACACCATCTACTTAAAGTATTTCAGTGGAATCACAATAATCCTAGGCTGCAGACTAAAATGTAAACATAGACAAAGGGTCCTGCATACTCTGACCTTATGTGTGTTCTAACACTCACTCAATGCTTCTCCCACCTTCATATCTCTGTTCAGTGTCCAGCCTCCTCTTTAATTAGTCCAGTGCCACTCAAATTCAGCCAAAGCATTATATTTTGCAAGGAAGCCTTCCCAGACCCCAGACTTCTCTAAAGACAGGTTTGTCATAGAGGTTTCCATGACTGATGGCATGGTTATTTTTTTGATAGCTGCTTTTCCAAGTAGAGTGAAACTTCATGAGGACAGATTATGCCATTCTTGTTGAGGACTGCATTCTCAGCATCTGACACAAAGTTGTCAGACACATGTTTGTCGAATGAATAAATGAATTGAATTTAATATTCGGATGCCATCTCAAAGTCCTCAGGACTAAACCCAGGTGGCAGTTGTCCTCCTGAAGCCCCATACTCTACCATTGTACCTCCTCTCCGGCTCAGTGGTTTTGAATCTGTGTATTCTTCATCTCCCTTGTTGTCACAAATTTATTGTCTCCCATGTAAAGCTTGTGATATCAGTCTTTCAATTTTATTTATTTTTTTTGAAAATCCAGGTAGTCACACCTTGTAGTGTTTTCCCGATATCTTCATTTTTCAAACAACTGTGAGCTTTAATTCCAGTTAAATATCTAGAATAAGTATCTGTGATCACTATTGCCTTCATCCATCTTTAATAGCCCTCAATTGCCTAAAGCATTAATTCAAATTACTAAGATTAATTTTCATGATATATTTCAGATTACTTCTTAGACTTTATCCCTTACATAAGTGTTCAGCTTTACTGTAGATTTTTTATATTATTATTCAGATGTTTCCCGTGTTTTCTCATTAGTTCCTATCAGTTTTTTTCTAGCAAAAAAAAATCTTGCCATCAGGAAATTTTCCAAGATGAAACAGAACATTTTAACCCCTGGATTTGGCTGTTGCGTCAATCCCATATCAGAGAATGGGTTGAAAACTTAGTTTGACGTTCTTGACTCTATAATTTTGTTTGAGTGAAGGAGACCTATAGCGCTCAAGTGTTTTTGTTTGGATTTTCCAGTGAATATTTTCCAGTAAATATTTTGGTTGCCAAGAGGAACATGTTTAAATTTATGCATTAAATCTGTATATTTATGGATGTTTTTGATGATAAAACAGGAAACATTTTGTCACTCCTTTTTTTTATTTTTATTTTTTTTTTAAGATTTTATTTATTCATTTGAGAGAGAGAGAGAATGAGAGAGAGCACATGAGAGGGGGGAGGGGCAGAGGGAGAAGCAGACTCCCCGCCGAGCAGGGAGCCCGATGTGGGACTCGATCCCAGGACTCTGAGATCATGACCTGAGCCGAAGGCAGTCGCTTAACCAACTGAGCCACCCAGGCGCCCCCATTTTGTCACTCCTATTGTATATAGCATGTTGTAGTGTTTTTGAATAATGGAACCGTATTGAAAGCTACTCCTACTGAATGCTCATGGGATGTTTCTACTATTTGCTCAGAGTTTATATGAATTATCCTTCAAGCTGGCAAGGCAGATTTTATCCTTTCCCTTTTTGATATGAAGAGAAATGAACCCCAGAGAAGCTAAACAATTTCCTTAATGTCACACTAATGGACATCCCAGTAATTAAACGTGGGTGCCCTAAATTCAGAGTTTGTGATGGTGAGCATTTTATCCCATTTTGGCATTTGTTATCTTTAAAACCTCATTTGCAACATGTAAGTAATTTTTTAATTATTATACCATTTTCAGTATGCCTATAAATAATGTATTATTCTCATATATTACCAATTCTTTTTAAAAATTTGTCTTTGGTGTTGTGCTATGGCTTCATAAGCCAACTTTCAGGAATTGTGCAAAAACCTAAGAATACAGTGTGGGGGCGCCTGATCTCAGGGTAATGGGATAGAGACCCGAGCTGGGGGGGGTCTCTGCTCAGCAGGGAGTCTGCTAGAGAGTCTCTCCCCCTCCCACTCCTGCTCTCTCTCTCTCTCAAATAAAATAAATAAACCTTAAAAAAAGAATGCAGTGTGATAAATTTCATTATTAACATTAAATAAAGGTTTTATTGTCTATCTTAGGGAAATGTTACTTTACTGGAAGAAATGTAATCTGTACAAATAAAGGTTTTATAAATTTATGAAAACCTTTATCTTTGATAATTGTAAAGCCTTGTAGTTTTATTGAGTAAACTATGTAAAATTTCTTGAAGTCTGGAGATTTATCATTATATTTCTACCATGGAACCTGGCACTTAGCTCATAATAGGTATATAAGATATGTGTTTAATAAATCAACTCAGACCTGATGCACTGTATTCTTTAAGATTTCTCTCATATTCAATGTAAGTTTTTCTATAAAAACTGATGGATTATTTAATAGGTATTAATTCAGAGAAATGTGTATCATTCTATTATCATTCAATTTATCACAAAAATATATTCCTTTAGAAATTAATTTCTTTCAGTTAAGTAACATTTGGATAAGTAGGTAGTGAAAACCTAAATTACTGAGAAATGCTTTTTTAAATGTTAGAACTATTTTTCAAAATAAAAATAAGAGTGATAAATAATATAATTAAATTTTTAGTGTGTACTAAATTTCAGTCTATATATTAAATTCTTGACATCAGTTCCTTCATTTAATCTTTCTAATCACACTCTAATATTGGTACTATATTTATATTCACTTCATGGATGATGAAATCGAAACTCAGAAAGGTAATATAGTTTGGCAAATCTAACAATTAGCCCAGTTACTGCCAGAGTCTAGATGGGAGTTTATGCAAATGAGCCTTTAAGTACTGCCCCCAATATGATTAATAGCTGCATTAGTCTCCTGGAGGGCTTCTATATGAAAGTAGCACTCCAGCATTTACTCTCTCAGCTACTCTGTGTTCTCTTCCTATGAAGTACATAATCACATGCCTCTACTTCTTGACTAAGAAAACATCTATTGACTATTAAGTTCCAGACAGTCTTTTAGGTCTTAAGATTGATAAAGCATGTGAAACATACTTTATCACTGCAAAATGAGATATATTTTGATCTGATAATAAATAAAACAATCCAAAGTGACATCCACGTTATGACGTAGACATACATGTGATGATGATAGTGTATACCAGGGGTGTCTAACTGATGCAGGAAATCCATGGAAGTCTTACAAGATTTGTTGAAATACAAAGCTTACAAGGGCGCTATCTGGGCAGAGAGGATGGGAAGGCGCCCACTGTAGACAAAACAGCATGGGTCAGTGATGCTGTTATTACAGGAAGATGGTGTCTTCAAG
This sequence comes from Mirounga angustirostris, assembly GCF_029215605.1. Lineage (NCBI taxonomy): Eukaryota > Metazoa > Chordata > Mammalia > Carnivora > Phocidae > Mirounga > Mirounga angustirostris. The sequence goes on from NW_026991714.1 coordinate 71,200,483, forward strand.
GAACAGTGTGAAAGCAATGTGGGTGGGGTGGAGAGAGATGGAGAGTCAAGTGCGCTATGAGGATGAAATGGCAGTTGGAGCAGGAGCAGTGGTGAACCATAAACCACCTTTTACTTAGAGGAATGATTTCTTTTTTTAAAGATTTATTTTTATTTTTATTTGAGAGAGCAAGCGAGAGAGAGAGCATGAGAGGGGTGAAGGACAGAGAGAGAAGCAGACTCCCCACTGAGCAGGGAGCCCAATGCAGGGCTCGATCCCAGGACCCTGGATCATGACCTGAGCTGAAGGCAGATGCTTGACCGACTGAGCCACCCAGGGCCCCCAAAAGGAATGATGTCTTATTTAAGAAGGAACTTTTATTGCAAAAATATTGGTTTAGAGGTCACATAGGCTTACAAAGAAATACAAGTTAGAAGGAGAAGAAAGGAATAATATACTGTCATTAAAAATATTATTTATTTTGGTTCTATTGTAAGCTCCCTGGTAAAGGGATGTATCTTCGTTCATATTCCAGTACATGGCTCAATGTTTATCACAAAGTCAACATTGATGATTGGTTGACTGATTGATAACCAAAGGATTGATTTTTTTTTTTTTATATTGTAGTAGTATCCATTTCACCATACAACCCACAGAAACTTTAAACAATGCCTTCGCATTGGGGATCTCCTCACTTATTGCCACTATTTACTATTTGCACAAATCATTCAGATACTCTAAACTTGTATTTTACAATGGGCATAATTATACTTTCTGACTTATGTGACAATTTTAAGATTTTAGAGGGAATTATTAATTTATTAAAAGATGTTTAATTTCTAATCATCTAGGTGGTACTGTAAATTTTTCTTGTGTTTTACTTCACTAGCTCAGTAAGGCTTTTGCCTGTTAAAGCTAAAAGGAATAAATAGATTAGAAGAGAGGGAATTTAGAAAATGAGTAATTAATAATTACTGTTCAATACTCTTATGAAAATGAGCTTTAAAGTGCACCCCCCATATGATTAATAATTGATTAGTTTCCTAGGGTTTCTATAACAAAGTGATACAAACTGGGTTGCTTCAAACAACAGGAATTATTCTCTTATTGTTCGGGAGTTTTCTCTACAAAGTACTGGATTTCTAAAATCAAGGTGTTGGTAGCGCCATGATCCCTCCAGAGCCTCTTGGGTAGGTTCTTTCTTCCAGCTTTGTGTGCCACCAGGTGTTCCTTGGCTTGGAAGTGGATCCTGCTAGTCCCTACTTCTGGTGTCACATGGCAGTCTTCTCCCTGTCTCTGTTTACTCCTCTTCTTAGGAGACGAGTCATAGTTGATTAGGAACTGCTCTAACGACCTCATTTTAAGTTGATTGTGTTTGCAAAGAACCTGTTTCCAAATCACAGATATTAATGATTAGGACTTCAGTGTGTCTTTTGTGTGGATATAGTTCAACCCATAACAATGACCAACCATCACTGATTTTGACCTTAAGGTCAACCTCACTTTGAAATGCATTGAGGCACTCTTGTATAAAGAATCAACTAATCAATATAGATTTGTTAAACATTAAAAAAAAATAATCATAGAAGCAATAATACAGAATTCTGAATTTATATACATTCAGAGATTTTACCTCTTGTTCAAGTGATTTGTAATTCACAGTGGTTGCCCACAGGCTTCAGAGGAATGAGGTAGTGAAGACACAGACGCTTATTAGAAATGAAAAAGGTAGGTCCCTCCTTCAGTTCTACTGAATTAGTATCTTCATTGTAATGAGATTCCCAGGAAATGCATGCTCATATCAAACATCGAGAAGTGCTTCTCGAAAGAATTTTAGTAAGTCTGTCAGCACTCTATAAATTTTTAAAATTTCTTGTCTCCTGGTAATCTATTTTGTCCACTGCCTAATATTGAAGTTATAATAATAGGGTAATCAATTTATCAAAAAGCAAATTAATTAAGAAATATATGCTATAATTGTTTCAGTAAGCTCAATTGTCCTATTTCAATTTTCTTTTGAACCTACTTTGGTCAAATTTATCCTAAAGTAATTGGTGCAACCATAGAAAATTTTAAAACATGGTATGTTCTAATAAATTCTTTCAAGTGTTCTTTTCCCCAGTCATTTATAGGAATTCTCCTGTTCCTCTATTGTTCTTCTTATTTGATTTATTAAACCTAAATTCAATTTTAAGAGACTGTTCCCATAATCATCATTAACAATTGCTTTTATGACTATGACAACAGTCTTAGTTACACTGTGACTCATAGTGGTTAACGTATTTATCAGAGGTATTATATTTTCTAATACTTTTTCTCATCTAATGGAGCATGGAGTCTCATAATTTTGAGATTGTGTGTCTTTTTACATTCACAGAATAAAACCACGCAATTATTTCAATGTATTATTGATTTTTAAAACCTCTTTCATATCTACTTGGTCTATGCAATGTGATATTTGAAATCTTTTATTCTAAAAGAAACTGTTACTAGACAAATAAATGTAATTTTACTAATTTGAAAGATCAATTTTGATATTGTACAAAACCTTAAACCTTGAAGGATTTTCATTTTAACTTGCTTTTTAAAAACATTATAAATTAAACACAAATGCAAACTCTATTTCCACTTGGAATATTTTGGGGCTACTTGTCTAGAAATCCTAGAAAATGTATTTTTAATTGGATAAACTTTTCTATTTTATTTGAGTCCAGGTTTGACTTGGACAGTTAGACTGAAAAAGAATGTATTAAGAAGTATAAACAAAATGGTAAAGATTTTTTGTGAGAATGATTGATAAACCTGGAATTGTAAGACACGCTGAAAGATGCAGCATAATTTATGTGTGTTGAGAGACTCAACAAAGAAGAGAGTGTAAATTTCCCTTTTATGATTATTTTAGGAAGGTTGATGGCATTTTGTTCTCATATGCATATGTACTTTTCCCCTTCAGGTCATTTGAAAGATCATATCAAGATTGCATTGGTTTTCTATCGCTGCCAGATAGATAGCCACAAACTTGGCAGTTTGAAGCAACACCCGTCTATTATCTCCCCCGCTCCCCTGGGTCAGGAGTCCTGGTGTGGGTGAGGTCGGTGCTCTCCGTTTCCTGGGTCAGGAGTCCGGGTGTGGGTGAGCCTCATCCTCTGCTCAGTCTCACCAGGGGGAATCAAGACATCCGTCGGTTGAGGTTGTGATCTCCTGTGACGTTCCAGTCCTCTTCCACACTCAGTGAGTGTTGGCAAAATGGCCACACTCATTTTCTTGTTGGCTGTCATCGGAGATCATTTCCAACAGCTAGAGGATGCCACCATTTTCTGCCAGGGGCCCTGTCTGCCTTATAGTTTGCTGGCTCCAAGCCAACAGGAGAGCATCTGCTTCATCTAGGAGTCTCTCTGGCTTCTATTTCTGTTATCTATGTTCTTTTGAAAGGGCTCATCAGATTGGCCTCCCCTACTCAAGAGGAGACTGTTGTACAGGGTGTGTTCACCAGGGGGTAGGAATTGGGGGGTGCATCTTAGAATGCTCTTTACCACAAAGATGATTGTCAGCTTCCACCTTAAGATTCCAAAAGGCTCAGGTGCAAGTTCATTCCAAGGATGGCGAGCATCTATAGCAACAACTGTTTATATGGTCCTTGGCACAGACCATGTATATCATCATGGAACTCGGTTTTCACTGCACTAGGACACAGAATACAGTGTTCAGTGGTGACACAGCATATAACCGAAATTCATTAGTCATTTCAGGGTATATCAGACACATGGCACTATGAGTATACGCTTCAGTTCTCGTTTGCAAGTGGCTTGATGAAAAGTAAATGTTGAACTTTTATGGGGGTTTTGTTGCTATGTCTTTGGACTTGAGATAAATGGACATACATTATAGAATCACGTCCCTGATTTGCTTTTGCTGGTATAGGCAGAACCTCCTACCATTTTAAAAGCACAGTATGGGCAGATTCTGCAGCCATCTCTCAGTTCATGGGAAGGTGTCATATGTCTGCACAAATAATTAAATAACCTGCACCTTTTTGGAAATTTTCATCAGTTGCAAATCTCCAATGAGTCAGTGAGACCCAGAAGGAACCTCAGGTGTAATCCTGACTTTAAATATAATCATTCTGCCTACCTAAATTTGTTTAGAGACATTTTAGTAGAGATAACTGCGTTCTGCACTTAGTCATTTTATAGTTGAATGAGGAACATGGAATCTTTGGAACCCATATCCATCTTCAAAAGTATAAACATTAATGAAGCTGCACTTAAAAGTAGATATGAGCTAAACCCAACAGATTTATGCTTATCCACAGATAAAAGAGAATTTAAATCAAAAGACTCCAGAAATTGCCAGTTAATCTTATACAGTTTGAACTTGATAGAATTTCAAGAGTTCACTCTGCTCATTTCACATCTCTTCACGTACATTTATCTACATGTAGATAGAGTCATCCTGCTGGATATTTGATGTAAGCTTATGTGAAAAATGAATTCCAGGAGTGTGGGTGAGAAAGCAGCATTCAGAGAATAAGATTCTTATGTATGGATCTAAGAAAACTTTGTCATTATTTCTCCAGAAATAATTTTGGCAGGGTATTCAGAAACCATTTTATTTTATTTTTGACTAGATTTGCATTATTTGTATTTGCATTTATTTTGACTAGATTTAAATGTTGTTAATTTTTGTGTAAAAAATATTTCATTTTTAATATAAAATGCCCAATGGAACAAACATTTAATTGGACAAAATTTTATGAAATCATATTGATGATCAGTTCATCAAATCTGTTATTACTTACACAAAATACAGCCAGCCCAATTTTTTTTAAAAAGTGTTTTAAAAAGAATACATCTTTCAGTATATATATATGCATGCTGATGTTCTGCTATGTCCTTTAGTTTTTATTTCACCCTGTATTTGGGTTAATTTATTCTAGCCTGTCATTTTTTGCAGAACACTTTCCTATGAAAAATGGCTCAGAAAAGTATTCTGTGGTCAAATAAATCCCAGTAAACTGCATGTTTTGTGCATTTTTTGAGATTCATAAAACAAATTAGCTTATTAAAGTCAATGTGAAGTCATGCAGAAATGGTTAATCTTATTAACTTGACCTTTTTGAAAAATTTATCAACCATGAAATCTGGTATCTTTTCTGTATTACATCTGTCAATGATAATTGAAACATTAGTTTAAAAGAATATTTGGGATTGTTGACTTTGTTGTACATTTAGCTTTTTCTTACCAGTTTTCTATAGTGTGATTAACATATATATGTATGTATATATGTACACACACATATATGTACATATAGAAACCCATGTAGACATACCTATATATAAACCCATATCTATACACACATACCTAACTAGTGTATATATATATAGTACTGATCTGTAGGTATACACACATATCTGTAATATTTCATAGTTTTCTGTGTATGTTAACATTAAAATGAGTTCAAAGTAATGTCTCTAACTTAAATTTAGCAGCACAGGATTTATATGACCCTCCTCCCCTATAATGTTGTCTCTGATAGTTAAAAACTTAGCTACCTTTGCCTATAGCTTATTTACTTAATTATTTAACCCTGTGTGTGTGTATGTGTGTGTGTAAATAAATTATTTTATTTCTCTTAATTTTGGGCTTGCAGTCCTTTAAAGATATTTTTCCATTATCTTCTTATTTATGGAGTTTCTGAAGAGCAGTTTGTCACTTCTTTTTTTTTCCACGTTTTATTGAGATATAATGGACACATAACACATTTCACCCATTTTAAGTGCCCAATCCAAAGTTTTTAGTGAGGTCCTACTGTTGTGCAAACATCACTGCAATCTAATTTAAAATCTTCTATTTCTTCCTGAAAAAAAACACCCAACCATTTAGCAGAAAAAGCCCATTTCCCACCCCCACGCTACCTCCAGCTGTAGGGAACCCCTAAACTACTTTCTGTCCTATAGATTTGCCTCTTCTAGACATTCCGTAAAAGTGCATTCCTACAGTATGGTCTTTTATGACTAGCTTCTTCCACTCACCGCATTTTCAACATTTATACCTGCTGTGGCATGTATCAGTAAGTCATTTATTTTTACTAATGAATAAGATTCCATTGTTTGTTTAGTCAACATTTTATTTTTTTGTTCAGTTGACACCTGCACTGTTCCCACTTTTTTGGCTGTTACTAATAATGCTGCCACAAATATCCATATATAAAGTTTTCATTTCTCTCAGGCATCTAAGTAGGGGTGGAATTGTTGGTTACTACGTTTAACATTTTGAGAAAATGAAATCTTTTCTCTAAAGCATCTGAAATCTTTTAAATTGTGTGAGTCTTCTGATTTCTCCATATTCACCAGTAGGAGTTGTTACATGATCTTGATACAGTCACGCCACTGGGTGTGAAGCTGTGTCTCCTTGTGATCTTGAGTCTCATTTATCCACTGACTGATGATATCGAGCATCTGTCCATGTGCTTGTGGTCATTTGTATGTCTTCTTTGGAGAAATGTCTGTTCAAATCTTTCCTCTATTTTTTGTTGTTAATATTATGTATTATTGGCTTGTAAGCATTCTTTATAAATTCTGAATAGAAGTCCCTTATTAGATATAGGGGGGCGCCTGGGTGGCTCAGTCGGTTAAGTGTCCAACTCTTGATTTCAGCTCAGGTCACGATCTCAGGGTCATGGGATTGAGCCCCACATCAGGCTCCATGCTCAGCAGGGAGTCTGCTTGAGATTCTCTCTCCATCCCCACTCATGCACACATGAGCTTTCTCTCTGAAATAAATAAAATCTTTAAAAAAAAAGATACAGGACTTTCACATATTTTCTCCCATTCTTTGGTTTTCTTTTTACTTACTTAATGGTGTTCTTTATAGCTCAAAGATTATTAATGTTTATGAAATGCAATTTATGTATTTTTCTTTTGTTGATCGTAAATTTGGTATTGTATCTAAAAAAAAAAAAAGCAAAACAAAACACTGGCTAACCCAAGGACATGAAGATATACATCTCTGTTTTCTTACAAGAATTTTATGGGGTGGCTCTTGTATATAGGTATGTGTTCCATTTTGAGCTAACTTTTGTGTATGGTTTGAGTAGGGGTCTTGTATATCATCTTTCTGCATGTGGCTATCCAGTTCTACCAGTACTATTTGTTGAAAGATATTCTTGACACTTTAGTCAAAAAGTAATTGGCCATAAATACAAGGATTATTTATGAATTCTCTATACTATTCTATTGATCTATATGTCTATATTTATGACAGCACATCACTCTGTTAATTACTATCACATTGTAGTAGTTTTGAAATTAGGAAGTGTGAGTTCTCCAACTTTGTTCTTTTTTTCAAAATGGTATACCTACAAATAGAAGATTATATGAAATAATAATTATAACAGTTAATAAGCTCCATATCTCGCATTTTTCCCCTGTGCATTGATTAACATTTTCTTGCCTTTTTAAAAATTGTTGTTGCTGAAAAAAAGTAGGTTATAATAGTTGTAATTCTTGATCCTGACCTTCTTTCTACCTACACTCCCAGAGGGTTGCTGTTGTTGTACACCTGGTCATTTATTTGTCTAGTGACCTAGTAGAACTAATTTTGTAAGGCATATTTCCCCTCTGATGTCCTTGTTCATAATATATTTTTCTTTTTGAGAGAGAGAGAGTCATTGGGGGATTTCACGACCCTGAGATCATGACCTGAGCCACCCAGGTGCACTTTCCTTATTTATTTATTTTTTTTTAAAGATTTTTATTTATTTATTTATTTGACAGAGAGAGAGATAGTGAGAGCAGGAACACAAGCAGGGGGAGTGGGAGAGGGAGAAGCAGGCTTCCTTCCGAGCAGGGAGCCTGATGAGGGGCTTGATCCCAGGACCCTGGGACCATGACCTTAGCCGAAGGCAGACACTTAATGACTGAGCCACTCAGGTGCCCCCCCCTTTTTTAAGCTGATTGTCTAAAAGTAGGGGGGAGGGAGGCATCTGGGTGGCTTGGTGGTTTGGGTTAAGCACTGGACTCTTGGTTTCAGCTCAGGTCATAATCTCAGAGTCCTGGGAGGAGCCCCGCTGGGGGTTCCCCCACCCAGCATGGAGTCTGCTGGAGATTATCTCCTCCTTCTCCCTCTGCTCCTCCCCTTGCTCACTCTCTCTCTCTCTCTAAAATAAATAAAGTCTTAAAAAAGGGGGGGGGGAGCCACTGGGATGATATAAGCCATTTATTGGTCAAAGATTGTGCCTAAATCCCTTTAGGCAGTTAATATGGTCCATTGACCCCTGGATATGTGGGTGATTTGAGGGAGGGGCTGCTTTCACATTCTGAGGGTTTATGTTTTTACCCCCTGGTTGTCCTGGGACTAGAAGCTTGGAAATACCCTCTCTGATCATTTCTGAGAGTTTGTGGCTTTGGTCATGCACACATTCTTCCAGACTGCCAGGAAAGACTATGTTTATTTTACAGTTGAGCCGGTTCTCCTGGGAATCACCTGTAGGTTGGAGGTTGGATGGTGAAGTCAGAGTGTGGTCCGAGCCAGCGTCAAGGAGGCTGGTGCCCCGCGCACTGCCCTCTCCAGGTGGCCCCATCTCTGCCACTGCACACAGGCATCCCCAGCCTGGAGATGAACTGATTTCTGGAGCCTCTTAGCGCCCCCAGCGCCTCCTTAAACTGCCCACTCAGCCCTCTCCGCTCATGTTGTGGAGCTCACGTTTCCTCTTCTTTGCTTTCCATCAAGAATGGCCGTAGACATGGAACTTCCCATATTCTGTTCCAAGTAGAGGCAGCCCCGTCCCGCTGAGGTGCAGCCCTTCCTCCTCCTGGTCCTCCTCTCTCCTTGGCTGACCCCACACCCCTGCACCAGTCTGGGGTTCTCACTATCCTCGCCCAGCTCACCTTAGGAGCGGGAGGGGCCAGAGGCAGAGGGGCGCTTACTGCCAGCGTGCTGCAAGGATGTGGAGCCTCAGTCCTGGGAGGGGTGCTGGGTGGCTGAGACCTAGTCGTCCCGTGTCTGCAGCAGGGGGACCCAGTCACAGCCTGAGACCCCGGTCAACAAGCCCTGGCTGCCTGGCCACGCATCCAGGCGGGGTTTCCAGGACGCAAATCTGTGTCGGGTGGCATGGGAGCTGATGAAGCTCCAAAAGCCACCCGTCCTCACTGTTCTTACTGAAGTCTTCTGAAGAAATGTTCTTTTCCATTTTCTGCATGGTCTTACGAAAATTTCCATATGATAACTTTCTAAATAACTTTTTAAAAATAATTTTCACCATTTAATTTGTTACTTTATTGGGGATAGGGTCAGCGGAGCTCTTGTCTTTCCAGAAGTCCTGTCCCCCTGTGATTGGTCTTAATGTCCTTCCCTGTGTGCAAGGCATGTGATGGAGGTCTTGAAAATGCCTCTTTATCCTAGTTTATAAGTCTTCATTATGGCATGTCTTTATGTGATGTTCTTTATGTTTATCCTCTTTAGGCTTCATTGAGCTTCTGGGATCATTAGTTTATACTTTTTATCAAATGTGGTAATTTCTCAGCTGTGATTTCTTCAAATATTTTTTCTGTCTCCCACCCATTCCCCTCCAGGCAATGGAATTATACATACGTTAGGCTGATAATACCCAGATCAGCTTGATTTACTTAAACGGGTGTTTTGTGGCTTTCTTCAGGAGAGTCAAGAGTCACCCATGTCGCTGCCCTAAGGGTTACGGTTCCTCGGGGGTCTCTAGGCAAACCCTGTGGATTCAGCTGTGTCACCTGGCTCTGCTCATAGGTTCCTGAGAGACTGCTAGCACTTGGTGAGATCTGGAGACTGTGGAGCATACAAGCTCACTGCAGATTTTCCGTCCTCAGCTCTTGCTGTTTGCTCAGCCCCGTGAAGTTCATGTCCCACCGTCAATGGGACAGCCCTCTGGTCTGAAGCTCCTTCTGGAACTCCAGCTCTGTATCGCTCCTTTCTCCCCAGTTCTCTCTCTTGCGAATTCTAGGTACCTCTGTGCCCTGACCATGATCCCTCTCTCCTCGTCGTGCCCCCAGGGATTCTGTTTGTGTTCCCCTTCTGTACTGCAGGGGTTAAATCGCCGGAGGGTAAGGACTTGCTGAGCACACCTAGTTATTTCCCGTTTCACATGGATCCTCTGTTGTCTGTGACCCAGATCCCAAAAAGAACAGTTCATACATTTTTCCCCCAAGTTTCTTTCTGTTTATTTTGAGAAGACAAGTTTTATAATAGTTATCACTTCCTGGGCAAAAGCATGTCTTTAAGCAGAAATACCACTTTTGAAATTTGTAACAAACTCATAGTTTCTTTTATTTTTCCTAACTTCTTTTCTTTTATTTTTTTTTTACATTTAGCAGTCGTTAATTTCTCACATTTCAGATAATATCAAAAACAAAATCCTACTTAGTTATTTGAGTCCTCATTTTTGTAGCTTTACATTGATACCAGAATAAACTTCTACACTGAATAATATTCTCTGCCCAAGCTACAATGATATTTCAAAACTTTCAAGGTGGTAGAAAAAATACAAGAACATGGTTCTGTGGTTAAATAGGAGCTTTAGGGATTTTGAAAGGAATATGTGATGCTACCTACTCATCTCCCTGATAAGAAGATATAAATGGAAGTGTTTCTTACTTGAGGTGTGTGAGAAATTTACTGAGATAACTTTCCATACCAGAATTATTCATGGAGTAACAGTAGGAAGTGGATTTTACATTAGAAAGCTAAGTACTGCCTATAAAGTGTAAGAACACATATTTTAAAGTGAAGATACTCTCCGAAAAAGTGAGTGTAAAAATGACATTATGGGATTCCGTATTTATTCCTTCTCAATGGCTTTTAAATAAAATCCTATGATATATCAAGACACAGATAGTTTTGTAACTGCTGGTGTGGCAAAGCGAACCTGGTCTCTTTCTGGCACATTTATCATTGGCAGAAATAAAATTCTGCAATCACTACTTAGATGCCAATTTTTAGAGAATGTTGAAAGATAAGTAATGCATTAGCTTTTTATCTTATAACTAGATCCAAAAAATTATTTCAGTAGGTAATTATTTTTCTTTTAAAAGAAACAAAAAATTATGGTGGTTAAAGTATTTCTAGGGCTACACATTTTTTCTTAGTACTTTTTTCTTATTTTTAAGATTTTTATTATACATTTTGGCTTCCCAGTTTAAATATCTGACTTATCATAGTCAAAGAATATAAATGTATTCTTAAGTACATGGGATACATCAGTTATTCCATAATTAAATAATAAAATTTAACTCGATTTGAATGTATAAGTCTATGTCTTTCACAAACCACACATGCTTCAGTGATTCTTAAACTATTTGAAATATCTTTTTTTCAGAAAAGTATTGCAACACCTTTTATTGCATTACTTTCTAAATGTTATTCTAGTGTATTTCTTAACTCATTCCTGGATAATATATCAGCTAATGAAAAACAAAAACAAAAACAGAAACAAAATCCTTTGTGTGTGTTTTCTTATGACTGTTCCTCAATAACATATACAATTTTTTTTTCTCCATTGGTAATTCAGAACATCTATAATTGATTTGTTTTATACTTTATGTGATAATTTTAACTTGATGATGATCCAATTGATTTTCTTTATTAAAAATTATTCCAATAGTGAATTAGACTAAGTTCCTTCTCCAGCTTTTTTCCTAGTTGGGTCAGAATGGACTAGTAAAACAATACAAAATGGGTTACATATGAAATTCAGTATCTAACCCATAACAATGGTCTCAAAAGTTGTTTCATCAAGAAAAATGGACTGCCAAATATTTACTTGAAATGTTTAAATCAAAATCAATAAGTCTTCTTCTGCCTCTAATGAAAATGTCCAGTCCAGCTCTTCTGCCCCAGGGAATCTGCCATGACTGCCTGACATGCCATCCACACAGCACACTGAAATCCTACTGATGTGTGTCACGGTTGATCTGTGTAGATACTTCCTTAAGGCACTGCAGTATAGACAGTCTCATATGTATGGGTCAATTGTTTCTCAGGGAGAAAAGAAAAAGCCTCACCTGTAAGAATATTTTACATTAATTTTAACCAAAATAATCCCATTATGTTAAGAAAGTATAAAACCACATTTTGAATTTTTTTTTAAGATTTTATTTATTTTTGACACAGAGAGAGTGTGTACAAGCAGGGGGAGCAGCAGAGGGAGAGGGAGAAGCAGGCTTCCTGCTGAGCAGGGAGCCTGATGCGGGACTTGATCCCAGGACCCTAGGATCATGACCTGAGCCGAAGGCAGATGCTCAACCGTCTGAGCCACCCGGGCGCCCCTCGCATTTTGAATTATGAAAATAAAAATCAAAATTATTCTTTCAGCTGAAGAATGGTGGGTGGGATACTTGTGGCTTGGGGAAAATTATTATGCATTTATTATCTAAACATGAATTGGCAGTGATCTACTCAGAAATTCTCTTTACCTTCACATTAACTATGCATCAAATAAATGGCATATTTGATATGATCAATCCTCTAAGACTGAACCTAATATTTTAAATAATTTTAAGCAATTCTGGATGCTAATTATTCTCCTTCTGACATTGAACTTTTTATCATTGATCATGACTTTGAATTTACTAAAATTTATGGTCGCCTCTTTTTAACTTGAGCATAAGTGTACCCATACAGAGTTATGAGGACAACTATCACACTGAAATTATAATGTGTTAGGTGGAGTTAGTCTCACAGAGGAGACTCCAAAAGACTTTAAAGCTCTGGAAATGGACCCTGCAGACATATGTGCTTTTAGTGCCCAAATGTATGTTGTTGATGATATATAGGAAAATCAATAAGGAGGCACCTGAAATTAAATACTACACATTTTGGTGGCATCAAATTTCATAGCAGCACTCAAATGTGGTAAATATGACAGCTGATGTAACCCATTTATCACCACGGAACATTCAACAAAGGACAACCTGGCAAGAGTGTTGTGAGTTCTGGTTGTGGAGTGTTAACTGCATGTGTCTCAGGGAGATGCTGTGACAGAAGCAAGTGCAGAGGGAAGGTCAGGTGTCCTCTGAGCTGTCCTGCCCTTGACTGGTGGACAGGCAGAGTGTCAGGATACCAGCAGCTGGTAGGAAGCATGAGGCCACATGTGGATGAGTGGAAAGCGTCTGGTGAACACAAAGCTCTGGTGTGGTTGTGGAATTGTGTCCCCGAAGGAGGCAATACAGAAAAAGGCTGTGAGGTGTTTCACTGCTCTGTTCACTGCTCTGTGGGTGAATACACCAAAATGTCATGGAGTCCACAATGAAGACCCATAAATATCAAAATATTTGATCAAGGAACATGACCACAAATGTAGGCAGGATTTGGGCTGACGACTAAAATATGAGTGGCTGAAATGACTGCAGGCAAGAGAGAGAAAATTGTGCTCACGTCTTCATACTTGATGTGGCCTCAGAAAACCAGACCTGGAGAAAGAGCTTTAGTTCTTTGAGGAGAAGAAAAATTCATGCCCCATTAAATCAAGCATGAAGGACAGACATTTAGGGAAAATGTTGAGGTTTTAGGTGATAGAATTTTTTTGCCCAGTAAAATATTGGTTCTAGATACGTAGTGAAACTGCTTAAAAGGGAAATAAGCAGTGGGGAGATCCTCAGCATGGAGCATAAGCTACTATGAATGTCAGATCCAGGGAGATGGCAAACACACAGAAGCCTAGGGCCGTTCATCTTACTGGTGTCCTTGGATCAAAGGAAGGGAACTAGTTGTCATTACCTCTTTCTGGGGACCTGATATAGACCAAGACAGGGACCCTAAGACATCTTACACATGTTTTACAGCTGGAGCTTTATATTAGCTGATGGGCATTGGAGGATTCAGGCCCTCACCTTGGTATTTTCTCAGTATAAGGGAAATATATGAATATATACAGGTGCGGCTTCTGAATGGTGTTTTTAATATATTCATTGCTCCAGAAAAAATTTAATTTTTTATGTTTTCATAAAATGGCCTGCATTATTTATAATACAGAAATTTAGAGAAAGATGTTTTGTATCTTTACATCTATGATTTTAAGCATTTCTGATATATATTATCATATATATTCAATATGCAGAATGCTATAAATAGATATGTTTGGTTGATTACTCTTTCACTAATTGTACAATAGTCACTGTATTCTTTTCTCTTTGCTCCTGTCATATTTCTGTTATGTTAAAAACTACCGTGGAAGGGTCTTTGGGATCATCCCAAAATTTGGTGATTTGATAAAATGATTCACAGGACTCAGAAGGCATTGTACTCATGGTTTTGGCTTATTACAGTGGAGAGATACACAGCAAAATCAGCAAAGGAAGTAAGCATATGGAGCGATGTCCTAAGGAAACCAAGAATGAGCTTTCTCTCACAGTGGGGTCGCACAGGACACAGTCTCTCAGTGAATTCTGATGTGTGTACTGTGTTGTCTGCCCGCCACACTCACCTGGGCTCCAGACTCCAGGGTTTTTACTGGGGGATGGTTCTGGAGGCACGTAATACTATGTGACGACCGTGGTCACTGAGGCTCCAGACTCCCAAGGAGAGCCAGCACCCTAATTCACCTTGTTTATACAGACCAGCTAGACAGACTGACCTAGGCAGTCCAGCTTGGCTCCAGACCCTCAATTCCCAGGACATTTTTAGAGATAAAATTATCGACTTTGAGACAAATAATATTAATGATCATTTATGAAACTTTTAAAGCTCCAATTATTTTTGTCAAACTTGAAGAATAATTTCTAATTCCTCTTCTATAATATCAAACAGATGGGATAATACACATGCAGTCTTTTATATTTGATTTTCTTCACTTTGTATTATGTTTTTAAGCTTTATCCATATAACAGTGGAGATTAGTATTTTGTTCCTTTACGTTACTGAGTGTGGGTAGTAGAGATGGTCTGTAATTTATACTTGCACCAGTTCATGCATGTTTGAGTTATTTCCAGTTTTTTAACTATTATGGAAAGTACTGCTATGAATATTTGTGGATATATATTAAGCAAATATCTCATAATGGAATTGCTGGGTCAGGTGACAAACGTGTTTAAAATTTTGAGAAACTAGCCAAGTGTGTGTGAGAGTGGTTGTGCTATTTTGCATTCTTACCAGGAACATAGGAGCTAAAGTTGTTCCATTTCTTGCTGACACTTGATAATGTCAGTCTTTAACTTCAGCCATTCTGGTGTACGTCTGTAGTGATTTCTCATTGTTTGAAGTTGCATTTTTCCATGTACTCCTTGTTCACTCATATGTCTTCTTTGTGAAGTGTGTTTTAAATATCTTCCCATTATTTTACTGTGATGCTTTATTATTTCTGATTTGTAAGATATTTTGAAAATATGTATTTTACATATTCAACTTCATTGTCAGATATAGGTATTATCGGTATTTTTTCCCAATCTGTGGCTGACCTTTTTTTAAATTTGATGAAATCCATTTTATTACTGTTTTTATTTTATGAATTATACTTTTTTCTGTTTAAGAAATCTTTGCCTGACCCAATGTCACTAGGTTTCTCCCTATTTTCCTTGAGTAAAAACATTAGTATTTTAATGTGGTATGCAGTTAAAGTAAAGGTTTATTCTTTTTCCAAACAGAAATCCAGCTTCCCCAGTACTGTTTACTGCAAACAGTATCTTTATCCCATTGATTTATCCAGACATCTTTGTCAAAAGGCAGGTGACTTGAAAGTGAGGGTCTAGGTCTTGGCTCTATTCTTTTGAACTGTACATCTATCCTTAGGCAAACGAGGCTCACTTTTGGTTGCTATAGCTTTACAGGAAATCTTAAGACCAGGTAGTGTGAGTATGCTGGAGTTTTTCTTTATAAAATGGTTTTGGCTCTTCTAGTTTATTTGCCTTTCCTTTTAAATTTTGGAAAAAAATGTTGTCATTTTGTTCAAAAAGACCTGCTGTGATTTTTACTGGGAATGCACTGAATCTCTAGATCAATGTGGGGAGAATTATCATCTTAATAAAATAATAAACACAAAAACAGTGTGTCCAACTGTTATAGGTATGTTTTGGGAGGTAGCTGTCCAGAAGAGGCTTACATAGTTATTACTAAGGGTGGAAGTCATCATCCATATTATCTTATTTCATTTCATTTTATTGTTTTTATTTTTTTAAAGATTTATTTATTTTAGAGAGAGAAAACAGTGGGGAGGGGCAGAGGGAGAGAGAGAGAATCCCAAGGAGACTCCCCACTGAGCACAGAACCCAATAAGGGCCTTAGTCCTACAACCCTGAGATCATGACCTGAGCCAAAATCAAGAGTCAGATGCTTAAATGTGCCACCCAGGCACCCTCATATTATTTTAAATATAGGCCTTTTCTGAGTGTTAAAGACCCTTTTATAGCTATCTTTACTATACATTTAGAAAAATACACATGAAGAGCAAATGAGAAGTCATCCTAACTTACAACCTGGTGTCATTATTATCATGTTCTTTGTTGACTCACCTTTATGCTTTACTTCTCTTATGTATGAAATCTAAATGAACCCAAACTCATGAGTGTATATATAAACAATGATATAAATTCATCTTCATGCACAAATTACATGGACTCCAAGCCTCAGTTTGACTAAAGGAAGATATTTATGCCTCAACATGATTCTCTTTCTCTTATTTATTTCTGGAAGTCAGCGAAGAGATTCTTTCTTGCCCCCGTAGTACATGGTACCCATCGAGCCAGGAAAAGTCCCCATGTAGTATGTTCCATGTTCTTCCTCCCCTGTTGAGGCTGGCACTTCATTCTTCCATCCCACCTGCATTTATGGGAGACCTACCTTGTCTCAGGCATTGTTCTAGGCACCCGAGTAGAGCATTAGCACAATAAGCACAGCCCTTTCCTTCATAAACTTTGCATTCTAGTCATTGATGGAGGCAGAAAAAGCCACTTCCAGAACACTGCAAGATGCCAGGCGAATGTCATCTCTTGTGAAATCACAGGTGTTTGTGTCAAGCATGGCATTTCCACCGTGCTCCCCAAATCCATAATCCACAGAGCTCCAGAGTGCTGATGACTTTGGGACTGGTGTAAAGAGAATGGACCCTTTCATCCTTGCCAGACCACATCCCCTGAAGCACTGACGCAGAGCTGCCCCTGATCAGTCGTCTCTGCTGAGCAGTCTTCTGACTTGATTCTCCAGTCCTTGTCCTTAATCTCATACTTTTTTCTGTGCACACGTAATGTTTGGGTTTGGCCTCATTCATTTTTTTTTTTAATTTTTTTACTGGAGGGTGTTATGCTGAGTGAAATAAGTCAATCAGAGAAAGACATGTATCATATGACCTCACTGATATGAGGAATTCCTAATCTGAGGCCTCATTCATTTAAACATGTTTTTTCAAACCCAGTGCAAGGAGCTGTGTTAAAGAGAAGTCACGTCATATGTCCAAGGCTCCACCTCTGTCTCATCCCTCTGCTGCAGTCCCACGCTTCTCTCCTCTCTCCAGTGAGAGATATCTGTACCTAACAATGAGTACAATTGTATTCTAATGTTCAGGTCTGTGGAGAGAAAGGAAGGGGCATCGATTTTAGCTGAATATGGGTTCTTCATCACACAATCAAGGATATACAGGTATACATAAATAATTAATTTCTTGTTTCACATTTAAATAAATTAAAATGCAACATAACTTGGCAGTTTACATGTTTTTTGCTGAATAAGGATTGTATTATAGAGCTAAAAATATCATAAAAGTCGGGAACACAGAATTGAATCAATTTTTCTCAGTTTATAAAGGCAAGGAGGGTTAAGCAGCTCAGTAACTGAGAAAATAAGATAATCAGGGGGCACTTTATAGAATATTTATTGCCTTGAGTAAGTACAATTGGAATTCTCTTTAATTATATTTGGAATACAAGATAGCTTAGAAGGAAAATCATACAGAGTTTAAAACTGCAATAAGTAAGCATTAAGCAGATCAAAGAAGGTTGGATTGATTTTCTTCATGTTTAAACCTTTTTGGACCAAATAACATCAGTCAAGACATGAACAGACATTTTTCCAAAGAAGACATCCAAATGGCCAACAGACACATGAAAAAGTGCTCAATATCGCTCGGCATCAGGGAAATCCAAATCAAAACCTCAATGAGGTATCACCTCACACCAGTCAGAATGGCTAAAATTAACAAGTCAGGAAACGACAGATGTTGGCGGGGATGCGGAGAAAGGGGAACCCTCCTACACTGTTGGTGGGAATGCAAACTGGTGCAGCCACTCTGGAAAACTGTATGGAGGTTCCTCAAAAAGTTGAAAATAGAGCTACCATATGATCCAGCAATTGCACTACTGGGTATTTACCCCAAAGATACAAAAGTAGGGATCCGAAGGGGTACGTGCACCCCGATGTTTATAGCAGCAATGTCCACAATAGCCAAACTGTGGAAAGAGCCAAGATGTCCATCGACAGATGAATGGATAAAGAAGATGTGGTATATATATACAATGGAATATTATGCAGCCATCAAAAGGAATGAGATATTGCCATTTGCAACAACGTGGATGGAACTGGAGGGTATTATGTTGAGTGAAATAAGTCAAACAGAGAAAGACATGTATCATATGATCTCACTGATATGAGGAATTCTTAATCGCAGGAAACAAACTGAGTGTTGTTGGAGTGGGGGGTGGGGTGGGAGGGATGGGGTGACTGGGTGATAGACACTGGGGAGTGTATGTGCTCTGGTAAGCGCTGTGAATTGTGCAAGACTGTTGAATCTCAGATCTGTACCTCTGAAACAAATAATGCAATATATGTTAAGAAAAAAAAAAAAGAAGAAGAAGAAGAAGAAGGTAGCAGGAGGGGAAGAATGAAGCGGGGGAAATCGGAGGGGTAGACGAACCATGAGAGACGATGGACTCTGAAAAACAAACAGGGTTCTAGAGGGGAGGGGGGTGGGAGGATGGGTTAGCCTGGTGGTGGGTATTTAGGAGGGCACATTCTGCATGGAGCACTGGGTGTTGTGCACAAACAATGAATCATGGAACACTTCATCTAAAACTAATGTTGTAATGTAAGGGGATTAACATAAGAATAAAAAATTAAAAAAAAAAAAAATAAAAATAACATCAGTCAACCTGAAATTTCTTTTTCTGTATGTCTCTTTATTGCCCTTTTGAAACTAGGATCTTCTAAGTATGCAATGATGGGAACACAACTCTATCCATGGCTCTATTGTATTTTCTACGGAGGGCAAAGTCGGGAGCATTCCCCCATTTCATTTTAACTTCCTAGGTCATGAGACAGTGTTTTTGGAATAGTATCAACTTCTACCAAATATACCATTTTCAGAAGATGCTGAACTGCTCCTGTTTTGGGAGTGGCTGTGTTATGAAGTGAGATGCTGAGTCATCAGAATGACTCATTTGATGTGCGTCTGTCTCATGCGTCACTGCTGCTATTTCATAGTTTGTGACTGCAGTGAGCTCTGCTGTTCCACCGTCATGTGGCACACTGAAGCCTGGGAGCATTATTTGGGTGGTGCAACATGTGAAAGATCGGGAAATCAGTGGCACCTGGGTGGCTCAGTCATTAAGCATCTGCCTTTGGCTCAGGTCATGATCCCAGGTCCTGGGATTGAGCCCCGCATCCGGCTCCCTGCTCCACGGGAAGCCTGCTTCTCCCTCTCCCTCTCCCCCTGCTTGTGTTCCTTCTCTCGCTGTGTCTCTCTCTGTCAGATAAATAAATAAAATCTTAAAAAAAAAAAAAAAGATCTCGGAATCAATACCTCTGAAGCTTTCCTAGAAACACAACCCGCACCCTGGTGCGTCTGGGGTGGTCACATCCATCCTGGGATTGCTGATGCATATAGGAAGTGGGCCCCACTGTTCTGCACTAGGTAGTAAGGAGTGAACTGAACCAAATTCCTGTCCTCATGGAGCCTGTATCGCAGTCGGTGATTAAACCAGCAAACCCTCAGCTGTATGACTGGGGAGGGGGCCCTGCATCCGTGCACCTGAGCTGGCTCGTGTCCAGACACCACGGGGCTGGCGGCTGACGGGCAGTTGGTCTGACTACTCTGGGCTGGGCTGGGCTGGCCAGAATTCCAACCTTGTAAGGGCAGGACACATGTGGGCACGTCAGGAAGTGCTGTGATCGAGACTTTCTTATTTCAGAATACAGTTTTAACAATGCAGAATAGAGTTTTTACAATGCATTTAAAAATGATGTTTTTCACAATAACATAGCCTCCCAATAATGTGACCCCTTAATAATTTTGGAACTTATTTATTAGTATTACAGTGTTTTACTAAATAATGTCGCTGAAGAAGAGTGTTATAATGAAGAAACAGATACAAGGTTAGAAAATAATGTTAGGGGGTGTCTGGGTAGCTCAGTCAGTTAAGTGTCTGCCTTCGGCTCAGGTCATGATCCCAGGGTCCTGGGATCAAGCCCCACATTGGGCTCCCTGCTCAGTGGGCAGTCTGCTTCTCCCTCTCCCTCTGCCCCTCCTCCCTCTCGTGTGCTCTCTCTCACTTTCTCTCAAATAAATAAAATCTTTTAAAAAGAAAAAAAAAAAAGAAAGTGATGTTAGGGGGTTCCTAATTTTAATAAGATGACCAGAAATGACCCCTTTGGAAAGGTGACATTTGAACAGACAGATGAACACCCAGGGTAGCAAACCAGGGGTAAAGAGTATTTGGAAGGTAGAACCAACAGGATTTCCTAATGCAGTTAAGGTTAAGAATAATAGCAAAATTTTCAAAAATTTAAACTATCATTTGAACTTTCAGCATCTGTTAGATAGTTTTAAGTATCTATTAATTTTGGCCAATAATATGTTGACAGTATTAAACTTTATGATTAATACACTTAAAATAAAAAAAAAAATCTGTCTTTCTAAAATCTTTTGGGGCTTCTGTCCCTGACTTGAATCTATCAGCCAACGTTAAGAGGCAGCAAATTGCTAGAGTCAATATTTCTTAGCCTATTTAAAAGGAGGACACCTTATTATTCTTATTATTTTTTTATACTTAACATTGTTTTAAACTGTATGAAGAAATATTGTGATTTAAATTAAGTGAATTGCAATAACATATTCTAATAATTTTATGATAACAGCCTATGCTGGAATATAGAAGGTCAGGGATAAGAATAGATTCCTGCCTCTGAATATCCCTCTTAGCTGACTTAGGAAAGCCCATCTAAAAATTTAATATGGTGGTAGTCTGCCAAGTAAACATTCTTCAGAAAATTGCTAAATAAGCTTATTTTTCTCTCTGAAGCCAATTTTAGAGCTTAGTGTTTCAAAAAATCTGGATTTGGTTTTATGAAGGTGTTATTATTGTTATTAGTATGATGCTACTCTCCGCTCCATATGCCATTACTCTTCCAGTCAGTGTAGGGTAGACTAGTGTGGTAAGATCTCTGCCTCCTGAGACATTGTCCCTTTCTCTTTGATCTGGATGCTCCTAATACTTTGCATGTCTTTTATAGTTTTTATTTATTTGTACCCAGTTTTTATTTATTTATATTTTTATTTATTTGTGTGTCAAAGTTAATACACACAAACACACACATACATCTCAACTTGAGCTTTGTGAACATTGAAAATAGGTGTAATTCACCTTTTTATTCCTCAACCCCACATGAAGACATTATTGTCCCGTGGTAAATAGTATGGTCTTTCATGCAGCTGGACAGAGGTGCACAGCTTAGTTTTGCTCTTACTGGCCACCAGAGTGATTTGAAACAATTTTCTCAAGCCTCAATTTTTGTTATATTTTTTAAACATATACTATGATTGTAAAAAATAAATAAAATAAGGCATTAATAAGAATAGAGATTTGTATGTAATGGATACTTAGTAAGTATCAACTATTATTGATCTGCTTGAAAAAAGTGATGAATAAATAAATGTTTGACCACAAAAGACCCCAAATAGCCAAAGCAATCTTGAAAAGGAACAACAAAGCTGGAGGCATCACAATTCCAGACTTCCAGTTATATTACAAAGCTGTAGTAATCAAGAAAGTATTGTACTGGCACAAAATAGATATGTAAATCAATGGGACAGAACAGAAGACCCAGAAATAAACCCACAATTATATGGTCTATTAATCTTTGACAAAGCAGGAAAAAATATATAATGGGAAAAAGACAGTCTCTTCAACAAATGGTGTTGGGAAAATAGGACAGCCACATGCAAAAGAATGACACTGGACCATTTCCTTACACCATACACAAAAGTAAATTCAAAATGGATTAAGAACCTAAATGTGAGAAACCATAAAATCTGAAATGATAAAAATACCAGAAGAGAGCACAGGCAGTAAGGTCTCTGACATCAGCTATAAGAACATCTTTCTAGATATGTCTCCTGAGGTAAAGGAAACAAAAGCAAAAATAAGCTCTTGGGACTTTATCAAAATGTAAACCTTCTGCATAACAAACAATCAGAAAAACTATAAGACAACCTACGGAATGGAAGAAGATATTTGCAGATGACATATCTGGTAAAGGGTTAGTATCCAAAATATGTAAAGAACTTATACAACTCAACACCAGAACACCCCACAAATAATCCAGTTAAAAATGGGCAGAAGACATGAACAGACATTTTTCCAAAGAAGACATCCGGATGGCCAACAGACACATGAAATGCTCCTCAACATCACTCATCATCAGGGAAATGTAAATCAAAACTACAATGACATATCACCTCACAACTGTCAGAATGGCTAAAATAAAAAATGCAAGAAACAACAGGTGTCAGTGAGGATGCAGAGAAAGGGGAACCCTCGTGCACTGTTGGTAGGAATGCAAGCTGGTGCAGTTACTGTGGAAAACAGTATGGAGGTTTCTCAAAGAATTAAAAATAGAACTACCATGTGATCCAGTAATCACACTACTGGTATTTACCCAAAGAATACAAAAATACTAATTCGAAGGGATAGATGTGCCCCTGTGTTTATTGCAGCATTATTCCAAGTTATGGAAGCAGCCCAAGTGTCCATCAACAGATGAATGGATAAAGAAGAAGTCATGTATATACACGATGGAATATTACTCAGCCATCAAAAAGAATGAAATCTTGCCATTCGTGACAACATGGATGGACCTAGAGGGTATTACGTTGAGCAAAATAAGTCAGTCAGAGAAAGACAAATGCCATATGATTTCACTCACATGTGGGATTTAAGAAAAAAAAAAAAAAGTCAACCCCCAAACAGAGTCTTAACTATACAGAACAAACAGATGTTACCAGACGGGAGGTGGGCAGGGGGATGGGTTAAGTGGGTGAAGGGTTTGAAGGAGGGCACTTACTGTGATGAACACGGGATGGTGTATGGAAGTGTTGAATCACTGTATTGTATACTGGCAACTAATATAACACTATATGATAGCTACACTGGAATTAAAAATGAAGTGAAATGAAATAAAAATATTTGATAATTTACTTAAGAAACAGCACATTGATTTTTCTTCCCTGCTACTGGAAGAAACAGAACAGTGGATATGGAATTATTAATCAAATATTTTTGTGTTTAATGAAACCTCCATTTTCAGGTCCATCTCCAATCAGGGTTATTTTTACCTGCAGCAATATAGTTTAGTTTGTATTGTAAAAACTGTTCTATATGAATACAAGCTCAACTTGTATTACTTGTAAGAATTTAGGAAATATACTCAAACTCTCTGTTTCAAGATATTCTAATCTGTATTTTCTTCATAATTGAATGAGATACTTTATATCACCAGTGTCCATGGGTCCAGCCTTTTATTAAAGGCAACATTCTCATTGCTGAGATTGTAGTGGTTTCATGGTCTTTTTGGTAGAGAAGAGAGTGGATGCTTTGGGAAATGATTT
Source organism: Mirounga angustirostris (assembly GCF_029215605.1). Taxonomy (NCBI): domain Eukaryota; kingdom Metazoa; phylum Chordata; class Mammalia; order Carnivora; family Phocidae; genus Mirounga; species Mirounga angustirostris. The sequence continues at coordinate 71,224,292 of NW_026991714.1, forward strand.
TTCTGTGTTACGTTGTTTCCAAATCTACCCTAGATATGTTGCTATCTCTTGAGACTTTGGATTTATTTCTTTCAGGGAGTATGCAAACAGCTGTATTAGGTCAGAATTCCATTCTCGTTGATGGTCAGGAAACACAAATTGCAGTAACTCCATCAGTCTGAATCAACAGTGTTTCATCTACGTCACAGATGAGTCACAGAAAGAAAACAGCTCCCAACTAGTGGGGGTATTCTTTATTTGCATTAATCAGGACTTAGCCATATTTTCATATTGCTGCTTTAGGCACCTGAATTAGGACATTCCACTGGAACATTATATGATTAGGTCTTTGTAACAGGGATCGTAGAGGACTTATATATAAGAGAACTCCAACAACAGTACATCTGAGATTAAGCATTTCTCAAGATAATTTTATCCATCTCGCAATAACATTCTCTTTAAATAGAGAAAATTTGGTGATTTGTCGATAAATCTTTATTGTATTTATAAAACTCTGAGTCAAAACACTCCTTCAGGTGTGCAGTCTCCTTTTCTTCCTGTATATGTTGAATTCTGCCCATTATTAGAGTCATGGTTCTGGTAACCATTTTATCATAAAGAGATAAATCAGAACTGTGATTCTAAAGATCTACCTTCCAAATAACATAGCAGTAAAATACATAAAATGTAAATTGAAGTTAAAAACTTTAGAAGAAATAAGAAAACATAATAATAGAAAAACTTGATTTATAGTTCTCAACATTTCTCTTTTAAGTAGAAAGCATAATTAGCACCATAGATAAATCTGAAAAAGATAATTAATTTGGAATATAAACAAATAGATACATGCTTTCAACGGGGTGCCTCCCAAAGCACATACTCAATAACTATTTGATACAGTTAGTTTACTTCAAAAGTTATTCCAAGAAGTACAAGGAGAGGGGAAAGGAGATCCAGGATGGAGAGAAACAGAACAGTCCTTTCAGCTACCACTGTGGGTGTGTAACATTCAGGTCCATCAAGGACACTCAGAAAATGTGAAGTAGCCAGAGGACAGAGAACCTGGACATGGACCCACCAGTCTCCTTCCATATTGGTTGTGGGTCACACCCCTAGGCCCCGGAGCTGAAACTCGTCTCATTTTTAGTTTGGGCTTGTTCAAGCAAGAACAGAGCAAGACCCTCTGACTATAGGATGAGCACCCAGGCAAATAAGAGAAACAAAGTTTGAGGTAGAAACTCTGAATTTGAGGGAAATTGTCTCTCAGAGCTACAAGTCAACTCACAGGTCAGCCAAGGAGGAGGGCATCAAGCTTCCTTTGCAAGAGTAAATTCTTCAATTCAAATAATAATAATTAATAATAATAATGCAGCTGTTTTTCATGTGTCCACAAACTAATTACCAAACAGTAACAAATAGCAGAGGAAAAGGAATCCAAAGTAGAAAGAGAGAAAATGGAAATTCCCTCTTACATGTTGGCATGCTGGGGAATGACCTGGAGACCTTGGAAAGCATGGATTTCTGGGCCCCATGCACAGAAATGCTGGTTCTAGAGGCCTAGGGTGGAGCCCATAGATGTGTAGCTCTAGCAGGTTCCCGGGTAATGCTCATGACGCGGGTTATGGAACCATATTTTGAGTAGCACTGAGGCAGATCCTGTTTTCTGAACATAACTGCATTCTAACAAAAAAAGTTAATAATACAAGTAAATTGCAAAACAAAACACAAAAGAGAACCACTTTGAAGAAAGCAAAAAATGCTTTCAGAACATCCCTTGGGTTAAACAGTCATCACTGAATCCCAGAAGCAGAGACAGTGAAAACATGACAGTCAGTACCTGGGGGATGCAGCTGAAGCAACATAAAAGATGAGTCTTAAAAACTTACATTATTAACCAAAGAACAAGAGAAAACTAAGAGGATTTAGCATTCTACCAAATGAATTACGAGAGAATCCACCAAACAAATCTAGAAAAATAGGATAAACATGAATAAAAATAAAAAGAATAAATACAAATATAATTAATATAAAAGAAAAATATAGAACTGGTAATCAAATATAAGAGATTTTTCAAAAATCATATTAAATGAACAACTACTTAGACTCATAAAGGGTGCAATGAGAAGCTGCAAGCACATCATGAGCCGTGGGTGGGAGGATGGATGTAGGAATAATCAGAGATACTCCCGTGTCAGTAAGAACAAGCGGAATCTTTGTGCCCTGAGTGCAGTTTTAGGAATTACTTCTGAGACTGACCTGAGTTAGAGTAACAAAGTCAAAACCAGCAAAGAGGTTAAGAGGTTGATCTAAGAACCATCTCCTACAGAGCAGCAAACCCGGATGGTGTAGAAAGCAAAACTTGCTATTTAATATGCCCCATGCACAGAAAAAGAAGAAACACTACCGATTTTTTTTTTCACAAAACCAGCATTGAACTTATAGTAACATGTTCCAAAGATCATTAGACACACACACACACACACACACACACAGTCTTATTCATATCACCAGCACATGCATGTTCAAGCAGCCACGATCCAGTTAGGGAGTAGGAGACATGGCTGATTGTTTTACTCTAGTTTGATATTAAGGCATCTATGCATGGATGGATGTACTCATAGGTCAATGGAAGAAAAAAGCCATATTTTCTAGGTGGCACATTTTTAGTATACCAAAAGAATCATGAAAGCTCAATATTTTTGCAAAACAAATAGAGGTGTATTTCCTTAACATATGCATATAGATGCTGCGATATTCGTGGGAGTGAGTACAGTATGCCTGTGTTTCTGCATGTGAATTGCAGGTCGATCAGTCTTAGCCAGGCATGGATGGTATTTGGTAGCATGGGCACATCTCCCCCTGTGATGACAGTGGGGTCCTGGGAAATGATTGAATTATGATCTGTCTTAAAGTGAGAGGTAACAGAATGTGCTGTGTGTGGAGTGTGAATGGAAGGGAAACAATGAGTAGTTGCTTGGCCTGAGTTGTTAAACTCAAGGTTAAAGTGCAGTTTCTTTTAGCTGAAATGGGTTAGCCCGTGTGAAAGGGGTACGTCAGAAGCTCAGGTTGGGGCACATTCATTTAAAATAGCTGGAAAACAGTGAATCGTGGATCACTACATCAAAAACTAATGATGTATGGTGACTAACATAACAAACAAATTAAATTAAATTAAAAAAAAAGAAAAAAAATAGCTGGTCCATATACAGGCAGAGCCGCTGGGTCGTCAGTGGTTTCCAGAGTTCTGGATTTGGGGCTGGGCCAGCCTGGAATTTTGCACGTGGAAGTCAACAGCACATGAACCATGTATTTTCTAAAAAATACCAAGGTGCTCACAGTATGAGGAAATGGGAACAATAGAAACGGAAAGGGAGAGAGAAGATGGAGCAGGGCAATCCAGTGACTGCTGGAGAGTCCAGAGTACTCATCTGGTAATTAGAGATCCTGGATTTGGGTGAAAACAGTTGTCCTTTTCTTCAGCCACATTCAGCTGAGCAGGTGCAGGCCTGGACATAGCCAGGATCTGATTTCACCCACCATGGCAGTGACAAGCTGCAGCAAAGATGTGCTCTTTCAAAGCATCTAGAACAGTGCCTGTCACATGGAAGATGCTCAATATGAATTTATTGAATTAATGAATGTGTGTTTACATAATGTCTCCTCTCTCAAATCATTATCTGGTCCCAGAACAAAACAGCTCACAAAATGTAAAATCAAGGGAAGAGAACACATCTTCTGTCTTAACTTTGATATCAGATTTCTTCCAGTTAAAGTAAAAAACCCAGTAAATTAAAAAAAAAAAAACACTTAAAAAGAATGTATTTTTTTCTGTATGAATATACTGTTGAATAACTTAAAATATAGTAAAGAATTAAAATGTCCTTAAATTAGTAAGTTCATTGGCAATATCATTGACACCTAAAGTGAATAACTTTACAAAGTGTAATCCAATATAAATTAAAAAAAACCTTTAAAAATATTAATATGGATATGAACTCTCTCAGAGTGAACTTAATCAGCCATGTTTAATGATATATGATTAGTATAAAATATTCCTAGATTATATGACCCTACCAAATTCTACATAATATAGTCTCTTCATTTGAAGATGTCGGTCCCTAATAAATTATGTTCAATGCAGCCCTAGCAAATTAACAATACTTTTATACTCATTAAAATTAAATGAAAGTTGATTATATAAACTTAGTCATGAAACTTTCAGGGGAAAAAAAAAGAGTAGTGAGTGAGACCTAGGGGAAGACCTACTGTTAAGGTTTAGTAATCAAACAGCATAATTATAGACAGATTACCTGTGTAAAATAAATAGCATGAAGAAATTATACAGAATTCTGTTCCTATATCAAGCTAACAATGAGTCAGTTAATGAATAGTGTGGACACAAACACACTTAACTATTTGGAGAAAAGGGGAGAAGTTGGATTCACCTGCTGTCTTAAACCAAAATATATTCTAGACTGATCAACAAATTAATGTGTTTTTTTTTTAAGATTTTACTCAATGTGGGGTTCAAACTCATGACCCCGAGATCAGAAGTCATATGTTCTACCAAATGAACCAGCCAGACACCCCAACAAATTAATATTTTTAAAAAGTGGAAAAAATAAAGCCATGAAACATCAATAAAGTACTTTAATATAATTAATATCATAATTTTAATATTTTATTTTATATATCAGCTTTTCTAAGCATAGCATTATTGCCACAATGCATGAATAAAATTTTAAAATATGAGCAAATGAAAATTAACAACTTGGGGGAAAATAGTTGTTGCAGTATGACAAAGGACTAATATTCATAAGTATATTATTTTGCAAATTAAGCAGTAAAAAGACCACCTCAGATGTAAAAACAGAAACCTTGAAAACTTCGAACTTCACAAAGAAATCTGTATGAAGATGATAAAATGCACAGCTGTAATTTTTAGAGGGAAAATTAGGATATAAGTTAAATTTCATCAACGGGAAATAATTATATATGATATAGCAATGTTGACTAATATTCAGCATCAATATAAAATAAGAAAGCATATCTATGTGGATTGTAACAAAAATGATTCTATTATACTGGTTAGGTATAAAATAGGACAGAGGCGCCTGGGTGGCTCAGTCATTAAGCTTCTGCCTTCGGCTCAGGTCATGGTCCCAAGGTCCTATGATGGAGTCCCACATCGGGCTCCTTGCTCAGTGGGAAGCCTGCTTCTCCCTCTCCCGCTCCCCCTGCTTGTGTTCCCTCTCTCGCTGTCTCTCTGTCAAAAAATAAATAAAAATCTTTAAAAAAATAAAAATAAAAAACAGGACAAATGTCTTAATCTACTTACATAAAAATGGTGATGTTATGTATTCGTATATAAGTACTTAAGCATATATGTATATACATATATATTTCTAAATGATTAAGTTATAAAGACCTGTGGAAGATAATTATGAAGCAAATTGTTGCATGCTAATTCACTAGAAGAAAAATTATATATATTGTAATACCTAAATGTGGCAAAACCAGGTAAGTGCAAATTTTCGATACAGGTGCTTTCATGCTCATTTCTTTCAAGCGGCTGTAAGACGTTCCCTTCCCTCTGGTCATGTCATGCACAACCCACACTTCTTCTGCCTCTAGACTGTAATCCTCACATGGCTCCATTTTAGTTTTCTCCTTCATTGTGCCTTTTTTTTTTCATTCCTATGGTGACAACTTAAAAAATTAATTTGATTCCAATTTATCAAGGTTAAAATTCTGAACTGTTTTGATTCACTATCATAGTTGATGAATATAAAGCTAACGTTGATAACAAGAAAGGACTCAAAGCATAATTCCCCGCACTTTTGAAGAGTTAATTAGGTGACAGTCTGTGAAAATAAGAGATAATTATGATTTTTCTCTTGCTTCAAAGCTGGAGATGGTTTTTGCTTACATTTGAGCAGGTGAAGCCCGCACAGGCTGTTAGTACATCCACTGGCTTGATTCCTGTCTATAGAATCTCTAATGAAATCCAAACACCTTTAGAAATAGGCATTTTATTATTTTGTCACTAAAGACTAACCCCTGGGCAAAATCTGTAGTAGAGGATAACAATGAACAGGTTTTGGAAAATGCTTCACTTGCGTTGTTTAGATATTTGATTACATTCTAGTAGGAAAATAAAATGTATTTCCATTTTAAAATTAAGATAAATTCCACAGCCTTATGTTTTACAGCAGGGAACATGCCTCAAAGTACTTTTCACGGTTCAGTTTCTTGTACACAAAGCAATTTAAACATAGTGACCTTTCCCTGGAAGGAGCCAGAAGCTGAAGCTCTGCTCAGGAATTACCTTGTAGCATAAAATTCCAATCCAAGTTTAGATTATGCTTAAAAGGAAATGGAGATATTTAAATTCCATTGCCTTCTGGGGTCTGATGTCTTGAGCACATTGACTAGGCAGAACCATCTGGATTCTGTTTGGCGACTTTCTAGGGTTGATTTTAGCATTTTTTTACAAAGCTCATTCTCAAGACCCAAATTATTTACACATCATCTATTCCTGATGATTTTTTTTTCTATTTTTGAGAAACTGCTTCTTTAATAACTGACTTCTGACACTTAACAAATACCCACATTTATAGGTTGAGGAAATAATTTTCTCAGTTGAGAAACTGCCAGTAGGTGGATGGAAAGTGGGCCTGAAAAACTCATTTATTTTTAATTCTGAGTGAAACCTGTTGCTCTTTTTCTGGTTACTTCATTTACTTTTGCTAACTATGAGAGGTCATGGATAGAGGATGTATTTATTTGCAGAAGACATTCATGAATTTATTTTTATAAAAATGAGTTTGTTTCCATGTGTAAATATATATGCATATTTCTAAACAATTTGCTCAGAAAACTGGACAATCTAGGCAAGTGTATGCTTTCTCATAGCATTAAAATAAATTTTGAAATTTTCTATTTTCTATTTCAAATTTCATCACAGTCCAGATTTATGGAAGATTTTTATATGTGAGGCCAGATTCTTACTTCGCTTAGAAATCTGTGTTGGGAGCTCTGCTGCTTTGGAAAGACTGAGGATGTCTGACTTCCAGGCTTGGCCGGCTTTCCTTCTGTCCTCCTCCCCTTCAAACCTGTCTCTCTGACAGCCGGTCCTCTGTGTCCCAGTGTTGCCCCCGGTTCACAAACCCCGCTGGTTCCAGCCCGCCTTCCCCCCTCTTCTCCTGTCGGGGGAAGACTTGGACATTGTCCCAGCTGCAGATCCAGTCTTCTGTTGAGAACCTGGGACATAACTCTCCGTAAGCCAGGAACTCTGTCTTTGAGGACACGCTCAGTCCCTAGAAGAGATGGGCTCCCCAGTCAATAGACTCCAGTGACACGGGAGTGACAGGTGGAGTGTGTTCTGAGGGCAGCACACAGAGCGCTGACCCTGGGCGGCCGGGGAGGCGACCGGCCATGTGGTGTGGATGAGGATGGGGAGAGCACAGCTGGGGAGGCGGGCTGCTTGCTCCCCAGGAATCAGGGGTGCGACCCTGGGGCACTTGGATAAGACACTTGGTGAAGACTGCTTCTAGGACAAGCCACCAGCGAGAAGTCCAGGAGGATGAGTGGACAGAGTCCGGGGAGAGTGGGGACCGCTTGCTCCTTCCCCCGTTATATTCTCTTCCGGGTGACTTCAGCTCCTCCCTGGACCTTCCACGGCCATCTGGACCTGCACGAGCGGCCTTTCCATGCCAGACACTTGCCTTGAGCCCTCACTCTCCAGTATTCTATTTCCTAGTTTTATCTTACTTCCACTAGGAATCAACCCTATCCCTGAGCGCGTCTTTAATAATTTATTCCTCATCTCAGAGATGGTAATTATCACCACATACATTCTGTGAGAAGTTCATTCCTGTGGGTCCTTCAGCAGCGTTTACTGTGTAGCTCGAGTGACAGGTGGTACGGTTACTCCCCATCCGGCGTCCTCACCTCTGACGAGGCGTGAAGCCCCTTGAACGCGGGGTTATGGCTGTGGCGGGCATGATCTTGATAGAAAAGCTAGGCCAGAATAGAGAGGTGATGGACGCTCGGTAAGGTTAATTGATGCTAATTAACCTGACTAGTACGGTTTCATTTTCACTTTTCACACATGGAGTACTTTTTTGGTTGATTTTCATTGTTTTAGTCATGTTTAGAGTTTCCTGGAGCTACATGATTCTAAATAGGAAAAACCATTAACCGGCATGGATTTCGCATCATCTTAACTTCACTTGCACATAACACAGGTGCTCTGACGGAGCGTTCTGTGTTGCGATAACACACCGATGTCGGAGAATGATTTGGGGTGTTTTCCCACCGGCACTGAAAGCGATGTGAAGTTGTGCAGGAAGTCTGTGAGCCTGAGCAGCGTCTGAGCTGAGAGCTCTGATATGTGGTGGGCAGCACCCTTCTAATTATTTCTAGACCCCCCCTTTATTCCCTGCAAAGCTGGTTTCCAACTCTAGATGGAGTTCACCTGGGGAGTCACCTGGGGAGCTTTTGGATTCTGACAAATGGAGAGGGGCTGGCATGAGTGAGTTTTCTGACCCTGGTTGCAGGGGGGTCTGAGGGCCCTGGCACCGCACACCATCACCTCCCCCTCACCCCGATGATGCAGTGCACCTGTGATTGACCCGGTTGCCCTGGGAATGGCACTATGGGCTTAAAAAGGCCCCGCAGGCCTCCAGTTCCAGGAGGACCGCGTTCCTGCCCCCAGCTGCCTGTTGGCTCGGACGGTGGTGTGTATGCTCCCCTGGGTCACCGGCTGGCTCGACCGCCCCACGGTAGGTGAGTCACCTGCTGACATTATACGTCTTTCCATGTATAAGGGTGACCCTTGAGCATTGTGGGGTTGGGGGCACCGGCCCTCATGCTGTCGAAAATCCACAGAGAGCGTTTGGCTCCCCAAAACTTAACTACGAGCCTTGACTAAAAGCCTTACTGATAGTGTGAACTGTCAGTTAACACATGGTTTGTATGTTCCATGTATTATATTCTATATTCTCATAATTAAGCTAGAGAAAATGCTATTAAGAAAATCATAAGGAAGGGAAAATGGATTTAGTGTAGTGTATTTATAAAAAAAAAAAAAAATGGGTGTGTTTGTGGACGTGTGCATTTCAAGCCCGCGTTGTTGGAGGGTCGACACAGGCCCACGCACGTCCTGTTGGTTTTGTCTCTCTGGAGAACGCGGACTAACACCCAGCTTTATCTTTAAGCCTCAGAACCCAACCTACAGGAAAGCAGACTAAAGGCCGGCAGAAAGAGTCGCTTATCCGGGTCACACAGCTAATTAAAACTCCTGTTGGTTGTTTAAACCCACGTCTGCCTGACCCTGCAGACAGAACTGTTCGCAACCCTTTCTGGGCAGCGGTGCGGGGCAGGCTAAAACCCGACAGACTTCTATGGCACCGGTCGTGTTCCTAGGATGTAATCAAAGTGCTCAGGCCCACAGGAGGGTTTGGCTCTACCCCAGTCTCTTGTTGAGAGGAACAGACCCTTCAGTGTATCTTTCTCGATAGGAAACACCACACGATTTTTTTTTAAAGACTTTATTTGAGGGAGCGTGAACAAGAGTAAGCAGGGAGAGAGGCAGAGGCGGAGAGAGAGGGAGAAGCAGGCTCCCCACTGAGCAGGGAGCCAGATATAGGACCCCTGTTCCAGGATCCTGGGATCATAACCTGAGCCAAAGGCAGACACTCAACAGACTGAACCACCCGGGTGCCCCTAAAACGTCACGCATTTTTTTAATGACAACATTATCAATTACTGCTAATTCTAACTTACAAACTGAAAAACCCGAAGGTTGGAATACTTAAAATGAACAAAATGCTTGAATACAAAGGAGTGCCTTTGAACTGAGAGATTTATGCAAGCACACTTTCAGTATGTTTACTTGCATAATGTTTGCCCCTACTTGCTATTTAGGCTATTTTTATAGCTTTGGAGCAGACGTGAAGCCGTGTCTGGCCACCTCGGGAGTAGGGGTGAACTCTGTGAGTCTCGCTTCCCCCAGGCGGACCCAGAACCTCTTTCTTGCCGTCTGTTACTCAGGTGATCTGGGGCATCTACTTCCCTTTTTTCCCCCTCACTGTTTTCCCCATTCCTGCCATCCAGAACAGCATTTACATTTTTATTAAACTGCAAGATAACAATAAAAACCTAAAAGCCCTTTAGAGGAAAAAAAAATGCTTAATCATAACAGCATTGTACAACGTATTCATCCTTCTGAGGTTTCTCAGCATCCATGTTTGGGTGCATGTTTATAAATGCATACTTTCCTTGTAATTATAAAGCCATGAAACCCATCTCTAGGTTGAAGCAGTGGACTGCAGGCTCATTCCTTGCTCCTCTCTTAAAAACTTAACAGCGCGGTCTCCGCTAAAAATGAGTTGATAAAGTAAGGGATGTTCTGAGGATCACAACACTTATATTCCTATCTTCTGTGGATTTTTGAAGCTGAGAACCTGTTTGTGTACGTACACACAAACAATGGCTCTCTCACTTTTTTGTCCTATGCATTTCTTCTGGGGAGTTTTGTGTAATTCCCTCCATGCTCTTAGTGATTAGCATGTTACCCTTGAACACGGATGGATCCAGCCCTCAGTAGAGCAAGTCTTCTGTTTAGGCCTCAGTCTTCTCCACCCCAGCTGGACCAGAATACATATTATCCTGTGATCAATATTGACAGGATGATAAACAGGTGGATTTCCTACCATTGTAACTCGACTCACTCTAGTATGTGAAATTTGAAGTCTGAGTACCTTGCTTTGTTTACATTTGTTCTAGAAAATAGGGCTGGTACATTCATTCTGAAATTACTGAATTGTACTTCAGGTTATTGCTGATTTTTCTGCTTTGTTTTTTGGGGTTCTTTTTTGTTTGCTGTTGCTATTGGGTACTGACCCTTCCTACATTGTGTTTTCAGTTGCTTTTACCACTTATCTTTGCTCACGTGCAGAGAGATGCAGGTGATAGGTGTGCAGTCAGGATTTTGCCTGAGATCAACACTTACTACATAAGACATCCACATGTGCCATTGGAAAAAAGTCCTCTACAAATTTCTCTTTATTTAAAACAAGCTCATTAAGGAAAAATAATAAACTTATGATCCTACAGCTATTGCAGATTTAGTATATCCTATATTTCTTACATAGAGTTGGCAAACTTAGCAAACTTAAAGGTTTATTACATCTGTCGAAGCCTAAGGAACAAATATGTTGGTTAAAGCAGATTTTGCATTGATCGCAGAAGATGACAGGTGTAATTGAGCCCAGACAAATGACAAAGTAATACTGGGGTTAGGATTGAACAGGTGCTGTGCATTTAGCAGCAGGACCCGTAACAAGCACTTCTAACCTCACGGTGTCCTATACATTTTCATACTGGTTAGCAGTCTGAGAGGACAATATTACTGATTGAGATCGATTATGAATGCCTTAAAGCAACAATGGAAATGTTGACAAGCTTTGCCATGTTTGGAAGAATTTCTAAATTTCTGGCCAGTAAAAAAATTCTTAGAGTCTATCTTTTTGTTACTTTCTAGAATGAAATTTGTTTTACTTGTCCACTGTATGTTGTGATGTATCATAGGAAAAAATACCAAAGGGCTTGTGGTTTATTGGTTATCAGTCTCCTTGAAATAAGAGCAGAGTGGGAGTTATAATCCTAGCTTGGGCATATAAGCGAGCACATCCCAAGGATATGAACACATGTCACAAATTATTACATCAGTTGTGTTTGAAGATGTTTTATGCCCATAAGAATGCCTTCTACTCAGCAAGTCTTGAGTTAGCGAAGTGGTTCTGCGTGTGGAGGTGTATTTATGTAAGTCAATATATATTTACCCTTGTCGCATAGATTCAGTGAAAGAACCATCTCTTCAGACCTAAAGATGGTAGATCTGGTCATTTGGGGTGACTAAATTTTCTGAAGTTGGCCGTGGCATAGTGATCTTTACATGGTAAGACAACTTCATTAAAAACAGAAACCTCACCTGAGACACTCTTCTGGGTTTGGTTATTTTGGCATGGACTAATATTTGTTATGTCTAAGTGAGAATTAAAATAGACCAAGAAATAGGTCCCAGGAATCAAAATAAGTATTTGGGTGTTGTCATATTAAAAATTGTAAAGCCTTGGTCCTTGTTCCTTCAGTGTTGTCCTATAAAGTCAATAGGCAACTTAAAACTTTAGGGTGTTTGATACCTCTTGGTGAATGTTAATTATATAGGATTTTATTATATAATTTTATTTTTTTATTTTTTTAAAGATTTTATTTACATATTTGACAGAGAGAGACACAGCAAGAGAGGGAACACAAGCAGGAGGAGTGGGAGAGGGAGAAGCAGGCTTCCTGCTGAGCAGGGAGCCTGATGCGGGGCTCGATCCCAGGATCCTGAGATCATGACCTGAGCCGAAGGCAGACGCTTCATGACTGAGCCACCCAGGTGCCCTATTATATAATTTTAAAATGAGCCCCAGAAGTCAGTTAAAAATGAAAGCAACATGATGTGCCTCCTAAGGACAATAGGAAATACACAATAAAATCTATAAAAAAAATCCAAAAGAGAATTCCCTAGATCTCAGCATAATTTAAAGGATTATAAGGGATAGAGCAACATTTTAGAACCTCTGGCTGTGGACGTCTGTCTTGGCTAAGACAGCACTAAGGACTACATCTGAAGCAGGCTGCTGCTCTGAGAGTGAGCGGACCGTGGCACAGACAGATGGACCACACAGTGGGGCATGCCCATGCAGGTGAAGGCAGAGACCTTCGGAGTGCCACCGCCTTGATCCAGTTGCTTACTGATCGGTGTGTGTATCTGGGGAGACCGTCTGAACCCAGACGATCAGAGAGAATAGTTCCTGGGGCTCAGAGGGCTGAGCACGGGGACGGTCCATGACAAACATGCTGGCAACTTTGCAGAATGCTCTTACCTCTGCAGGGAGAGAGAATTGGACCAGGATGAGCACCCCATGGGTCCTGCCTACCACATTTAAGCCATGGAAGTATCAACATGTTTGCAAGTAACAACAGTGTTCCCCATCAGAGTTCAGAATTATTAGAATACAAACATGCAAAACACCCAACGAGGTAAAATACACAATGTCTGGCATTCAATCTAAGGTAGGCCGGAGAAAACACAGGTGAACATGACCCATAATGTAGTGGTAAATCACACAACTGAAACCAGCCCAGGGCTGACTCAGATGTTAATAGTAGCAAACAAACCTACTAAGGCATTTATCATAACCATCCCATGTGTCACAAATAAGTAGACATGACATCTATTTAAAGTACCAAAATTGAACTTCTGAATATGAAAACTGCATAAATTAGCCAAAGAAAACATTAATGCATTGAAGTATTCTCAACAAAACCTGTCCAGGATGAAACTCCTCCATGGTAGGCATCCCCTTCCAGAATTCTTCCTGCAGTCTGCTCCCTACCACTGCACTAAATGTGCTTCCAGATGTCCCCAAAATCTCTCCTCATCATCACTATGGATCACTTTTTCTAGAGCACTTTAAAGATCTTCTGTTTTGTTTTGTTGTTTTGTTAGAAACCATCTCTTGTCTACAAGTGACTCCATTTTCCTGGTTTTTATTTTCCCCTCTGTAGCATTTCCTTCCTGTTCCACCGTTACTTACGTTTTGCAGGATTCCATGCTGATCTTCCTGCTCTTCTCGTGACTGTTCTGTCTGGGTTACATTATACAGTGTCACTGTCATGTGCACCGGCCATGTGTCTGCCCCCTGAACTTTCCCCCAGTGTCTTTGTTCTTCCGCCTCCTGTTTCCACGTGTACAGCCACGTGAGTGCGTCCCCGTGGACATGCCCACTGTACCTTTCAGACCTCCAACTCCCCAGCATCCGACCATCTGCTTAAACTTTGCTATCTTCCTCTTCCAGCCAAGAATCCTGGAGTCTTTCTAGTCCACCAGTCCAGTCTCTCTTTAGTTCGTCACCTTCTCCAGCCTTGTCCCCACCACCAGCTAGGAGACTCACGGCCCCTGCCTCTAATGACTCCGTGTCCAGTCTCGCTTTGCTGTGCACTCTTCTTCCCCTTCGGCTTTGCTCACAAAAACCACAGATGACACTTTACTGGTTAAAATTACTCAGATGTTCCTCATCTTTCTCGAGATAGAATTCAAACTACACTCAGGTTTAAGAGGCTGATAATTATTGGTCTGTTTAACTTTAGCCTCAGCTCTTTGCTGTCAGACCTGTACCGCAAATGCATTCAGAGAAGTAGGAGGAAACCATACTTTCCTGACTTACCTGGCTGAGGATTGAGAAGTTTACAGAAATGGAATAGCTACGTAGGTTGGCTCACCTACAGGGAAGATTTGCAGGGCCCTTTCCTTGCCCCCAGGCTGTGACCAGGCATGTAGCTGTCCTCTAGTCCCGTGGGTTCCCTGGAATTGAGAATGGAAACCAGCCCTTGCCTCAGCACTGCTCCACTCTACTTAGGTTTGTTTCATTCCTAAGAACCTAAAATAATCTCTGTACTTCCATTCATCTGGTTCTTAAACCAAACTCTGAATAGCTGTTCTGCATTCTTGTGCAAAATAGAGCAAAATCACAGAACAGCTGTTCTCAAAACCCATCTCTGCATTAAAGTTACAGTCCATATAGCCTGCAAGACTGTACTGTATGTTCTCAGTTATGAACTTTTGAAGGTGGGTATTCTACATGTGATCCCTTGAGTCTTTTACTCCGCTATCTATTGTCTGTGATTCAGTGATTCACATTTAATAAATACTTGAAAGAAGAGTGTTAATCTGCATAAAGGACTCCTTTTCTTTCTGTTCATGGTCATTTTATCCCTTACCTCCTGGTTCTCTTCTTCTTCTTTTTTTTTTTTTTTTTGAGTACAGTTGACACAGTGTTACAGTAGTTTCAGTTGTATAACAGCGTGATTCAACATCTTTCTACATCACACTGGGCTCACTGAAAGTGTAGCTACCTCTGTCACCGTAGGATGCTACAACAGTATCATTGACTCTATTATGCTGTGTCTTTCATCCCCATGCCTTACTCATTCCAAAACTGGAAGCCCCTTCGCCCCCTCCCCTCTGACAACCAGGCGTTTGTTCTGTGTCTATGGGTCTGTTTCTGCTTTGTGTGTATTCATCTGTTTTTAGATTCCACATGTAAGTGAAATCCTACGGTATTTGTCTTTCTCTGAGTTATTTTACTGAAGTGTACTACCTCCCCCTGCCCCCCCGCCCCGGTTACTTATTTCTGATTTTCAGCTTAATGATTTTACTTCTTAGGGATCTTAATCTTCCTGTTTACATTGTTCTCCCTAGAAATGCCATCTATATAGTTTGGGGTCTGAATCCTGAGATGTTGTACACACTAGGATTTCTGAATTATCTGCCTCCCAAAAGATACTAATTATATTGAATGGGGCACTAGGTTACTTTTAAGACCATGCCCTAAATTCATATTTTCCTCTAAAATCTATAAGTAGAATCATAAGACCTTTATAAACATTTTATAGATGAGGAAAGTTTTTGTTTGAAATCAAAAGGCTTCTTTACAGTAGAATCTGAGGTAAATCCTGTCACTTCATCATCATTCTGTGTTCTTGTATTCTATTCAAGTCCTCAGCAGGAGTTATGAGTGTAGATTTTTTAAGGCTTTATTGAGTTCTAGTTATGGTATATTTGAAAGAGAGGATATTGAGATTAATGATATTTAGGATTTGTGACCAAACCATGTAAAAATTTACCTTATACATAATTCCTTTAAAGCAAGCCAATGTTGGAAAATAAATGTGGGAAAGTGGATTTTTTTTATGAAATAACAAAACCAGCAAGATTTAGATTTAACCAAACACAACATTAGACACATTTAGATATGCATTCAAAGATTGCTTGTCTCAGTTGTTAAATCACTAGTAATCTAGTAAATCTTTGCTTTTTTTAATATCTAAAAAGCCCAAAAGAGATTTATGCTTCCTCCCTACTAATCTAAGAAAGTAGTTTTTCAGGTAATTTATTAATATAGTGACAAATAGTGACATTCAGTGCATACGTAGACTCCAAATGTAATTTTTCCTTTGACAATGATTTGTAGGAAATCCACTTAACTTGAATGACTAATAGGTTAACTCCAGTAGGTGATATTCTTTAATGTGTAGAGATAATCTTTGTATCAGAATAACGGTGAACAGCAAGTCACAAAGGCCATCTCTGTGACCACTTAATAACTAGGACTACTTTGCCCTCGAAAGTTGTTTTGTTTATCTTTTTTACAACCAAGTGTCCATGACCTAGGTGGTCTTAATAAATGTAGCCGGTGGGACACCTGGGTGGCTCAGTCAGTTAAATGGCTGACTTGGTTTCGGCTCAGGTCATGGTCTCAGGGTCATGAGATCAAGCCCCACATGGGGCTTCCTGTTGAGCGAGGAGTCAGCTTCAGGATTCTCCCTCTGCCCCTCCCCCTGCACGCACACTACTCTCTCATTCTCTTTCTGTAAAATCTAAAAATAAAAATAAAGGCAGCCAGCAAACAAAATTGTGGATGGATGTTGTTTGTATTTAGAGACTATAAAGTTTGATGCCTCTGGAGAGTTGCTGTGGGCCTCTTCCAAGTCCTGAGAGGTCTCATGTGATCATGTTATTTGTATTTTTAATTTGTAATATTACTGTTTCTTTTCTCAAGTACTTTTGTATCCAAATTTCTTTTCATGACTTTATTGTCCTTTATTTAAAGAGGACCCCTCCAAATAGAGTTTAGACTCCAAACCTGAGTTTATCCCTGATCATGTACATGAATTTGTGGCAAACGTGGCTATTCAGCCACATAATATCTCCTCCTCCTCTCTCAACGGCAGAACATGGATTTTATCTGGGGATGAAATGCATTTCTTTATTTTTAATTTAATTTTATTTATTTGCGAGAGCACAAGAGAAGGTAGGGTCAGAGGGAGAAGCAGGCTCCCTGCCGAGCAGGGAGCCCGATGCGGGACTCGATCCCGGGACTCTGGGATCATGACCTGAGCCAAAGGCAGTTGCTTAACCATCTGAGCCACCCAGGCGCCCGAAATGCATTTCTTTAAATCTACTTTTCAGACCTCCGTTGCTGTTGCAGGGTAGATATATAGCAGAAGCTTGTCCCAAAAACCCAAGCAAAAGTTTTCTGTGGATCCCGGGAAGTCAACGATAGAAAAGGAACTCCTCTCGTTTGTGTTCCTGCCTAGCAGTAGGTGACCGTGAGTGGGACAGATGTTTTCTTCCCATGAGGCAGCTGTGAGATTGGAGAACCCCTAAGTGGAAAGCAAGGGCATTCAGGACATTGAGCTACTATATCTATAGTGCTTATTTCCAAGCCTCTTAAGTGAATAAATAAATACCCATTTGGTTAAGCCAGTGTCGTTGGATTTCTGTTAAAAACACCATGAAATTCGATACCAATCTGGTACAAACTATTTGACCTGCTGGCTTCTCTATGTTGCAACTTTCAGTTTTCCCTTCATTTGACCGTCTAGTGCGAGATTTCAATGGCCCCAAATCAAGCAAGCTTCTTTTAACTGAATGCAGAATATAATCACAAGCTAAATAAAGAATTTTGCCTCTGTCCCCTACTACCTTGAAAATGTTTGACTTCACAGAATAACATATTGTTCACCTATTTGCCTGTAAAGTATTGAATATTCAAAAAGTCAAGTTTATTTTTTTTATTTTTTATTTTTTTAAAGATTTTATTTATTTGTCAAAGAGAGAGGCAGAACACAAGCAGGGGGAGAGGCAGGCAGAGGGAGAAGCAGCCTCCCTGCTGAGCAAGGAACCCGATGTGGGACTCAATCCCAGGACCCTGGGATCATGACCTGAGCCGAAGGCAGCTGCTCAACCGACTGAGCCACCCAGGCGTCCCTCAAAGAGTCAAGTTTATAACCCAGATTTACTGAAAGATCAGCTAGGTTACACAGGGCAAATAAATTAGTTAAGGACCATAACATTTGGTTCAAATATTTGACCCTGGAATGCTTTAAAAGTATTAAGAGTGTAAGGGGGCTGGGATGGATATTTTAAAATAATGCTCTATCACTGAAACTGTGGAAAACTGAAATTAATTCAAGAGGAATGGCTGGGT
The DNA here is from genome assembly GCF_029215605.1 of Mirounga angustirostris. Lineage (NCBI taxonomy): Eukaryota > Metazoa > Chordata > Mammalia > Carnivora > Phocidae > Mirounga > Mirounga angustirostris. The sequence goes on from NW_026991714.1 coordinate 71,242,381, forward strand.
TCTATGTGAGTCAGTTCCATAAAGTCATGGCTGTATTTTTGCAATTATTGGACTTAATTCTTAATTTTACACATGTGTGACTAGAATCCATTTTAGGCTGGGAAGGAGAGACTGCACCAAATATTTTGTGAGCAAGTACAGTTGACCTTTGAACAACATGCAGGTTAGGGGCCCCAACCCCCTGTACAGTTGAAAATCTGCATGTAACTTTTTGACTCCCCACCCCCGCTCCCCGCCAAAAAAAAAAAAAAAAGAAAGAAAGAAAGAAAGAAACTTAACCAGTGGTAGCCTACTGTTGATCAGAAGCCTTACTAGTAACAAGCGAATAACACATATTTGGTATGTTATATATAGTATATACTATGTAATCTAGAGAAAAAATGTTGAGAAAATAATACATTTATAGTGCTATACTGTATTTATGGAATATCCATGTATAAGTAGGTATACACCATTTAAACCTGTGTTACTCAAAAATGTGTTAACATATTTGGTAAACATGGGCAAACTGGTTTGGCAAAGACCCAACTATAATGAAGTTGGGGGTGTGTAATAAAGACAACTGAATTCTGCAGAGAAAAATCTGGGAGATCTAGTTAAGTGATGGAATCTGTTTCTATAAATAACTTGACAGGTATCAACTGATGGGTGAACTCTAGCAAAGTGAAGTAAAATACATATGGAGAGAGAAAGCAACCAGCATTTGAGTTAAAACAAGCACAAAATGAGGAAGTCAAGTATCAAGCAATCAAAACATCAACTGAAAAACACCATGGAAACACATAAAATCGTAGGTCATTATGATTTGGAGACCCTGTGTGTTACACGTGGCCCATGGGTGCACACTTAGGCTGGGGTTGGTTGCAGCCTCATGTGGTCATTAGGGAGGGGACCCTGTCTGTCCCCGTTTGCTAGAGGACTGACAAACAGTAGGGGGAATTCGGAGTTCTTCCTTATCCAGTCCAGTGGTTCTCAAGGTTTCCTCCCCAGATTAGCTTCAGTAGCATTGGGAAAGTACTGGAAACATAAACACCGCCATCTTCCTGTCCACCCCAAGCATTCAGATTCTGGTTGGGGAGGGGGGCAGCCATTGCTGGTTTAACAAGCCCCCCCCCCCCGGGGTGATTATGATACATACTCAGGTTTGAGAATGCTGCTATTGTCCCTGTTTTTCAGTAAAGGTCCTAGACCTGGCAGACCATGTTCAGGGGGTAGAAGTCCTTGGAAAAAGTGAATGTTTTAGCCCAAGGAATATATAAAGTTCACACGTTGTATGTGATTTTTTTTCACATGGAAGCACATTTTAACATAAGGAGATCTTTCCGCTGATGAGTGGAGATTCTCAAGTTTTAGAGCATATAAAATCCACTTAGAACTTTTTAATCGTTTCGGGGAAGTTTCCGTTAACCAAGATTTTTCACAAGAACCAAAGTGGTTTCAATATCGGGAGCTCTTCTAAGGACTCTCTCAGAAACGAGTGCGCGGTCAGGGAGGTGACACGGTTTTCATCCCTAGGCATTGGGGGTGGCAACGTTCCAGAGGTTTCATGCCGGGGCGGGGGGGAAATGCTGTTATGCTGAGGTTTTAGGACTTTGTGTCGAATTTTGGTTTTGTGCGACTTAAGTAGACAACTGAAGTGTTGATCAAATCAATAAAAACAGTTTGTAGGTTTGATGAGTAAGCAGCTTTCTGAATTGATAGCTGGTTTTTTGACTGATTTGTCCAGTTGTGAAATAGGCACTAACCCTAGTCCACAAAGGTTTCAAAATAGATAACCGGGTTTGAGAAAGACCCTATCATTATAGGCAGTAGGTCTTGGGTTTGAGTTCTGACTATGCTTCTTACTACCCCAGTGACTTCAGGCAAGTAAGCTTTGATTTTTCTTCTCTTGAATCACAAGTCACACGTTGAATAATGCCTGCATTGTTATAATCATTGCTACTACTGAAAAAAAAATGTTTCAAGCTTCTAGATCCAAGAAACTGTATTTTTAATGAAAATGCACCCTTGGTAAGCCCCAGATTTTTGCCTAAATTAGGTGATGCTGGTGTCATGAACAAGTTGGTTTTTGTTTACACAGAAAACATCATACCATACACAGAATTTCATATTTCATCTTTCTCATGTCATACACCCCAGAGTTTTTAAAACAGGCCCTGAGGGGCACCTGGGTGGCTCAGATGGTTAAGTGTCTGCCTTCGGCTCAGGTCATGATCTCAGGGTCCTGGGATCGAGTCCCGCATCGGGCTCCCTGCTCCTCAGGAGCCTGCTTCTCCCTCTGCCTCTCTCTCTCTTTCTCTGTCATGAATAAATAAATAAAATCTTAAAATAAATAAATAAATAAAATAAAATAAAAATAAATAAAACAGGCCCTGAATTGATACTTTATAATTTTTGCAGAATGCTTTACATATAAATATATTAACAGACTAATTTGGAATTAGGTCGTTAATAATTATATTTTTGATATAGGCCAATGTCTCTGAAAAAGAGGTATACAAATTTGTATGAGTTTGAATTTGAATGAATGTTATGTTTACGTTGATATTGAATAGAAAGTAAGCAAAAGTACCAATTTACTTTGTGGCAATGAAGAATGTATTATTGATGTCTTTAAAGTTGTGTAACAGCTGATAAGGATTTTAATATTTATGCTATGATTTCAGTAAATGCTAAATGTTGATATTGTAACTTCACACCATTTTCTAGTAGTATATTGAGACTCCGAAGTGTAGAATTTCCTTGGTATAGCAGAAGATGGACAGTAAGCCTAAAATAAGCTTAGGGATAAATATAGTTTGAATACACAAAAATGATGTTTTATCTTCCATGGATATTTCACATTTGAGTTAGTGAACTATCAATAATTGACAGTCTCTGGTTCCATGTTTCCCAAGACAGTCATATTTGAGTCTTATCAAGATCCTGTAGGTTGGGGTTGTTGCTTAAAAATGAGTCATTAGAGGGCGCCTGGGTGGCTCAGTTGGTTAAGCGACTGCCTTCGGCTCAGGTCAAGATCCTGGAGTCCCGGGATCAAGTCCCGCATCGGGCTCCCTGCTCAGCGGGGTGTCTGCTTCTCCCTCTGACCCTCTTCCCTCTCGTGCTCTCTGTCTCTCATTCTCTCTCTCAAATAAATAAATAAAATCTTTAAAAAAAAAATGAGTCATTAGAAGCAAATGAGCTTGTGTCTAGCTAGATACTAAACACAGAAAATGGCCTATTGGATTTCAGTTCAGATTTCCTCTTTCAAAGACCAGTGGGACTCTGCACCACACTACACAATGTTCAGCATTCTTGAAGATATAGGGCAAAATGTTGGTACTATTTGAAAACACTATTCAAAGCATAGGAGATGGTGTTTGTATATTTGTGTATATATCTATGTGTATAAATGTGTGTGTGAGTGTATATATGTACATATGTGTGTATGTATATACACACATATACATGTATAATAACACTATAGATATCACTATTAGGAGATTATATATGTGTCATAAATTCCACTATTCAGGAAAGGCAAAACTTTGGCAGACTTAATGAGTGTCTCGGCATCATTTATTTGCCACTATGGTATACGTATATATAATTATCAAGCTAAACTTTTAAAACATGTAAATATCATTGACCACTTAAAAGGCAATTATGTAGATTATTATAATTTGATTTCCACTATGGTTTTGCCTTTGTCAATTGCTAGAATATGAAACTATTTAAATTGGGGATAAAAGTTGAATATTTACTGCATTTCCTTAGTTTTTAAGAGCTGATGCAGCAGTATTTAAGCTGATTAGACTGGCAAAAACTGTGCTAAGCAATTTTTAATTGCACTAAATTGCTTTGCATGTACTCTGAAAATTTCCTTTAAATGACACATATATGGACGTAAATGAAACTCTTAGCTTTAGATTATCAGTGTATGAGTTATTCTGAATACTGAATGAGTGTTATCTTCAAATATAAATAGCCATATTACCTTTCTGTATTCTGGTCAATATCCTTTAAAACACATACACTATTATGTGGAAGGAGACCTAAGTTTCTCTTCTCTCGTCTGTTATGTGTATCCCATTTATACTAAAGAACCAAACCAAATAAAAACCCTTCCAGCTTAGTGAAAACATTCATTTTTCCTGCTGTTGATATATTGGATTCTATTCTGGGAAAGATTAAAAAGTACAGTTTCCGTAGTTGACCGTCTTAAATTGTCTAGATATGATAGGAGCTCAGTGAGTTTTGCCAACAAATCATCTTTCAAGATATACAGAAAGGGTACACTCCTTATGGAAAACAATGACCATCAAAAGTTATAGAACTATGTGATCCAGCAATACCCTTTCTGGGTATTTATCCAAAGGAAATGAAATCAGTATCTGAGATCTCTGCATGATGACATTCATTGCAGCATTATTCACAATAGCTAATCTAAGGAAACAATCTAAATATTTGTCAGTACATACCTAAAATGTATGCACACACGTATGCATATATGTTATGTACATACACATAGAATGGAATATTCAGCCTTAAGAAGGAAATCTTGCCATTTATGACCACATGGATGAAGCTGAAAGATACTATGTTTAGTGAAAGGAGCAGACACCGAAAAGCAACTTTTGTGTGATCTCACTTGTGGAATCTAAACTAGACTCAGGAAGCAGAGAGTGGGATGGTGGTTGGGGGGGGCGGTGGGATGGGGAGGTGTACGTGGAAGGGTACAAACTTTCACTTATGCAGGGTGAGTAAGTTCCGGGGATCCAATGCACCGCAGGGTGATAAATAGTTCAAAATACTGCATCGTCTACTGGAAATTTGCTGACTGGGTACATCTTAAGTGTTCTCACCACATGCGTACACACACGTGCGTGCTTCTGGGGATCATTTCACAGAGCCTATGTTTGTCAAAACCTCAAGCTGTATACCGTAAATCTATGCGATTCCTAGTTGTCATTTATACCGCCAAGTGGCGGAGGGGGGGAGCTGAAAAGCCGTGTAATGCAGGCTTGAGCATGATGGACGTATGGCCGGGGGCGCAGAGGGAGGAGAGCGAGAAGGCAGCTTGGAGCTGTGGTTTGGGGATGTTTGCTCACAGCGAGTGCCACACCACCTGGGCCTGACTGTCCAGAGAAGGTGTCAACGCCAGGGGAAGTGGGGGTGAAGACCAAACCTAATGACTGGTTGCCCCCCCTTACCCCACTAGGAACAAGTGATAAGTCAGTATGTGGAAAAAGCAGGGTTCAGTAAAAGGAAGTACCCCCAAGGTGCACAAAGGGAGAGAAGAGGTAGGAATGAGGACTTAAAGTAGCTATGAAGCTTCAGTAAGCAGATTGGCTTTGGGTGTATTTCATGGGTAAACGGAGCCTCCTATTCAGTGTCTTTTTCTCTTTTTCTCTTTTTTCCTTAAGAGTTTATTTTATAATATCTGAGAAATGCAGTTTGAGACCTGCAAACTAGGGCAAAACCATAGGCAAGTCCAACAAATGAAAGAACATTATTTTCTGGAGGAGGGAAATGGGGGGGGTGGTTCTGAGTGAAAGCCCCTTGGAGGAAAGCGAGAGTTCATGGTGGTGATGGTTTCTCCTTGGCTGAGTTGCAAGGGAAGTAGGTTTCTCACAGGAGATGCTGTGTCCATCTTTTCCTGTTGGGACCTATAACTGAGATCCTCTTCCTCTTCATGGTTCTTTGTTGGGGTCTGTGATTGACATTTCCGCTGGAGTCGGGCTGGCTGTCAACGAAGTGACGGTGCCTCAGCCCTGCCTCCTCCTCCTGCTACTGTATCCCCAGGCTCCCACCAGGCAACCCTTCCAGGCTGGGTAGCGGCAAGGGAGGCAGGGCCAAGACTTTCTGCTTTCCACCCATGCCTCCCCAGCTCCTGAGTGTGCCCTGCTGCCTGGCTTCGCCCCTACAAGGCTATTCATGGACCCGCTCAGCTGGTCTGATTCTCATGTCAGCATGCACAGAGCCGGCAATAGCGGCTGGAAGAGGGTCAGGGGTGTACCTACCTTCCATGGAGCCTGGGGTTGGAGAAAGCAGCCTTTTGCCAATCCAGTCGCACTTTCCGTCTGACCTCCTTGGGCGGGGGGGCAGCTCCTTCATGCCGCCTCCACACCTGCTCTGAGTGTCCAGAAACTTTGTGCGGGACGGAGACAGGAGCAGCTGTGGTTGTCCTCAACACACATAAATAACAACTTTCTCCCTGTAGATGTTTACGTGTCCTGCCCAATCCACCGCCTTCAGGAAATCATTTCTAGTTTCCATTTCAAATAAAAAGTTGGCATCGAGAGGACGTCTACCCCACTGCTCTGCGGGCTGATGGTCTCCTGTTTTCACGGGAGCTGTCCCAACAGAACTCTTCACAGAATGCAGAGGCTGCAAAGGCTGACAGAAGGCGTGGCGCTACATCCTGTGTATGTGATAACACATTAGCCCCCTTAACCCGTAAACAACTTTCGGAGAAAGCGTCTGTTGAGGAAATGGGCACGGGCAGAGGTATTTATCTGTATTTCTGCAGGTTCTTGAATACACTATAAACTGAAGAGATGCACAGATGGTTTAAATTTCCTGAAGTCCTTGCCCACTGCCTACTTTTACTCTGCTCCAAGGCCCCTCCACGTGAGTCCTACTATGCATTTAATATTTAAAAAATGCATACTCTTCATAGTGGGGCTACAGTTGGTGGTACGAGGTGGATGATCTGATCTTCTTTATTTCAGGACTTGGCACTGTTCCTCTTCTCAATAGTGGAGTCTCTGCATGCACGCCTGTTCTTGTGGCTATAAATACACTAAGATGAGGGGGTGTCTTTTGTTGTTGCTTTTGTTTTGTTTTAAAGCTAGTATTTGTGTCTCAAACTCAAAGGAGTGAAGTAAGAAAATTTTGAATGCAGTATTTCAGATTCTGCGTTCTATAACAAAGGGACAGGACACTGATATGTAAAATGCATCTCAATTATTTTCTCAACACTAGGATGAATTATTCACTCTCAACTGCGGGCTCAGTGTCAGGTTGAAGGAGGCAACTGGGATCTAGGTTCTTTTTTTATTTTAAATTTAATTTCATTTTATTATGTTAGTCACCATACAGTACATCATTAGTTTTGGATGCCTTTTAAAAAGTTTGGAGCATAGCTGGTGTTAAAGCAGACCTCCTCGGCGAGTTCAGAATGCGACAACCACTCTCACCTTGGCCTGCATCTGCCCTCCGGGGTCCTGTTATCTCTGCATTTCCCTGTATTAGTTTCTGGCTATGGGTCAAGATGATACGCAGGCCAAACATGTGGATAATTAGGTTTACTTCAGAGACCACCCGTCACAATGTGAGTTTTGCTCCAGTCTTTGGGTTTTAAGCGACACTCATAAAATGCAATTTCGTAGTATTTGAAATAGGCATGTAATCATTTCTCAGAACTTACCCTCTTTCAAGGGTATCCTTGAATATATCTGTAAATCAGAAAGCTACGTCTAATGCTAGAGTATGCAATAATGGAAAGACAAAGAATTATCTCTTCATCTGTAATGTGAAATGCTTAAGATACTGAAGAACTATGTGGTCATATTAATATTAATACATTTTCTCACAGCCCATATAATTTTACAGATGTCACCTCCTTCTTAGATATCTAGGAATGTGTTGGAGTAACTTGCCTTTATTGACAATAGAGCATAGAGACCTATCTGGGGAGATACAGCTAAAGCTGTATAATTCTAAATGTTTAGAAACAGTTGGGTAATCTTTAAATGTAGCTGCATAGATACCTATGAACATGCATAGGCTTTGTTTGACTTTTTTTTTTTTTTTTTAGATTTTATTTGACAGAGAGCACAAGCAGGGGGAGGGGCAGGCAGAGGCAGAGGGAGAAGCAGGCTCCCCGTAGAGCAGGGGGAACCCAATGTGGGATTTGATCCCAGGACCCCGGGACCATGATGTGAGCTGAAGGTAGACACCCAACGATGGAGCCACCCAGGTGCCCCTGTTTGACTTTTCCATAGTGTAGATAGGTCATCTGGGCAGCAGAGCTAGAAATAATAGAGGTTTTCTTGGTCACAAAGATTTTTGGACCAAGACACTTTGGTTGATCTCAGATCTTTGACGGGACTGTCCATGATTCATGTGTTGGTCAAGGAGTCCACTCTGACAGCATACGGTCAGATCTGAGCATGCCACAGCATCAACACATTTGTCTCTCTTTTTAGAGATGGGGGATGTAGAGCAAGGTTTAGGTCAGGGCAGGGTGGTCTAATGAGCATGTGGGCTCTGGTTTTGAAATTTGAATGTCCATAGTGCAGATTCCTTCTGTCTGCCTGGCCCATCATGTCCTGTTGCAGCTCTGGTAGAAGGCTCTGCTTACGGGTTAGAGCTGGCTTATGTGGCAGGCTTCGGAGAATAACAGATACATGGTAGGTGCTCCTTCCTCCATCTACCTGTTCCTTTAAAATAGTATAATTCTTTTTTTATTATTATTTTTATTTTTTTGAGGATTGGGAGCTCTGGAAGAACAATGGTGTGCCATAGGAGTTGGGGGCATTTGTGAGATTGATTGGCTAGTTAGCGGGAACCCATCTGTTCTTCATGTCAATATGAGTTTATGTAAGACCAGAATAGACCCCTCGGGAAAGCACACACCCTGGCAAACAGGCAGGAGAACACCTGCCCTTGACCAGGAAAACCTTGAAGTAGAAAATGTATACTCCTCTTAATGGACCATATCAAGACTCCTATCTGTACAATAGTAACTAATTAGTGGAAATGCCAGTGAATCTCAACAGTTGACCAGTTTGAGAAGACAATCCCGTAATATTTAGTGTCTCCAGGTACTCTCATTTAGCTCTCAGGGAGTTATCATTTGGTTCTATGGTAGATGCTAGAGAGGGCCTGACTGCATGAACCACTGGTAGGCGGCTCCTGATGGGTTCAGAGCTGCCCCACTCACAGGTCCCTGAGGGCACTTTCTAAGTTGGTTCCACTTGTCTCCAACCCTCTCCTCAGATGGGCTGTAATCCCCTATCCAAAGCGACAGTGTCTCTCATCACTGACCATTTTTTATTCCTTCAGACTATTTGAGAATAAGATAACCTTTTTCCCATGCATAAATGAGCCTGAGAAATAATTACATTTTATGATTGCATTGAGTGGTGCTGTCCATTTTTCCCAGATTTTCTCAAGTTTATTCCTGCAGGGATATACACTTCCTTGGCCTCTGGAAGATTAACTAGATTTTCCAGATTCCATGCGGGGGCATTATCTACATTATGTACTTAGCTTGGTATTATGGAGCGTTATTGTATCTTCCTGTAGTGCCCTAAAAGGAGCAGATATCCGCCCTACATGATAAGCAAATGTTAAAATGGGGGTGGGGGCTATTTTAAGCCAAGTCTGGGCCATGGGTGTCTTTTTTTTTTTGTTTAGATCTTCCTTGAGTCCCCAGAAATACCTCTGCTCAAAAATTCATTAATCTAAAAAAAAAAAATTGATCTAGTGATGCTATCAAGTTCTCATTAATATATTGGGGTTTGGGGTGAAATGGACTACTGAGATTTTTTTTCCTAAAACAAATATTTCCTTAAAAAAATTGGGGACAATTTGTGAATGGAGGATTGTTGGGCTCACCTTTTCTTAAATTGAGAAAGCTAGAAGACATAAAATGTTGCCATCAAGTAAGAATAATTAAAAGATGTGCAGATAATCTTATGAGGTTTCTGAGGCCCTTAAAATTAATATGGAGGTCCATAAAATCTTATTATTCCTATTATATTCTGTGATGTGCAGATACTTTTACTGAAGCTTTCTGTCTTTTCATGTCCAGCTTTGTATCCAATTCTAGTTTTATTTCTTTAAAAATTGCATTCCTCTGTTATTTTGGATATATCTCAACTACCATAATTTTAAATCTCATTTTAAACAGGTCAGTCTAATACCTTTAGTACAGGTAGGTAGACACTTCGCTGTAGGTGTGCCCTTTGGATTTTACGCCTATTGTCAATAGTTTCCTATGATTTAACATGTTGAACTCTGAGAGCTGCTTGGTTCCTGGAGTACTGGAGAATCAGCATTTTTTCTTGATGCATCTAACACTGTACAAAATAATAAAGAGAATTCTGAAGTCCTGAAACATTGAGAGACTAGGAAGTAAGCAGAGCTTTGGATTGAAAAGCTGTTGTAACTGAAATGAAATAATTGGTGATGTTTTTGAGATTTTTCTTTGCTTTTAAAACTATTTAGAGTTTTTATTCACATTTAAAGGTGATCTTTAACAAAAATCCTTACCCAGGGTCTATCAATATGATGCATAAGTGATTATAAACATGGTATTAAGCATATCTATTGATACACATTGGGGAGATAGAAAGTGTAGGATTTAGAAAGTGATTGCATAGTATTATAAAATCAAAACTGGTGAAAGGATTGATCATTCTGTTTAATTTCATAACCATTTTGACTTACTAGTCCTGAATAGAGTAGCTTCCTAATACAACTAGAGTGACCCAATTAACTGATTGCTTTGAATTCCTAAGTTTGGTCTTCTCAGTACATAAGTCTGAATGTGTTGCTAATTATGTATTTCCTGGCTCCTGTGGGACCTTCAGAAATATATTTTGGACGTTAGGAATAATGATTACATAAGCAATAATGTTGGACAGATTTGCATCAGACAGAACCTGACTATGCATATAAACAAGTTTGTATAAATAATCATTGTCCTTTCACATTTCAAATTTTGTCAGTAATAACAAATCATAAGTTATAAATTTCAAAATGTTAGCCTAAACGTCTCAAGTTTTCCACTAGAAACAATCTTTTCTTGTAAATATCTGTGGACCTCATTCTTTTCTAAATAGAGGATTGTTTTGTGGGAACAGACTAGTCCTATAACCTATCCTCTCTGGAGGTAGAAGAAAAAATATTTTTAAAAACAAATTTGCTATTCGGAAATACATAAATTTTGATTCATTGTAGATAGGTGAGCAATTTATTACAAAGGGTACTGTTAACCTCCAGGACAATATGACTCACTCTGTAATTTTATTGTCTGAGTCTCGTAGAAAAGGCAGCCGCATGTGTCTGATTCCTGACAACTGACGACAGTAGGACCAGCTTAGCCAGGTCCTTGTGTCTCCTTTTCTTTAGCAAAAACTCTCTAGTTTATTTTAAGCCATTGTCCTTAAGATTTTCTTCTCACATAATATGTATACAGGTTCACATATGAAATAGTATGCATAATTCATAATGAAAACGCCTACTGTATGTCCCTCCCCAAAATTATTCCCATGGCTCAGCATTGACTAATTTTTTTGGCTTTTCCTGGCAGCTTTTGTATGCATCTCTTTATTGATTTTCCCGTGTCAGTTGTTACTTGTAGATGCACTCCTGTGAAAAATAATGTGGTCCTTAAACTGGAACATCTCTGTACAAACTTTCCCAGCTCCTTCATCTTTAATACCACAGGCGTTTGATTTGTAATATTCTGACTATAAACGTACTTCTCTCCTCCACATGGCTTTTACTTCTTTTATTTCACAACTCTTTACAAGTGTGGAGTTGAAAGAAACAAGTGCTGACTTTTTCGTTGGGCTTAGTTTGCAAGGACTCTGCCATTCTGAAACTCTCCAGTCTCTTCTCTTCTGCATCTGACACCTGCCTCACGTCAGACCTCCTTGGATCCAGTTGCTTGGTAAGCATTCTGCCTTCCTGGAGACCCAGTACTTCATGCGATCCGTCTCACAAATCCTTTCCCCTTTCTCCTTTGGAGGGGCAGCCTTTAGGAGTTGCCTAAGGAAGCATGTTTGGGAATGGGACATTCTGAGATCATACCGACCTGACATCTCTTTATTCTACTTCTATCCCTGACTACAGAGTGTCTGGATACAGAATTCTCAGGTGAAGATAAATTTCCCTTATTCTGAAGTCCTTCCCCCATTGTCTCCTAGGTGCTTGTCCACTTTTTGTAAGTTTAATAGTTCGTGATTTTTGACTTCTCTACGTTGTATGAAGATTCTTACTAATCTTACCGTTACCAATGCCCTTAAAAAATGTGGAGTGCTTTCTTATCCGCTTTGTTACTGTAATTGTGTCACGTGATTTTTATCTGTTGTGATCAGTATTACTCATTGTGTTTGACACTTTTTGATGGTTTTCAAACTGCAATATTACATCTACAGCTCCAGAAAAACTTCATTATTTCTTTGGTAACTTGATGAATTTCATTTATTAGCTCTGTAGCTCAGTCATCAGGTACTATGTAACGGACCTCCTCAAAACTTAGAAGCTTCCACAGTGCACAACAACACCCACTCCTCACCTCTGCTTTCTCACTATGGCTGGACTGACCACACGCAGCTTAGCTCTGCGGCCGCACACTTCCCTGCATGTGAGTCCGCTGGGGTGAGTCTGCCCCGTGTGGCCCCCCGACTAGTGGCCTCCCAGTGTGGTCCTCACATGCCGACAGCACACTGTCCTTGCCACCCACTTAAGATCAGCAGAGAAGTACCCTCTGCCCATGGTGTGTGTGCGAGGAGAGGACTCGGAAGAACTGGGGCCACTAAGGCTATCCATCGCCTTCTGGAAATTGTATTCACTGGGTCTTGTAAGTCTGCCTTGGTTACCTTTATCCCCACCCCTTCTTTCTCTACTCTACATTTTGGGAAATCCCCTTTGACTTGCTCTTTTAACCCTTCAATTTATTTTTTAATTATATGTTTTTAATTTCACAACACCTCTGTGAATGTCTTATTTTATTTCACAACACCTCTGTGAATGTTTTATTTTTATAGTATCTTGGTTTTAGGACACCTTTTTGTCTAAGAATGTTAATTATGTGTGCATATACATATGTGTATATGTGTGTATATATAGAGAGTGAGCGAGAGAGCGCTACTCTCATTCTTGGACAGGATGGTTTCTTTAGGACTCTTTCTGTTCTTGTTGGTGTGACTTTGTCTCTGTCTTCCATGTCAAAGGTCTTGTCAAGTATCTGGTGATCCTCATTAATTGATTTGCATTGAAGATGGAGAATGAGAAAGTGAAGGAGAACTCTGCCTGTAGGACTAGTCACAGACTGGTGGGCCCCGTGCAGAGATGGACACTGTAATTTCTGTTTGCAGGTGAGGTCTGGCCTCCAGTATTCCAGGTGGCACGGAACAGAAGTACTTGGTGTCTTGCTGATTGATACAAAAGTCTCAGTTAAAGCCCTGGTTTCTAGTAGCTCCCCTCCTCTGCATCTGGTGTTCCTCGGGTTATTCTTTGGTTTGGTTTTTCCAAGGAGCAGCTTTACTCCTCTCTTAAGGTGGAGGAGGGTGAGTTGTGTAGTTGCTCAGGGTGGGTCAAAGGACCTCAAAGCCCCACATAGAGACTTGCACCAGATTCTGTGGTTTTTCAGCCCCTGCTCACATCCTGCATTTACAAGCACATGATGCCCCCATTTATAAAGTCTCTGGAATTTTTACATATTTTTTGTACTTAATTATTTTTGGTAGAGCTTGATGAAGCATGTTTCATTTCTCACCACGTTTTCCTGAAGCCCCAAACAACTTGTATATAAAAGGAAATTACCAGAATGCGATCCAACCCAGCTGTTTTAGAGCAGGTTTGCCTGTCTGTGCCGAATTATTATGCAATATTGGTTTTGGTGTATAGTTGATACAACTAATATCTCCATCTTAAAGATGAAGAAGCTGGGACTCAAAACGGTTTGAGTATTTGTCCATGTCTCCCAGATGGACAGGCAAGGTTGAGACAGAGCCCCTTTTTACCCTTCGCTTTCTGGTGATAAGAAGGGGTTCAATGATACTTTTCTCTGGCTGCGAATCTTCATCCCTTTGACTCACTGTAATGTAGATAATTCTCCAGGGAGGCAGAAAAGAGGAAGCAAGAAAATCAAGGTGTTCAGGCACCAATTTAGGAACTTAAACAGACTTCTGCCTCATTAAGCAAACATTGAAGAAAGAAGAGAGAAAAACAAGCCATTGACACTGACATTTCTATATTCACCATTTCTATATATTTTCTAACTTAGACATCCCAATAGGCATGATTGGAAGTTTAATTCCCCCTTCTTTTTTGACAGCTTCATTCATATTTAATCTTCATGTGAATTTTTTTTTCACTCCCCTCTATTCACTCTCCATTAAATGCTATGCACCCTCACTACAGTACAAATACAGGGTATTTTGTTCTAAATAGATTCAGCTTAACTCCTATTTTTTTTTTTCATCTGTCATAGGATGGATGCATGTTTAAACATCATTTGGCGTAGTTATGGCTGCTTTTCAGTGTTCTCAACTAAATTTCTAGCAGATTTGTTACTCATCACCTTGCCATTTTTAAGCAAGTGGATGGAAGAGGGCTGCCACTCCTAATATTGAAAGCACCAGTCACATGAGAGCCATTACGGACCACACTCCAGAATGTTTCCATCTCTGTCATTGGGAGCAGTGCTGGATTTTAGATTTCCTCTCTCAGTTTTGGCAAGAGATTTTAATTTCCAATAAATTTGGACAATTGCATTTTACTTTTATAATCAGCCCAAAGGAAATGTTTTAAATCATTTAAATTTATTTGAATTAAATATCCATTTTTTTTTTAAGTATCTTAGTATGAGGAGTATCGGCATGTGAATGGCTGATTCTAGAATTATATTCTATATTCCTGACTATAGCTGATCTTAATAGGTCCTCACCACTAGTAATTTTTAGGAAACCAGTGACTTGTAATGATGGATAGCAGTGTATGTGTATAGATGTATGCTTATGAGATAGAAAAGACTTTAAAACTTAAAAATACTACTCCCCTATTATGTTTGCCAAAATAATCAGTAAATTCTAAAATGTTAATTTCTCTATCCTGTGTTTTCTTTTTATCCTGGATTTCATATTGCAATAGCAGTGCCTTTTATCTTGCTCTGAAATGTTAATTCCAGGGGCACCTGGGTGGCTCAGTTGTTTAAGCATCTCTTGATGCTTAATATTATAAATGGTGCTTTATAAATGTTTATCTTCTAAAACTCTAACACTTTATAGATGTTTGTCTTTACAAATGTTTGTCTTCTAGAACTCTGACACTTCCATCAATAGAGCCCTTTATTTCTTTGTTATCCTTTATCACCCAAAATAGAGACCTTACCATCCAGGTGTTCCCTTTGCAATATTGTCATCTTGAACTCACACACTGCCTTCCCAAGCCCCTTCCTTTTAGTTTCCTAGTAGCTGATACTCTGAATCTCTAGAGTTGAGACACACTCCCATCATTTCCGGCGTAGGTGTGGTGAATAACCTTCTGAGTGCAAACCCCAGATCCCCCACACTCTCCTGTCTCCTTTGCAGGTGGTCTGATTCTCTGCAAAGGGCCCACCTCCGCTGGTCTCACTTTTGTTTCTCCAATGATAGATGCCTGGAAGCTTGAAGTGCTCTTGCCATAGTTACTTTGTAAACTTGATATGAGTGGAATTTGATTTCCTTATTGATGTGCATGGTTTAAAAAAAAAAAGTAGGTGGAGATATTTAAACTATATGGCCACCATTATCCCCATTAAGTTTTTGTATTATTGTGAAGTCCAAAGTTGGACAAAACACATGCACAAATCACCAAAAAAACAAGCTATTGGAATGAAATAACACTTCTGGGCTAAAATAATGTGTAAAATATGTATAGAATTGAGAAATTAAGATGGAAATTAAAAGGATGACTTATTTTAACATGAGAAGACCCTTCATAGAATATTTATTTGCTACAATAGACAGAAGTTTCTTTTCCAAAGAATACAGTGGAATTTTCCTGGCACAGTAAATAGCCTCATTTATAATCCCTTATATCCTCAGGTAACAATTCCAAAATTATCTGAACACAGTTGTTCTTTCTTTAAGTACTTTAAACTTGCCATAAATGCATTCTCTTTATGCAAACTTGCAGAGACAATTAAGTGTCTGCAGACTTTATTTTGTACATATAACAGTCTTCTCTAGCATGGGGCTTTGCAAACTGAACCTCTCATTGATGGTACATCAGATCTCCTAAGGTAATTTCCTTTTATCTTTGTCAATAATCAATAGAGGGTTCTCTGGAAAATGACCTGAAGACTAAGAGAATACAGAACTAAGTAAAACAAAACAAAAAAGCAAAAACCCACAGCCTATTAGACATTATACAAGACATAATTAAATTGTAGGTCTGTAACGTTGAAAATATTTAAAATGCAGCATTGAGAATACTATTTAATAAAATTTAATAGGCATTAAAATTCTCTCTTTTTGAGGGGGCGCCTGAATGGCTCAGTCAGTTAAGTGTCTGCCTTCGCCTCAGGTCATGATCTCAGGGTCCTGGGATGAGTCTCACCTCAGGCTCCCTGCTCAGCAGGAGTCTGCTTCTCCCTCTGCCTCTTCCCCTGTTCATGCTCTCTCTTTCTCTCTGCTCTCTCTCTCAAATGTTTAAAAAAATTATTTTCTATTTTTAAATATAGTAAAACCAAGACAATTTTATGTCTCTATATTTTAAAACATTGATTCTTACAATTTCATTTTTTCTTATATGCTTAGAGGAGTTTCTCCCCATATTTATCTTTTGCAATTTGTATTTTAATGATTTCTCTAAAAGGATTTTAAAGCAAAATATTAGAAATCCAAAACCTTCCAGAATGGTTTTGATTTGTGAGACTTCATTCTCTTTGCAACAGTAACACTGAACTTCTTAACTTGGTTGGATATAAGATAATCCATTTACTTTCCAAAATTGGGAATTTTCACTTTCTGGTTTAAAAGAACAAATATTTATGGCTAAAGAGTATCTTTCTAATACATTACAAGTAACTTAATTCATAAAAGATGGCAAGGAGAACAATTTTTGCCATAAACTCAACTATTTCATATCAAGTAAAAAAAAATTAAGGAAACAAGTTTGCAAAACTCAGAGTATTTTAAAAACCTATCCCTTTCTCTTCATTAACATAAATATATAATACTTCTCTGCCATTGTACTATTTCTGGCTTTTTTCTTTTTAAGTGATTATATTTTTTATCTCTCACTATTTATTTTTTTATTTTTTAGTTTTTGATGTAGTGTTCCATGATTCATTGTTTGCATATAACACTCAGTGCTCTGGCTTTTTGAAAAAGTGTTTCAGCTCCATACTTCACAATTTTGTTTCCTATCATTTTTCTGTATTTCCTCTGTTCATTTTAATTTGACCCTGGTTAGATGGTTTTCCTCTTTTTCTCCCTCCCTTCATTTCTTCCTTTATTAGTTGAGTTGAGTTAAGGCAATACTTCCCAGGGTAGGAGAATGTAGAGGGTAAAGCAGTGAATCTCTGCATCCCTAATCTGTATTGTGTGTTAGGGAATAAAAGAGGGTTAGAAGTAGCTGAAATCAGGGTGAAGGTTCCAAAGTAGAAGCACCAGACTTGTTAGCTGATGGCCATTTAATTATGAAGCAGGGAGAACAAATACCCTACAAAATGATTCCAAACTTGAATCCGTCGAAACTCCTAGAACTTTATACATAAGGACTGGACTTGAATGTAGACAGATTATTCATTTTGATGGTTTTCCTTATTTGGGGAACATACAAGTCTAGTTAAATACCCTCTGTACCTACTACTTAAAGAAAAGAGCCCCTCAAAAGGAGCTACATTAACAACAATTTTTGGATTATTTTGAATATGGTAGGACTTAACAGGATCAAACAGTAAAGTTAATTGGGTTTTCTAAAGTTATCTCTTTAAATTTTTTTGACTTGATAAAAAGCTTTTGAATTCATGTTTACTATGTTTTAAAACTTAGATAATTAAAGCATGAAACTGAATATATGTATTCATATGTATATGTATGTATATATATATTCACTCCTGCATATACACTTAGCTATCTCAAAAAAGTAATGGTCAAAAAGGTCTAAAGAAAAGGAGCACAAAACATAGTGGATTGATCTCTGGATAAGTTCTAGTGTGTGATCACATTTCAGCTTAGGTTTGGATGGGTGGATGGCAAAGTAAATTTTAGTGTAATAATCAATATTAGCAGAATTTAATTCTCAGGGGTCCAGTTCAAAAAAACAGAAAATGAAATTGTCAATACTAACACCTCTTCAGAAGCAGGTAACTCTTCTATAAGTCATGAATGCTGCCCCCAAAGAATTCTGTAATTTGTTAAAAAAATCATGACAAATTTTACCTTTCCCCCCCCCACCCTTCATTTTATTAATCTCCTTAAAACACTCCTGTGAGTTAAGTCAATCAATGTTGAAATGGATGTTTAAATAAATATCTAATTATATGCTTTATTAATCCAGTACAGGCAGTCAATGCTGGTTATACGTAGCATTTGTACAGAATAAGATTATAAGTGATCAATCTCAAGTATTAAAATGGTCAAACATTTAGTAAGAGATTTTTAAATCAAGTATATAGACCCATTTGTGAAGACAAATTTCTACCACTTCATGGATCATTCTGTCCAATCCAAAACAAAAGTATTTCTGGGGTGCCTGGGTGGATCAATTGTTAAGTGTCTGCCTTCGGCTCAGGTCATGATCCCAGGGTCCTGGGATCGAGCCCCGCATTAGGCTCCCTCCTTGGAGGGAAGCCTGCTTCTCCCTCTCCCACTCCCCCTGCTTGTGTTCCCTCTCTCGCTGTGTCTCTCTGTCAAATATAATCTTTAAAAAACAGAAAAAAGCAAAAACAAACAAAAAAAACAAAGGTATTTCCATTTCCTTAACCAGAGTTGGGCTTTGTACTCCTTTTCATATAAGTATGCTTACAATGCAAGGCAGACCGATTAGGTTACTTTGGTTGAGGTTATTTTAGTTTTTTATTTAATTATGAGAGAGAGGGAGAGAGAGAAGCAGAGGCAGAGGGAGAAGCAGGCTTCTCAAGGAATAGGGAGCCCGATGTGGGGCTTGTTCCCAGGACCCTGAGATCATGACCTGAGCCAAAGGGAGACACCCAACCTTCTGAGCCACCCAGGCGGCCTGGTTGAGGTTATTATAAACTATTACAGTTGCATGTTGTAATATGAGGTTTTAAAAAAGGAGGTCCATATATTACATCTGTATTTGAATTACTGCTTATAAGTAAGCTGTGCTTGATCTTAATTCTGGAAGGTAATACAACCATGTACTTTAAGGACTTCAGTACAATGCATTTATAACTTTTGAAGTAGCCATTATTCTCCCTCTTTTTGTTATTTTCTCTTAATTTTTCCCCTAATGTACATTTTATATTAATGAAGTCTAATTGACCTCCAACATTCTGTTTCATGTGTACAGCATGGTGGTTCTACATTTGTATTTGTATACATTGTAAACCAATGATAATAAGTCTAATTACATTCTATCACCATACAAAGTTAATACAATATGACTGACTGTATTTTTCATGCTCTAAGTTGCATCCCCATGACCTTTATTTTATAACTGGAAGTTTGTACCTCTTAAACTCCTCCACCTCCCCACCGGCTTCCCCTGTGGCAACCACCAGTCTGTTTTCTGTATCTATTAGTCTGGGTTTTGTTTTGCTTTTTAGATTCTACTTGTAAATAACATCCTGTGATATTTGTCTTTGACTCTGTTCACTAAGCATAATACCCTATACTTATAAGTCCATCCATGTTGTTGAAAATTACAAGATTTCACTCTTTTCTATGGCTGAGTAGTGTTCTGTGTGTGTGTGTGTGTGTGTGTAGATACACACATATATATACATATACAAGGTGCACAAGGGTTTTCCCCCCCTCCACATCCTCACTAACACTTAACTATTTTTTGTCTTTTAAATAATAGCCCATCTGACAGGTGTGGGGTGATATTTTAGTTTTGATTTGCATTTCCCCGATGAGTGATTTTGAGCATCTTCTCATCTGTCTGTTGGCCATCTATAGGTCATCTTTGGAAAAGTCTCTATTCAGATCCTCTGTCCAATTTTTAATTGGGTTCCTTCTTTTTGATTGTTGAATTGTATGACCTCTTTATATATATTTTGGATATTAACCCCTTCTGGATATATGATGTGCAAATATCTTCTCCCATTCACCAGTTGGCTATTTCGTTTTGTTGCTTGTTTCCTTCGCTGTGCAGAAGCTTCTCAGTCTGGTATAGTCCCATTTGTTTGTTGTTGCTTTTGTTGCCTTTGCCTTTGGAGTCAAATTAGGAAAAAAAGTCACTAAGACTGATGTTAAGGAGCTTACCACCATGTTTTCTCCTAGGGGTTTTGTGGTTTCAAGTCTTACATGCAAGTCTCAATCCATCTTGAGTGTGTGTGTGTGTGTGTGTGTGTGTGTGTGTGTGTGTGTGAGATGTCAGCTAGTGGTCCATTCCCATTCTTTTGTATGTAGCCGTCCTGTTTCCCCAGCACCATTTATTGAAGAGCCTGCCTTTTTCTCTGTTCCCTACGGTTCTGTGGTTCTCCTAAACACACTCTTCTTTGGTTTTCAAAGCCAAATGTTCCAGGGGCTCTTCATTCTGGTGTAGGACCCAACATTTGGGATACCTGATGTGGGAGTGAACCCTTTACTCCTCAGTTAAAAGACCATATCTTTGAGAAACTTCCCAATTGTGGGTTACCGTGCCTCAGAGAGAGTCTGTCTCCACCTCTCCTTCTTGTCTCAGTGTGACCCTTTTATCCTTTGTTGTGGAGTTGCTATTCATCTACTTTTTCAAGACTTTTTCAGAGGAAACTATTCCATAAGTAGCTGTAGATTTCTTGTGTTTATAGGAGTTGAGTTCAAGATCTTACTAAACCACCGTCTTGAACCACCACCTCTAAAAAGTAAATTATGTTTACCATTCTTTGATTTGTTAGCATTTTTCTCTAAGTTACTTTAAAAACACTATTTTAGGGATGCCTGGGTGGCTCAGTTAAGCATCTGCCTTTGGTTCAGGTCATGATCTCAGGGTCCTGGGATCGAGCCCCACATCGGGCTCCCTGCTCAGCAGAGAGTCTGCTTCTGCTTCTGCCTCTGCCCTTCCCCCCACCCCATTCCTGTGCTCATGCTCTCTCTCTCTCTCTCTCTCACAAATGAATAAATAAAAAAATCTTAAAATATTTTATTACTATAATTTTATTTCACATATGTACATATACCATTAATTTCTTAATTAGTAAAAGCAGATTTGAGAATTTTCACAATCTAAAATTTCAATTTGAGAAACAGTCATTTTGTAGCATAAGTACCTGCATTGTAGATATTAATAGAATATAAGAAATATTCAAGTGGATGCTTTGAAATATTTGTCTTTCAGTTAGAAGCCACTGATGGTTCTGAAATCAGAAATCTTAGTAAAACTTTTTTTAAAAAGGTGCATTTAACCTTTCTCTCACGTAAATAATGTTTAAAAATGTGACATAAAGAGATTTTAGATTAGAAATTAAATGAAAGAAACACATTTGAGAATTTGTGGGAAATTTTGTGATCTCTAAAAGTTGTGAAGAAATGTATTAGTATGATTTGTGAGTACAACTATTTAGTATATGCTTTTTCATTGCAGCAAATCACCAATTATGTTGATATAATCAAGATTCTCACCTTGTTTTCTTATACTGTCCATAATGCTAGGTAACTTTTGAATCCTTGTGGTTCTTAGGGGGTTTTGGTGGATTTCCACTTGAAGTGTTTGTCTTCTGTAGCACTAGCAACTGGGATGGTCAATAAAATTTAAAAAATAATAGATTCAAAAAGTCTTTAACACCTGTATAAGTGAACATGATAAATTGTCACAAGAATATAAAAATAAGCCCGTTTGATTATATAAATCTATGTCACATATATTGTGAGTTTTTCTTGAAACAAAAGTCCTTCCAGGATTTGACCTCCTCTTTCTAATTGTTTTCTATCTTGAGATTTGAGCTTTTAATACATCTACTCAATTCTTTCAAATATCTTCAATACTTTCTATAATTTGATCTGAATTTTAAAAATAACTTGTATTTATAGCATTCATTTTTCATTCATTTCAAACCAGGCATGTCTATATATATTCTGTAATACCGTAATTCTTAAACAAAATTTCTATGTCAGCTGTTAATGATCACTGTGCTTACTCAACAGGAGAAGCACACAAATCAATGTTTGGTACATCATTATGGGAGAATGTATGACACTCATTTTGAGAGTGAAATTTGATAAATCAGTTTGCCTCTGATATAATCATTTTCAGCACTCAAGTCTTCAGCAGACTCCAGAGCAGTTGCCTGCCAGCAGTAGGCGCAGACCACGGGCATTTGCTGCCCTGGGATGCTGCTGCCTTGAGTTTGGAGGACGGGTGGCCAGGGACAGGTGGTCCCATTTTCCTAGGGCGTGAAGAGCATTAGTTAGCAGAATCGATGTTTGGAGTCCAGGGTTGGCTTGTGCCGGAAGCGAGCCAGACGCCTGGGTTGTCTAGCCCGTGCTTGCCTCTGTAATCCCGGAGTCCTTCCATTGCACGGGACCTGGGACAGGAGCCGATGTCCCCAGGTCTAAGGGCAGGGCCAGCCATTGGCCAACTTCCAGCTGCTGATCTTGACTGGGGAGGAGGAAGTAGGGAGAGGCTTTTTAAAAAGGGTACACACTTTCTGTGGTAAAATGAATAAGGTCTGAGGAGCTAACATAGGACATGGTAACCATAGTTGATAACGCTGTTTGGTGTAATGGAAATTTCCCAAGAGTAGAACTTAAACGTACTCACCAAATAAAAGTTACACATGTGAGGTGATGGATGAGTGAATTCAGTGGAGGAAATCTTTTCCTATTGTATACATATCAAATCATCCCATGGTACACTTTAAATATCTTGACATTTTATTTGTAAATTGTACCTCAAGAAAGCAGTGGGGGGCAGAGGAGATAAACCAGGTTGAATCTCCCGGTACTGACAGACCTTGTCAGGAGTGTGCACATTGCCTCCCTCCACCTCCGAGAACAATCCATTCCATCCCATTCATGGCCAGAGCAACTGTAGCACAGGATGGCCTGGAAAGAGGCCATCGTCTGACACTTTGTGTTCCTTGTTGGGGAATTAGACTGTGTCCATGTCTTTTCTTGCGGGTATTTGTTACCTTGTCATACACAGCATTTTCCAGTTAGCCCCATAACTAAATAGCCCCATGCAGAAATAGACAGCCTCTTGTATTTGAAAACCACATTTTAGAAACATACATTCCCCCCAAGATGTTTAAAAGTAAAGCTATTGGGGCGCCTGGGTGGCTCAGTCGTTAAGCATCTGCCTTCCGCTCAGGTCATGATCCCAGCATCCTGGGATCAAGCCCCGCATTGGGCTCCCTGCTCCGCGGGGAGTCTTCTTCTCCCTCTCCCTCTGCCATTCCCCCTGCTTGTGTTCCCGCTCTTGCTGTCTCTATCAAATAGATAAATAAAATCTTAAAAAAAAATAAAAGTAAAGCTATTAAAATAACTATTAGAATTTATGGGACATACAAAGATTCCTACATAATCCTTCGCTTAACTAAAATCTTATTATTTGCTCAGCTTGGTCTGCCTGATGCACATCAAGATGTAAGCTGCATATTCAGATTCTCCATAAGATCAGGAAATTTCCAGCCTCTGTCATCCAGTAGGTGGTAAGGGTTCTAACCTTGAATAGGTCCTCCATTAAAAAGCTCCTACAGGGAAAGTAGTTAACACACCTGCCCTAATCAGAGGAGTTTTTTTTTTTTTTTTTTTCCTTTCCTTTTGCCTCTTCAAGTCTAATTAGCTTTGGAAACCGTGTGCACTGCCTTACGGTGTGTGCACCTATGTAGGAGTGGTCCATCTTTTCTGCAATCATTTATTTCTTCTAACCCTGCAAAGCATGTATGTATGCAGACTCTCGGTCTCACCAAGTATCCTTATAGGTTGGCGTGTTACTACGTAAGTGACGTGACAAGATTTGTACATTCCCTCTGTCTATAGCCACATCTGGTACCCTTCAGTTACCAACGACTGCATCCTACCACAGGCACTCCTGATGGTTTTTCCTTCTTTGCCTTTCCCCCACAGGCCAGTCTCCCAGTCCCGGGTCCCTCCGTTGTCCTTGTTGTTAAGCCATGCCTGGAAAACCCCACAGCCAAGTGCAAGCCCGGGGAGTCTGTGGGAACGTGAGCTAGAGGCAGGAAATCCAGAGCTAGAATGGAGTTTTAAGGTTAGAAATGGAAGATGATTTCTAAATAAACATCTCTAACTCGAGTTGCAAGAATAGACTTAAGTAACCTAGAAGCACAGATTTGCAGAGCCAACTAAGTCAAAGCGGAGTATTTCCTAATCAGGTAAAAGGTCAAAATTTCAGTCACCCAAGGATGTAGCAATCCAGAAGACCTAGGAAAGGAAGTGAAGCAGAAGTACATGGATCTGAGAAAAAGAGTCCTTATTAAGGAGACATGAAGGTCCACATGGATTTTTCTAACCTACACAAGTTATATAAAGCAAAGTTGGGGTTGAATAAAGTCCATGTTCACTTCATGGTCTGTGTTCATTTCTACGGGGTATAGTTGGAGTAGCACAGAGTCTTGTGGGAGGGGTGGGTGAGGGAGAGAGAGTTCCTGGTAGATTTTAGCAAAATTAGTTTTTTTTTTTTTTCCTGTAGCCCCTCAAATTAGAATTACACATATCTGCTGCTAAATCTATGCAGTGACATTAAAGACACATGTTGTTACTTACTAATATTTGAATGAATGCAAATATTGAGAACTTTGACCTCCATTCCAGAAGTAGCATTTATTTTATTTATTTTTGTAAGATTTTATTTGAGAGAGAGAATATGAGAGAGAGAGAGCATGAGGGGGGAGCAGGAGAGGGAGAAGCAGACTCCCCACTGAGCAGGGAGCCCGATGCGGGACTCAATCCCGGGACTCCAGGATCCTGACCTGAGCAGAAGGCAGATGCTCAAGCAACTGAGCCACCCAGGTGCCCCCAAAGGTAGCATTTAAACAGTCCCCAACAATGCAGTAAATGTCAGAACAATCACTTTTATCAAATGTAGCAGTCTTGCTATAGAAGAAATTTGAACTTTGTTTAAACAAGTACATTTAAAGTAGTTCATTTTCTTTGTTGCCTTAGTCCCCAGGCAAGTGTAATTAATAAAACAAAGATTAAAAATGATTAACTTAAGGATTTAGGATGGCTTACAAGGTGACCTCCTTAGGAAACTTAATGAATCTTCTTTTAGGGACTACATTTATGCGTAGGTGCAGGTTGCAGCTGAACAGAAGTAAGCACGTCCTAAATTCTGTGGTCTTCCTCTTCAATAGGTCATGCACATTGTTTGCAACATGTCCATACTTGATGCTGAGTAAGAAGTCTCCAGACAGCTGCAGCAACAGTGGGTCCTTATTTTTCCTTTGTTGGCCCATGGTGATGCATTTGGGTAAAATGGTGAACTGTGACATATGTTTTCTTGTATTCTTCCATTCTCATCTGAAAGAGGTCTACCAGATCTGGTTATTGGGCTACACGGCATGCACTGAGTCCCCTGGTCCACCCGCACCCAGCCCACCCTCCACCGAGTTGCTTTAACATTCTCTGCCTTTGTGTCCCTAAGAAAGACTGATTTTTTTGTGGGCTTCCAGGTTGGAAACAATCTGTCAATTACTGTTACACTGGGGTATATGCTGCTCAACAGGACTTATGACAGGATTTTTTTTTTTTTAAGATTTTATTTATTTGAGACAGAGAGAATGAGAGAGACAAAGAGCACATGAGAGGGGGGAGGGTCAGAGGGAGAAGCAGGCTCCCTGCCGAGCAGGGAGCCCGATGCGGGACTCGATCCAGGGACTCCAGGATCATGACCTGAGCCGAAGGCAGTCGCTTAACCAACTGAGCCACCCAGGCGCCCGACAGGATTATTTTTAATCCTACTTAGTTATGAGACCTCTTTTGCTGGTTGGTCATTGAATAAGGTTTGACCTGCAAATTATACGCCAGAGGAGACCACTTCACCTGCCCTCAATCATTCCCTGCTAACATATTAAAACCATGCCTCTCTAGGTCAATTTGTGGTTTTTCACTGTTGGACTTTATAGGAATAAAACAACAAAATATCCTGCACGCCCATCTTTTCATTAATGTTGTATGGAGTTCTCTTCTGTAAAACTTTCTGCTTGCTATTATTTATGATGTCCTTGAATGATTCTAGTTACAAGGTTCTCATAAAATGAGCATCTACTCTCTGTAATCCCTAAATGTAGTAATTTCCATTTTTTATTATAAATTATTTTTGTATACTAGTTTTAACCCTCCATAGGCTTTTCTGTCGTATTACTTTCTCTTAATTGTAAAGCCATGAAGTTAACCAAATGCTTTCCATTTTCTTTATTAATAATCAGTCCTAATAAGATGTTATATCCTTCCTCTTTATATTCTTACAATTATGCCACAACATGAGCTACACTCAGCTTACCATATAAGGTTTACCCAAGTAAAGCTATGTTTCCAAGAAAAAAAATAACTGCCGAATCCACCAGCTAACCCACCTGTTGCAACTGTTTATCCTTTTCTGCTAATTGTGTGACTCCCTACAACAGAGGTCAATCTCTGTTCTATTGTCTGTCAAAATCTCTTGCCAGTATTCATATTCTTTGCTGTCTTATTAGCAAGAAATAAGGTTTAATATGATTTTCAAGGTATAATTCTATTATTTTCATTAGTTACTAAAAAGTCTACTTTGCCATTATCCAAGTGTCCCCAGCAGGATCTGAGCTCCCTCTGATTGTGACACACAATCGAGCATCCAGTTAGTCATAGTGGTTCAATGGGAGAAGAATGGGTTCTCAGCCCCAAACGCTTACGGTCATGGAGAGAATTCATTTAAATTATGTAAACTCCTTATTTTCAATGCTCTTGCTGGTACAATGGGATAAAATTTCCCAACTCTTTGTGTTGATATTAGAGTTGACTAGGATGTGAGCATTTCCTAAAATTGAAAAAATATTCTTTAACCCTATTAACTGCATGTCCTGATCATCAAGTTTCTGACCTTAATTTTAGTTTCGATAATGCTCTGTCGCTATATATAATGGCTCTATTTTATAGACCTGGAATCTATAAAAAAGTTAACATCATAACAACATATGAACTTCTTTCTCATCTTAATCGTAAAGAAGGCTTTACTTCTGGCTATAGCAATAATGTGTGTGTGTGCACGCCCACGTGTACGGATTTGTGTCTGTTAGCAAGGATATTTTAAAAAGTAAAAAAAAACTACTAATTTCAGTCTTCTCAGCAAATGAGATACAGATAAATATGGCTTTTTATTCTCAGATCTAACTTATGTGGAGTCAAATGGAGAGCTGTAGGGTCTGTGATCTAGTAGGTTATTAGAGGAGTTTTAGTGCATAGGTTGTACCCTAAGCCTTGATAAAACTAGATCCATCGTGAGGATGGGTGGATTTTAGTTCATCTATAGAGTTCATATCCATAAAAATATATAAACAGAAATAAAATAATGTTTTTATCTTGAAAAATGATTTAAATGGAGAAAATTGTTTTTAACAAAATTAAGGTAATCACAGAAGATACTATAATAGTACAAGCTCCTGTAAGTACCACTCGATTGACCAAATATTAATTTTTCATATGTTAAACATACAAACAAAACCTGATAGTTGAAATATCTGTATGTCTCTCACTAGTTTTGTTCATTAACTAACTTACCCCAAATCACACAGTAAAACACCAGAGCTGTGTTTGAAACCCAGGAAGGTTGGCCTAGAGCCCCTGTTCTTAACCAGTGTACCCTATTACCCCTTAATTCATTAGGCTCCTTGTTTTCATTTTATTTATTTATTTATTTATTTATTTATTTATTTATTTATTTATTTATTTATTTATTTATTTATTTATTTATTTAAGACCGAGAATGAGAGACAGAGAGCATGAGAGGGAGGAGGGTCAGAGGGAGAAGCAGACTCCCTGCCGAGCAGGGAGCCCGATATGGGACTCGATCCCGGGACTCCGGGATCATGACCTGAGCCGAAGGCAGTCGCTTAACCAACTGAGCCACCCAGGCGCCCGGCTCCTTGTTTTCAAATGAGAAGGTAGAGTCATAGTCTGTCATGAGGATTAAATGATGTTAGCATAGTGCCAGGGACAGAATAATAATGTTACGATTCACTCCATAATGCTTTCAGTTAGGTGTTTAATTCAGAAGAACCAGGATTAACCCCCAAATACATGGCCACCAGTTGAGTGTATGTTTTTCTGATCAGCAGCTACTCAGAGTGGGAATCATGGCAAATATTTAACCTCTAAGATGAGCTTCCTCATGAAAACTGAATTAGACTGATATCCAGTAATGGGTCAGATATTGGGAGGGGGGAATATACCTTAAAAGAAACAGAAAACTACCACATGTAATTATTATTCAGATTTAAGACGGCACTGAAGGGCTTTACTATAAGCACAGATGAAAACCTATCTGTCTATATTCTTTGGTTGTGTGCAGATAGATGCTCTTGACCTATCTGCAAAACCAGGACCTGGGGATCTGTCCCTCAGATTGGATTGGCTTGGCCCATCCCTCTTGTAAATATTAACCCTTCTGCTATGGTTTTATTTTTCATGTCCCTGATGAATAAAGTATTTGGGCACCTTTCTGTACATTTCAAGGTCATGTGGAGATCTTCTGACTACTCCTTTGAGTCTTTTGCCCATTAGAAGATGTCTTTAGGGGCATCTGGGTGGCTCAAGTCACGATCCCAGAATCCTGGGATCGAACCCCGCATCAGACTCTCTGCTCAGCAGGAAGCCTGCTTCTTCCTCTCCCACTCCACCTGCTTGTGTTCCCTCTCTTGCTGTCTCTTTCTCTGTCAAATAAATAAATAAATTTGAAAATTAAAAAAATAAAAGATATCTTTATTTTTTGGTTTGTAGGATTTTTTATTATGTATTTGGAATAGCAGATCCTGGTCAGATATATCTGTTCCAAAAACCTGTTACATTTGATGCCTTTTTCTTTTCAATTTTAATGGTATCCTAATTTTAATGTAGTCAATGTATTATGTTAAAAAAATCTTTAGAGTTAAAACTTTGTGTGTCTTTAACATTTCTGACACCAAATCATGAAGCTCTTTCTCCCTTTTTTTCAATATTTCTAAATATTTTATAGTTTTTTTTTTACATGTAAATCAATCTGGGATTCATTTCTGTGTAGAGTAAAAAGTAGGGGTCATGATTCATTCTTCTACTTGGGAATCCAACTGATTCAGATAAATTCAGTTCCTCTATAGTAGATTTAAGCAGTCTGATTAAAATCACAGCATCTATGGGTATGTTCCTGGGAACATGTGCACGGATGTGTGGTGGGAATCAATAATAAATGAAAATTCAAAAGACCAAAAATATCTAAGCGTAACTTTTAGAAGAACATGGATGTCTTAAGACTTCTATTAGTTAGCCAGGTGCCTGGGTGGCTCAGTCGTTAAGCGTCTGCCTTCAGCTCAGGTCATGGTCCCAGGGTCCTGGGATCGAGCCCCTCATTGGTCTCCCTGTTCAGCAGGGAGCCTGCTTCTCCCTCTCCCACTCCCCCTGCTTGTGTTCCCTCTCTTGCTCTGTCTCTCTCTGTTAAATAAAATCTTAAAAAAAAAACAAAAACCTTCTAGTTATTAAAACATAGTGGGTTAACAAAAAAACATGAACAGAAACATATCCACATATGTCAGGTCATCAGATTTATGAAAGGATAGCTAACCGGGCGCCTGGGTGGCTCAGTTGGTTAAGCGACTGCCTTAGGCTCAGGTCGTGATCCTGGAGTCCCGGGATCGAGTCCCATATCGGGCTCCCTGCTCGGCAGGGAGTCTGCTTCTCCCTCTGCCCTCCTCCCTCTCTGTCTCTCATTCTCTCTCTCTCAAATAAATAAATAAAATCTTAAAAAAAAAAAAAAAAAAAAAAGATAGCTAACCTAGAATTAGAAACACAAGTCTTTTCCATAAATATTAACTTTTGAAATGGCACCGGGAATCCTAATCTTCATCACCACTGAAGCCCTCTCCCAGTTACACACTCTCACTCAGTCTTCGCTAATAACCATTTAAAGTGTTCTTGTATTTTGTAACATTAATTTATTCCTCATTTTTATAATTTTAAATGTTAGCTCCTATTTTTGGCAGTCAAATCATGTAACACTACCTGTGTTAACAGGGTCTTGAGTACTAATACCATAGGTTGCAACTTATTTTGTAGTTTGCACACAGTAGGTGCCCAATAAATACATGGTATTAAATGTAAAGTTTATATGTTATGTTATGAAGTAAAAACAAAAAAAAGCTGGTGATGAAGAATTGTTTGGTTAATTTTAGAATGGCATTTTTATTGGGGTACTTTAAGAAATGTTAATTTTTACCTTTTGTAAGTACAGGACACATTTTAAGAACTTCTAAAAAGGGTGAGATCTAGGACCCTGTCTGAATTCTAATCTTAAGAAATTTCCATTTAATAAATACTGATTTATTGTCAGCAGGAGGGATAGGGACAGGAGTATTTGTGTTGTAAATATCCACTAATGAAAAGAAGCGCTTTTGAAATGGTGCAGAAGGGACCTTCAAAAATCGCATCTTCTGAAAAAGTATGATTTTAGAAGATTAAAACCAGTCAGAACCAGCTTCTCCAGAACTCTGAAATGAACCAAAGGCTTGTAACAATCCGAGGAGCATATAATCAGAAACCCAGCCAAAAAGGCGGCAGCACCCCTAGCCGAATCCTAATAAAAATAGATGTGGGGTGGGAGGGATGGGGTGGCTGGGTGATGGACACTGGGGAGGGTATGTGCTATGGTGAGTGCTGTGAATTGTGTAAGACTGTTGAATCACAGATCTGTACCTCTGAAACAAATAATACATTATATGAAAAAAAAAAAAAAGAAAAATGAAGGGGGGGAATTGGAGGGGAGACGAACCATGAGAGACTATGGACTCTGAGAAACAAACTGAGGGTTCTAGAGGGGAGGGGTTGGGAGGATGGGTTAGCCTGGTGATGGGTATTAAGGAAGGCACGTATTGCATGGAGCACTGGGTCTTATACGCAGAAAATGAAACATGGAACAGTACATCAAAAACTAATGATATAATGTATGATGATTAACATAACATAATAAAATAAAATAGTTGGCTTTTTGACGTTTTAACTTGCCCTGTTCACATGCACCTCTTTGTAACTCTGAGGTGGGCTTGGAAAACCTTAGCGTCAAAACCACGTTAGCTATGGCAACCAGCGTGGCTGACATAGATTGGATAGGAGTCGATGGAATAGGGTTTTTCCTGTTCTGTGTGTAAGGAGGTTTGAAGTCTCCAGTCCTTCCTACAAAGTATAAAGTGAACAGACTGAAAAGCTGACACCTCTTCTTGGACCTGTAAGACAGGGAAACCCAGGACAAACCACTGCCTCCAAGAGTAGAGAAAGACCGGTGAATATGGGGTGTCATAGCTTCTTGAGCAGGCCTCACAGGTAGGGAACCCGGATCAGGAGTGACTATTGCTGGAGGCTGAGCGAGAACATCCCTGAGAGTTAAAATCTCCGCAGGAGGACCCCATGTTAGGGGGACCCCAACAATACTGTGAGATGTACATCCAGGAGCTCCCAGAAAAGAGGAGAGATAAGTCCCCTCCTGCTCCCATTGGGGAGAGGGGGAAAGGAACCACCTTGAAATACTTCTGAGTACTCTGTTCTTAGAACAGCCTGCCCTGGAGGAAAACTAGTTGGCCTGGGTCTAAATTACCCGAGCAATAGTAAGAGAGTCCTACTGATCTGGAGAAGAGAAATATATCCCCATCCAGCCAGCTCTAGCCTTCTATGTAGAGAAAAGAAAATGTTCCACTCAGGCCTACGCTAGCCGTCTTGATACCCCCTCCAAAAGGGGGTAGGAAAAAACTGAAGTTCACTGTCCAGGAACATAGATTAACTAGAAGACTGAGGTCTAATCACAGGACTATAGAATGCTTAATCCCCCCCCCCCCCCAATCACTACCACATCACAAAAGACCTATTTATAGCAGTTCCTTCCACTTGGTATGTCCACCACTCCACACCCCTGGTCAAGAAAACAATGAAACAAATACCTAAAGGCAAATGACATGATTTGAAGGGACACAGCAAGTATCAGAACCAGACATGCAAAGGGTGTTGGAATTCCCAGGGAATTGTTAAAATTCATATGCTAAGAGCTTGAATAGACAAGACAGCATGCAGGACAGAGGGGCGATGTGACCAGAGAGGTGGAAATCTAAAAAGGAACCTAAAAGAAAGGCTAGAGATAAAAAAACACAGAAATGAAGACTATCTTTGGGCTTCTGAGTGGAGTGGACATGGCTGAGGAAAAGAATCTGAGCTAGAGATGGATCCGGATCTTTTTACAGGACAGGAACATGCCTAGGCTCCCTTGCTTGTCTGATGAGAAGTATGAAGTGTCTACGCAGCAGACACAAACTGGCCTGGATCAGTCCACAGTCATCCAACCAGCGGACTTGGGCTTGAAATAAGCATGTATGGGGACCACGGAGTGCTGGCTAGTTTCATTAAATGCAAACAGCTATTAGCTCGTGGCCCGTACAGAAATGGGGTGGCCATGTTCAGTCACATCCCCATTCTGAGACCTAAGCCTAGTTCCATTTCTAGTTTATTTCTTTTACTCTTGGTGTGTGTGTGTGTGTGTGTGTGTGTGTGTTCATAGATGCAGCGATCTCTGAAGGTAGTTTTAGGATAATTTTTTTTAAGATTTTATTTATTTATTTGGCAGAGACACAGAGAGGGAACACAAGCAGGGGGGAGTAGGAGAGGGAGAAGCAGGCTTCCCGCTGAGCAGGGAGCCCGACCTGGGGCTCGATCCCAGGACCATGGGACCATGACCTGAGCTGAAGGCAGACGCTTAACGACTGAGCCACCCAGGCGCCCCTAGGATAATTTTTTAAAAGGAAACAAATTTAAGTTCTTCTCCCAGGAGGTTTCTACTGCAGAGGGTTGCATAAACGAAGTTGGTTTTACATAATGGACGTAATACACGTTTTTTGTGCTGGTAGCAGCACTGGTGAGACTCTGTGGCCATCCCGTTGTCTTCTAATTTGCTGTTCAGTCGTTGATGTTTGTATAAGCCATTTCCTACCGCACCAGAGCTTCAGAAGTCTCACTGATGGGCATGACCTGTCATTCTGAACGGACAAGACCTTTGGCCTCCAAACCGCTATGGCGAGAATGACCTCACTCCTCAGTCCTGCCTTAACACCACTGAGGACCGCAAATGTCCCACTGGTATGTTCCCCTTCCCCGGAGCCCATCTCCGCCAATGCTGACTTGGAGACAAATGAGGAAGATCTCTGATGTTTTCTTTTTCTTTCACTCTTGCTCCTGTTTACATCACTTGGTATTGCTATTTAAAAAAAATAAATCCCTGCCATCAGTATCCTAGCATGGTGCCTTCCCAGACAGAAAATTTGTTTGGTGTCTTGGGAACAGATTGCATGTTTGGGCTTTCAGCAGTTTTTGCCTCTGGCCCATCAGACCGCCTGCCCAGCCCATTCAGGCTTGTGCACTACCTTACAATCCTAAGTCTGCATTCTCAATTCCTAGGAATTTGATCGTGCTGTACTTGAATTTACAAACTGACAGGTACGGAATATTCTCTGTAGATGATAAAACTTTCCATATGTTAAAAACCATTTTTGCTATTTTGTCAGCAAAGAGTTTTAGAAAATTCAATATCCTAAGACAAAGGTAACATCTGACCCCTGTGGAGAAGTCTGGAAGGTGAAACTGCTGGTGAGGGGAAAGGTGGTGATCCAACCCCACCTTTTCCTCATCCAGAGGGAGACTTTGGAACTTCTGCTCTGAGTTTTTTTAGGGTTTGCCTCCAACATTCTGAAAACATTTCCGTGATCAGTCAGCAGTAAAGAGAGCTTGCCATCAGAGATGCTTGACTTGATTATACTTACCTTCCTCTTTCTCCTCCTCATATTCTTCTTTTATCTTTGTTTTTCCACTTGTTTGTTTTGTAACCTAGGAGGTTATAAAAATGGCATCCAAGAGTTAGACTCATCTTGCCTGTGTGTTCTGGGTGGCCCACATGATATCTGGAAAAATACCATAAATATTAGGTTGGTGCCTGGTTACAATATTAATAGCCCAATACATATTTTCTTCTGTCATTTGCTTGTGTTCATTCACATCACCTAGGCATTAGTCTGTAATTCCCATTTGAAATTATTTTCTTAGGTCTGTATTTTCCAACTTCTAACCAGCATCCTGATTCTGTTCTGCACACAGGCCAGTATCTTGTTCCACTCTATGAAGAATGAGACTGTCAGTCCCCTGCCCTTCCCCTCCAACTTCAGTCTCCCACAATCAGCAAAACTTTTATTTTCACATTTTCAAGGTTAACCGTTATGTTCTGCATTGAAAATGAAAACTAAGACATTCCTGCTTTGTTCATAGGCTAGCTATAAAGGCTGAACACGAGAAAACAGCATTTATATTATTATGACTACTATGACTTTTTACCCTTTATTTCTTGACCGTATAGTGTTCTGTAAATGTATTTCCTTTTTTACGACTTCAGTGTTTTGACTCGTAAGCATTTTCCTCCTAGACATTCCTCTTTTATAATTTTTGATATTTTTGGTTTCTTTATATTGGACTATGAGCTAATTGGATTTTCATTTTTTTGAGTTTCTTACTGCATTTTTTTTCTTCAAAATCTGTTAAAAATAATAAGACACACTGAAAAGTGATACACAGCTGTAATCCTGATAATTCTCTTCCTGGCATTCTCAACTCAAACTACTGCTTGATGAAACAGATGTCTTCACATTTCCCCCCTTCAGTTTGCTAGAATATATCCTCAAGTAATATCTCAAGAATGGATCACAGATGATAAATTTTCTGAATCCTTATGTTTGAAAACACATTTATTCTCCCTTCTATTTGAGTGTTATTTCTTCAGCTATAGAATTCTAGTTTAAGAATCATTTTATTTCTCAAAACTTTGATAGCAACTCTCTATTCTAGCATCTAATATTGCTGGTGTTTTTTCTTTGCATTATGCCTTGTTGTGTTTTTTTTTTTTTGTTTTTTGTTTTGTTTTTTTATTAGAGAAGAGCCATTAGCAAATGTTTCCTGTAAATATTTTAGACTTTGCAGGCCGTGGAGTCTGTCTCTGCTGTTGTAGTGCTAACCTGGGCATGAGTGATAAGCAAGCAATTGGGTGTGGCCACATTCCAGTAAAACTGTGAATGGAGACTGAATTTGATTTTCAGATAATTTCTAAGTGCCTAAAATATTTTTTATTTTTTCAATAATTCTTAAAGTATTCTTAGCCGTTAGGCTGTATAAAAATTCAACATGGAGACAGTTGACTCATCAGAAGTTTATTAACCATTATTTGGAAGTTTCCACCTTTCTTTATGGCCATCATTAGTAAATTTTACACTGTTGTGTCAACAGATCTCCCCATGGAGCCCCTTCTTCTTTCTAGAAGGCACTGATTAACCCGCAAGTGCGGACCTGGGAAAATGCAGGGCCATTTGCTGTTGGTGCTGTGGCAACACGGGCTGTGAAGGGTGCTGGCATCGATGATCGCCTATGCTCAAAGCTCAGCATCACCTCCTGTGGCAGCTGTGAGGATGCACACAGCAGCACAGCCCTCAGGAAAGGAGTGGGGTCCTGGTCCCGCCTCCTCAGGACCTTCCTGCTAATGGGATTTGAACCACCCACCCACCCCCAGGGCAGATTTGATCCACCACCCATGGCTCCATTCGCTTCTCATCTTTCTCAAGTGTGTTGTGTTTTCTCTTCTGCGGATAATTCCTTTCCACCCGTGAGCCCCATTTTCTTCTCTTCGCTCTCTCTCTTTTTTTTTTTTTTTTTAAGATTTTGTTTATTTATTTGACAGAGAGAGATACACAGCGAGAGAGAGGACACAAGTAGGGGGAGTGGGAGAAGGAGAAGCAGGCTTCCCGCAGAGCAGGGAGTCTCATGCAGAGCTCGATCCCAGGACCCTGGGATCATGACCTGAGCCGAAGGCAGACACTTAACGACTGAGCCACCCAGGCACCACCTCTTCTCTTCACTCTTGTTGATTTATCCCTTTCTGTGTTTTCGGTGTTCTCAGCAGGGTTGTAGATAAGGCAGGGTTATAGATAAGGCACATATATGTAATTACATAGTCCCCTTGACTAGAGACATACTAGACATATTTATCCTTAAGTGACAATGTGATCTCAGGCTCACGGTGGTTATCGAGGCTCAGTCCTCCACATCCAGGCCACACAGGATAGTGGCTCAAATTCCAGTAACAAGAACCACCTGGATGTTATCTTTTGTTGGTGGTGGGGAGGTTGTTATGAAAGGAAGAAAAAAATCTTCCATGAGATCTATTTTACTGATTATAATTTTCTACTGAAAATTACGGTTTAGTGTTTATTTTCATTTGCATGTTCTGTATGCCTCTTTGGGGGTCTACGATTATTTTGTCATCTTTCAAACTTTTAACAGTATGGATTCTACCAACTGGAATGTTGGACTTTTATTCTTGAGATTTGCTACTGATAACAGAAAATATAGATACGTCTTATAAATATTGCTAAGACAGACTATAGAATCACCTCAAAGTGCCCTGAGGCTCTTTGTTTGTAACTTCTTAGAGCATTCATGAATGCATAACTCCCTCTTCCCATTGAACTGTCAAACCAAGATCCTGGACCATAAGTCACTTCAATTTCCTTCAGCATAATTCTTGAGTGTATATGACAACTAAAAATCCTAGCCAATTTACAACTCCAAAATTATACTTGGCATTAATTTGGTAGGGGGATTGCTTATATTCTACCCTGGGCTCCCATCCCCTAGCTTGAACTAACTTGTAAATCCATGGTTAACTACCTTTATGTATCAGATACAATTGGTGACCCTTGTTTACTATGCTTAGAAGAATGGAAATTTGAAGAATGAAATTCTCTTAATCTGGAACTGAGAATCATGCTCAATCCCTGAACTTGATTTCATCTTCTCCAGTTTTAAATCCCGATATCTGAAATACAAAATATAGCTTTTAAGTGAATCTCAGAATGGAATAATTGGAAGAAGATTGTTTAATCTTGTTTATGAAATATGTGTGTGTGTGTATGTGCACACACATATATAATCAAAGAAATGAGTATTTTAGCATAATTGACACTTTATGAGACCATAGTCAGTCTGTAAGATTCCTTTTCTGGAATATAAAGAACATCTTACAGCTGGAATGTTGGAAATTAAGGAAAAGCAGACATATAAACAAGCTTAGTCACTTGCCACCTGTGAAAGAGTGGAAGGAGTTAGTCAATAATTCCTATTTCTTTGAACAGTGAGACTTCCCGGAAAGACAGATAAATCATTGCTTTACTGTTTACATTATATATTGGTTAATGGCTATAATTAGGCTTACACTACAGAGTTCTCATTTCTGCTAAAAGTCAGCAGTGATATGGTTATGCTCATTTTAAAAAAATGGATTTATTGTCAAATGCAAGTCTTAATTAGAGGTAGGGCAGAAGATTGTCTTTTCTGGCACTGACACAGACATCTCAGGACTCTTTCCTTACCCTGTCTGTAAAAAGTGAAATATAATGCCTCAGGACACGTTTTGTTGGCAGAACACTAATGCTGCAGGCTCTTGAGGTTCAGCATAGGAAGTATACATATGTGGTGATGTTTTTTAATCTTTCTTGATGCTTTGATTCACTCAGAAAATATAAGGAGGCTGCTTCTCTGAGTTACACTTGCAGAGCCAGAGGGAGGGAGGTAGTTTGCCCGAAAAAGTCTTCTTAATATAAAAACAAGAATCGCTTTCAAACAGAAAAGAATCAATTTTCCAACTGTAAGTGGTTACTGAAAGAAGGGACACATCTTCTAAGCAGTATTCCAGTGAGGAAATAACTGGGTTCTGGTGAGGCCAGTGCAAAGGGAGACACAGATAAGGAGGCAGTATTGATTGTGCTGAGGCCTGAGTCTTGCATCAAAATGATTGGACTTGGTTTCAGGCTGGTCTGAGTCTTTGCTCCGAAACCATGCTACCTGGTCCCGTTCTTGGATCCTGTTTATCCTCTGCTCCTTTGTCCCTAAAATGAGTGTAGCTGTGAATGCTCAA
Organism: Mirounga angustirostris; assembly: GCF_029215605.1. Classification (NCBI taxonomy): domain Eukaryota; kingdom Metazoa; phylum Chordata; class Mammalia; order Carnivora; family Phocidae; genus Mirounga; species Mirounga angustirostris. The sequence goes on from NW_026991714.1 coordinate 71,280,427, forward strand.
TAAATATTAGGTAATTTTATTATGTGTGTACAAACGATAGGCACAAAGTAAAATCCTGCTTAAAAATAATATGCTAAATAGTTTAGCGCTATCACTCACTCCCCACTCTGATTTTTCTTTCCCTTCTGCATCCTGTGCCCCACAGCATAGCAGAGGGGATACCGCATGGACTTACCTTGTTCAAATCCTTTTAAGCTGCTTCTGCAGAGACACAGACATCTAAGAATTCACTCTGACAGAGGGGAAACTCTCAGGAGATAATGTAGCCTCTATATCCCCTACTGCGGTTCTCAAGTCCGTGGACCCTGCAGACAGTGACTTTCCCTGTGTCTTCCTTAGAGCAGTACCGTTAAAATGAACTCCAGCTGCAGCATCTGGTGGCTAATTCTTAGTGATTGGGAAAATTAAATGATTAAATGATTCTGGGTAACTATTTCACGCTCAAGGTGCTGCTTTTTCTCTATAATGTTATGGCGTGATTGCTTTGGTACCCAGAAAGGGTAAATCACATTTACTTAATGCTGAGCTAAACGTTTAGCAAACATATTTTTTATATTTTTCCTATGAAAAAAATCTCAGGGAAGGAAAAAAAAAAAAGGATGCAAAGTGCAGCAGGGCAAAAGACAGCCCACATGAAATATACATAAAGAAAATGAGGGTAGTTATTCTAAAAGTTTCTAAAACTGTATTTTTACTTTCAAGAGTTAAGTTTTTCTTTTTCAAAAGCCAATTTGTGAAGTACAACTGCTGTGCAACAATAGATAAATCCACAACAAATGGTAAAAAAAAAAATAAAGGCATTCAAAATCTAGAACTTGAAACTGCAAGTGTGGGATGCTGATTCTCTTTCCCTTGTGAATTAATCACTGTGAATAATTAAAGTGGCAATTACATTGGCTGTATCATGACTGTGACTATACAACCAATTTGTGGAAGTCTTCATTGAAATTAGAAAGCAGAGCACCTGAGAAACTCATCATTTCCAATTGCAGCTCAAGAGTTCTGTCCTTGATGTTTGAAAGTGTGGCTTATCTACCCACCAGGATCAAATCTGGAATCCACCTCTTTCTACCTGCAGTACTTTGGAGAAAAATTGCTTACTAGTGCTGTATCCATGTGTAAAATGGAAATAGGACTAACTGGGGAATTTTTACATAGATTAGACAAAATACATGTGTAACAAAATCACTAGGAGGCTTGTCCAACCTGCAGGTAAAAATAAAATACCTGAAAATGAAACTGTGATAGCGCTCCCCTGTGTAACCACAAGGCCTTGGTCCCCATATTCGTGCCTCGTCAGGTGACTGCTGGACACTGTGGGGTGATCTTTTTGTATGGAGAGAAGTTTCATTCAGGTTGCTGTGCAGGACCTCACTCCGTGTGCTGCCAGGGATCTCCAAAGGAACACACTTCTTTGTCATTTGGCAACTTCTCCCTAATCCCTACTGGTGCAGAGGTGGGGGATGAAGTCAGATTTCCCATATATCCCTTCTCCCACATGCACAGCCTGCCAATTACCAATCTCCCCACCATCATTTATTGCAACTGATGAACTTGATTGGACACATCATCATCCGACGACCGCTGCTCATACTAACGTTCACTACTGGTGTGGTACGTCCTATGGGTTTAGACAAATTTCTATTGAGCTGTATCCACCATTTTACCATACAGAAGAGTTTCTCTGCCCTAAATAAACTCTGTGCTGTGTTTCTTCGTCTCTCCCTCCCTGCAACCGCTGATTTCTTTACAGTCTCCATAGTTTTACCTTTTCCAAAATGTTCTATAGTTGGAATTCCATGGTATGTAGCATTTCCAGATTGGCTTCTTTCACTTACTAATAAGCATTTAAGGTTCCCATTTGCATGGCTTATACCCCATTTCCTTTTGGGACTGAATATTCCATTGTCTGAATATACCACAGTGTCTTTCCTTTAAAAAAAATTAATTCCAGTATAGTTAATGTACAGTGTAGTATTAGTCTCAGGCATACGATATTGTATACAATATACAATACAGTATAACAATTCTACACATTACTCAAGCTCATCACAGTAAGTGTACTTTTTTTTTTTTTTTTACATTTTTCAATGTAATTTTTTTGGGGGGGTGTTCAAGACCATCTTTTATTCATAGCACCAATTTTTCTTGTACTTTACATTTTTACAGCCCTTTATTTTCCTACAGTTTTTGTTCAAATTCAAGTTAGTTAACATAATGCAGTTTTAGTTTCAGGAGTAGAGTTCAGTGATTCATCACTTACATACAACACCCGGTGCTCATCACAACCAGTGCGCTCCTTTTTTTTTTTTTTAAGATTGTATTTATTTATCTGACAGAGACAGTGAGAGAGGGAACGCAAGCAGGGGGAGTGGGAGAGGGAGAAGCAGGCTTCCTGCTGAGCAGGGAGCCCGATGCGGGGCTCGATCCCAGGACCCTGGGATCATGACCTGAGCCGAAGGGAGACGCTTAACGACTGAGCCACCCAGGCACCCCAACCAGTGCGCTCCTTAATCCCCATCCCCCATCCAGCCCGCCCCCACCCACCTCCCTCCATCAACCCTCAGTTCTCTATAGTTAATAGTCTCTTAATGTTTTTATCTTATTTTTCCTTTCCTTCCTTATGTTCATCTGTTTTGTTATTTAAATTCCACATAGGAGTGAAATCATACAGTCTTTGTCTTTCTGCCTTATTTTACTTTGCATAATACTCTTTAGCTCTATCCACATCATAGCAAATGACAAGATTTCATTCTTTTTGATGGCTGAGTAATATTCTAGTGTGTATGTGTGTGTATGTGCGTGTATTTGGACATTTGGGCTCTTTCCAGAGTTTGGCTATTGTTGATAATTCTGTAAACATCGGGGTGCTTGTGCTCCTTCAAATCACTATGTTTGTATCCTTTGGGTGGATACCTAGTAGTGCAATTGCTGGGACATAAGGTACTTCTATTTTCAACTTTTTGAGGAACCTCTGTACTGTTTTTCAAAGTGGCTGCACCAGTTTGCATTCCCACCAACAGTGTAGGAGGGTTCCCCTTTCTCTGCATCCCCGCCAACATCTGTTGTTTCCTGACTTGTTAATTTTAGTCATTCTGACTGGCGTGAGGTGGTATCTCATTGAGGTTTTGATTTGTATTTCTGTATTTCCCTGATGCCGAGTGATACTGAGCATCTTTCCATGTGTCTGTTGGCCATCTGGGTATCTTCTCTGGAGAAATGCCTGTTCATGTCTTCTGTCCATTTCTTTACTGGACTACTTGTTTTTTGGGTGTTGAGCTTGATAACTTTTGGATACTAACCCTTTATCAGATATGTCTTTTGCAGATACCTTCACCCATTCTGTAGGCTGACTTTTAGTTGGTTTGACTGTTTCTTTTGCTGTGCAGAAGCTTTCTATCTTGATGAAGTCCCAATAGTTCATTTTTGCTTTTGTTTCCCTTGCCTCTGGAGACATGTCTAGTAAGAAATTGCTGTAGCCTAGATCAAAGAAGTTGCTGCCTGTGTTCTCTAGGATTTTGATGGACTCCTGTTTCACATTTAGGTCTTCCATCCATTTTGAGTTTATTTTTGTGTATGGTGTAAGAAATTGGTCCAATGTCCTTCTTCTGCATGTGGCTGTCCAGTTTTCCCAACACCATTTGTTAAAGAGACTGTCTTTTTCCATTGGGTAATTTTTCCTACTTTGTCATAGATTAGTTGACCATAGAGTTGAAGGTTCATTTCTGGGGTTTCTGTTCTTGTCCCATAAATCTATGTGTGTGTTTTTGTGCCAGTACCATACTGTCTTGATAATTATATCTTTGTAATACAGTTTGAAGTCCAGAATTGTGATGCCTCCAGGTTTGCTTTTCTTTTTCAGGATTGCTTTAGCTATTCAGGGTCTTTTATGGTTCCTTAAAAATTTTAGGGTTTTTTTTTCTAGCTCTGTGAAAAATGGTGTTGGTATTCTGATAGAAATTGCATTATATATGTGGATTGCTTTGGGTGGTATAGACATTTTAACAATATCTGTTCTTCCAATCCATGAGCATGGAATGTTTTCTGTTTCTTTGTGTCGTCTTCAGTTTCTTTAATGAGTGTTCTATATTTTTCTGAGTACAGAGCTTTTACCTCTTTGGTTAGGTTTATTCGTAGGTAGCTTAATGTTTTTGGTGCAGTTGTAAATGGGATCAATTGTTTTTTCAGCTACTTCATTATTGGTGTATAGAAATGTAACAGATTTCTGTATGTTGATTTTTATATCCTGTGACTTTGCTAAGTTCATGTATTCTAGCAATTTTTTAGGTGGAGTCTTTCAGGTTTTGTACCCAAGTGTCATGTCATCTGCAAATAGTGAAAGTTTGACTTCTTCCTGATTTGGATGCCTTTTATTTTTGTTTTCTGTTTCCCGAGACCAAGACTTCCAGTACTATGTTAATAGTAATGGTGAGAGTGGATATCCCTGTCTCATTCCTGACTATAAATGAGAAGCTCTCCATTTTTCCCCATTGAGGATGTTGCTAGCTGCGGGTCTTTCATATATGACCTTTATGATGTTGAGATATATTCTGTTTATCCCTACTTTGTTGAGGGTTTTTATCAAGAATGGATGCTGTATTTTGTCGTATGCTTTTCTTTTTTTCAACTATTGAGAGGATCATGTTTCTTATCCTTTCTTTTATTAATGTGGTGTATCACATTGATTGATTTGCCTTCATAGAAGGAGTTTGGCAGTTTTCCTTCCATTCTATTTTTTTTTTAGAACTAAATTTGAGAAGGACAGGTATTAACTCTTCTTTAAGTGTCTGGTAGAATTCCCTGGGAAGCATCAGGCCCTGGATTTTTTCATTGGGAGATTTTTGATTACTGATTCAATTTCTTTGCTGGTTATGGGTCTATTCAAATTTTCTATTTCTTCCTGTTTCAATTTCAGTAGTTTGTATTTTTCTAGGACTTTGTCCATTTCTTCCAGATTGTCCAGTTTGTTGGCATACGATTTTTCATAGTATTCTCTTACGATTATCTGTGTTTCTGTGGTGTTAGTTGTGATCTCTCCTCTTTCATTCATGATTTTATTTGGGACCTTTCACTTTTTGATAAGTCTGGATAGGAATTTATCAATTTTATTCTTTCAAATAACCAGCTCTTAGTTTCATTGATCTGTTCTGTTTTGTTTCTACATCATTTATTTCTGCTGTAATACTTATTATTTCCCTTCTGATGGGATTTGTTAAATTAATTAAATAGGCTTTATTTGCTCTTAATTTTCTAGCTCCTTTAGATATAATGTTAGGTTGTGTATTTGGGACTTTTCTTACTTCTTGAGGAAGGCCTGTATTGCAGTATCCTTCCCTCTTAAGACTGCCTTTGCTGCATCCCAAAGATTTTGGACTGTCATGTTCTTATTTTCATTTGCTTCCATGTACTTTAAGTTTTCTTTAATTTCCTGGTTAACCCATTCATTCTTTAGGAGGATGTTCTTTAACCTCCGTGTATTGGTCTTTCCAAATTTTTTCTTGGGGTTGACTTCAAGTTTCATAGTGTTGTGGTCTGAAAATATGCATGGTATGATCTCAGTCTTTTTGTACCAGTTAAGACATGATTTGTGACCCAGTATGGGATCTGTCCTAGAGACTGTTATATGTGCACTTGAGAAGAATGTGTATTCTGCTTTAGGATGAAATTTTCTGAATATATCCATTAAATCTGTCTGGTCCAGTGTGTCATTCAAAGCCATTGTTACCTTGTTGATTTTCTGCTTAAATGATCTGTCCTTGCAACGGATTCTTTTTTTTTTTTTTAAGATTTTATTTATTTATTTGACAGAGAGATAGACAGAAGAGCACAAGCAGAGGGAATGGCAGAGGGAGAGGGAGAAGCAGGCTCTGCACTGAGCAGGGAGCCTGATGCGGGACTTGATCCCAGGACCCTGGGATCATGACCTGAATGGAAGGCAGACGCTTAACCATCTGAGCCACCCAGGTGCCCCCTTGCAATGGATTTCTGTACATTGACATTGTATCCTGTGACTTTACTGGATTTGTGCATCAGTTCTACCACTTTTATGTTGGATCTTTCAGATTTTCTATGTAGAGTATCATGTCATCTGAAAATAGAGAAAGTTTTCCTTTTACCTTGCTGATTTGGATGCCTTTTATATCCTTTTGTTGTCTGATTGCTGTGGCTAGAACTTCAGGGACTATGTTGAATAAAAATGGTGAGAGTGGACATCCCTGTCTTGTTCTTTGCTGTAGAGGAAAACCTGTTTTTCCCCATTAAGGATGATGTTAGCTGTGAGTTTTTCAAATATGGCTCTTACTGTGTTGAAGTATGTTTCCTCTAAACCTATTTTGTTGAGGGTTTTTATCATGAATGGATGCTGTACTTTGTCAAATGCTTTTTCTGCATCTATTAAGAGGAACATGAGTCTTACCCTTTTATTACTGTGGTGTATCACGTAGACTGATTTGAGAATGTTGCAACCCAGGAATAAATCTCAATTGATGGTGGTGAGTGACTTTTTTTTTTTTTTTTATTGTACTGGTGGATTCTGTTTGCTAATATTTAATTCTGGATTTTTGCATCCATGTTCAGTTCCAGTTTGTTTACTAGTGTCTTTATCTGCTTTTTGTATCAGGGTTATGCTGGACTTATAGAACAAATTTGGAAGTTTCTCTTTTCTATTTTTTGGAATAGTTTGAGAATAGGTATTAACTCTTCTTTAAACATTTGGTGTAATTTGCCTGTGAAGATATCTGATCCTGGACCTTTTGTTTGTTGGGAGTCTTTTGCTAACTGATTCAGTTTCTTTGTTGGTTATCGGTCTGCACAAGTTTTCTATTCCTGCTTCAGTTTCAGTAGTTTATATGTTTCTAGGAATTCATCCATTTCTTCTGGATTGTCCAATTTGTTGACATATAGTTTTTCATATTATCTCATGATTGTATTTCTGTGGTATTGGTTGATTTTTCTCCTCTCTCATTGTGATTTTATTTTTTTCCTCTTTTTGGTAAGTCTGGCCTAGGTTTATCAATTTTATTTTTTTAAAGAACCAACTCCTGGTTTCATTGATCTGTTCTATATTATACTTTCTATATCATTTATTTCTGTTCTACTCTTTATTATTTCCTTCCTTCTTCTGGTTTTAGGGTTTGTTCTTTTTCTAGCTCCTTTAGGTATAAGGTTAGGTTGTTTGAGATTTTTCTTCTTGAGGTAGGCCTGCATTGGTATAAACTTCTCTCTTAGAACCACTTTTGCTGCATCCCAAAGGTTAGACCATTGTGTTTTCATTTTCATTTGTTCCCTGTATTTTTTTTTTTTTTTAATTTCCTCTTTGGTTTCCTGTTTGACTTCTTCATTCTTTAGTGGGATGTTCTCTAACCTCTGTGTATTTGTGGTCTTTCCAGATTTTTTCTTGTGGTTGACTTCAAGTTTTGTAACATTGTGGTCAGAAAAGGTGCATGGTATGACTTCAGTCTTTCTGTATTTGTTGAGGCCTGTTTTGTGACCTAATATGTGATCTATTCTGGAAAACTTTCCATGTGCACTTGAAAAGAATGTGTATTCTGTTTTAGGAAGGAATGTTCTGAATATTTCAGTTAAATCCATCTGGTCCAGTGTGTCATTCAAAACTGTTGTTTCCTTGTTTATTTTCTGTTTAGATGATCTGTCGTTGATGTAAGTGGGGTGTTAAAGTCCCTTAGTATTATGGTATTATCAGTTCCTTTTTGTTATAATGTTACATATTTGGGTGCTCCCATGTTGCATGCATAAATATTACAAATTGTTAGATTTTCTTCTATTATCCCCTTTACTATTATAAAGTGTCCTTCTTTGTCTCTTTTTACAGTTTTAAAGTCTAGTTTGTCCAAAATAAGTATTCGTACTTTGGCTTTCTTTGACATCCATTTGCATGATAAATCCCCCTCACTTACAATCTGCAGGTGTCTTTAGGTCTAAAATGAGTTTCTTGTAGGCAGCATATAGATGGGTCTTGCTTTTTTTAAATCCATTCTGTCACCCTATGTCTTTTGACTAGAGTGTTTAGTCCATTTACATTCAAAGTAATTATCGATATGTATGTATTGCCATTTTACTACTTGTTTTGTTGGTTCTGGATATTTTCTCAGATTCTTTCTAGTCTTTGTCACTTTTGGTCTCTCCTTTGCACTCAAAGAGTCTATTTTAATATTTCCTGCAAGTGACAATAAATGTACTATTAAATCCCTTCAGCTAGTTAGTCCATTCCCTTGCCCACCTCCCTTCTGGTAACCTTGAGTTTCTTCTCTATATTTAAGACTCTTTTTTTTGGTTTGGTGTGTCTTTTTTTTTTTTTTTTCCTTCGGGATATTTTATTTCTTCTACATGAGTGAGGTCATGCAGTATTTGTCTTTCTCTGACTTAGTTTGCTTAGCATTTTGCTCTCTAGGTCCATCCATACTGTATAAACATCAAGATCTTTCTTTTATGGTTGGGTAATATTCCAGTGTGTGTGCGCGCGCGCGTAAGTGTGTGTGCGTGTGCGCATGCCCATATGCGCGCGTACACACACATATGTAAAACACATCTTCCTTATTCATTCATCTATGGAAGGACAATGGGGTTGATGATTGTAACTAATACTGCAATAAACTTGAAGGTGCATATATCTTTTCAAATTAGTGTTTTTATATCCTTTGGGTAAATACCTAGTAGTGTGATTAAAAATACAACTACTCTATGATCCAGTGTTTTTTTGATGAACCTCCATACTGTTTTCCACAGTGGTTTCACCAGTTTATATTCCCAACAACAGTACATGAGGGTTCCTTTTTCTCCAGATCCTTACCAGTATTTGCTGTTCCTTGAATTTTTTATTTTAACTATTCTGACAGGTGTGAGGTGATATCTCATGGTTTTGATTTCTATTTCCCTGATGAAGAGAGATGGTGAGCATATTATTCTTTTTTATGTTTTTATTATTTTAATTCTTTTTAAATTTTTTTATTCTTATGTTAATCCCCATACATTAAATCATTAGTTTTAGATGTAGTGCTACATGATTCATTGATTGTGCATAACACCCAGTGCTCCATGCAGAATGTGCCCTCCTCAATACCCATCACCAGGCTAACCCATCCTCCCACCCCCCTCCCCTCTAGAACCCTCAGTTTGTTTTTCAGAGTCCATCATCTCTCATGGTTCATCTACCCCTCCGATTTCCCCCCCTTCATTCTTCACCTCCTGCTACCTTCTTCTTCTTTATTTTTTTCTTAACATATATTTCATTATTTGTTTCAGAGGTACAGATCTGAGATTCAACAATCTTGCACAGTTAACAGCGCTAACCAGAGCACATACCCTCCCCAGTGTCTATTACCCAGTCAACCCCTCCATCCCACCCCACCCCCACTCCAGCAACCCTGTTTGTTTCCTGAGATTAAGAATTCCTCATATCAGTGAGGTCATATGATACATCTCTTTCTCTGTTTGACTTATTTGGCTCAACATAATACCCTCCAGTTCCATCCACGTCGTTGCAAATGAACAAGATCACATTCCTTTTGATGGCTGCATAATATTCCATTGTATATATATACCACCTCTTCTTTATCCATTCATCTGTCGATGGACATCTTGGCTCTTTCCACACTTTGGCTATTGTGGACATTGCTTCTATAAACATCGAGGTGCATGTACCCTTTCGGATCCCTACTTCTGTATCTTTGGGGTAAATACCCAGTAGTGCAATTGCTGGATCATACGGTAGATCTATTTTCAACTTTTTGAGGAACCTCCATACTGTTTTCCAGAGTGGTTGCACCAGCTTGCATTCCCACCAACAGTGTAGGAGGGTTCCCCTTTCTCCGCATCCCCGCCAACATCTGTCGTTTTCTGCCTTGTTAATTTTAGCGATTCTGACTGGTGTGAGGTGGTATCTCATGGAGGTTTTGAATTGGATTTCCCTGATGCTGAGCGATATTGAGCTCTTTTTCATGTGTCTTTTGGCCATTTGGATGTCTTCTTTGGAAAAATGTCTGTTCATGCCTTCTGCCCATTTCTTGATTGGATTCTTTGTTCTTTGGGTGTTGAGTTTGATAAGTTCTTTATAGATTTTGGATACTAGCCCTTTATCTGATATGTCATTTGCAAATATCTTCTCCCATTCTGTCGGTTGTCTTTTGGTTTTGTTGACTGTTTCTTTTGCTTTGCAAAAGCTTTATATCTTGATGAGGTCCCAATAGTTCATTTTTGCCCTTGCTTCCCTTGCCTTTGGCGGTGTTTCTAGGAAGAATTTTCTGTGACTGAGGTCGCAGAGCTTGCTACCTGTGTTCTCCTTTAGGATTTTGATGGACTCCTGTCTCACATCGAGGTCTTTCAACCATTTAGAGTCTATTTGTGTGGGGGGTGTAAGGAAATGGTCCAGTTTCATTCTTCTGCATGTGGCTATCCAATTTTCCCAACACCATTGGTTGAAGAGACTGTCTTTTTTCCATTGGACGTTCTTTCCTGCTTTGTCAAAGATGAGTTGACCATAGAGTTGAGGGTCCATTTCTGGGCTCTCTATTCTGTTCCATTGATCTATGTGTCTGTTTTTGTGCCAGTACCATACTGTCTTGATGATGACAGCTTTGTAATAGAGCTGGAAGTCCGGAATTGTGATGCTGCCAGCTTTGCTTTTCTTTTTCAACCTTCCTCTGGCTATGCGGGGTCTTTTCTGGTTCCATACAAATTTTAGGATGATTTGTTCCATTTCTTTAAAAAAAGTGGATGGTATTTTGATGGGGATTGCATTAAATGTGTAGATTGCTCTAGGTAGCAGTGACATCTTCACAATATTTGTTCTTCCAATCCATGAGCATGGAACGTTTTTCCATTTCTTTGTGTCTTCCTCAATTTCTTTCATGAGTATTTTATAGTTTTCTGAGTACAGATCCTTTGTCTCTTTGGTTAGATTTATTCGTAGGTATCTTATAGTTTTGGGTGCAATTGTAAATGGGATCGACTCCTTAATTTCTCTTTCTTCTGTCTTGTTGTTTTTGTATAGGAATGCCACAGAGTTCTGTGCATTGATTTTATTATTTTTTTATTTTCTTTAAGATTTTATTTATTTATTTGACAGAGAGATAGACAGAAAAGCACAAGCAGAGGGAGTGGCAGAGGGAGAGGGAGAAGCAGGCTCTGCACTGAGCAGGGAACCTGATGCGGGACTCGATCCCAGGACCCTGAGATCATGACCTGAGCCGAAGGCAGACGCTTAACCATCTGAGCAACCCAGGCGCCCCTGTGCATTGATTTTATATCCTGCCACTTTACTGAATTCCTGTATGAGTTCTAGCAGTTTTGGGGTGGAGTCTTTGGGGTTTTCCACATAAAGTATCATATCATCTGCAAAGAGTGAGAGTTTGACTTGTTCTTTGCCGATTTGGATGCCTTTGATTTCTTTTTGTTGTCTGATTGCTGTGGCTAGGACTTCTAATACTATGTTGAATAACAGTGGTGATACTGGACATCCCTGCCGTGTTCCTAACCTTTGGGGGAAAGCTCGAAGTTTTTCCCCATTGAGAATGATATTTGCTGTGGGTTTTTCATAGATGGCTTTTATGATATTGAGGTATGTATCCTCTATGCCTATACTCTGAAGAGTTTTGATCAAGAAAGGATGCTCTACTTTGTCAAATGCTTTTTCTGCATCTCTTGAGAGGATCATATGATTCTTGTTCTTTCTTTTGTTAATGTATTGTATCATGTTGATTGATTTGCAGAGGTTGAACCAACCTTGCAGCCCAGGGATAAATCCCACTTGGTCGTGGTGAATAATCCTTTTAATGTACTGTTGGATCCTATTGGCTAGTATTTTGGTGAGAATTTTTGCATCCATGTTTTTCAGGGATATTGGTCTGTAATTCTCCTTTTTGATGAGGTCTTTGGCTGGTTTTGGGATCAAGGTAATGGTGGCCTCATAAAATGAGTTTGGAAGTTTTCCTTCCATTTCTATTTTTTGGAACAGTTTCAGAAGAATGGGTATTCATTCTTCTTGAAATGTTTGGTAGAATTCCCCTGGGAAGCCATCTGGCCCTGGGCTTTTGTTTTTTGGGAGGTTTTTGATGACTGTTTCAATTTCCTTAGTGGTTCTGGGTCTGTTCAGGTTTTCTATTTCTTCCTGGTTCAGTTTTGGTAGTTGATACATCTCTAGGAATGCATCCATTTCTTCCAAGTTATCTAATTTGCTGGAATAGAGTTGCTCATAATATGTTCTTATAATTGTTTGTATTTCTTTGATGTTGGTTGTGATCTCTCCACTTTCATTCATGATTTTGTTGATTTGGGTGATTTGTCTTTTCTTTTTGATAAGTCTGGCCAGGGGTTGATCAATGTTGTTAATTCTTTCAAAGAACCAGCTCCTAGTTTCGTTGATCTGTTCTACTGTTCTTTTAGTTTCTATTTCATTGATTTCTGCTCTGATCTTTATGATTTCTCTTCTCCTGCTGGGTTTAGGCTTTATTTGCTGTTCTTTCTCCAGCTCCTTTAGGTGTAGGGTTAGGTTGTGTACTTGAGACCTTTTTTATTTCTTGAGAAAGGCTTGTATTGCTATATACTTTCCTCTTAGGACTGCCTTTGCTGCATCCCAAAGATTTTGAACAGTTGCGTTTTCATTTTCATTGGTTTCCATGAATTTTTTTAATTCTTCTTTAATTTCGTGGATGACCCATTCATTCTGCATTAGGATGCTCTTTAGCCTCCATGTATTTGAGTTCTTTCCGACTTTCCTCTTGTGATTGAGTTCTGGTTTTAAAGCATTGTGGTCTGAAAATAGCCAGGGAATGATCCCAATCTTTTGGTACCGGTTGAGACCTGATTTATGACGTAGGATGTGATCTATTCTAGAGAATGTTCCATGGGCACTAGAGTAGAATGTGTATTCCGTTGCTTTGGGATGGAATGTTCTGAATATGTCTGTGAAGTCCATTTGGTCCAGTGTATCATTTAAAGCCTTTATTTCCTTGTTGATCTTTTGCTTAGATGATCTGTCCATTTCAGTGAGGGGGGTGTTAAAGTCCCCCACTATTATTGTATTGTTGTCAATGTGTTGCTTTGCTTTTGTTATTAATTGCCTTATATAATTGGCTGCTCCCACGTTAGGGGCATGGATATTTATAATTGTTAGATCTTCTTTTTGGATAGACCCTTTAAGTAGGATATAGTGTCCTTCCTCATCTCTTATTTCAGTCTTTGGTTTAAAATCTAATTTGTCTGATATAAGGATTGCTACTCCAGCTTTCTTTTGGTGTCCATTAGCATAGTAAATGGTTTTCCACCCCCTCACTTTCAATCTGTGGGTGTCTTTGGTTCTAAAATGAGTCTCTTGCAGACAGCATATGGATGGGTCTTGTTTTTTAATCCAGTCTGATAGCCTGTGTCTTTTGATTGGGGCATTTAGCCCATTTACATTCAGGGTAACTATTGAAAGATAGGAATTTAGTGCCATTGTATTGCCTGTAAGGTGACTGTTACTGTATATTGTCTGTGTTCCTTTCTGGTCTATGTTGCTTTTAGGCTCTCTCTTTGCTGAGAGGACCGCTTTCAAGATTTCTTTTAGGGCTGGTTTCGTGTTTGCAAATTCCTTTAGTTTTTGTTTTTCCTGGAATCTTTTTATTTCTCCTTCAATTTTGAATGAGAGCCTAGCTGGATAGAGTATTCTTGGCTGCATATTTTTCTCCTTTAGTGCTCTGAATATATCCTGCCAGTCCTTTCTGGCCTGCCAGGTCTCTGTGGATAGGTCTGTTGCCAATCTAATGTTTCTACCATTCTAGGTTACGTATCTCTTCTCCCGAGCTGCTTTCAGGATTTTCTCTTTGTCTATGAGACTCGTACGTTTTACTATTGGATGTCGGGGTGTTGACCTATTTTTATTGATTTTGAGAGGGGTTCTCTGTGCTTCCTGGATTTTGATGCGTTTCCTTCCCCAAATTAAGGAAGTTCTCTGCCATAATTTGCTCCATTATACCTTCTGCCCCTCTCTCTCTTTCTTCTTCTTCTGGGATCCCAATTATTCTAATGTTGTTTCGTCTTATGGTATCGCTTATCTCTCAAATTCTGCCCTCGTGATCCAGTAGTTTTTTATCTCTCTTTTTCTCAGCTTCTTTATTTTCCATCATTTGGTCTTCTATACCACTGATTTTCTCTCCTGCCTCATTTATCCTAGCTGTTAGTGCCCCCATATTTGATTGCACCTCATTAATAGCCTTTTTGATTTTGACTTGGTTAGATTTTAGTTCTTTTACTTCTCCAGAAAGGATTTCTCTAATAACTTCCATGCTTTTCTCAAGCCCAGCTAGTATCTTTAAAGTGATGATTCTGAACTCTAGATCTGACATCGTACTAATGTCCGTATTGAGTAGGTCCCTGGCAGTCGGTACTACCTCTTGTTCTTTTTGTTGAGGTGATTTTTTCCGTCTCGTCATTTTGTGCAGAGGAGAATAGATTAATGAGAGAACAAAATGCTAGCAGAGTAACAACATCCCCAGAAAATATACTCTAAACAAATCAGAATAGACCTGAAACAGTGGGAGAAGAAAGGGAATAAGAGAAAAAGAAAAAGAAAAAGATAAATATAAAAACAAACAAAAACAGAACAAAACAAAACAACAACAACAATAAAAAACCAGAATGTGATCAAATATGATCGGGTTGGTATATAGATCAGTGCCACACACTAGATTTTGGGTGTATTTTGGTCTGCTAGAAGAAAGTGCCTCCCAAATTTTTAAAGAAAGAAAACCTTATATATGTACAAAAATAAGGGTTGATATGATGAAGTGATGGAATATGACTGTAAAGATGGAAATTATAAAAAATTTTATAAAAGGAATTGATAAGTTGTTTGAAAAAAGAAAGAATAAGATTTAAAAAAAGAAAAAAAAAAACGAGAGAATGTGATCAGTCAGGGGAGTAGAAAAAAACCACATACTAGAGGTTTAGTGTATATTTTGATGTGTTAGAAGAAACTATCTCAAAATTTTAAAGAGAGAACAACTTATATATATATGCCAAAAATATGGGTAACTACTATGCAGGGATAGAATGTGACTCTAAAAATGAAAAATAAATTTTTTTTTTTAAAAAAGGGATTGATGAGTGCCTGGGTGTCTCAGTCATTAATCATCTGCCTTGGGCTCAGGTCATGATCCCAGGGTCCTGGGATGGAGTCTCACATCGGGCTCCCTGCTCTGCGGGGAAGCTTGCTTCTCCCTCTCCCACTCCCCCTGCTTGTGTTCCTGTTCTTGCTATGTCTGTCTGTCAAAAAAATAAATAAAATCTTTAAAAAAATAAATAAATAAAAAATTAAAAAAAGGGATTGATAAGATGTTGGTTGAAAAAGGGAAAAAGAAATATTGAAAAAAAAAAAGAAAAAAAGATAGTTAAAAAAAAATTAACTTTGAATTACTAAAGAATCATGGTAAAAAAGCCATGCATTCTATGTGTAATATTCCCCTAGCGCTGGAGTTCTGCCATTCTCATTGTTCGGTAAACTTGGTCTTGGCTGGCTGTTCTCATTGATCTTCTGGGGGAGGGGCCTGTTGCCGAGGTTTCCAAATGTCTTTGCTGGAGGTGGAATTGCCCCGCCCTTGCCCCCTCAGGGCTAAGTTATCTGCTCGTGTTGCTCTCCAGAGCTTTTGTTCCCTATGAGCTTTCCGTATAGCTTTGGAGGCGGAGAGTGAAAATGGCGGCCTCCCAATCTCCGCCCTGGAGGAGCCGAGAACTTGGGGCCCTGCTCCTCACTGAGCCCCCAGAGAAAAGCAGTCTAGTCACTCCCGTCTCCCCGGTCTCCGG
Organism: Mirounga angustirostris; assembly: GCF_029215605.1. Lineage (NCBI taxonomy): Eukaryota > Metazoa > Chordata > Mammalia > Carnivora > Phocidae > Mirounga > Mirounga angustirostris. The sequence continues at coordinate 71,296,222 of NW_026991714.1, forward strand.
CTGCACTCCGTGAGCATATTATTCTGTATCTGTTGGATATCTGTCTTCTTTGGAAAAATGTCTCTTCATGTCTTCCCATTTTAATTGGATCATATTTTGGTGTTGAGTTGTAGAAGTTCTTGAATTTGGATACTATCCCTTTATCTTATATATCATTTGCAAATATCTTCTCCATACATTAGGTTGTCTTTTAATTTTTTGAAGGTTTCCTTTTCTCTGCAGAAGCTTTTTATTTTGGTGTTGTTTCAGTAGTTCATTTTTGTTTCTTTTTTCCCCCTTGCTCTTGGAGATATGTCTAGTAAGAAGTTACTGCAGCCTAGGTCAAAGAGGTTGTTGCCTGTGCTCTCTCCTAGGATTGTTAGTTTTCCGGTCTCACATTTAGGTTTGTAATCAATTTGGGGTTTATTTTTGTGTATGGTATAAAAATGGTCCAGTTTCACTCTTTTGTATGTAGTGGCCCACTTTTCCCAACACCATTTGTTGAAGAGACTTTTTCCCATTGCATATTTTTGCCCTTTGGTCAAACATTAAATTGACCATATAATTGTGGGTTTATTTCTGAATTTTCTATTCTTGTCTATTTATGTTTCTGTTTTTATGTCTGTACCATACTGTTTTGATTAATCTGGCTTTGTAGTATAACTTAAAACCTTGAATTATGGTATGTCAGCTTTGTTTCTCTTCAAGATTGCTTTGGCTATTCTGGGTCTTTTGTGGTCCCATACAAATTTTAGGATTATTCTAGTTCTATGAAAAATGCTATTGGTATCCTGAGAAGGATTGCACTAAATAGTAAATTGTTCTGGGTGGCATGGACATTTTAACAGTATTTGTTCTTCCCATCGATGAGCATGGAATTTCTTTCTACTTGTTTGTGTCATCTTCAGTTTCTTTCATCAGTGTTTGAGAGTTTTGGAGTATAGGTCTTTCACCTCCTTATTCAAATTTATTCCTAGGAATTTTATTTTTGGTGCAATTGTAAATGGGATTGCTTTCTCAATTTCTCTTTCTGCTGCTTCATCATTACTGCATAGAAATGCAATGGATTTCTATACATTGATTTTTGTATCCTGCAAACTTATCATTTTGCAGTCCTACTAGTTTTTTGGTAGAGTCTTTAGGGTTCTTTCTATATGGTATCATGTCATCTGCAAAGAGTGAAAGTTTTATTTCTTCCTTGCCAATTTGGATTCCTTTCTTGTCTGATTGCTGTGGCTAAGACGTCCAATACTATGTTGAATAATAGTAGTGCCAGTGGCCCTCCTTGTCTCATTCCTGACTTTAGGGGAAAGTCTCAGTTTCTCACCTTTGAATATGATGCTAGTCATGGATATACTGCCATTTCTTTAACCATTACCCAAATGGAGGACATGTTGGTTGCTTCTAAATTTTGACAATTGCAAATGAACGTCAGCTGTGAACATCTGTATGCAGGTTTGTGAACATAAGCTTTCAAGAACTCCTTTGGGAAATACCACCAGATGATTGGCAGATGATATTTGTTTGAAATATGTGAAGTATGTTTAGTGAAATATGTTTAGTTTTATAAGAAACCACAAATTATCTTCCAAAGTGGCTGTACCATTTTGCATTCCCACCAGCAACATATGAGAATTCCTGCTGCCCCATATCCTTACCAGCATTTGGTGGTGTTGGTGTTTTAAGTGTTGGCCATTTTGATGGTGTGTAATGGTAACTCAGTGTTCTATATTGCATTTCCCTGATGACATATGGTGTGGAGCATCTTTTCACATGCTTATTTTCCATCTGCATATCTTCTTTGGTGAAGTGTGAAGTTCTTTGGCCCATTTTTTAATGGGGTTTCTTATTTTCTTGAGTTTTAAGATTTTTTTGTGTCATTTGGAGAACAATCCTTCATCAGATGTGTCTTTTGCAGATACTGTCTCCCAGTCTGTGGTTTATCTTTCCATTCTCTTGATCTTGCTGAGTTTAACATTTAGAGTGTAGGAATATTTGAGAATGAGAGCACAACTAAGAATTCTTAGGAGCTAATACTAGGTGGGCACTTCCCTTCCTCCCACCTCCCCCAACGTGGTTGCCCCCCTCTGTGCTGGTTCTTCTAGCCAGGTCTGAGACCCTTGCAGTTCTCACCTCTAAGAGTAGTAATGAGGAAGGAGGGTAAAAGCTAGACTACAAAAGTAGGGAAAATGAGGGCTGATTTTCCTTCCAATTAATTAGTTTGTTCTTAAGCTTAATAGGTAATTCTATCACATGCTTCTATAATACTAACTTATAAGGGCATGTGGGGGATATCATTTTTCCAGCTTGGTCAGCCACAACTTAAACACATCTGTTTCTTTGATACTCCCTTCTATTTGTGTTTACTTAGATGGAAAGTTTTATATTAAAACATATGTAAATACATAACCCCCTTTTCACACTGAAGTTAACATAACACATACACTGACCTGCACCTTGTTTCTCTGATTCATAATTTTTTTGTTCATTTTGCATAGTATTCCAGTACATGTATATACCATAATTGAGCCAGTCTCATTTTGGTGGACTTTTAAGTGTTCCCTAATTCTTAATTTTTAAAAATATTGCAGTGTATGTATGTGCATGTGTGCATATTTATATGTGCATATATCTATATCACATATATATATACAAGTTGCAATATATATGTATATATATTTATGCATGTTATTTCCATATGTATAAGTTTACCTAAAGAAAAATTCATAGAAATATAACTGGTGGGTGAAATAGAATGTGTATTATTTTGATAGGTATGTAGAACTACCCTCTGCGACTATGCACTACAACTTCACAGTAAGTGCTTGAGAACACCAAGTTACTCAGGTGTTACCACAGTGGTGTCAAACAGCTGGACCTTTGTTAATCTGAGCTGGATCTTTTACCACACTTTTTATTTTCTTAATGAGGAAAGCACACTCAAATACAAAGACATTCTTTTAAGGAAGGCAAGAGAATTCTGTTAAAAACATTTTATGATTTTCAAATTAAATAATACATAGCTATTCCTTTAATATTTATAATTTAACTCATATTTTAAACTATTATCATAAAGTAAAATGTACTAGAACACATTTCTTTTTTTTTTTTATTCTTATGTTAATCCCCATACATTACATCATTAGTTTTAGGTGTAGTGTTCCATGATTCATTGTTTGTGCATAACACCCAGTGCTCCATGCAGAATGTGCCCTCCTCAATACCCATTACCAGGCTAACCCATCCTCCCACCCCTCTCCCCTCTAGAACCCTCAGTTTGTTTTTCAGAGTCCATCGTCTCTCATGGTTCGTCTACCCCTCCGATTTCCCCTGCTTCATTCTTCCCCTCCTGCTACCTTCTTCTTCTTCTTTAAAACACATTTCTTATAAGTAAACAAATTATAAAAATTGGCTACACCCACAAGACTTGTTAGTTGCACTATTTTGTCATAATTACGTTTTTCAAGAGAGAAAAAAAATAATTGGATTCCGTTAGTTCCTACTAAGTACCACTTTCTGAGAAATGTTAAATGCTACCAGTTCTGTGGTATCTTCCTCTTGAGAGCTGTTACAGATTTCTCTAAAATTTGTGCAGTGTTTTACTATTGTATGTCTTGAACAAATGACTATGTAAACATGTGTTTTTTCATGGAGTGCCGTTTTATAATGTGAGTTAGGTTCAAGCTGGATGGAAACTTGACCACCTTTCAGTATTTGAACATTCAATTTGTATTTCATCCAACTTACATTGATCGAATGAGAATACATTTTTCAGGTCTGCCTTTCACTCAGAAGTTAAACAGACTTCTGAGACTGAACGGTGTAACATAAAACTCCAGCACTTGCTGGAGTTTGTAGTTCAGACAGTGCTTTATATGTCATTTACTATCAAAATTGGACTAGGCCATCGTGGGGAAGAGAATTAAATATTCTAAAAATGTACTATTTGTTTGAAAAACCTCTAAAAACTTGCACATCTTTTTATATATGTATGTATGTTAATGTCAAAAATACTGAAGATTGCCTCCAAATCACTTGTTAAAGAGTATGAAATTAGGAGAACAAGTGGTTCAGGAAATAAAAACTCTCTTGTGTTCATACTAATTGATATGAGACCAAAGAGATTGCTCCAAGTTGGCTCCCTGCTCTTCTGTGCTATTTTGGTAACTGATTAAGGGTCCCAGGCATTAACACTGATGTTAAATATACTAGGGAGTCTGTAATTCTAGAATGTCTTCTCTGCAGCCTCATGAGAATGACATACATGTGATATATCTGATGAAGATGAAGTCAAATCATTCTCTTTATCAACTCTATTTCATTCAAAATTATAAATATATGCAGTAATGTGTTTTAGGAACCTACTGAAGACTACATTTGTATTCAGAGTCAGCCCCTGAAGCAGTGAACTTTCTCTTATAATATCCAAACCAATACACAGAATGAAACCTTATTAAGAGGTGGTCAGAGCTCATAGATTTATGGAGGGTATAGTAATGTATGCTTACAAGGCCTTAGATTGCATTTTACAAGTTCAGTAGTCCCAAAAGTGTTTGAAAACATCCCCCCTCCCACTTTGGAACAGAGTTCATCTATGCACTTGAAATGCAAAGTTTGAATATCCTAGCTCTTCTAAAAATTCTAAACTCATACCCCATGGGCATCATCTAAAACTATACCTAAGTATTTCTTCACTTTTAAATATACTGAGGAGGAGGAGCAAGATGGTGGAGGAGTAGGAGTCCTAAATTTCGTCTGGTCCCAGGAATTCAGCTGGATAGGGATCAAACCATTCTGAACACCTACAAACTCAACAGGAGATCAAAGAAAAGAATAGCAACAACTCTCTGAACAGAAAAGCGACCACTTTCTGGAAGGTAGGATGTGCAGAGAAGTGAATCCGAGGTGATATTCGGGAGGATAGACAGCGGGGGGAGGGGGTCTCCATTGGCCGCTTCTGGCAAGTGATAGAGCCCGGAGCACAAAATTGGAACTTTTAGAAGTCGGCTCCGCTGAGGGGCATTGCCCCAGTGGCTAAGCAGGGGGTGGAACCCTCGCAGGACAGTGTGGTCTTAGGACCCTCAGGGTCACAGAAAGACCAGGGGTGCCTGAGTTCGGCAGAGCTCCCAGGTATCAGAGTGGGGAAGCGGGCTGCAGAGTTGGAGCCGAGGTGCAGGCTCTCAGCTCGGAGTTGCCATAAACTGTGATCCACTGCACACTCGGGCCACTGCTCCTCCAGCAGGGACCCAACAAGTGGCAGATCTGGGGAGACTCCCCTTCCTGCCCCGAGAGGAGTGGCGCGGGAGCGCACTGCAGGGATCTGCTGGGTTTGGAGACTCCACACCTAGTCGTGTGCCAGAGATAGAAATGCTCACTCACAGGCCGGGTGAGCATGGAGTACAGCTGGAGACCGGGGAGATGGGAGTGACTGACTGCTTTTCTCAGGGGCTCACTGAGGAGCAGGACCTGAGTTCTCGGCTCCTCTGGGGCGGAGATTGGGAGGCCGCCATTTTCACTCCCGTCCTCCAAAGCTGTAAGGAAAGCTTGCAGGGAACAAAAGCTCCGGGGAGCAAACCCGAGCAGATTACTTAGCCCAGACCAGGCAAGGGTGGGGCAATTCCGCCTCCGGCAAAGACATTTGGGAACCATGGCAACAGGCCCCTCCCCCAGAAGATCAGCAAGAACAGCCAGCCAAGACCAAGTTTACCGATCAAAGAGAACGTCAGAACTCCAGCACTACTGGAATACTGCACATAGAATCCATGGCTTTTTCCACATGATTCTTAGTCTTTCAAAGTTAATTTTTAAATTTTTTTTTTCTGTTTTTTAATTTCTCTTTTTCCCTTTTTCAAACAACATCTTTCAATCCCTTTTTTAAAAATCTTTTTTTTTTATTTTTAGAGTCATATTCTATCCCTTTGCTGTAGTTAACCTTATTTTTTGTGTATATATATATATATAAGTTTTCTCTTTAAAATTTTGGGATACAGTTTCTTCTAAAAGACCAAAATATACCCTAAATCTCTAGTGTATGGCTTTGTTCTAGTCTTCTGCCTGGTCACATTCTCTCTCTCTCTTTTTTTTTAATTTCTCTAATTTCTAATTTCAACCAACTTCTTATTAATTCCTTTTTATAAAATATTTTATAATTTTCATCTTTACAGTCATATTCTATCTCTTGATCATATTTATCCTTATTTTTTTACATGTGTAAGTTTTTCTTTCTTTAAAATTTTGGGAGGCAGTTTCTTCTAACAGACCAAAATACACCCAAAATCTAGTGTGTGGCACTGATCCATTCACCAGGCTGATTATATATGATCATTTTTTTTTTTTCTTTTTTCTTTCTTTCCCTTTCTTTTTCCCAGTTTCAGGTCTCTTCTGATTTCTTTAGTGTATATTTTTCTGGGATCATTGTTACCCTGTTAGCATTTTGTTTTCTCATTCATCTGTTTTCCTCTGGACAAAATGACAAGATGGAAAAACTCACCTCAAAAAAAAAAAAAAAGAGGAGGCAATATCGACTTTTTTTAATATAAAAAATTGAACTGGTGAGGCAGGGGCACAATGCAGGGGGTGGCAGAATCCCTCCTTGGCCTCAGTCCTCTGTCTCCCATCCTGCAGAGGGAAACAAAGGAGTAGGCTGAGGAGGGGCCCAGAGATTCCCAGTCTGGGGCCTGTCCCTGAGACTCTTTAATTCTCTGGCTCCCCACCCTGAGCCTGGGTGCGGGCAGCACAGAGTCCTGGAGGGGTGTCTGCCCCCTTCCTCCACCCCGAGTTCAGGCCAGGCCACAGATGGCAGCATGTCTGGCAACATGGAGGTCTGGGCCTGGCAATCAGACCCCTGTGCCTTCGTCGTGGGTCCACTGGAATGTGCCAGAGCCATGACAGCCAATAAGCACCATCTCCAGGCTGTGGGGTTCCCAGGGACCTAATCAATACGGACAATAGTACGATGTCAGAACTAGAGTTCAGAATGATGATTATAAAGATACTAGCTGGGCTTTAAAAAAACATGGAAGATACTAGAGAAACCCTTTCTGGAGACATAAAAGAACTAAAATCTAACCAATTCGAAATCAAAAAGGCTATTAATGAGATGCAATAAAAAATAGAGGCTCTAACTACTAGGATCAATGAGGCAGAAGAGAACTTTAGTGATATAGAAGACCAAATGATGGAGAATAAAGAAGCTGAGAAAAAGAGAGAAACAAGTACTGGATCACGAGGGCAGGATTTGAGAGATAAGTGATACCATAATATGAAACAATATTAGAATAATGGGGATACCAGAAGAAGAAGAAAGAGGGGCAGAAGGTATATTGGAGCAAATTATAGTAGAGAATTTCCCTAATTTGGGGAAGGAAACAGGCATCAAAATGCAGAAGGCACAGAGAACCACCCCCCAAAATCAATAAAAATAGGTCAACACCCCAACATCTAATAGTAAAACTTACAAGTCTCAAAGACAAAGAGAAAATCCTTAAATCAGCTTGGGACAAGAGCTCTGTAACCTACAGTAGTAGAAATATTATTTTGGCAACAGACCTATCCAGAGACCTGGCAGGCCAGAAAGGACTGGCATGATATATTTAGGGCACTAAATGAGAAAAATATGCAGCGAAGAATGCTATATCCATCTAGGCTGTCATTGAAAATAGAAGGAGAGAGAAAAACTTCCAGGACAAACAAAAACTAAAAGAATATGCAAACATAAAACCAGCCCTACAAGAAATCTTGAAAGGGGTCCTCTAAGCAAAGAGAGAGCCTAAAAGCAACATAGACCAGAAAGGAACACAGACAATATACAGTAACAGTCACCTTACAGGCAATACAGTGGCACTAAATTCATACCTTTCAACAGTTACCCTGAATGTAAATGGGCTAAATGCCCAAATCAAAGACACAGGGTTATCATATTGGATAAAAAAATAAGACTCATCAATATGCTGTCTGCAAGAGATTCATTTTAGGCCCAAAGACACCCCCAGATTGAAAGTGAGGGGGTGGAAAACCATTTACCATGCTAATGGACACCAAAAGAAAGCTGGTGTGGCAATCCTTATATCAGACAAATTAGATTCTAAACCAAAGACTGTAATAAGAGATGAAGAAGGACACTATATCCTACTTAAAGAGTCTATCCAACAAAAAGATCTAACAATTGTAAATATCTATGCCCCTAACATGGGAGCAGCCAATTATATAAGGCAATTAATAACAAACGCAAAGCAACACATTGACAACAATACAATAATAGTGGGGGACTTTAACACCCCCCTCACTGAAATGGACAGATCATCTAAGCAAAAGATCAACAAGGAAATAAAGACTTTAAATGACACACTGGACCAAATGGACTTCACAGGTATATTCAGAATATTCCATCCCAAAGCAACGTTATACACATTCTTCTCTAGTGCCCATGGAACAGTCTCCAGAATCGATCCCATCCTTGGTCACAAATCAAGTCTCAACCGGTACCAAAAGATTGGGATCATTCCCTGCCTATTTTCAGACCATAATGCTTTGAAACTAGAACTCAATCACAAGAGGAAAGTGGGAAAGAACTCAAATACATGGAGGCTAAAGAGCATCCTACTAATGAATGGGTCAACCAGGAAATTAAAGAAGAATTAAAAAAAATCATGGAAACCAATGAAAATGAAAACACAACTATTCAAAATCTTTGGGATGCAGCAAAGGCAGTCCTAAGAGGAAAGTATATAGCAATACAAGCCTTTCTCAAGAAACAAGAAAGGTCTCAAATACACAACCTAACTCTACACCTAAAGGGGCTGGAGAAGGAACAGCAAATAAAGCCTAAACCCAGCAGGAGAAGAGAAATAATAAAGATCGAGCAGAAATCAATGAACTAGAAACCAAAAGAACAGTAGAACAGATCAACGAAACTAGGAGCTGGTTCTTTGAAAGAATTAACAAGATTGATAAACCCCTGGCCAGACTTATCAAAAAGAAAAGAGAAATGACCCAAATAAATAAAATCATGAATGAAAGAGGAGAGATCACAACCAACACCAAAGAAATACAAACAATTATAAGAACATATTATGAGCAACTCTATGCCAGCAAATAGATAATCTGGAAGAAATGGATGCATTCCTAGAGATTATAAACTACCAAAACTGAACCAGGAAGACCTAGAAAACCTGAACAGACCTATAACCACTAACGTAATTGAAGCAGTCATCAAAAATCTCCCAAGAAACAAGAGCCCAGAGCCAGATGGCTTCCCACGGGAAATTCTACCAAACATTTCAAGAAGAATGAGTACCTATTCTTCTGAAACTGTTCCAAAAAATAGAAATGGAAGGAAAACTTTCAAACTCATTTTATGAGGCCACCATTACCTTGATCCCAAAACCAGACAAAGACCCCATCAAAAAGGAGAATTACAGACCAATATTCCTGATGAACATGGATGAAAAAATTCTCACCAAAATACTAGCCAATAGGATCCAACAGTACATTAAAAGGATTCTTCACCATGACCAAGTGGGATTTATCCCTGGGCTGCAAGGTTGGTTCAACCTCCGCAAATGAATCAACGTGATACAATACAGTAATAAAAGAAAAAACAAGAACTATATGATCCTCTCAATAGTTGCAGAAAAAGCATTTGACTAAGTACAACATCCTTTCTTGATCAAACTCTTCGGAGTTTAGGAATAGAGGGTACATAACTCAATATCATAAAAGCCATCTATGAAGTACCCACAGCAAATATCATTCTCAGTGGGGAAAACTGAAATCTTTCCCCCTAAGATCAGGAACGTGGCAGGGATGTCCACTACCACCACTGCTATTCAACACAGTATTAGAAGTCCTAGCCACAGCAATCAGACAACAAAAAGAAATCAAAGGCATCCAAATTGGCAAAGAAGAAGTCAAACTCTCACTCTTTGCAGATGATATGATACTTTATGTGGAAAACCCAAAAGACTCCACCCCAAAACTGCTAGAACTCATACAGGAATACACTAAAGTGGCCAGGATATAAAATCAATGCACAGAAATCAGTGGCATTCCTACACACCAACAACAAGACAGAGGAAATGAAATTAAGGAGTCAATCTCATTTACAATTGCACCCAAAACCATAAGATACCTAGCAATAAATCTAACCAAAGAGGCAAAGAATCTGTACTCAGAAAACTATAAAATACCCATGCAAGAAATTGAGGAAGACACAGAGATGGAAAAATGTTCTATGCTCATGGATTGGAAGAGCAAATATTATGAAGATGTCAATGCTACGTAGAGCAATCAACAGATTCAATGCAATCCCTATAAAAATACCATCTACTTTTTTCAAATAAATAGAACAAAGAATCCTAAAATTTATATGAAACCAGAAAAGACCCCAAATAGCCACAGAAATGTTGAAAAGAAAAGCAAAGCTGGTGGCATCACAATTCCCGACTTCCAGCTCTATTTCAAAGCCTTCATCATCAAGACAGTATGGTACTGGCACAAAAACAGACACATAGATCAATGGAACAGAATAGAGAGCCCAAAAATGGACCCTAAACTCTATGGTCAATTCATCTTTGACAGAGCAGGAAAGAATGTCCAATGGACAAAAGACAGTCTCTTCCACAAATGGTGTTGGAAAAATTGGACAGCCACATGCAAAGAATAAAACTGGGCCATTTCCTTACACCACCCACAAAAATTACTTCAAAGTGGATGAAAGACCTCAATGTGGGACAGGAGTCCATCAAAATCTTTGAGCAGAACACAGGCAGCAACCTCTTCGACCTCAGCCACAGCAACTTCTTCCTAGAAACATCGCCAAAGGCAAGGGAAGCAAGGGCAAAAATGAACTATTGGGACTTCATCAAGATAAAAAGCTTTTGCACAGCAAAAGAAACAGTCAACAAAACCAAAAGACAACCGACAGAATGGGAGAAGATATTTGCAAATGACATATCAGATAAAGGGCTAGTATCCAAAATCTATAAAGAACTTATCAAACTCAACACCCAAAGAACAAAGAATCCAATCAAGAAATGGGCAGAAGACATGAACAGACATTTTTCCAAAGAAGACATCCAAATGGCCAACCGACACATGGAAAAGTGCTCAACATCACTCGGCAACAGGGAAATCCAAATCAAAACCTCAATGAGATACCATCTCACACCCATCAGAATGACTAAAATTAACAAGTCAGGAAATGACAGATGTTGGCAGGGATGCGGAGAAAGGGGAACCCTCCTACACTGTTGGTGGGAATGCAAGCTGGTGCAACCACTCTGGCAAACAGTATGGAGGTTCCTCAAAAAGTTGAAAATAGAGCTACCCTATGACCTAGCGATTGCACTACTGGGTATTTGACCCAAAGATAAAGTGTACTGATCTGAAGGGGTACATGCACCCCAATGTTTATAGCAGCAATGTCCACAATAGCCAAATTATGGAAAGAGCCAAGATGTCCATCAACAGATGAATGAATAAAGAAGATGTGGTATATGTATAAAATGGAATATAATGCAGTCATCACAAAAAAATGAAATCTTGCTCTTTGCAACGATGTGGATGGAACTGGAGGATGTTATGCTGAGCGAAATAAGTCAATCAGAGAAAGACATGTATCATATGCTCTCACTGATATGAGGAATTCTTAATCTCAGGAAACAAACTGAGGGTTGCTGGAGTGGTGGGGGGTGGGAGGGATGGCGTGGCTGGGTGATAGACATTGGGGAGGGTATGTGCTATGGTGAGTGCTGTGAATTGTGCAAGACTGTTGAATCACAGATCTGTACCTCTGAAACAAATAATACATTATATTAAAAAAAAAAAGAGAGAAGATAGTAGGAAGAGAAAAATGAAGGGGAGAAATCGGAGAGGGAGATGAACCATGAGAGACTATGGACTCTGAGAAACAAACTGAGGGTTGTAGAGGGGATGGGGTGGGGGGATGTGTTAGCCTGGTGATGGGTATTAATGAGTGCGTGTATTGAATGGAGTACTGGGTGTTATACGGAAACAATGAATCATGGAACACTACATCAAAAGCTAATGATGTATGGTGATTAACATAATAAAATAAAATAAAATAAAATAAAATAAAAATACTGAATAATTCCCCTCTAGAACGTAAGGGCCATGAAGATAGGGGCATTCATCTGTTTGGTTCACTGCTCTATTTCCAGTACCTAGAATGATTTGAGACAGTCAGTATCCAACACATATATGTCAAATGAATGAACGTATATTAATTTGAATTGCTCTCAGACCAATTGATGACAGTTGACAGAAGGCGTTTGTGTATCTCTTCAGGCTGCTGTAACTAAACACAGACTGGGTGGCTTATTAAAAATGGGGATTTATTTCTTACCCTTTGCAGCTGAAAGTCTGAGATCAGGAGGCCAGCATGGTTGAGTTGAGTGTCCTCTTCCCGGTCCCTCAGGACGGCAGGGGTGAGGGAGCTCTGTGGGTCTCTTTCCTAAGAGCAGTGATGTCGTTCATGGGGGTCCCCACTCATGAGCTCCTCACTCCCAATGGCCTACCTTCTAACACCATCACCTGGGGTTACGAATTCAACATATGAATTTGAGGGAACACAAACATTCAGGGAACAGCATTTTTGCTTAATATTTTCAAAATTGTGGTGGAGTAGAGTTACAAATAGTATATAAAATATATACTAGATGTGTTTAACAATCTAAACTATTTTTGTTTTTCATCAAGATGCAGTTTGCCCATTAATGATATACCTGCTACCTAATGATCATCATTTATAATGTATGGATCCTTCTCTTGCAGCAGGAAGGTGACTAGTTCTTTTGCATTTTAATTATGCAAGTAACTAGCCCAGTTAAATTTGCTATGTATGTGTTTTATTGTTATTACTGATTAAACGTTTTGGTGGGAATCAAGTTTTACCTGAGGACAGAATATTTAAAGAGATGTATATAACCACATTTATTCTCCCAGATAGTTGAAATTTCCCCAAATAATAATGAAAATTTGATATCCGTCATCACTCTGGAGCTTTTTTTAATTCTTATAGACCTGGTAGCATAGCAAACACACAATATTTTTTAGATTCTTATATAAATCTCTCAAGTGTTCTTTTCCATTTTAATCTTTAATTTTACCAATCCCTCTGCCTTATACACAAAACCAGTCTTCACCATGTTTCCCCAAAAATCATTCCCATTTCCCCTCTATCTTGTTAATACTTGATTATGTATGCATTCTTGAATAAGACCTCCTTTTACAGATTTCTGTTTCACACTTCCTTCCATACTGCCCAGTACATAACCATGCTCCCGGTTACCCATTATTGTGCTTCTGCTGGGATGCTTGCATCTGTTGGTCATTTTTTTAGTCATGGAATGGATGACTTGTCCAGACCTACAAAACCCATGTGAGACTCCAAAAAGCTGAGACTGTGGACATAAGAAACCTCAAAATCAGTATTTCTTTACAAACATGTCTAAACAATGGGTCGCTATACCAGCTTATCCACTGCAGCTCCGACCTCTCCTGGTACTACATATGTTCTGCTCAGTGAGAGAAGGGGGTGCATTTTGGTGGGTACTTGATGTAGGAGGAGGTGTGCTAAGCCCTTGTCTGTTGGGTGCTTTCACATTCATGGGTCCATTTTTTTTCTCCTCTGACCAGAATTCTCTTCATCCTTTTCTCTCTACAAGTCTTCACTGCCCACAGTCTCCAGCATCATGGGCTATGAAAGGTCTCTGTCTTCCCACATGACCTGTGGTTTGGGATTCCAGAGCTCTCTGTACATCTCTTTATGCTCCCGTAATTACTAACTTGCCATAGTCTGTCCTCATGAATGTGAGGCTCCATAGGAAGGGGGCTGTATAGTGTGGTGGATTCATGAGCTACATGTACAACAAATCGGTAGCTGTTGACTGTTTTGACTAAACCACCACCAACAGTGATTTAGGGGAGAACCGGGGTAAATATGTTTCTTTCTTAGTCTGTTTACCTCCTAATGTGTGATACACTATATTGAAAACTGAAGGCAAAAGACTAAAAGGGGGTCGTGGTATTGAGAATAAATTCCATATTAATGGCATCTTAATGCATTTTCATAGCCACTGAAAGATACTCCTTGACAACTATTGGGCCAAAAAGCTAGAAAATATTTGGGGACAGAATTGTTAACTATGCCTTGGACAAAGTATAGCCTAATTATAGTATCTGACAAGTAGTAATGGGATTTGTAGTTGTTTTACTACTTATTAAATAATACAGTATATTATAATTAGTAAAATTTATTAATCTTAGCTCATAGTTATATTATTTATTGATCCTGTCATGCACCGGGTGTTAGATTAATCAGTCTACATAGGTAATGTCATTTAATTATTCTAGCGACACTGGACCCAATTTTACAGCTGAGTAAACTAAGATGTCGAGGCGTCAACTGAATTCTTTAGGGTCAACTCACAAGTAAGGAGTAAAGTCAAGATTCCGACTGTGTCTCTAAATTCAAATCCTTCCTGTTTACACCTAGAATTGCCACTCCAAAGATGGTAGATCTTGGTTTTCTTCTTGTTCATCATTTCTTTAATATTACTACTCTTTCTCCTTATCTTCAATTGCAGTTTTTTCACTAGAAGCTTCATTGAAATTGCTTATAAAACACAAATATTCACCCTGTTCAGTGCTTGGTTTTCTATTTAGGGCAGGCATTAAGTCCATCCAAAGTCCTTGGCGAACGCTGGAAAGGCTGCTACCAGAAGGGCCCGTGGGCACCAGGAGCCGTCCCTGCACACACATGTGGTAATAGCTCTAGGAAAAGCAAAGACAGGCCTCCACATGGTGGGGGGCGGGAGGGGTGAGGCTGTGAGGGGCAGAAGAGGTCAGGTTGCTTCTTCCTGCCTGCAGTGTGGGAGGGGTTAAGGACTGAGCCCTGTGATTTCCTTCCCCCCCTCAGACAGCCTCCTGAAGGCAGGCAGAACTGGCAGCCCACTTCCCAAGGAGAGCTACTGATCTCTAGCCATAGTTTGGCACGATGAACTGAGCTTTCTGCCTGGGAAGCATCACATTGTGTGACCTGGGATTTCTCCCAGCATGCATCCCATCAGAGAGCATTGCTTCATCATATTAGTTTTGACTGGCTGGGGTAAGACTGCAGGTTTTGCTTTTCTGAAAATCAACCTGCAGCAAATCAGCTTTGTGTATGGATTGAATTTATAAAGCTGTTCACTCCTCGTTTCATTCCCTGGTCTCAGAAACTCTAGAGTGAAATCCAGCAGGCTACCACATTGTGTCCTATCACCTAGTTTCCAGCTTCTGAACCTGGCTGGAGAGGTTTTGTTTTTGTTTTAACACAAGTGAAAATTCAGTCTTGCCATTTCATTCAAAAAGTGAACCTGTTCCAGCTCCCCTGTCAGTTTCAGGGAAACCAGTAGAATATTAAGATAAACTGCATACTTTGTTTCTAAAAGTGAGTCCTAGCTTTTTATCAATCACTCTTTGTGATGCTTGGTTTTAGAGGACCTTGTGGGGAAAACAGCCCAGTGGAAATGTCCACTAAAGATTGAAAAAACAGCAACTATAATCACAATGATGATACTTATGACAGCATAATATCATGTATTAAATATTCACTATGTACTAAGCTGGGCTAAACCCTTTAAATGTATTTTCTAAGTTAATTTTCACAATAATCCTAATAAGTAGGAAATACCATTTCTCACTTTGTTTTAACCACAGATTTAGAGACTTGAGTTAATGATACTCATCAGTTCCCAGCACACTTTCATGACTGGCCTGTGTATGCGAACCCCACTTCTTGCATTTTTAATGTTTTCTTCCTTTGTTCCTAATCTCTGTGCCCATTATCTTCCTCACCAGGCAAATCAACACTTAAGTGTGTCAGTGTATGTCCCTGGATAAGCATGTATTTACCTATCTTTGCTAAACACAGAGCTGTATGTGTTCTTACTTTATGTAACTGCTATTAGAGATTTCTTTTACAGAATCATTTGACACTAAGTTATAAAGCTCTACCTGTGGTGTGGACTTGTGTACGGATTCTGTTGGTTCTAGCCACTACACAGGATTATTATCGACCACATTTGACCTAACCCATGATAGGCAACTGTGGTATTCTACTCCCCACTATCAAAACTCTGCACAATAGTGAACGTACAATGGAAATCACCATTTGTAGGTCAAACATAGTTGAATATTCACAAGATCATGCTATTAAGATAGAAGCTTAGTATCTGGGCAAGCTATACTCAAGATCATATAGACTTTTTAAAAAGACATTGGGAGCAGTTGTAGGTACACAACAGAATTGAGAGGAAAGTACAGATTTCCCACATGCCCCTGCCTCCCACGCGTACACTATCCACACTATCCCCGACTGTCCGCATCCCCACCAGAATGCTACATTTCTTACAACTGGTGAACCTACACTGACAAATCATTATCACCAGCGTCCATTATGACTCGCTCCATGTTGTGCATTCTGTGGGTGTAGACAACTCATAATGACGTGTATCCATCGTGACCAAATGGTACAGAGTAGTTATGCTGCCATAAATAAGAGTCCTCTGTGCTACCTGTTTACCCCTCCTGCCCCCATCTTTTGACTGTGTCCCTAGTTCTGCTTTTCCCAGAATGTCCTGTAGTTGGAATCCTGCAGTAGGTAGCCTTTGAAGATTGGCTGCTTTTACTTTGTAGTATCATTTCATGGCTTCACAGCTCATTCCTTTCTCACACACGTATTCAGTTGTCTGGTTGCACCACCGTGTCTTTATCCACACCCCTGATGAAGAAAATCTTCATTGCTGTCAGGTTTTGGTAATTAAGAATCAAACTGTTGTAAATCTGTGTGCAGGTTTTTGCGTAGACCTTTTCTCAGCCCCAGTAAGGGGCATGATTGCTGGATCCCAAGCTAAGATCCTAAGCTACATTTGGTTTTGTAAGAAACTGCCACATTGGCAGAATTTTTTTGAAGGGCCATAGGTCGGTCATACAAATCTTAGTTTCAGTATGTCCTGTAAATTCTCAGCAGAATTATTATAATGGTTTTGTCAAGTCAGCTTTGTTGGAAGGTCACCATTTCCACATCCTCCCTTCCTAACAGTATTATCAGAATTTCTAGTTTTTGAAACTCAGATTATATTCATACAGAGAGCATCTAGCTATTTCTAATTTCTGTTTCTCTGATGCATGAGGAGGAGTGCCTCTTTTCCTCTGTTAGCCATTTTCTTTTCCTTTTTCTCTGCACTGCCTGGTCACTCTGCCCACTTTTCTGCTAAACATTCTCTTTTTCATATATTTTTTTCAGAATTTTTAGTTTCATGTATGGATCAATTTTCAGTTTTATATGTTGTACATATTTTCTCCTGGCCAGTTACCCTCTCAAACTTAGTTTATGGTGTCCAACGAGTTGTATTTTTGATGTTTCATTTAACAAGTGTTGCTTGCCCTGGGGTTAGATTTTCTTCCATGAATTTTCTATATTAAATTTTAGTTTTGATATTTGGGTATTAATCCAACTGAATTTCATCTTGGAAGAATGAAGTACAGCTCTACCTAGGTTTGGTTTCCCCCAAACCAACTCTTAGACAAGAATTCCAGACAATATGGGCCCCTGGGTGGCTCAGTCGTTAAGCGGCTGCCTTCAGCTCAGGTCATGATCCCAGAGTCCTGGGATCGAGCCCCACATCGGGCTCCCTGCTCAGCGGGAAGCCTGCTTCTCCCTCTCCCACTCCCCCTGCTTGTGTTCCTGCTCTTGCTGTCTCTGTCTATGGCAAATAAATAAATAAAATCTTAAAAAAAAAAATCCAGACAATGCAAGTGATTTATGAGATAATATCTTAGAAGAAAAATCAGCGGGGGAGTGGTTAAGTGAAAAAAGGAAGAGACCTAGTGGAAGATGTGTCTTCCAGCAAGCTACCATGGTGTGTAACTGGGGCGTAACACCACCCTGGGGTCATGTCCCATGGAGGGACATTTGGACTCTCTGCCACTTCTGGGTCACCCTGCCAGTAGATGGGTGGACTCTGGCCCTCACAGAAAGCTCTCAGAGGGTGGATGCTGTGGGCTGCCAAAACCAAGGGCACTTGTCCTGCAACTCATAACAGAGCTCCTCATTTTCTCATTGATCGATTTTATATTGCCATATTTGTCATATGCCCTTTTTCTAGATGCATGGATCTGTTTTCATGATCGTCATGTTTATGTACCTGCATGCATATTTAAAAAAACAGAACTCAAATGGATGGCATTGCACATGATTTGTTAGGCTATTTTGTAGATGAAATATTGATTTGTTGCTGTCTTATTTCTTCCCTTTCTGCCTTAGTAATTGCTAACGATGAGGTGGGGAGATATCCCTGACTTTTCAAAGTTAATCCTTTCAGCCAATCTGTTAACACTCATTCTCTTAATTGATTCTGTTGCATTTTCTATGAGATTTTATATCACTTGCAAAAAAAAATTTTAACCTTTCCATATATTTACCTGTTTGTCTTTCATGTAATGTTACATTAGCCAGGATCACTAGTACCATTTTATACGGTGGCAATGATAAAGTACCATCTTGTATGTCTAATATAAGAGGAGTACCTCTAAAATATTTATATGTGGAATTAATTTTACTGCTCATTCTGAAATCAACTTAAGTTGTCTTTAGGTCTAATTTTTTGAGAATTTGTATCATAATTGAAAGTTAATTTCATCAAATTTTATGTGTCTGACAGAATAATGTCAATATCTCAGTTCATTGATAGGTGTTATTTTAACAGATACACGGATTATATAGTCACCTTTTGTATATCTGGAATGAATTACACTTGGATATTATATTTTTGACCTAGTGAGCTGATGTTTTTTTAGTCCTCTAAAATTCAAATCGTTTTCATTGGCAGTAAGATCACATTTTAGATACTTTCTTTGAATGCACACACACATATATATATCCAGGGATTATTTCATGTGGCCCTTTGTTTCACAGTGGTTTTACACTAAAAACATGTGTTAGATATTCATACCTATTACAATTCTGATTTTTAAGTAGACCTATTTTTAACCATGAAAGCTTTATGTGCAGTTCTCCGTGTGAAATGCCCATTTCAGATCCAGAAACATCCTGATGTACCGGAAAGGGGTTTGGTGAACTAAATCCTTGCGCTCTTAAGATCACAGAAGGGTTTATTCTCCTCAGGTTTTCCCTGCCATCAGATGATCTGCAGTTATTTTTCCTAAGTAAAATGTAAAGCCTTCCCTTGACAGTCTTGCCCGTCAGTTGTCTTCCCATATTTCTGCTCACGTTTTCTGCAAAACTGCTCACGTGTTTCCAGCTCTGCAGCTTGTGTTCTTCCTTTCACCTTTTCCCACCAGACTTTCATCCCTGTCACGTCACTGCCCCATCTGCTCAAGGTCGTGGGGATCCTCCCTCTCACATACCCATGGTCCATTTTCAGCTCTCAGTTTTGTTTACCTCATTTTCCTTTTTTTTTTTCTCCTTTCTTTTTTGAACTAGTTTTCTTTACTGGTCATTATGTTTGTATCCTCTTTTACTTGTCACTCTATCTCATTTTCTGACATCTCTTTTTCTGCTTGTCATCATTGAAGTGCCCCAGGATTGCCATTCTCCCTGCACTTCCAGGTAATGGGACACCTCTCCTTCTCCTGGTGTTCCTACCCACTATATGCTGTAAATGCTTTCTATACCTAGTGACTCCCACACTTCTGTCTATAGCTCAGACCTCTCTCCTGAACTCCACTCTTGAACCTCCAACCGCCTACTCCACACCTGTGCTTCTGTCCGACCTGCCCATCTTCCCACCAAACCGGCATGTGTCATGGCCTCCATTGGCCTACCCAGTCCCCAAACCTTAGTGTCCTATTTAACTCCTACCATTGTCTCTCATAGGTGATTAACCCATTATAAAATTTCTCAAAATATATTCTGACCAATTTTTACCATTTTCACTATAACTAAGGTCCAGGGACAACCTCTCTGTTAGATGATTACAGTGGGCTTGTGAGTAGTTTCCCTGATTCTACTCAACACATGACCAGAGTCATATTTATGCAGTGTGTGCTCATGTTAGCCATCTGTCAAACATCCAGCTCCATGTCCTCACTCCACTCCTGGTGAGGGCACAGTCTTCTCCTGCCTGTAGGCTCTTAGACAGGTTAGACCCCACTTCTTTTCCTGGCCTCATCTCGTGCTGGATTTCTAGCCCATGCTTCTGCAGGCACACTGACCTCCTCCTATTACCACAGCTGGACTCTCCTACTCGGGAATCTTAGACTGGAATGGCCAGCTAACACCTTCTGGTCCTTCATGGTTTCACTCAGCTGTCACTTTCTTTTCTTTTTTTTTTTTTTTTGGCTTTTAAACAACAGAAATTTATTTCTTACACTTCCAGAGTCTGGAGGTCCAAAATCAAGAAGCAACAGATTCCATGTCTGTTGAGGGCCTCACATGACTCGGGGACTCTTATATAAGGGCACTAATCCCTTCATGAGGGCTCTCCCCTTGTGACCTAATCACCTCT
The DNA here is from genome assembly GCF_029215605.1 of Mirounga angustirostris. Lineage (NCBI taxonomy): Eukaryota > Metazoa > Chordata > Mammalia > Carnivora > Phocidae > Mirounga > Mirounga angustirostris. Next base: position 71,316,732 of record NW_026991714.1, read on the forward strand.
CCAAAGCCCCACGCCTAAATACTATTACCTTGGGGATTAGATTTCAAAATATAAATGTGGAGGGGGCACACGAGCATTCAGTCTATAGCATTTCCTAATGTATTTCTTTTTTAAAATTTTGTATTGTTATGTTAATTACCATAAATTACATCATCAGTTTTTCATGTAGTGTTCCATGATTCATTGTTTATGCATAACACCCAGTGCTCCATGCAGAACGTGCCCTCCTTAATACCCATCATCAGGCTAACCCATCCTCCCACCCCCCTCCCCTCTAGAACCCTCAGTTTGTTTTTCAGAGTCCATCGTCTCTCATGGTTCGTCTACCCCTCCTATTTCCCCCGCTTCATTCTTCCCCTCCCGCTACCTTCTTCTTCTTTTTTTTTCTTAACATATATGCATTATTTGCTTCAGAGGTACAGATCTGAGATTCAACAGTCTTGCACAATTCACAGCGCTCACCATAGCACATGCCTTCCCCAGGGTCTATCACCCAGCCACCCCATCCCTCCCACCCCACCCCCCACTCCAGCAACCCTCAGTTTGTTTCCTGAGATTAAGAATTCCTCATATCAGTGAGGTCATATAATACATGTCTTTCTCTAATTGACTTATTTCACTCAGCATAACATACTCTAATCCCATCCACGTCATTGCAAATGGCAAGATCTGATTCCTTTTGATGGCTGCATAATATCCCATTGTATATATATACCACATCTTCTTTATCCATTCATCTGTCGATGGACATCTTGGCTCTTTCGACAGTCTGGCTATTGTGGACATTGCCGCTATATACATTGGGGTGCATGTACCCCTTTGGATCCCTACATTTGTATCTTTGGGGTAAATACCCAGGAGTGCAATTCCTGGGTCGTATGGTAGCTCTATTTTCAACTTTTTGAGGAACCTCCATGCTGTTTTCCAGAGTGGCTGCACCAGCTTGCATTCCCACTAACAGTATAGGAGGGTTCCCCTTTCTCCGCATCCCCGCCAACATCTGTCCTTTCCTGACTTGTTAATTTTAGCCATTTTGACTGGTGTGAGGTGGTATCTCATTGAGGTTTTGATTTGGATTTCCCTGATGCCGAGCGATGTTGAGCCCTTTTTCATGTGTCTGTTGGCCATTTGGATGTCTTCTTTGGAAAAATGTCTGTTCATGTCTTCTGCCCATTTCTTGATTGGATTCTTTGGTCTTTGGGTGTTGAGTTTGATAAGTTCTTTATAGATTTTGGATACTAGCCCTTTATCTGATATGTCATTTGCAAATATCTTCTCCCATTCTGTTGGTTGTCTTTTGGTTTTGTTGACAGTTTCCTTTGCTTTGCAAAAGTTTTTATCTTGATGAAGTCCCAATAGTTCATTTTTGCCCTTGCTTCCTTTGTCTTTGGCGATGTTCCTAGGAAGTTGCTGTGGCGTAGGTCGAAGAGGTTGCTGCTTGTGTTCTCCTTTAGGATTTTGATGGACTCCTGTCTCACATTGAGGTCTTTCAACCATTTGGAGTCTATTTTTGTGGGTGGTGTAAGGAAATGGTCCAGTTTCATTCTTCTGCATGTGGCTGTCCAATTTTCCCAACACCATTTGTTGAAGAGACTGTCTTTTTTCCATTGGACATTCTTTTCTGCTTTGTCAAAGATGAGTTGGCCATAGAGTTGAGGGTCCATTTCTGTGCTCTCTTTTTTTTCCATTGATCTATGTGTCTGTTTTTGTGCCAGTACCATGCTGTCTTGATGATGACAGCTTTGTAATAGAGCTGGAAGTCCGGAATTGTGATGGGGCCAGCTTTACTTTTCTTTTTCAACACTCCTCTGGCTATGCGGGGTCTTTTCTGATTCCATACAAATTTTAGGATGATTTGTTCCATGTCTTTGAAAAAAGTGGATGGTATTTTGATGGGGATTGCATTGAATGTGTAGATTGCTCTAGGTAACATTGACATCTTCACAATATTTGTTCTTCCAATCCATGAGCGTGGAACATTTTTCCATTTCTTTGTGTCTTCCTCAATTTCTTTCATGAGTATTTTATAGTTTTCTGAGTACAGATCCTTTGCCTCTTTGGTTAGATTTATTCCTAGGTATCTTATGGTTTTGGGTGCAATTGTAAATGGGATCGACTCCTTAATTTCTCTTTCTTCTGTCTTGTTGTTGGTGTATAGGAATGCCACTGATTTCTGTGCATTGATTTTATATCCTGCCACTTGACTGAATTCCTGTATGAGTAGTAGCAGTTTTGGGGTGGAGTCTTTTGGGTTTTCCACATAAAACACCATATCATCTGCAAAGAGTGAGAGTTTGACTTCTTCTTTGCCGATTTGGATGCTTTGATTTCTTTTTGTTGTCTGATTGCTGTGGCTAGGACTTTTAATACTGTGTTGAATAGCAGTGGTGGTAGTGGACGTCCCTGCCGCATTCCTGACCTTAGGGGGAAAGCTCTGTTTTTCCCCATTGAGAATGATATTCGCTGTGGGTTTTTCATAGATGGCTTTTATGATATTGAGGTATGTACCCTCTATGCCTAAACTCTGAAGAGTTTTGATCAAGAAAGGATGCTGTACTTTGTCAAATGCTTTTTCTGCATCTCTTGAGAGGATCATACGATTCTTGTTCTTTCTTTTGCTAATGTATTATATCATGTTGTTTGATTTGCAGAGGTTGAACCAACCTTGCAGCCCAGGGATAAATCGCACTTGGTTGTGTTGAATAATCCTTTTAATGTACTGTTGGATCCTATTGGCTAGTATTTTGGTGAGAATTTTTGCATCCATGTTCATCAGGGATATTGGTCTGTAATTCTCCTTTTTGATGGGGTCTTTGTCTGGTTTGGGGATCAAGGTAATGCTGGCCTCATAAAATGAGTTTGGAAGTTTTCCTTCTGTTTCTATTTTTTGGAACAGTTTCAGAAGAATAGGTATTAATTCTTCTTGAAATGTTTGGTAGAATTCCCCTGGGAAGCCATCTGGCCCTGGGCTTTTGTTTGTTGGAAGGTTTTTGATGACTGCTTCAATTTCCTTAGGGTTATAGGTCTGTTCAGGTTTTCTATTTCATCCTGGTTCAGTTTTGGTAGTTGATACATCTCTAGGAATGCATCCATTTCTTCCAAGTTATCTAATTTGCTGGCATAGAGTTGCTCATAATATGTTCTTATAATTGTTTGTAGACACATAGATCAATGGAACAGAATAGAGAGCCCAGAAATGGACCCTCAACTCTATGGTCAACTAATCTTCGACAAAGCAGGAAAGAATGTCCAATGGAACAAAGACAGTCTCTTCAACAAATGGTGTTGGGAAAATTGGATAGCCACATGCAGAAGAATGAAACTGGACCATTTCCTTACACCACACACAAAAATAGACTCCAAATGGTTGAAGGACCTCAATGTGAGACAGGAGTCCATCAAAATCCTAAAGGAGAACACAGGCAGCAACCTCTTCGACCTCAGACACAGCAACTTCTTCCTAGAAACATCGCCAAAGGCAAGGGAAGCAAGGGCAAAAATGAACTATTGGGACTTCATCAAGATAAAAAGCTTTTGCAAAGCAAAGGAAACAGTCAACAAAACCAAAAGACAACCGACAGAATGGGAGAAGATATTTGCAAATGACATATCAGATAAAGGGCTAGTATCCAAAATCTATAAAGAACTCATCAAACTCAATACCCAAAGAACAAAGAATCCAATCAAGAAATGGGCAGAAGACATGAACAGACATTTTTCCAAAGAAGACATCCAAATGGCCAACAGACACATGAAAAAGTGCTCAATATCGCTCAGCATCAGGGAAATCCAAATCAAAACCTCAATGAGATACCACCTCACACCAGTCAGAATGGCTAAAATTAACAAGTCAGGAAACGGCAGATGTTGGCGGGGATGCGGAGAAAGGGGAACCCTCCTACACTGTTGGTGGGAATGCAAGCTGGTGTAGCCACTCTGGAAAACTGTATGGAGGTTCCTCAAAAAGTTGAAAATAGAGCTACCATATGACCCAGCAATTGCACTACTGGGTATTTTCCCCAAAGATACAAAAGTAGGGATCCGAAGGGGTACGTGCACCCCGATGTTTAGAGTAGCAATGTCCACAATAGCCAAACTGTGGAAAGAGCCAAGATGTCCATCGACAGATGAATGGATAAAGAAGAGGTGGTATATATATACAATGGAATATTATGCAGCCATCCAAAGGAATGAGATCTTGCCATTTGCAACGACGTGGATGGAACTGGAGGGTATTATGTTGAGTGAAATAAGTCAAACAGAGAAAGACATGTATCATATGATCTCACTGATATGAGGAATTCTTAATCACAGGAAACAAACTGAGGGTTGCTGGAGTGGGGGGTGGGGTGGGAGGGATGGGGTGACTGGGTGATAGACACTGGGGAGGGTATGTGCTCTGGTAAGCGCTGTGAATTGTGCAAGACTGTTGAATCTCAGATCTGTACCTCTAAACAAATAATGCAATATATGGTAAGAAAAAAAAAAAGAAGAAGAAGGTCGCTGGAGGGGAAGAATGAAGCGGGGGAAATCGGAGGGGTAGACGAACCATGAGAGACGATGGACTCTGAAAAACAAACAGGGTTCTAGAGGGGAGGGGGGTGGGAGGATGGGTTAGCCTGGTGGTGGGTATTGAGGAGGGCACATTCTGCATGGAGCACTGGGCGTTATGCACAAACAATGAATCATGGAACACTTCATCTAAAACTAATGAGGTAATGTATGGGGATTAACATAAGAATAAAAAAAAAGAATGCTTAAAAAAATTGTATTTCTTTGGTGTTGGTTGTGATCTCTCCACTTTCATTCATGATTTTGTTGATTTGGGTGATTTGTCTTTTCTTTTTGATAAGTCTGGCCAGGGGTTGATCAATCTTGTTAATTCTTTCAAAGAACCAGCTCCTAGTTTCGTTGATCTGTTCTACTGTTTTTTTAGTTTCTATTTCATTGATATTTGCTCTGATCTTTATTATTTCTCTTCTCCTGCTGGGTTTAGGCTTTATTTGCTGTTCTTTCTCCAGTTCCTTTAGGTGTAGGGTTAGGTTGTGTACTTGAGACCTTTCTTGTTTCTTGAGAAAGGCTTGTATTGCTATATACTTTCCTCCTAGGACTGCCTTTGCTGCATCCCAAAGATTTTGAATAGTTGTGTTTTCGTTTTCATTGGTTTCCATGAATTTTTAAAATTCTTCTTTAATTTCATGGTTGACCCATTCATTCTTCAGCAGGATGCTCTTTAGCCTCCATGTATTTGAGTTCTTTCCGACTTTCCTCTTGTGATTGAGTTCTAGTTTCAAAGCATTGTGGTCTGAAAATAGGCAGGGAATGAGTGCAATCTTTTGGTACCGGTTGAGACCTGATTTATGACCTAGGATGTGATCGATTCTGGAGAATGTACCATGAGCACTAGAGAAGAATGTGTGTTCCATTGCTTTGGGATGGAGTGTTCTGAATATGTCTGTGAAGTCCATTTGGTCCAGTGTGTCATTTAAAGTCTTTATTTCCTTGTTGATCTTTTGCTTAGACGATCTGTCCATTTCAGTGAGGGGGATGTTAAAGTCCCCCACTATTATTGTATTGTTGTCAATGTGTTTCTTTGCTTTTGTTATTAATTGTCTTATATAATTGGCTGCTCCCATGTTAGGGACATAGATATTTACAATTGTTAGATCTTCTTGTTGGATAGACACTTTAAGTAGGATATAATGTCCTTCCTCATCTCTTATTACAGTCTTTGGTTTAAAATCTAATTTGTCTGATATAAGGATTGCCACCCTAGCTTTCTTTTGGTGTCCATTAGCATGGTAAATTGTTTTCCACCCCTCACTTTCAATCTGGTGGTGTCTTCCGGTTTAAAATGAGTCTCTTGCAGACAGCATATCAATGGGTCTTGTTTTTTAATCCAGTCTGAGAGCCTGTGTCTTTTGATTGGGGCATTTAGCCCATTTACATTCAGGGTAACTATTGAAAGATAGGAATTTAGTGCCATTGTATTGCCTGTAAGGTGACTGTTACTGTATATTGTCTGTGTTCCTTTCTGGTCTATGTTTTTTTAGGGTCTCTCTTTGCTTAGAGGACCCTTTTCAAGATTTCCTGTAGGGCTGGTTTTGTGTTTGCAAATTCCTTTAGTTTTTGTTTGTCCTGGAATCTTTTTATCTCTCCTTCTATTTTCAATGACAGCCTAGATGGATATAGTATTCTTGGCTACATATTTTTCTCATTTAGTGTTCTGAATATATCCTGCCATTCCTTTCTGGCCTGCCAGGTCTCTCTGAATAGGTCTGTTGCCAATCTATCTGATGTCACTTTCTTATCAAGGGTGACCCTACTCGATTTCAAACCACCTCTACCTCCTCCTACCACTTAAATTCCCTATTCCACTTACCTGTTTTTTTTTTTCCATAACCTTTCTAGTCTTCTGACAAACTAAACATTTTCCTGTTATATCTAAGTTCCAAAAAGGCAGGGATTTTTTTTGTCTGTTTTTCCACCAGTATATCTCAATAGTATAGAACAGCACAGTCTCCCTGGGAAAGCAGTTGTGGAATTTCCAGAGCATCTTTGGCTCATTAGATTGAGGAACTGTGGTGGTCGATCCGTTAATGTAAAATATTCTTGATCTTTGTCAGCATGGGCTACTCCACTGGTTGAGTTAGTAAGTTGGTCTTCTGCCGTGGGCCTTACGGGTATATTCCCCAGGCTCTGCTCTTCCTAATACTCCAGTACACCAAAAAGGAAGTTGGGAATATTTTTACTCATCTAATTTTGAAAGTTACATGTTGGCTGTATCTATAACTTAGTAATTGCTATTGATAGCATGGATAACTGCCAGTGTGACATGACCATTCTCCACTTTTAACTCTTAAGGAATTTCTGACCACCCAAACTTCTGTTACTAGTGACAACTCCTAAAAAGTGAATACCGTCAACATAAACATTATCTGCTCCTTTCATCTGGTGTTTAATCTGGGAAGCTACTTGAGTAGTTGTCATTGGCTCTGAAGTTATCCATAACCTAGAAATCTGAAAAAAAATCCCTTGAAATTAATTGGAGTTTTCTTCCCCAAGTGTTTATGCCAAATCACTCTATGAGGCATCAGTAAAAAGAGCAATGGACTTATTCTGCAAATTAAGATTCTTTTCCTAAGAAAGCAATTCTATATGAAGCACCATGTATCGCCCAAGTGTGAAATGATAAATAGGAATATGTACCCAGCCAGGGACCTTTGCAATTAGAGAAAACATTCTTTGCTTCATCTTCTTGCAAGGTCGGGTTCAATTAGCATGTTCATTGGCAGTGGAGTCCTGGCTTTTCTTTACAACCTGTAATAGACTCAATTATTTTTCAGGGTTGCTTCCATTCTGTAAATATGCCAGTATTGCTTGGTTGAAAACTAAACATTTTAACAAGAACTGTAGCTCCTAATTCCTCTTGTTTCTGGAAATCCCCTATAGTGGCAGAAATTCCATACCAAGCATGATGAGTAGCCAAACAGTAAATGGTTTTGCCCAAATGTGCATTGTACATCAAGTGTATACTTGGTGTACTAATAGAAATTCCAACCTTACCTTTGGTTGTCTTCCCTTTCTCTAAATCGGGGCGATCATTTTAACATAGCATGATCAGGCAGATATGTGTAAAATAATGGATAGTCCAACATACTTCTATCAAATGTCAGTGTGACAAAAAAGTACATGAAAAAGTAGGGAGTTCTGCCTGTCAGCGACTCCCCATCTGTTCTCTGCCACAGGAACAACCTATTGGCGGAAATTGTCAGGGTTCAGGCCTCTGGATTACAAATATGGTGATATACTGTGGACAGGATCACAATACCATCAATTCTGTCCCCTTTTCTCTATCATTTCTAGGGCCCAGTTCCTCCCATATGGCTGTGAATTATGTAGCAGAAACTGACAAAAAAAAATGGAATCTCCTAAGTGAATGCTAAGTAAACATATAATTTACAGGCTGCTCTAGCAGATAGTCTTACCATTTTTAAGCTACCATCCTTGTCCACAGAACAGAGCAAACCACGGTCTTATCTCTTTGTTTCTGGACCTTGCTCATTCTGCCATGCAGGAGTCCATATTTTAAAAGCTGGGAGTGTTCCAGAAGTTAATTTGTGAATCAATTGTTTGGAACTTGGAATACATTTTCTCATAGAAACAATATTAAAAATGGTTAGGTTCCCAGGACAACGTATAACATACCGATTTATTCTGTAATAAACATTAATCTAGAACCTAACCAGGCTGGATAAAGCAGGCTTGATTTATTAGTTTCAACGGGAATATATTTTTACCAGAGAGGGAGGCAGAACTCTGTCTTAGCTCCTGCCCTGTCTCAAATGTACACACGTAGGCGTATCCCAACTCCTCGGTACCTGGATTGTGAAAGTGCAGAGCTAGGCTGTGGGGCCACTGTACCAGTCAGTCAGGGCTTCATCTGAGAGATGAAAAGGGGGCATTTAGGAAACTCTATGGAAGCTTAGGGAGAGTGACACATGCAAAATCACCAAAACACAAAAATGCGAACAAAACAAAAAACCCCTGAATACACCGTGTAAAGAACATTTGTTAGAGTGTGAGGCCCTTTTTTGACCTCAGCTGGAGGTGCTCTTCAGGTGACCCCAACTGATAACTGCTCTGTGCGTGCCTGGGAATGGCCATGAGCACACCCAGGTATTGACTCTGGAAAGCTTTATACTTAGAGAAGTCTAAATTATGTTGTGTAACAACCACATCAACTTTAATGGCTTAAAATAGCAAAGCTTTATTCCTCTCTCCATCACATTTTGGAGGCAGGGTTTGGATGCAGAGTTCCTGCTGAGTGTAATCACTCAGAATCCCGAGATAACAGCCCAGCCAACATCATGGTTTCCGTGCATCATGCCAGGGAGAGAAAGCTCAGGAGGACCCCCCCCTCCAGCAGTGAAGTCCTCAGCCTGGAAATGGCCCCTGTTTCCTTCAAATCATTAGCCAGAACTAATCACACATGTTCCCCACCCAGAAAAGGACCAGGAGTGCCATCTTACCATGTATCTAGAAGCAGGGTGAGATGAATGCCTGGGAAGGAAACCAGAAATATTTGTTGAAGGTTTTAAGACTGCCACACGATGATTAACAAACTATACCTAAGCAGGATTGAATAATTACTGTGCAAATTTCTGCTAGTTTTGAAGATCTTAGCTAGGTGCTAGGAGGATGATGGTAAGCAAGGCTTGCAAGCTCAAATGCCTGAATAATTATTGAGGCTGGATTCTGAATGTGCTTTTATAGGCTGTTTTTACCTATATTATAGAACTATCTTTGTGTTCCATTGAACCAAATAGTGAATTTTTCTCGCAAGACAAATACACTCTAACAGAAGGAATTGACTTGAAGCCTTCTCCTGCTGCCAGTGTGATGGAGAATCAATTACGTGATTTTCCCTTTTGTCCTTTGGTCGCAGAAGAGGCTGCTTCTCATGCCTCAGGTCTTCCTCAGGAACCCTTGATCTGTTTGCTTTCTTGTGCAAAATCAAGCATGCATTGTGAAGTGAGATTTAGTACAGTCTGTGGGTTCAAAAGCTACCGTCCCTCTGATTCTCACACCTTCTATGGCATGAAGGAAAGTTCATCATGCAGAGAGTGCCTAGTGCTTATTAGTCACTTAAGTTCTGATCTTTTGAAGAAAAAAATTTTTTTCTGATCATTATAAAAGAAACTATTTCAATATACTGGGTGGAAAATACAATTTTTTTTTATTTTAAAATTCCATGTGCTGAGTTTTTTATATGGGGAATATACCAAATAAACCAAATATTTCTGAAAAATACTGTTTTTCCATATACATAAAAATTTAAAATTTTTATTACAGTGACCTGATTTTTTTGACAAGATGAATAATCATGGCGTGATTGGTTCATTAAATCATTTGGATGTGGTAGTTATATTTTTCCATTTGTGTATGTGTGTTAGAGAATATGTATGTTTTACTTATCTGTTAACATTGTTTCTTATATTAATTTATTCTTTTAGTAATTGAGCAAATATTTATTGAGTATGTACTATGTAACCACCATATAAGAGACCTATAAAGACCCCTACATTCAGCAAGGGTAATTTTAGTGTGATGAGATGGACAGTAAACAATTAAATGAGCCAAGCATATAATATGCCAGATGGTGAGGATGCAATGAAGGGAAATAAAATCAGAAAGGAGAATGGCCCTGTTATGGTTAAGTCTGATTCTTTGAACTGGCAAATTATACTTACCAAAGTATGGATTGATTTATTTAGAACCATTCTATTGTTTAAAATGGGCTGAGAGGGAAGGAAGAGAAAGGGGGAGATAATTTTCAAAAAAGGGACCTTACACTTAATGATGTGATAAAACAGTTGTCTCCTCCACATAGAACTAATATTTTTTTTTATTGCGTTCATCGTGTGTAACTGATCAGAAAGCACCAAAGCACTTTCTGTTGACCTAATTCAGCATCTGCGGGTCTGTCCTCCAGAGAAGTGATAAAACTGAATACACTAAATCTCTCTCCCTTTTATTTATTTTCTTGCCTCTCTTGGGTTCATCCAGCAGGCTAAAGAGTTTCCATGCTGAGCTCCAGTCACTCATTTTTCAAGTGTTACAACACAAAAGCAAAACCTTTTAGGGGAAGGGAGGGAAAAATGAAACGACGAAACCAGAGAGGGAGACAAACCATAAGAGACTCTTAATCTCAGGAAACAAACTGAGGGTTGCTGGAGTGGTGGGGGGTGGGAGGGATGGGGTGGCTGGGTGATAGAAAAAAATTGTGACATCCAAAATAATAAAAAGGAGATCATTTGGGTTGGTGTGTGAGTTAGAGGACCACAGGCACACTCCAGAGTTACAGACAACCACAATAATGCAAATATTGTGATAAAGGGAGTAAAGTGATTTTTTTGGTTTCCCAGTGCATGTCAAAGTTATGTTTACACTATAGTCCGTTAGACGTGTGATAGCATTATGTCTAAAAATGTGTTCATACCTTAATTAAAAGAATAGCTTATTGCTAAAAAATCCTGTCATCTGAGCTTTCAGCGAGTTGTAATCATTTGCTGTAGTCTTTTTGCTTGCCTTGGTGTTGATGGCTGTTGATGACCGACCAGGGTGGTGGCTGCTGAAGGCTGGGGCGGCCGTGGTAAGTTATTAGAATAAGACAACAGTGAAGTGTGTTGCATCGATTGACTCTTCTTTCACAAATGATTTCTCTGTAGCATGTGATGCTGTTTGATAGCATTTTACCCACAGTAGAACTTCTCTCAAAATTGGAGTCCATCCTCTCAAACCCTGCCGCTGCTTTATCAACTAAGTTTATGGGATATTCTCAATCCTTTGTTGTCGTTTCAACAGTCTCCACAGCATCCTCACCAGGAGTAGACTCCTCTTAAGAAACTACTTCTTTGCTTATCCGTAGGAAGCCACTTGTCCATTCAAGTTCTATCATGAGATGGCAGTGATCCGGTTCCATCTTCAGGCCCCGCTTCTGATTCTAGTTCTTGTGCTGTTCCCACCACATCTGCAGTGACTTCCTCCCCTGAAGTCTTGAAACTTCAATTTGTTTATTTTATTTTATTTTATTTGAGACAGAGAGAATGAGAGAGAGAGAGCACATGAGAGGGGGGAGGGTCAGAGGGAGAAGCAGACTCCCCACCGAGCCGGGAGCCCGATGCGGGACTCGATCCCGGGACTCCAGGATCATGACCTGAGCCGAAGGCAGTCGCTTAACCAACTGAGCCACCCAGGCGCCCCCTTCAATTTGTTTTTAAATAAAAATAGTAATATCTGCGAAGTACAAAGTGAAGCACAGTAAGATGAGGTGTGCCTGCATTTCATATCCTATTTTAGCACATAGACTTCCTACATCGTATGTCAGCAAATAAAAATAATCTTTTTACCATTGGCAATGTTAGAAATGGAAATCGTCCTTTTCATCAACCCTTTTGGAAGATTAGTTCCTTCATTAGCATCTACTCTCATGTCAATCACTGGGCCTGCTCAGATTTGAAAGGCAGTGTAGAGGAGAGCCAGTAAAAAATGAAACCCCAAAACTCAAATGAATAAAATGAATAAATAGTCTTTATTTCCTTAAAGAACTTGCTATGAAAAACAAAACGAACACACACAACACGATAAATGATGACAAAGGAATGCCTTGCACTTTTCCGTGAAACATTTACGGGTAACATCCAGGACTATATTTACAAAACAAGAACTATGCTAAAAGAGTGGAATTATTTTGTAACCTGTCCAATTAAACCCAAGTGTAATAAATTCAGATTTTTTAAAATGATGGAAATTATAACTGTTCTCAGTGTTGAACAGCTTTGGAAATGTATGGGTTGTGTGTTTTGTCTGCTAGATTTTAAGAGTGTTTTATTGTGCTCAAGCTTAAGTCAATCAGAAAAAGACAAGTATCCTATGATCTCACTGATATGTGGAATTTGAGAAACAAGACAGAGGATCATAGGGGAAGGGAGGGGAAAATGAAACAAGACGAAAACAGAGAGGGAGACAAACCATAAGAGACTCTTAATCTCAAGAAACAAACTGAGGGTTGCTGGAGTGGTGGGGGGTGAGAGGGATGGGGTGGCTGGGTGATGGACATTGGGGAGGGTATGTGTTGTGGTGAGTGCTGTGAACTGTATAAGACTGATGAATCACAGACCTTTACCCCTGAAATAATATGTTATATGTTAATAAAAAATTAAAATGAATATTATGAATGATAACTAAGCAGGTGCATCAAGCTGATCTTTGATAACCTATGTAATCTTTTAGCTACTGAGCGTGGTTCTCACAGTCATTGTTGAGTAATTGATGTGTGTTGGGGTCAGTATAAAATATTCTGAAGTAGGTTGAATATAATCCCCCAATACGGACACGTTCCCATTCTAAGGACACACATACTGTGTGATATATTGCCAGAGCTAGAATGCCTCTGTGTGGAATCAGTTACTTATAGAAGAGGAATCTTTTTTTCTTTCATGGGGAGACTGATCCACCCCAGTATCTGATACAACACTAGGCTCCTGGTCAGAAGTGGTCTTAGGTTTCTGTAGCCTGTGGGGGATGGTTATCTCTGTTCTCCGCTTGAACTTACCATCATTAGACAATCCCTGATGATTCTCCTCTCTTCCTCACACACAACTGCCCAAATACGAAGCATCTTTACTAGAAACTGAAACTGCAAATCAAAGTGTATGCCCTTGTGATTTTGAATGGCAGCGAACTTACGGAACCAAAATGTGTCTCGTCTGCCAGTGTTTTTCCAGTATTTCTGGCTCTTTGGGCAACCCTACCTGTCTCTGATTAGAATTCAGCTTTCGCAACTCTGAGGGATGACAGCTCATCTGATGCCACCTGCATACGGTGTGAAGACACGCCATAAACTATGTCTTAGACCAAACTGTTAAAACGTCAAACTTTGATGAAAATCCACCCAGCTGTATTTTGGCTGGTTTGAGTATTGACAAAAGGGGAAGAAATTCAGTTAGGCAGCTAATATGCTTCCAACAGCAAAAGGCCATTCTTTGCTTGATTTCCTTAGAATAAACTAGGCCGGCATCTTCTCTTTCCTCTACAAGGGGAATCAGGCAGTGAGGACGTGTTTCAAAGTGTTGGAATGACCGAGAGGGGAGATCTCCATGCTGCTCTTCATTCTACTGATGCTGAAACATAGTTCACTTGAGAAAGAAAGCAGCTTTCCAGAAAGCATTAAATCAGTTATACTAAGTACCAAAGACATTGATACATAAGTCCTCAGTTTTTTTTTAACACTCCTGAATCCAAATGACACTAAAACTTATTTTTTTAATTTATTTTTATTTTTGGTTTATGTTCAATTAGCCAACATATAGTACATCATTAGTTTTTGATGTAGTGTTCAATGATTCATTACTTGTAACACCCAGTGCTCATCACATCACGTGCCCTCCTTAATACCCATCACCAGATTTCCCCAACCTTCCACCCCCACCTTCTGAAATCCTCAGTTTGTTTTCCAGAGTCCAGAGTCTCTCATGGTTCATCTCCCTCTCTGATTTCTTCCCCTTCAGTTTTCCCTCCCTTCCCCTGTGGTCCTCCGTGCTACTGCTTATATTCCACTGGAGGGGATTTTGCTAAGTAAAACTTACTTTTTATGTAAGTTTGCATTACTGTGCTTGTGCATGTAGCATTCATGAGATGAATTGTTGCAGGCAGGCAGATGTGGTTCCTCTGATAGAATTCAGATCAAATTCAGGCATTACTCTCATTTTATATACACTGTGCACGCTGCACTATAGAGTCTTGGTGACACAAGAGGGTGCTGACCCTAAGTTTGAAATGGAAAGAAAACCCAAGAGAAGATAGTTTCCTTCATACCATGTGCCTGTCCAGATCCACTCCTTCTTCTTTTTTTTTTTTTTAATTTTCTTTTGCTCATTTGACAATTAGGGTTTATTATTTACTGAAAAAATTAAAATACTTTCTATGGAGCTTTATAGCAATCCTCTAAAAAAATACACACTTTACATGAAAAAGTATGTACACTTAAACATGTTTTATTGATTTTCTTGCTAACATACCCAAAGACTTCACCTTTCCTGTTTTTATGGAATCATGATTTGTTTTTTGAAAATGCACTTCAAATAATTCTTCCAGAAATGTGTCCCTGGTCTTAACATTTCTGAGTCTTTGCATGTGAATGTGTTATTTTTCTCTCCCATTTGAATGCTAGTATTGTGTAGTACAGAATTTCATTTTTTAAACCATTTTTGCTCAGAACTTAGAAAATATTTTCTACTGTTTTTCAGCACTTGATATTGTTAATTTGTTTCTCGTCCATCTATACATAACTTGAGTTGTTTACATTCTGGAGATTTTTTTGGATATCTTTTCTGTTGGCATAATGAAATTTCATCATACTGTATCTATCGAGATGTTTGGGAGTGTTTTTGGTTTTGTTCAGATCCACTCCTTTTACTTAATAGTGTTAAATAATACAAGGAAGCTGGATTTCATTAGCTAATGTTAAACTAAAATTTCCAAGCTTGCTTACCTGTTTGAAGTTTCCCTTATCCTGGATTATATGAGCTAGAGAAAACTCAGACTGTATGTTTAAAAATATAAAAATATTCAACTCTGACAAGTTTAACATGTTCAATCTTAATTTTCTTTACGAAGCTGGGTTTCATTAGCTAATGTTAAACTGAAAATTTCCAAGCTTGCTTACCTGTTTGAAGTTTCCCTTATCCTAGATTATACGAGCTAGAGAAAACTCAGATGGTATGTTTAAAAATATAAAAATATTCAACTCTGCCAAGTTTAACATGTTCAATCTTAATTTTCTTTATTCATCATTGAGGGGCCATTAATACAAGCTTTGTAAAATTTTAATGTGAAATTTTATAATCAGTACCTTTCAGTAAACTAGAAAGGAGATGATCTGATTTTCATACATAATTTAATCTATAAATGAGAAACAAAAATGTTAGAAATTGAATAGTATACTGTTTGAAGATCAGATTCAACTATTAGTAACTGGTACATTTAATGGATAGCTTAAGTTAGATATTACAAGTCCTTAAACAGATTTAGAATATTTACCAGTTAGAACCGTAATACTTTGCCCATTAAAAACATACACACATACATTTTTATTTATTTTTTAAAAATATTTATTTGAGAAAGAGCGTGCACAAGCAGGGGAGGAGTAGAGGCAGAGGGTGGGCAGACTCCCTACTGAGCAGGGAGCCCCATGTAAAACTCCATCCCAGGACCCTGAGATCATGACCTGAGCTGAAACCAAGAGTCGGACGCTTAACTGACTGAGCCACCCAGGCGCCCCACATGTGAATTCTTTATGAAGGAAATCACATCTGGAATTTGCTTTCAGATAGTCTCCAGAAAGAAGGAAAAAGGAAATGAAGGAAAACAGAAGGGAAAGAAAAGTGAAGGAAATAGGAGAAATGGGACCCCCCCAAAAAATAGAAAATGAGGAAAAGAAAAAAAAAAAAGAAACTTTGTGTAATATATAAAAGAAGATGGTCCATACTTGTTGACATTGGCTAATTGATACATGGGGTTCATTCTCCATACATTTTCCTATGGTTGCAAAGTTCACTTAAAAAACCAACAAATGTTGTTCTGTAGATTTTAATTCAAGACTCTGAATCGTTGGTTTCAAGTGTGGTGTCCAGGCCACTGACATCACCTGGGCACTTCTTTGAAATAGAACTAATTATGGGGCACCTGGTGGCTCAGTCGTTAAGCGTCTGCCTTCGGCTCAGGTCATGATCCCAGGGTCCTGGGATTGAGCCCTGCATCGGGCTCTCTGCTCAGCGGCAAGCCTGCTTCTCCCTCTCCCACTCCCCCTGCTGTGTTCCCTCTCTCGCTGTGTCTCTGTCAAATAAATAAATAAAACCTTAAAAAAAAAATAGAACGAATTGGAATCTACTCCAGATCTACTAAATCGGAAACCCTGAGATTGGGGCTCAGTGATTAGTGTTAAAAAAAAAAAAAAAATTCATGTGTATCTTTGCATAAATTTGAGAACCACATCTAAGGTCCCAGAGTGGTATTGTATTTTAGTCCTATAAGTTATCTAACATGCAGGTAGTAGTAAGAACCCCTGGATGAGGTGATCTCTGAACGCAAGGGCCCTAAAATCTCATTTTAAAAGAAAAGTTGAAACTCAATAAAAGCTAGAATACACACACCTTACCTCTTGGATTTGTTTTGCTCTATGATACAGATTCCTCAAACAAAAATAAGGAAAATAATTTTCATTGAAGACTAAATAAGCTAATACATATAAAACTTTAGTGCCTGACATAGGAGCTAAATAAATGTTATTTTAATTTTTTTTAAGATTTTATTTATTTATTAGAGAATGAGAGACAGCACGAGAGGGAAGAGGGCAGAGGGAGAAGCAGACCCCCCGCTGAGCAGGGAGCCCGATGCGGGACTCGATCCCGGGACTCCAGGATCATGACCTGAGCGGAAGGCAGTCTCCCAACCAACTGCGCCACCCAGGCACCCTATTTTAATTTTTATTTTGGTTTCTGTTGCTCAATTATATTACTTTGTAAATGTCCTCTGTAAATTCTACTATGAATAAAGCTGTAAAAACTACTTTCTAGAAAAATTCTGTTTTGTACTTTCTAATATGACTTATACTAATAACCAAAAAGTCACTTACCTGTAATGAAATATATTATTTTTCATGAATATTAACTCCTATGCAAATCAAATAACAGTAGGTCTTTGATCACTTGACTTTGGCAGACCTACATCAACATTTATTTCCTTCATAACTGACTGTGTCAGGACCATTGGAATGATATTGTTCCCTGTTACGTAGGAAAGAGCAGAATTTAAGCACACTGTTGTATCTCAGTGAGCATTTCTGTAATTACCTAAGTGGATTCACTTTCCTTCAGCACTGAGTCATGGATCATCTATTTCAAAATATTTTAGCTATCATCTTTTTTTTTTTTTTTTAGGATTTTATTTATTTTTTAGAGAGCGAGCGAGAGAGAAACAGCATGAGAGGGGAGAGGGTCAGAGGGAGAAGCAGGCTCCCCACTGAGCTGGGAGCCTGATGTGGGACTCGATCCCAGGACCCTGGGATCATGACCTGAGCCGAAGGCAGACGCTTAACCATCTGAGCCACCCAGGCGCCCTAGCTATCATCTTACATTTACTTACAATATCGGTCTTTAACACAGGGCGATATGAACTCCTAGTTTAGCCAAAGACTACATTTTGATCGTTAACATTTTAATGTTTTTTTCAGTTAAGTATAGGGTTTGCTGGTCATTATTTCCTATTTTCCATGGTCTTTTAGTCTGTCATTAACCCAATGTAAACCATTTAATGCCATGGATGTTAAGTTTCTTCATCTATAATACGAATGTTTGGCTGCATCACTGTAAAACCTAAAATGTTCAATAATTTTAATGAGAAGACACCTGGCTTTTTGTTGTAAAGACGTCCACAACTAGTTTTATGACCTTTGATAAGTCATGTAACCTTCAATTCCCACATATGTAAAAGGGAGGATGAACCCGATGATCTTTGAGGTCTTTTTCAAGTCTGTGTATCTATCCACCCAGGCTCCCCATAGAAAATAGACCTTGAGAGAAAGTTACAGAATCTTATAAGCAAATAATTTTGAAAGGATGGTGGTGCATGGGAGCCAAATTTCTCACTGCTGGAGTGAGAGCTTTTAGGTAAGCAGAGAGAGAAGACTAGAATGATCTATGCATGAACTCGTGTTTAGCTCAGTGTAGATCTGGTTGGATGCACGGATATATTTGCATACATTAGTGAGTTCACACACAGTTCTTTGTTCAGGCAGTGGGGAGAGCCTGGAAGCCACCAGACTCAGTACCAGAGTGCACACTTGGTACCCAGACCTTGGTTTCTAATGCCATTCTCCAATAAAAGCAAATAAGATGCCTTGGGGAAATGGCTGGTTCTAGGATACAGGCAAGAAATATGTAACATGAGCTTGGAACATCTGATTTTTCCAGAAAGTCAGGAAGTTCTGAAAACAAAGCCCACAATCATGGGGTTGTGCCATAGGGACTCAAGAGCTTCCTGAAAGAGCTGCTGATGGCCAAATATGGAGCAATATGAACAACACAATAGAGTAATATTGGAGTGTGTAACACAAAATATAAAATATCCTTACACCCGTGCTGATATAAAGAAATGACTGAATAAATAATAGGGGGGAAAAGACAGACCTCACCTGTAGAAGAATTACCGGTAATTTATATAACTACTCCAGTCTCCAGAGGGGGAACATAGCTCCCCACTCCTGCAGTGTGGGCTGCTAGTGACTTCCCTCCAGAAAGTACTGTATGAAAAGGGCAGGAAGATCAATTTACAGTGGATAAACTTGAAAAACCCTGAGCCTAATGATCATGATCAACATCATGAAGTCATGTCGATAGTATGTACCTTTGATAAATGATGAACATGGCACATCACTGCTGTGGTCTTCCTCCGCCAAACCAGTCACCCCAATCGAACCATGGAAAAACATTTCTACAATGCCAGTTGAGGAACAATCTACAAAATACTTGACCGAGCTACTTCAAAACTGTCAAGGTCATCAAAAACAGAGTTTGGGAAGCTGTCACATCTGAAAGCCTAGGGAGACATGACAACAACTCTGCGGTATCCTGGATGGCCTGCTGTGGCAATAAAACCGCAGAACGGGCCCTGGGTACCAAAGAGGAAATCTGAATACAGCATGAACTTAAGATTAAAAGAGTATATCGGTGGGCGCCTGGGTGGCTCAGTTGGTTAAGCGACTGCCTTGGGCTCAGGTCATGATCCTGGAGTCCCGGGATCGAGTCCCGCATCAGGCTCCCTGCTCAGCAGGGAGTCTGCTTCTCCCTCTCCCACTCCCCCTTTGTGTTCCCTCTCTCGCTGTCTTTCTCTGTCAAATAAATAAATAAAATCTTTAAAAAAAAAGAGTATATCGGTATTGATTCATGAGTTACGATAAATGAACCAGAAGGTAAGATTTTAATAATAGAGAAAATGGGTGTGGAATATGTGGAAACTCTGTAATCTGCCCGCAACTTTTCAGAAAATCTAAAAATATTCCAGGGCACCTGGGTGGCTCAGTTAAGCATCTGCCTTCAGCTCAGGTCATAATCTCAGGGTCCTGGGATCGAATCCTGCGTCGGGCTCCCTGCTCTGCTCTTGCTCATGTGCTCGCTCTCTCACGCTTGCTCTCTTTCTGTTAAATAAAATCTTTAAAAAATTTTCCAAAATGAAAATTTTATTAAAAGACTTTTGTATTATAAATGTAACTACTAAATCAGGATTTGTAATGTATTCAACAGTTTGCAAGATACCAAAATTTCTTCTGGATGTTTATTTTTAATTTTTTTCACAGAGACATTATTTTTGGGTATTTAAACTTCTCCCAGACTTCAAAGACAAGACATGAGTACTGTTTCAGGTACTGGCTTCAAGATATGAATGGGGGTGGCTGAAAATTACAGTTCAGTGTTTAAGAGGCTTTGTAGGTATCTTGCTAATATGTTCCTCTCAGGAAGATAAGAAAAATGAGGCAACTTCCCAGTGTGCCAAAATTGTCCCTCTAGGATTACAGAGACATTGGGAATCTGGCTTAATAAGAGATGTGTATGGGGGCGCCTGGGTGGCTCAGATGGTTAAGCATCTGCCTTTGGCTTGGGCCATGATCTCAGGGTCCTGGGATCGAGCCCCACGTCTGACTCCTGGCTCAGCGGGGAGCCTGCTTCTCCCTTTGCCTCTCCCCCTGCTCATGCTCTCTTTATCTCTCTGTCTCGAATGAATAAATAAAAAATCTAAAAAAAAAAAAAAGATGTGTATGGATTTTGAACACTTTCTGTAAGGATGTCTCATTTCTATTTTTAACATCACTCATGACTGTGTTATCATTCCATTTGGCTTTTATTAACCGTGTTCTCGATGCTTCCGAGGAGTGACATTGTTGAAAATTATCAACTGCAAAGATTAATGCTAAACTGTACGTAGATAATTGAGAATTAAGGAAGAATATTGTATTCTGGGGATGAGTTATTTTTTGAGATGAAAAGTAGTGACTTTGCTGGCTTGTATAAAGTAGTAGAGCACAGCTGGTTTGCTGGAATATTCCCTGTATCCTACTTTCTCTTTTCAGGTGACAGCTCTTCAGCTCACCTCCCTCTCCCAGACAGCCTGCTGACTGTCTTAGTCTCACCCCGCCCCTCACTTTCCCTACTCTCCCTCTGGGAAGCTGAAATGTCCCCTTTGACTCTGAAAAAGATTGATTCACTGTAGGGTGTTCATTTCTCCTTTAAACCATTCTTCACTATATTGTTTAGATGTGCATATGCAATTATATTAACACAACTATAAGGAAGGTATGTGATCCTTATTGTTAGTTGCCTTCTTTAATAATCCAGTTAAGACCTCTCCCAGAATTATTCAGAGAGGGGACTGGTTACCTCTGATGATTTGATTCCCCTACCTGCCCTCTATCTACTAAAAACAACAACAAAGCAGGATAACTTGCAAATTTCCAATGGCTCAGTTCCAAATGATGAGGAGACATTAAAGTTCAATCCATTCCTACAAATTACGTGGCACTGCTCTGCCTAATAGATTGGTGAAGTTTAGGGAACTGGTCAATATTACTGCAAAAATCAAGTGTACCAGAATTTATGGTAGAGAAAACTTCCATTTCTTTAATTTTATAGTAAAAGTATGGTTTCTGGCTGTGGACTTTTGATAACAAATATTAGGTTCCCCATTAATATCTATTCGGTTTCTAATGAAGAGTCTTTGCAGGGTGCTTGGGTGGCTCAGTCTGTTAAGCGTCTGCCTTCAGATCAGGTCATGATCTCAGTGTCCTGGGATGGAGCCCCATGTTGGGCTCCCTGTTCGGCGGGAGCCTACTTCTCCCTCTGTCTCTGCCTCTCCCCGCTCCCCTTGCTTGTGCTGTCTTTCTCTCTCTTTCTGTCAAATAAGATTTTTTAAAAAGTCTTTGTGATTGTACATATAGAATAACATTCAGGATTTAAATTCTTATTGTTGACCTGACAGAATTTCAAAACTTGAATTTTGTTTGAAAATCCTGTGAGACCTCTCCTTCCAGGTGGATAGAAGGTCATCTTATCTGGGATCTCAGTGGAGCCTAGAACAAGTGAAGCCATCAGTTAGCCTGCACATAGGAATGTCCAAGGAAAAGTCACAGCGGGGGGCGCCCATGGGAAGGGGTCAAGGGAAGAGTAATAGTGATGAAAATTAAGTCCAGAAATGAAGATCAACTGTTAGAAAAGGATCAGTTTCCAGGAGTTATTAGACCTCTGAGTAGAATCCAGTGGAGAAATGTGGCTGAAAAGGGATGTTATACATAAGGCGGGGGAGTGACAATTTATAGGAATTATGCATTGCTAGAGAGACTGGTATTTGAGCTGTTGTGTGTATCAGGAGCATCAGGATAAAATCCTCCTGCTCAAATTACAGAAGACAGGAAGAAACCAGTGTCCACAGAAGCTCTCTGTTGCACAGAGCACTCTGCTTAAGGAAGCAGATGTGGGTCTCGGACATACAAGCAGGCTGTGCATTCAGGAATAAAATACTGGAGCCAACACATTGTAAATGATAGCCAGAAGTGATGTGAGAAAGAAGACCTATTTAGTTGCGGTTAGAAAAGGAATATGATGCAAGCATAGGCCCTAGTTAAACAGCCAAGACTTCACATCTGAAAACACTTTTTTTTTTTTAAGATTTTATTTATTTATTTGAGAGAGAGAGAGAGAGAGCACATGAGAGGGGGGAAGGTCAGAGGGAGAAGCAGACTCCCTGCCGAGCAGGGAGCCTGATGCAGGACTCGATCCAGGGACTCCAGGATCATGACCTGAGCCGAAGGCAGTCGCTTAAGCAACTGAACCACCCAGGCACCCTGAAAACTCTTTTTATTAAGGAAAACATCAAGTTGTAGTCTATGAAGTTCTAGATTCCCACAATTGGTTCCTCAGTAAATGTGACAAAGTTATAAAGGCAGATGTGAAATTATTCTGTTTTATAAAACACAGCAAACCTTAAAGAATCAAATACAAAACATTTGTTGCTTTTGTTTGGGTTTCTTTTTTTCCCTGTTTGGAAATTTGATGAATAGATTGCCAATGCTTTTTATAGATACTGTGCCATAATCAGAATGCTTTCAAACAAGAGAGGTCAGTAGAAGACTCTATGATTTGTGTCAGCTGCATATATTTATAAAGAGTCCTTCAGCTATCATGGAATGATGTAGGTTAAAATCAAACTAGCCAGCTATGTCTTATATCACAGTTGACAGCTAAGGGATATGTTGTTACTGTATTCCTATATGTCAAGAATTCCCAGACTTGTTTAACAGTGGAATTTTCCCATTCAAAGCATTTGTGTAGCTGCAATGTATAAAATAGATAAAAGCTGAATGCTTTGATTAAAGCTGGTGAGGGTGAAAGGTAGAATTTTGACCACTTTGCCTCCCCATCGGACTCTGCAGTGGTACCAAGTAACTCTGGGGGATTCTGGGGTTCTCTGGAATGTAACTACACAGCTCCAGCTCCCAAGATACTGCATTTGGGTATTACAGTTATTTTGTTGCATATCATTTGGAAGCCTTTGGGAAATCATTGAATTTCTCCACACCCCACTAATTTTAGAGAGAAATAATGGCACATGGTAAAAATGCAAAACTAAATAAATAGGAAAAATTATATAAAAAATGAGGCTGCTACCCATATTATTTTCCTGTTGTATTTCCCAGATATATTGTTTCTTACAAATCTTTCCAAAAATATTCCATGCACATGCCTGTGCACATATGTGCATATACACACCCATGCCCCTTTTTAATATGAATGAGAAAGTAAAAAGCATACTGACTTGCACTTTGCTTTATGTACCTAAGAATAAATATTAGAGTTCTCTCTGTATTTGGTATATACTTATATTTATTAAACATTGAATAAAATTTCAATATTTGAATGTTAATATTTTACCAGTCATTAACAGACTGTCCATTTTTAGACTAAAGTATTTATTATAGTGATTGAATGACCATCTTTACAGATATATTTGCAAATGTGTGCAAACAGTTATGTAGGGTGGAGTCCTAGAGGTGTATGCTGGAGAGTTATTGCAGAAATGCCCGCCAACGAGCTGTGGAGACCCAAATCCATGGTGACATGAGCGGGATGGTACCTCTATCTCCACCAGCACATGCCGGGTCATCAAATCTATTTTATCTCTGTCAGAGATCTGAAAACACTGCATCATTTTTTATTTTAAGTTGCATTCTCTAATAGCTAGTGTACTGAGAGTGTTTTCCTATATTTCAAAGCCATTTCATTAATTTTTTCCTATAAACTGCCTGTTCATGTCAGTATCCCAATTTCTAATGAATTTGTAAGAACCTTTCTAATATTAAGGAAACTACCCCTTTTTATATGGTTTAGAAAAAAAAAGTCCCATGTTTTCTTGTTTTTTAAATTGTATTTATGAGTTTGCATTTAACATTTTCTTTTATAGTTTCTGGTTTTGATGTAAAAACTAATTGTGAGTTCTTGTTAATGTCAGACGTTTTTTATATGTTATCTAGTGGCACAGATAAAATGAACCATTGAATTTTCCTTTGTGTCTAGGAAAACAGTACATACCTTCAGTAGTAGTGTTTTTTCCCTTTCAGCAATGAGAGATATATAGTCTTTTATTTTTCGTTCCTAATTCATGGCTGTTGCAAGTTTCATGGTTGAGTTTAATAGTCAAATTTGTGTTTGCTGTCATTTTTAGTATATTTTATCCTCCATTTTACAATACACTTCTCACTATGGATCAGAGTTTATCAGGTAACTTGAAAATAATGCTATTTTGGGGCACCTGGGTGGCTCAGACGGTTAGGTGTCTGCCTTCGACTTAGGTCATGATCTCAGGGTCCTGGGATCAAGCCCCAGATAGGGCTCCTGGCTCAGCGGGGAGCCTGCTTCTCCCTCTCCCTCTGCTTCTCCCCCTGCTCATGCTCTCTCTCTCTGTATCTCTGTGTCTCAAATGAATAAATAAAATCTTTAAAAAAATGATTTTAATAAAAAGAAAATGCTATTTTATGTGTTTGTGTAGATTTAGATCTGTATGTAGGAGACAGAGTGTGTGTGTGTGTGTCAGTCAGTGGGGGGAGGAAGGGGGGCAGAGAATCTGTCCCAAACAGCCATGAAGTTATTAACTGAGACAGAAATTTTAGGAATTTTGTCTTTCTTGTACTTAGAAGAATGTGTGTCCTAGTTATCTATTTCTACATAATAAACTGCCACAAGCTAACAGTATGTGATCGTTTATGATTTGGGGAGTCGGTGGGTGGAAGTAGGCTGTTGTCTGTGTGGTCCCTTGTGTACATGGTGCTGAAGCTGTCACCCTCAAAGCTTCATGGACCCCTGTCACTTGGATTGAGATGGTTGGACTGACGGGAACGAACCTGTCTCTCCATGTGACCTCTTCAGGTGACTAACTTGACCTTCTCCCCAGCCTGATAATCTCAGAAAAGTTGGATTTCTTACATGGTGGCTTAGAATTCCAAAAAAACCTAAAAGAGAAAACCTAGACCTCGGTTCTCAATGAAAGGACCATCAAAGGATTGGGGACCATCTTTAATCTCAGATGCAATGTAATTGGGTATTACTTTTTTTTTTAAAGATTTTATTTATTTATTTGAGAGAGAGACAGCCAAAGAGGGAACCCAAGCAGGGGGAGTGGGAGAGGGAGAAGCAGGGAGCCTGATGTGGGGCTCGATCCCAGGACCCTGGGATCATGACCTGAGCCGAAGGCAGACGCTTAACGACTGAGCCACCCAGGCACCCCTAAGTGGGTATTACTTTGGATGTTACTTAAGACCCCCCCCCACACACATACACCCTGTGCTACACTGCACTGAATATAGCTCTCTGTGTGCTCTAAAGGCATTTCATACCCCTTACTCCATCTCCTCACAACAGTACTGGGTGGCTATTATAATCCCCCCACCTTTTTTCTTTTTCTTTTTTCTTTTTTTTTTTTTTTTTTACATATTTGGAAATAGAATAATTTGTCTTAGGTTAGATTGCTTAATCTAGTGATGTAAGAACTTCTCATCCTGGAAATTGCTGGGATGGTGTGATTATTTGAGGAGGGGAATGGGCAGGGAATGTACCTAAATGCTTACAGATTCATAGAATCGTAGAAATGTTGAGTATGGTAGAAATTGATGGATTATTTCAACCTCATTTTTTCATGATAAAGAAATGGGTTTCCAGGAAAATTATACCTGCAGTGCTGCAAAGATTAGCGGCTGCAGTCGGACAGACAAGACTCGCAGTCCTGGCTCTGTTCTTTCTCGCTGTGAGCCTCTGAACACAGGCAGCTTCTGTTTCTCTGCCTACTGCAGCATAAAAACCTGCCCTAAAGCTTAGAGGCTTCAAACAACAAAGGTTTATTATGTCTATGGACTGTGTGGGTTACCTGGGAGGTTTCTCTGCCAATCTCACTTAAATTTGCTCAGAAACTGCTTGTTTGCCTGAGCCTGAGCTCAGCTGGGACAGCTGAATTGTCTGGAATCTTCCTGCAAGTGGTCTTCTGTTGCAAGCTTCCTCACTGCATGGCACCCTCAGGGTCCCCAGAGCACAAAGATAGAAGCTGCATTCTTGTTGAAATGAGGCCCTGGGACTCCCCATGATGTTACTTCTCCCACCATCTACTAATGAAACCGCAGGTTAAGGTGGGCAACATAGGCTCCACTTCTTGATGGCAGGAGCTGCAAATATGTTGTAGCCATACTGCATCTACAGCAGCCTCTGAATAAACCCCAAAGTGTCATAACAAAAATATAATAGATATAAAATGTCTAACGCGGTACTTAGATTTTAAGTACGTTTTCAACAAATAACTTTTGCTGTTTGGGGCAAGATAATTTTTTGTTTGTTTGTTTGTTTTTTTGAGGACTTCTTGACCAATTATTGACAAATTCCATCTGTAATCAGGTTCTGTGACACACAGTAGTATTCAGACAGTGGCTCTGGTTGATTTTCTGTCTAGCAGATACCCCCCACCTCACATAAATACATATTCGTTGATTTCCCCTCACTTTTAGAATGTGATCTTCAAGAGATGAGCAACTTTGTATGCTTGCTTTCCTTCTGGAACCGGGGCGGGGGTGGGGGGACAAGGTAACAAGTGTTTGATACGTGTTGGGTGAATGGGTGCAGGAATGAATGATTCCCACCTGTTGCAAAACCCATACCATGTTAACCAAGAGTGGCAGGAGCAACTGAGCATGGCTGACATGGGTTTTCTTGTAAGGCTGAATTAAAACTTGTTTAAACTCAGTAGCTTTCTGAATATTTGGTTTTCTTTTGTTGACATTTATATTTCAGAGAGCCCTCCCCACACCCAAGGGAAAAAAAAAAGGCACCTACTGAGCAACTCATCTTTCCTTTATGAGTATTTTAAGCATTCCTGAAATAAGTCAAATGCATCATAACCTCCAATAGCTTTCTTTTTTTAAGCATAGTGGGGGTTTTTTTGTTGTTTTTTGTGGGGTTTTTTTTAGCTCTTGGCTCACTGTCAGAGAACTTGTATTATGTTCAAGAAACCCCACCAATCCTAATAGGCCTTCTAAGGTTCCTCTGAAAAACTGTAATGACTGTTTTCTCTTTACATACTTGTTTAAGGAGTCGGATTTGGAGTCATTGTTTAAGAGCATCTATGAATAATGATACCTCATTCATTATAAAGGGCTTTTTGTGTGTGGTGCAGTTAGTATAGAAGCAGGGAGGATTACTGTGTTTGAAATTCAAAGTTAAAACCTAAGAGGCTTCACAATCACCTAATATTATTATTTTAAAAAGTCATTCTCAGTGGAAAATACTAAAGTCCCTCTCTTTAGATGGGTCAAAATGTCTTAACACAGGATATGAGATTTCAAGACAAATATTGTATGAATACCCATTTAATCTCACTTTTATTAATTTAGCTGATACAAGTGAAGATAATTGATCTCAGTAAGCATTAAAACTTTTAATGTTAATTAGGCCTTTTAATTAACAAATATTAAACCTTTTTAAAGGAAAGAACATAATGTAAATATATGCTTTTTTTCATGTATTTTTTTCCCTAAAGAGTCTGCAGGTTCTTTGAAAGTAAAAAAGGTCTTTAAAGACTGCTTCTCTACTATACTTATTATCCTAAAAACAGTCTTTTTCCCATTTATAAATGTAATTATCTCACGTGATTTGAAAATAGAACAATGAGGAAAATCGAGCCAATAGAATCCTGTGCATTCTTCAGGCAGAACTGATGAGGCTCAGAGAATTTCCATCACACATGCAAGTTGCACAGCTGGTGTGTGGCTGAACAAAGACTAGAATCTGGGTGGTCTGCCTTCTCCATGGGCTCTCCTTCCAACACTCATAATCTGAGACTTCATAAAATCTCCACAATAACCCTATAAAGTAGGGGCTATTAGCCTCATTTCTCAGATGGCAAGACTGAGGTTAAAAGGGGACGAATAGCTTGCCCTAAGGTCCTAGAGCTGACCAGTGGCAGAGTGGGCAATTGAACCCAAGTTTGTCTGCATCTGTGATAAATGAGCTTTCCATCATGCTCCTTAACCTTCCTTGGTATGTTACATGGACACTCACTTCCATTAGTGTTTTCAGAAGCTTACCAATACCATTATTGCATGAAGATTAAGGGCTTGAGCAGGTATGGAGTTGTGTATGTACTGTCTATATATCACCCTTCCCCTTCCAATTAGCCATCTCCCTCTCTCTTTCCTGCTTTTGTGGTTTTGTTTTTAAAAATTCTTAACCTCTGTACCAACTGGTACCAAATGGAAGATATTGATGTGCTATGGTGTCATTTGCTCCTTCCCAAGTTCAGGGTGCTCACATTTTTATTCTGAATGAAATTATCTCATTGAGTTTTCAAACCCCAAAAAGTAGAAAGCCTAGGACAGTGTGAGAATTCACCACTGGGATCAAGGACTTTAAAATGATTTGTGACTGTTCTTCAAACAGGGCAGAGGGGGTTAGGAATTGTTCCCTGTAAGGATGATGCTGATTTTCATCTTTTCTAAAATCTTGCCAGAATTGAAGCTATATTCATTCTTCACAAGCCAAAAATACCTTTGTCATATATATATGGGTGCTAAGATTTTTTTTTTTAAATCATCTTTCTGAGAGCTTATTTGGCCAAGAATTAGAAATAGACTACATTTGTGAATAAGTGGCTATTGGTTCCAGTTACTCAGTTCGGATTCATTAAAGACAGAATGAAATAGAGTGCCCCATAGTTCCGTTCTGGGGGCCATGGATTGAATTAGCATAGAGATCAAAATAACTGTTTTCCTTTCAGCTAGAGAATCTAGTTCTTAGATTCTTCTCCATCCACACTCCTTGTTCTATTAAGTGGTTAAATATATATCATTTTAATTATACTGGGATTAATAATTCCAGTGTCAACACATTAATTCTCTGACATTGAATTAGAAATAAGATGAAATTTGTTAAGAGCTTTTAGTCTAAGAATGCATCTGAAGGATGGTTAGGGCTCAAGGTCATGGACCTTAAGGGGAATGACTAGGGCACCTCATGTCCCAAAAACTCATGTTTAATTTAAATCATTACATAGTTATCAAATATGGACCTTTAAATAGTTTAATTGAAAATACTTATATTAAAAAATAAGGTCATTTGGGTTTAGGAAAATGCGATGTTAGAAAAAAAAAATGCTTATAAGCTGTGAAATATAGCCTAAACCTTTCTTGAGTCACTATATTTTACATACGATATTATTTGCCTACCCATTCACTTTCTGTAAATGTACAGAATTTTTCTTCTATCTTGTAATTCTTTGACTCACTGAGCTTTATCATAAGAGCATGTGTTACAAATTTCCTACATTAAAGGTGATTTTCACTTAGGATTTCAGGTAGTTGTTAAGTCTATGAACACGTATCCTTTACAGATGTCTGTGATCCACAGTGGGTATACCACGTGACCACTCTGAAGAAGAGATTCCCAAATCTGATCTGTTTCAAATCTTAATTCCATTTACTTTTTAACAAAATATCACAAAACTGTTTGTACCCCTGGAGGTTGGAATAATCAAATAGGGAAAACCAGCTCCCAGAGCATCTTCCGGCAGGAGAGTGCTGCTCCTCATCGTGGGGGACCATTCATCTCTTTAGAAAACCACAAAGGGGGCGCCTGGGTGGCTCAGTTGATTAAGCGACTGCCTTCAGCTCGGGTCATGATCCTGGAGTCCCTGGATCGAGTCCCGCATCGGGCTCCCTGCTCAGCGGGGAGTCTGCTTCTCCCTCTGACCCTCCCCCCTCTCATGTGCTCTCTCTCTCAGTCTCTCTCTCTCAAATAAATAAATAAAATCTTAAAAAAAAAAAAAAGAAAACCACAAAGATCTTTTTTTTTTGGCAAGTTATGACAGAGGTTTAGACGTGTAGCAGCTGAGTGGGAGTCCTGGGACATCTTGCTCTTTGGTGCAGTAAACCTTACACGTACTGACATCCTGCTGATGTGATGTCGTTCTGGTAACGGTGGAGCTTTCCCTGCCGATACCTACTTGACTGTTTGATCTTTTTGATGCATGCTTGGTAAGTTCCTGGGTGATGAGGAGGAAACCGAGACCAGTCTATTCATTTGGATTTGAAAGATTAGAGGTCTTGGCCGTCTTTGCCCCCATGGGAGCTCTCTTTATGTTAAAAGAAAGAACACTTTTTGGAGTCGCATGAGATACACATGGGAAGATTATTAGTTGGTTCTTTTGTGGCTCTTTGTTTAAGTTGCTCACGATGCTTTCTATTTGAAATCAACCTCTTGCTTCTGTCTCTGAAGCTGCTAGTATGAGTTGGCTTTGAGAGTGTGCTGTGGTTCTTAGTTGAAGCTTGTGTAGAATTCTTCTAGGACTTAGCAGTATCTTCTTTCCCTGAATGATCTTGTGGGAGCATCTGCTCTTTGTATTACATATATGCTAATTGAAATGAATAATTATTTTGCTGTAGACACTCCCTCTGCCATAGCTCTGACGATGTTTGGCACTCTGTATCCAGTGAGTGTGTCCAGTGGCCAAGTGTCCCACCAGACACCACCCCAAGTTACTGGTCAGTTGGACAAAGTTATCAGAGAGGGATCTACCGTGGATGGAGTTTTAGAAGTTCAAAATGAGCATTTTGGGGCCCTAAGTTTTGGCTCATTGGCTGGATCAGAGCATAAAAGAATTTGATGAGATGCAAACAAACACAAGGTTCTTGCTCAGGTGACCAACAGGCTATACACTCTAATGTCTACTTCGTTCAAATTCTCAGGGATGGTTGGATTATACCTGTTGCAGCCAATGTCCTACACTTTTCAGATCGTCACCTAATTCCAGTGCCTCCTTTAAAGGATGCTAATGATTCAAACCTTATCACGTTTACTCCATCTAGACCTAGTAGTCCACTTCCAGAATGTTCATTTAATACCCCTGGGAAAAACATGAGCCCTGTTATTCTGCTAAACACCCAAGACTTTATGGTTTGGGTCTTAATCATGGACAGACATCTTATAGTAGCAAGCATAATTAAGAACTTGGAGTAGCAGGATTCAGGACTGGTTTTAAAATTGGCCAAGTAGATCTTGGCAATAGAATTGGACAGCCAAGACCATGATGTCCTATAATTTAATTATTTTTATGAGAAATATAGACTCCTTGACTTGCAATTTATTTAGTAATCCAACTGTGCATTGACTGTTCAATCATTTACTCAAAATGTTAGAGAGTAGTAGGTTTGTTCACATTACACGAAACCGATAAAACTATATTTCTGTGAAATGTATTTGGGGCTCTGAGAACTTTCTAAATGTTATAGGGTTTAAATAGGCTTCCCTTAGAGTGTTTCTTTAAATTTGAATTTTGCTGTTTTTGGTTTTGTAGTTGACTGCAGTGCAAAAGATGTTTTCTAGATAAGAGAACCACTTGATGGAGCACATCTATTACATTATAAAAAATATAATTTCTTCAGTGAAATTTATAAACATGCTTCTTGAATAATAGTTTAGGAAAGGGAAAAAATGTTCATTCTAAAAGCAAAAGTCTCTTTTATATCTTTTCCAAACTTAATTGCTACATTTTTCTTTGAGGTCCTCTGGATTTATGTCCTGCAAAAGAAAAGCAAAAAAAAAATTATCTGAAATTTTAGAACATATTCTATTATCTAGCATAATTTAAAACTTTTAATCAGTTTTTTGTATTTTTTCTCATTAAAATATTTCAATACATGTATAAATAATCTGTGGTTCTCAAAGTGTTTTATTTTGGTTAAATGAATACCAAATCCTTTGGTAATGTGCAATGAAGGAATTCCAGTTTTCTGTCTTCTATTTAATCAAATACTGACATAATTTTTAAAAATAATAAAAAACATGAATATTGATATAATGATGGAATTATCTTTTTTGTCACCTTTTCATTGGTTGACTTCTCAATCTTTATATTAACAAAATATCAAATATATATGGAATTCCATGCATAACACAGGATTTGATATCTTTTTAAGTTACATAAAAAGTTTGACTTTATATTGTATAATTTTACCAAAACATAATAGACCTTAGATTGTAGAATACAGTATTGTTAGCTCTGTAACAGACAATTTCTAACTTATTTGGTTTTGCTTTGTCAAAATCATAAATTGTTAACTGTGATGAAGTGTGAGAATCATGTGAATTATTTTATTTTTTTATTTTGATTATTTTCTAAATGCAAATGTTAAAAACTTGCCAATATGGCCAGTATTATTACAAAAAGTGTCACAAGAAGTGGTCACAAATTAAAAAATAAGTTGGAATATTTCCTTAGGTAGCTTTGTTCAACTAGATAAAACTAGAGAAAACAAGAAAGGACTAAGAGGAGAAAGGAAAGCAGAGGGGGAAGAGTTATTTATTTACTTCTTACCAAAAAAAAATAGATAATTCAAGTCAAATTCATTGGTTATTAATGATTTGTTTCTTCATCAGAATATGGGTGTTTAAGATTTCGACTATAATCAACCATAAGTTGAGTGTTCTCATTTGAGATAGTTACAACTTGAGTATTTCATAGCCTTCCTTTGAGGTTAAATTTTATTTTATTTTTAAAGATTTATTTTTGAGAGAGAGAGTGCACATGTGCATGAGTGGGGAGAGGGGCAGAGGAAGAGGGGAAGAGAATCTCAAGCTGACTCCCTCCTGAGCACGGAGCGTGACATGGACCCAATCCCATAACCCCGAGATCATGACCTGAGCTGAAACCAAGAGTCACACTCCACCCAGGCGCCCGTGAGGTTAAATTTTAAAATATAAATGTATTAAATTTTTACAAAAGTAAACTATAAACAATTTCTCAAATCCTAGTATGGTTTGATAGTAGTATGAAATGTTATGAGTCCGAGTTTAAACTTTTGGAACATAGTTTTCTTCAAAATCAGAAGAGTTTCAGATCTTCTCAAAATCTTGCCAGCACGCCCAAAGGACATAGTTGGTGAGTAGAACAATAAAGTCCAAGACTGACCTCGATTTCCTCCCACAGGCTTTTACTTGCAAGAGATGTAAACAAGTCAGTGGATTATCATTTGACACTTTATTACCTATTAAGGAACCCTTTTATCTATACAATGCACTGGGAATCTGAAACATTCTGTATTCTTAATGCTTTTTTATATAATAACGGATCCTTGTATTCTGTTACATATGCTGTTATCTCATATGGTTAAAACATAATTGTGTATACTCTAGGATGTGCTTTTATGTGCTATTTCAAACATGTTCACTCCACAGTTACCTATGGACATAACTGGTTTCTCCATTATTAGAGGGAATGACGTGGGCTCTAGTTCTCTTCAGCCCAATCAGGTATCTTTTCAAGGATAATACATAGTTCAAGGCAGCAGGAGATGGGGATGAAAGCACACTGATGTAAATGTGTGTGAGCATCACAGAGATTTAAGCAGCTGCTTCAGAGCCTAAGGACAACCTATGAAAATCTGGGGAGCTCCCGTTCTTCTGCAGAGCAGACTCTAGCTCGCTGTACCATGGGAACTTATTCCCTAGTCAGGACCCTCCACAGTGACAGGACAAAGCTCCCACAGAGGGATTCATGGCCACAGACTGACTTTCCTACAAGTCTCCAGAAACTTAGCATCTTAAACGACACCGATTTGTTACCTTAGAGTTCTATAGGAGATAATCCGATGCAAGTCTCATGGGGCTAATAACTGGGCTCTGTACTTTTTGGAGACTCTAGCTGGGAATCTGTTCCCTTCCTCTGTCTTCAAAGCCAGCAGTGGTGGGTAGAGTCCTTCTCAAGCTGCGTTACTTGGGCCCCTTCTCTGTTTTCCTCTTCCACTTGTCAGGACCCCCATAATTGTTTTGGGCCCATCAGGACAATCCAGGATAATCTCTCTGTGTTAAGGTCTGCTGATTCTCTTTTTTCCTGTAATGTACTTCCAGGTTCCTGTGGAGACTATTATTCTGCTCACCTTTATTATTAATCATCTGGCTTGCAGTATCAGAGTGCTCTTTAAACTGTGGCCTAAAACCAATTTGTTCAGATACTTCTTAATTTATTTCCCTATGTATTTTAGTGTTATTTTTATCTGTTACTGGCCACTGAATATTTGGACAACTGCAACATCATCACTCACTCTATAATTCTTTCTTCCTACTACATCCATACCATGCCCGTCATTTCATGAGAAGTTGATAAATTGAGGGTAATAGACAATACCACACTATTTTGAATACTATAGCTTTGTAGTATATCTTGAAATCTGGGATTGTGATGCCTCCAGCTTTTTCTTTCTCAAGATTGTTTTTGCTTTTTGGGGTCTTTTGTAATTCCCTACCAATTTTAATATTCTAGTTCTGTGCAAATGCTGTTGGTATTAATAGGGATTGCACTGGATGTGTAGATTGCTTTGGGTGTTGTATTATTTTCCCCTTTCTTCTGTAGTAAACTCATTAGTGATGTTACACACATGGGGACTAGCCTTTCAGAAAGCCAAGCTACACACCCTGTTTTCAAACAGTTAAGAACTGTGCATGTGGGGATAAGTATAGTATTTTAGGGTATAGATTTTGGAGCTATACTATGTAGGTTTGACCAATTGTTCTAATACTTATTTAGCTGTACAGCCTTGAGCAAATTACTTAATTTATCCCTGTGTTAATGTGCTCATCATATGTGAAGCAGTGCTGGTCAGTAAGTAAGTAGGTGGTTAGGCCTCATTTGGCCAAGTTCATGGATTGCAGTTCTTCTACTGATGCTTCATCCGTTCACTCAGTGCTGTCTATCGCTGTGGGATTGATGAATGCCTAAGTGTTTTGTTCTGGAAACAAAGGGTTACAGATCTTCTTTCGTTCCCTTCCTAAAATATTTCTAATTTTGTGTTGACTTTTAGGCTGTCCTGGTTTAGTTTTTAATTATCATGATCATTAATATTACTAGTTTTCCCTAATTAAAACCTTATACTTTATTATTATTTTTTAAAAAGATTTATTTTAGAGAATGCAAGCAGGGGAGGGGCAGAGGGAAGCAGACTCCCCACCGAGGAGGGAGCCCCATGTGATGCCGGACTCGATATCACCACCCTGATATCAGGACCTCAGCTGAAATCAAGTCAAATGCTTAACTGACTGTGCCACCCAAGTACCCCTAAAATGTTATACTTTAATATAAAAAGTATAATTTATAAATATACTTGATAAGCCAGTTATTTTGCCACAATGTTCATATCAGGTAACAAAATCTTAAAACATGGCTAAATAAGGGGCGCCTGGGTGGCTCAGTCATTAAGTGTCTGCCTTTGGCTCAGGTCATGATCCCAGCGTCCTGGGATCGGGCCCCACATTGGGCTCTCTGCTCCGTGGGAAGCCTGCTTCTCCCTCTCCCATTCCCCCTGCTTGTGTTCCCTCTCTCGCTGTGTCTCTCTGTCAAATAAATAAATAAAATCTTTAAAAAAAATGGCTAAATAAAAAAATATGTTAACATTTTTACTAACGATTAGGTTTAGAAGACTTAATTCAAAATTGTTAGCTACATAAAGAGGAGGTAGAAGTTATATACTAGGCCTCGTTGCTATCATTCAGTTCCTTTTCTGAAACCGGTACTCCGGCCTCTGAGCCTTTACCAAAAATGGGAAAAAAATCAGTCCGTGAGAAGTTAAGCATATCCCTTTAACTCTTTTTGCTACATCAAGTAGAGTTTCAAATGTGTAGCTTCCTTTAAAGAGAGATTTATTCCTGTTTCACAGCATGCACAAAACAAAGTCTGAGAATAACATTGAATTGCAATACTGATCTCTTTCTTTCGAATTCCCAGGGCAGTTCATCATTCTCCCTTCTGATAGTTGCTTAAGTATTTGTCTCCTATCCAAGTATATTATGTAAGCAGCTTGAAGACAGGTTTCCTTTTGAAAACCTCTGCCATAGCTAGCATAGTGTCTTAAATAGTAGATGCTCAGAAAGGATGCTAAAATAAAAGCATAGAAGAATAGTGATTAGTCATACTAAACAAGGTTAGCCCAAGGTAAACCAAGTTGTACTGACCCCCAAGGGCTCAGTGTAATGCTTTAATAGAAACGTGAGGAATGCCTTGTTCTATACAGTCTTCTATGGAAAACTGGAAACATAGCAATAATAAGCTATTTTGCCTAGAAAAGTTTATGCAAACCCACATGATCCTGTTTTAAATATAAACATCAAGGAGACGTGTTTTCCTTTCCAGATTACAAATTAGTGAATAACTTATTTTAACATGTTAGAATTTGAAATACAGTCCTCCTCTCTTCTTCTGTAGAGACAACGCAAGGTAGAAAATAACATCCTTATAACCTATAGCGAAGAAAATGACTGTAGAATAATGCTTCCCTCCCTTTGTTGTAACAAAATTGCCTTGAGAATGTGACGTCCCAAGTCTGGGGTATCTGTGACCGTATTTCCAGGCTGTCCTTTGAAATGAAGGAAAACTTACTACAAGGTTAAGAGCCAAGAAGCGCTTTATAGCTGTGACACCATTACCTGTATATGAGCTAAATGTTCTTACTGGTGGTGCTTCGTCATCATTTAAACACTTAAATGCCTTGCTTACTATTGAGAAAATGCGTTCTTTTAAAATTGGCTAAGTACCTAACTTTGTTTTTTAAGATAGGTGAATAATCTTAGGCCAAGAAACAGATATTTAACTTTGTTGCTTATAACTTTCTACTATTGATATCCCATCAAATAAAGCATTAATACTTTATTTTGACCTACTTAGTAAATCTGAAGCCACTAATGTGGATGAATAACCTAAATGAAACATTTAACCCATTTTTAGACAGGTCCTATATTTTTCAGTGTTATTTCAAATTTTATTTGAAGCATTAATTAATAGATACATTGTCTCCCCGAGAACAAGAGTGAAATCCAATTTGGAATCTTGAGCCTGTAGGATAGTTTAGTTGAGAAAAAGTCAACAAAATTAAAATATTAATTACTAAAAGGTTATGCAGGAATATTACATACCTTCTTCTCTGAGTAATCAAAGCTAAAATTGGGAGTCTGGCAAACAGAAGCAGAACATGATTCAGATGAAACCCTCCTGCTCCTTGCTGAAAGGAAGCATTGCTTTAAAAACCAAGGGCAAAGAGATAAGCTTAAACAGAAGCCAGAAATCACCATCTTCCATAAATGGTGGGTCTTGTGATGAGACCTGAGAAACCAAGGGCAAGAATTCTTCTGAGGTCCAATTTTCTCATAGGTGCATGGCTCCACGTCCTGCAGGTCCTGTGGGATAATGTACCTATCATTTATCTAATTAAACACTGGGTTTACCTGTAAGAAGTAGAGGATTAAAGACTGATTTTTCCACATAGTATTTGGTTTTCTGTAGAGTTCTATACATTATCGGATGTAATTTTGAGCAAAGCTTCTAGATGAAGGGCAGCAAAGATGAAAATTTCAAATATGAGGAAATAATTATCATCTATAAACTGTTATCATTTTTAATAACCGCTTAAGGAATATAAGTGGGTGTCAGAGCCATGATCTCAATTTGATAAATATGGCCCTGAAATGTTACATTGCTTCTTAATAGGTATAGCCCTCTACTTAAAGCTTCTTTTTTAAAAACTGCTATCGCCATGTTACTTTTGAACGTTACCTACTTTTCTTAGTTGCATGTCTAGGACTGTAGTTTTAAAAAATCAAAGTGTCTATTCCTATTTTATGATCATTAAATTTCCTTTTCATTAATTTGAGTGTCTTTTTCAAGGGCAAATGTAAATGTCAGGTATGTTAATGAGCTGGGAAGAAAAAAAAAATCACCAAGCTGATTAAGCAAATGGACATCACCAGGGATCTCGGGAGGGCTAAAAGGAGAATTTTTTATTTTGGCTGAGGCAGGGGACCAAGCCCAGGTACTTTCAACTACCGGATGCAGGCAGAATAAAACTGATTTGGAGTCTCAGAAAGCAGACTAGACAGGACCTTCTCTTCTCTGCATTTAAAGAGGTGAAAGAATGAGATGTTAGCTTTTGTGACAACAGTTTCCACTACCGAAGTTGTTAATCTTAGAATGCCTCACTTAGGAATCTCCTTAAACATCACTTCCATACCATCTATATTTTATTCTTCCTTAATGAGATTTGGCACCTTTCAAGCACACTCACTGGAAAAACAGCCACATATTCAACACTTTTTGGCATAGGGAAATTGAAACCATGAGTTCTTAGCACTTTCTGTGGCAAACTCAAAATTTGAATTGACACCAAAGTCAATACCAGAAGAAGTGATTTGCCTGCTTTAAATGACCTCTGCGTGGCCAACACAACCCGTATGGGGTGATGAGTATGGGGACGTGGTCAAACAGGACATGCAGGAGACAATAGAAAATCATTACCTGGTACGTGGAGTCCAGCCTTTGTACCGATTTTGACATGGTTCCTCGTAGTGATTAAGTAGAACTTCACAGAGCGCCCCTTCTAGGATAAATTTATATTTGGGGTCAGATTAGTTCTCACTCCATTTGTTCATTTGTGGTTCTGAAGTAAGCTTATCCAGAGTTGTGCGATGCTGGTGAGGTGCCATGCCCTGGCCACCGGCCTCCCTCCCCACTTCCTCAGTGACAGTGGCATGTGGGCATTTCAAAATTAAGTTGATAATTAAGATGAAAATATTACAGTCCCCTCATCCCTTTTTGTATTTATGGTAGTGACTGCACAAATCTTGTTTTCTTGCATAAATACAAATAAGTACTTGATTTATAAATTTGAGATAAAATCCATACTGACCTGTGGCTGGGCTTCCCTGTCTTGGGTTTGCCTCTTTTTTTTTTTTTTTAATTTTATTTTTTTATTCTTAAGTTAATCCCCATACATTACATCATTAGTTCTAGATGAAGTGCTCCATAATTCATTGTTTGTGCATAACACACAGTGCTCCATGCAGAATGTGCCCTCCTCAATACCCACCACCAGGCTAACGCATCCTCCCACCCCCCTCCCCTCTAGAACCCTCAGTTTGTTTTTCAGAGTCCATTGTCTCTCATGGTTCGTCCACCCCTCCGATTTCCCTTGCTTCATTCTTCCCCTCCCGCTACCTTCTTTTTTTTTTTTTTCTTAACATATATTGCATTATTTGTTTCAGAGGTACAGATCTGAGATTCAACAGTCTTGCACAATTCACAGCGCTTA
Source organism: Mirounga angustirostris (assembly GCF_029215605.1). Classification (NCBI taxonomy): domain Eukaryota; kingdom Metazoa; phylum Chordata; class Mammalia; order Carnivora; family Phocidae; genus Mirounga; species Mirounga angustirostris. The sequence goes on from NW_026991714.1 coordinate 71,355,997, forward strand.
CCAGAGCACATACCCTCCCCAGTGTCTAACACCTAGTCACCCCAGCCCTCCCACCCCACCCCCCACTCCAACAACACTCAGTTTGTTTCCTGTGATTAAGAATTCCTCATATCAGTGAGATCATATGATACATGTCTTTCTCTGACTTATTTCACTCAACATAATACCCTCCAGTTCCATCCACGTCGTTGCAAATGGCAAGATCTCATTCCTTTGGATGGCTGCATAATATTCCATTGTATATATATACCACTTCTTCTTGATCCATTCATCTGTCTATGGACATCTTGGCTCTTTCCACAGTTTGGCTATTGTGGACATTGCTGCTCTAAACATCGGGGTGCACGTACCCTTTTGGATCCCTACTTTTGTATCTTTGGGGTAAATACCCAGTAGTGCAATTGCTGGATCATATGGTAGCTCTATTTTCAACTTTCTGAGGAACCTCCATACAGTTTTCCAGAGTGGTTGCACAGCTTGCATTCCCACCAACAGTGTAGGAGGGTTCCCCTTTCTCCGCATCCCCGCCAACATCTGCCGTTTCCTGACTTGTTAATTTTAGCCATTCTGACTGGTGTGAGGTGGTATCTCATTGAGGTTTTGATTTGGATTTCCCTGATGCTGAGCGATATTGAGCACTTTTTCATGTGTCTGTTGGCCATTTGGATGTCTTCTTTGGAAAAATGTCTGTTCATGTCTTCTGCCCATTTCTTGATTGGATTCTTTGTTCTTTGGGTGTTGAGTTTGATGAGTTCTTTATAGATTTTGGATACTAGCCCTTTATCTGATATGTCATTTGCAAATATCTTCTCCCATTCTGTCGATTGTCTTTTGGTTTTGTTGACTGTTTCTTTTGCTTTGCAAAAGCTTTTTATCTTGATGATGTCCCAATAGTTCATTTTTGCCCTTGCTTCCCTTGCCTTTGGCGATGTTTCTAGGAAGAAGTTGCTGCGGCTGAGGTCGAAGAGGTTGCTGCCTGTGTTCTCCTTTAGGATTTTGATGGACTCCTGTCTCACATTGAGGTCTTTCAACCATTTGGAGTCTATTTTTGTGTGTGGTGTAAGGAAATGGTCCAGTTTCATTCTTCTGCATGTGGCTATCCAATTTTCCCAACACCATTGGTTGAAGAGACTGTCTTTGTTCCATTGGACATTCTTTCCTGCTTTGTCGAAGATTAGTTGAGCATAGAGTTGAGGGTCCATTTCTGGGCTCTCTATTCTGTTCCATTGATCTATGTGTCTGTTTTTGTGCCAGTACCACACTGTCTTGATGATGACAGCTTTGTAATAGAGCTGGAAAGCCGGAATTGTGATGCCGCCGGCTTTGCTTTTCTCTTTCAACATTCCTCTGGCTATTTGGGGTCTTTTCTGGTTCCATACACATTTTAGGATGATTTGTTCCATTTCTTTGAAAAAAGTGGATGGTATTTTGATGGGGATTGCATTGAATGTGTAGATTGCTCTAGGTAGCATTGACATCTTCACAATATTTGTTCTTCCAATCCATGAGCATGGAACGTTTTTCCATTTCTTTGTGTCTTCCTCAATTTCTTTCATGAGTATTTTATAGTTTTCTGAGTACAGATCCTTTGTCTCTTTGGTTAGGTTTATTCCTAGGTATCTTATGGTTTTGGGTGCAATTGTAAATGGGATCTACTCCTTAATTTCTCTTTCTTCTGTCTTGTTGTTGGTGTATAGGAATGCTACTGACTTCTGTGCATTGATTTTATATCCTGCCACTTGACTGAATTCCTGTATGAGTTCTAGCAGTTTTGGGGTGGAGTCTTTTGGGTTTTCACATAAAGTATCATATCATCTGCAAAGAGTGAGAGTTTGACTTCTTCTTTGCCAATTTGGATGCCTTTGATTTCTTTTTGTTGTCTGATTGCTGTGGCTAGGACTTCCAATACTATGTTGAATAGCAGTGGTGATAGTGGACATCCCTGCCACGTTCCTGACCTTAGGGGGAAAGCTCTCAGTTTTTCCCCATTGAGAATAATATTCGCTGTAGGTTTTTCATAGATGGCTTTTATGATATTGAGGTATGTACCCTCTATCCCTATACTCTGAAGAGTTTTGATCAAGAAAGGATGCTGTACTTTGTCAAAAGTTTTTTCTGCATCTATTGAGAGGATCATATGATCTTGTTCTTTCTTTTGTTAATGTATTGTATCACATTGATTGATTTGCGGATGTTGAACCAACCTTGCAGCCGAGGGATAAATCCCACTTGGTCATGGTGAATAATCCTTTTAATGTACTGTTGGATCCTATTGGCTAGTATTTTGGTGAGAATTTTTGCATCCATGTTCATCAGGGATATTGGTCTGTAATTCTCCTTTTTGATGGGGTCTTTGTCTGGTTTGGGGATCAAGGTATTGCTGGCCTCATAAAATGAGCTTGGAAGTTTTCCTTCCATTTCTATTTTTTGGAACAGTTTCAGAAGAATAGGTATTAATTCTTCTTGAAATGTTTGGTAGAATTCCCCTGGGAAGCCATCTGGCCCTGGGCTTTTGTTTGTTGGGAGATTTTTGATGACTGCTTCAATTTCCTTAGTGGTTATAGGTCTGTTCAGGTTTTCTATTTCTTCCTGGTTCAGGTTTGGTAGTTGATACATCTCTAGGAATGCATCCATCTCTTCCAGGTTATCTAATTTGCTGGCATAGAATTGCTCATAATATGTTCTTATAATTGTTTGTATTTCTTTGGTGTTGGTTGTGATCTCTCCTCTTTCATTCATGATTTTGTTGATTTGGGTGATTTGTCTTTTCTTTTTGATAAGTCTGGCCAGGGGTTGATCAATCTTGTTAATTCTTTCAAAGAACCAGCTCCTAGTTTCTTTGATCTGTTCTACTGTTCTTTTAGTTTCTATTTCATTGATTTCTGTTCTGACCTTATTATTTCTCTTCTCCTGCTGTCTTTAGGCTTTATTTGCTGTTCTTTCTCCAGCTCCTTTAGGTGTAGGGTTAGGTTGTGTACTTGAGACCTTTTTTGTTTCTTGAGAAAGGCTTGTATTGCTATATACTTTCCTCCTAGGACTGCCTTTGCTGCATCCCAAAGATTTTGAACAGTTGTGTTTTCATTTTCATTTGTTTCCATGTATTTTTTTAATTCTTCTTTAATTTTCTGGTTGACCCATTCATTCTTCAGTAGGATGCTCTTTAGCCTCCATGTATTTGAGTTCATTCTGACTTTCCTCTTGTGATTGAGTTCTAGTTTCAAAGCATTGTGGTCTGAAAATAGGCAGGGAATTATCCCGATCTTTTGGTACCAGTTGAGACCTGATTTATGACCTAGGATGTGATCTCTTCTGGAGAATGTTCCATGGGCACTAGAGAAGAATGTGTATTCCGTTGCTTTGGGGTGGAATGTTCTGAATATGTCTGTGAAGTCCATTTGGTCCAGTGTGTCATTTAAAGTCTTTATTTCCTTTTTGATCTTTTGCTTAGACGATCTGTCCATTTCAGTGAGGGGGATGTTAAAGTCCCCCAGTATTATTGTATTGTTGTCAATGTGTTTCTTTGCTTTTGTTATTAATTGCCTTATATACTTGGCTGCTCCCATGTTAGGGGCATAGATATTTATAATTGTTAGATCTTCTTGTTGGATAGATCCTTTAAGTATGATATAGTGTCCTTCCTCATCTCTTATTACAGTCTTTGGTTTAAAATCTAATTTGTCTAATATAAGGATTGCCACCCTAGCTTTCTTTTGGTTCCATTAGCATGGTAAATGGTTTTCCACCCCCTCACTTTCAATCTGGGGGTGTCTTTGGTTCTAAAATGAGTCTCTTGCAGACAGCATATCAATGGGTCTTGTTTTTTAATCCAATCTGTTAGCCTGTGTCTTTTGATTGGGGCATTTAGCCCATTTACATTCAGGGTAACTATTGAAAGATAGGAATTTAGTGCCATTGTATTGCCTGTAAGGTGACTGTTACCGTATATTGTCTGTGTTCCTTTCTGGTCTATGTTGCTTTTAGACTCTCTCTTTGCTTAGAGGACCCCTTTCAAGATTTCTTTTAGGGCTGGTTTTGTGTTTGCAAATTTCTTTAGTTTTTGTTTGTCCTGGAAACTCTTTATCTCTCCTTCAATTTTCAATGACAGCCTAGCTGGATATAGTATTCTTGGCTGCGTATTTTTCTCATTTAGTGTTCTGAATATATCCTGCCATTCCTTTCTGGCCTGCCAGGTCTCTGTGGATAGTTCTCTTGCCAATCTAATGTTTCTACCCTTGTAGGTTACATATCTCTTCTCCCGAGCTGCTTTCAGGATTTTCTCTTTGTCTCTGAGACTCGTAAGTTTTACTATTAGATGTCGGGGTGTTGACCTATTGTTATTGATTTTGAGAGGGGTTCTCTGTGCTTCCTGGATTTTGATTCCTGTTTCCTTCCCCAAATTAGGGAAGTTCTCTGCTATAATTTGCTCCATTATACCTTCTGCCCCTCTCTCTCTTTCTTCTTCTTCTGGGATCCCAATTATTCTAATGTTGTTTCGTCTTATGGTATCGCTCATCTCTCGAATTCTGCCCTCGTGATCCAGTAGTTGTTTATCTCTCTTTTTCTCAGCTTCTTTATTTTCCATCATTTGGTCTTCTATATTACTGATTCTCTCTTCTGCCTCATTTATTCTAGCACTTAGCGCCCCCATTTTTGATTGCACCTCATTAATAGCCTTTTTGATTTCTAGTTGGTTGGATTTTAGCTCTTTTACTTCTCCAGAAAGGGTTTCTCTAATAACTTCCATATTTTTTTCAAGCCCAGCTAGTATCTTTAAAGTGATGATTCTGAACTCTAGATCTGACATCGTACTAATGTCCGTATTGAGTAGGTCCCTGGCAGTCAGTACTACCTCTTGTTCTTTTTGTTGAGGTGATTTTTTCCGTCTTGTCATTTTGTGCAGAGGAGAATAGATTAATGAGAGAACAAAATGCTAGCAGAGTAACCACGTCCCCAGAAAATATACTCTAAGCAAATCAGAAAAGACCTGAAGCAGTGGGATAAGAAAGGGAAAGAGAGAAAAAAGAAAAAGAAACAGATAAAGATAAAAACAAAAACAAACAAAACAAAACAACAACAACAAAAGAAAAACCAGACTGTGTTCAAATATGATCTATATGGTATATAGATCAGTGCCACACACTAGATTTGGGGTGTATTTTGGTCTTTTAGAAGAAAGTGTCTCCCAAAATTTTAAAGAAAGAAAAACTTATATATTTACAAAAATAAGGGTTGATATGATGAAGGGATGGAGTATGACTGTAAAAATGGAAATTAGAAAAAATTTTATAAAAGGAACTGATAAGAAGTTGTTTGAAAAAAGAAAGAAGAGGTTTTAAAAAAAGAAAAAAGAAAAAGAAAAAAAAAGGGAGAGGATGTGATCAGGCAGGGGAATAGAAAACACCATATACTAGAGATTTAGGGTATATTTTAATCTGTTAGAAGAAACTATCTCAAAATTTTAAAGAGAGAACAACTTACATATATAAGCCAAAAATATGGGTAACTACTATGAAGGGATAGAATATGACTCTAAAAATGAAAAATAAAAATGTTTTTTTTTTTAAAAAAAGGGATTGATAAGATGTTGGTTGAAAAAGGGAAAGAGAAAAATTCAAAAAGAAATAAAAAGACAAAAAGACAGTTAAAAAAAAATTAACTTTAAAAGACTAAAGAATCATGGTAAAAAAGCCGTGAATTCTACGCGCAGTAGTCCCCTAGCGCTGGAGTTCTGCCGTTCTCATTGATCGGTAAACTTGGTCTTGGCTGGCTGTTCTCGCTGATCTTCTGGGGAGGGGCCTGTTGCCGTGGTTTCCAAATGTCTCTGCCGGAGGCGGAATTGCCCCGCCCTTGCCCCCTCCTGGCTAAGTAATCTGCTCGGGTTTGCTCTCCGGGGCTTTTGTTCTCTGCGAGCTTTCTGTACAGGTTTGGAGGCGGAGAGTGAAAATGGTGGCCTCCCAATCTCCGCTCCAGAGGAGCTGAGAACCCGGGGCCCCGTTCCTCAGTGAGCCCCCAGAGAAAAGCAGTCAGTCACTCCCGTCTCCCTGGTCTCCGGCCGCACTCCGTGCTCGCCCGGCCTGTGACCGCGCATTTCTATCTCTGGCACCCGACCCCGGGTGGAGTCTCCAAACCCAGCAGATCCCTGCCGTGCACTCCCGTGCCGCTCCTCCTTGGGGAGAAAGGTGAGTCTCCCCGGATCTGCTGCTTGTCCCTATCCAGCTGAATTCCTGAGAGGAGACGAAATCCAGGTCTCCTATTCCTCTGCCATCTTGCTCCGGCAAGCACGGGTTTGCCTCTTTTGCGTAGATTACGGGAAGCTATCCTGCTTGTCACAGGCTGCAGTTATGCCACATGATTACTGTGATCTCTCTCCAGCATGGTTACCATGGGGGATCCTCTCTCTCTCTCTCTCTCTCTCTCTCTTTCTTTCCTTACCTGTGCTTGTCTTTTATATATTAGTGTGTCCTGGATGTGATAACACAGAGCTTCCTTTTATTTAACTGCAGTTAAAAACAGTGCATGCTACCACGTTTAGTCCATATCCCTACTTCCAGCTATGTCTCTACAGAAGAAATCCTGTCCTCCTTCTAGCACAGAAATACGTAATTGATTTTCCCCCTATGTAAAGACCCTGCTCCAGCTAACTAGTCGACCTCATTGTGGTTAAAGAAATCATGGGCATTCCTCCTTCTTGACAAGCATTACTCCCATATGGAGTGGTCTCTCTATCTATGGAAATCATTAAAGGTCCAACCCGTCACCCCTCAGGTATGGAGCTTTCCCTTTTGGCAGCACAAAGTTACTTCCTCCTCTTTTGAATTCACAAGACACTTGTTGGACTCTTGACATACCTGCCTGGTAGGGTTGCTGCAATCTCCAAGTTACTGGTTCTTGCTGGAACATTGATAAGCTCCTAGAGATGCTCCCATTTTGCATATTCACAAAAACACCCCCTTGTAGAGTGATAGCCCTCTCTCAAGTTGTTCCAACTTATATTCACCTTTATAAATGCTGTTAATAAGTATAGTATATCAAAACTAATACCATATAAACTATTACCATATATTACCATATAAACTAAACCAATAAACTATTCTCTAAACCATATATATGTGTGTGTGTGTGTATATATAGCTATGAATTTCCATATATATATATATATATGGAAATTCATAGCTCTTGCATGGAGTATTCTGTGTTCTCAGTGTTTATTAGCTACTGGGAGCGAATATAGAGGAAATGAATGTGAATAGAGTGTTCTATCATGGAGGAAAGCTACTCCAGATTTTTAATGTTTTGAAGACAGAGCAACAATAGTACTGTACAATACAATAGTACAACAACAATAGTACTGTAATATAACATTGTAGCATTTTTAGGAGATTTTGATGATTACTGAGGGAACACTAATTGTGTATAGATTGCTTGCTATTTCCCAGGATGCCATGTTCACACCTCTTTGAGCATTTGCTGTTATTGGTTACTGTGGTGCAGTTTATCCCCTCTAGGGAACATTCGCAAGAGGGACAGGAAGATTTATGTTTGTTTGCTGTTTTATTTATTTTTTAAGACTTATTTTAGAGGGTCACCTGGGTGGCTCCATTGGTTAAGCATCTGCCTTCAGCTTGGGTTGTGATCCTGGGGTCCTGGGATCGAGTCCCATGTCGGGCTCCCTGCTCAGCGGTCTGCTTCTCTCTCTCCCTCTGCCCCTGCTTGTGCTCACTCTCTCTCTTCTCTCAAATGAATAAGTAAAAAATCTTTAAAAACAAAAAAAAAAGATTTCTTTGAGAGATAGCACATGCAAATGTGGGGGGCATGGAAGGGCAGAGGGAGAGAATCTTAAGCAGACTCCCCACTGATCTCATGACCCTGAGATCATGACCTGAGCTGAAATCAAGAGTTGGATGCTTAACCAACTGAACCACCCAGGTGCCTCATGTTTGTTGTTTTATTTTAAATTGTTAACATAAGTGAGGGCAAATTTGAAGTTAGGTAGTCAGGGATTGGGGTGCATAGCAAGAAGAATCCCCCTCCCCAGGTTTGAGAATCAGATTCCTGGATCATCTCCTACATCTTCACTTGGCTGATTTCTTAGTCCCAACACAGATGCAGTTTTTATTGCTAATCCCCCATAAAACACAGAATCCTGGGTGAAAAATTTACTATTCCATAAAAACTAAAATTCTGGATGGTATTTGTCACATTTTAATGTGGCACAGTTTATTTTTTCATGTTCCAATGGATCAATAAAGATGAGATTGTCCTATTTACCCTTGCATCATGTGTGTAACACAGTGCCCTCCCAAATTTCCTCAAACATTGCAGAAGGAATGGAGCAATTAATGAACACAAATAGTCTGGCATATCTTTCTGACTTTAGTAGATTTGTTGAAAGTTTAAAGATCATTCTGGTGAGCTCAATGTGCCACCCAATTACTGTGAGTAGGAAAACAAACGTTAAAAAGGAGACTACAAAAATCACAATATTTTATATCAAATGAAGATTATATAACTAATGCCATTTCTTTCAGTTATATTAGGTTGTCTTTAAAATAAGTAAATGATCTTTTGTGATACTGCAATTAACAAAGCCCTTTATTATAGAAAAATAGCATTTTGGATCAATATGGTTGTGATATTTTAATATGTATTTTATATGGTATTTTTTAAGGCCCCCACCTCAACAGAATTTAACTCTATTTTTCTGGCAGTGCCTAACATCATGCTTTGCATATGAAATGTGCTCAAAAACTGCTTGCTTGCTAAATTTAATTTAAAGTAAATATTCAGAAACTTAGTTTTATAGGCACCGTGCATGAGAGAACTTTAGACTCATCAACATAGGAAGGCCAGTATAAATCCTGACTTCGATCTGACTTTAGTCTGGAAGTTTGTCCAGTGCCAAAAGTAATGAAAAGTCTTACTTGAGGGACAGTACTCACTTCATAAAAGATTTTTTAGTAGATATCATAGTTCTAGTGTTCTCTCTATTGGTTATCTATCATCTATTTCTCTGTTTATATACATCACAAGTGAAAAAGTAATAAGACTGACTATATTTGGGCGCCTGAGTGGCTCAGTTGGTTAAGCGACTGCCTTCAGCTCAGGTCATGATCCTGGAGTCCCGGGATCGAGTCCCGCATCGGGCTCCCTGCTCAGCAGGAAGTCTGCTTCTCCCTCTGACGCTCCCCCATCTCATGCTCTCTCTGTCTCTATCTCATTCTCTCTCTCAAATAAATAAATAAAATCTTTAAAAAAAAAAAAGACTGACTATATTTATCATATATGTTTGCTCTAGTAAGGTTTACTTTTCTAATTGAAAAGTTGGTTTATTTGCAATTTATTATACAAACACTTTTAATACAGATGTGAGTGGAATCGGACGCTTATAAGGGAATTTGAGAAACCCTAATCTCTCTCCACGTTCCCATGAGGTCTTTAAATCATTAATGTCAGAAAAACGAAGAATCAAGGGGTCTGTGGATGGCTCAGTTGGTTGAGTGTCTGCCTCTTGGTTTTGGCTCAGGTCACGATCTCAGGGTCCTGGGATTGATCCCTGTGTAGGGCCCCACGCCCAGCGGAGAGTCGGCTTGAGGTCCTTCCTTTTGTGCCCCCCCCACTTGCTTGAAGCCTTGCTTTCTCAAATAAAATAAAATCTTTTTAAAAAAGAATCAGGTCTCATTTGTCCATCCTAAATACTACTATATTTCATCTGTAGAATTCTCTTTTTATGAATGACACCACTTCAAAATATCTCTTTAAAAAAGACCTAGCTTTACTGGCTTAGAGGACAAACACACTAACCCCACTATACTAAGAATTGCTTGAGGTCAGTCAGCCTTTATTGTTTTTTGAATCTTAATGTCTAACTCAGTACTAGGCTCAGAAAAGCTACTAAAACCTACTTATTGTGGTGTAGTCTCATTACCATACATGAACTTAACAAATTTTCTTTCTCCTGGTATCTTCTAGACATGAAGTGATAGAGCCTTTCTGTGAGGAGAAACTATAGAGTAGTACTTTTTTTTTTTTACTTCATTCATTTGAGAGAGAGCACAAGCAAGGGGAGCAGACTCCCCCACCCTCAAGCAGGGAGCCTGATGTGGGACTTGATCCCAGGACACTGAGATCATGACCTGAGCTGAGGCAGACGCTTAACCAACTGAGCCACCCAGGCGCCCTGGAGCAGTGCTTATAAGGTGTGTTTTCTGGAGCACTAATCTAGCGAGACACTTACGTAAAAAATACTTAATGTTTTACTTGCAGAGTATCTAACCCACATTAGCATCACTTCCCAGTTTTGCTTAAATCCATTTTCTGTGCAGTACTCAAAATCCTTTGGAGAAGACTGAACTTCTGGGATGATGTGTCCGGTGGGGCATCTTTGCAAGGCCCTGGTGGCTGGAGAGAAGCAATGAGAGAAGTTAGGGAGTTTGCTAAGTTAGCCCAAGTGCAACCATGTTCTCATTTTGGCTGAAGTTTGACCTTGCCCCACTGTTGAAATTTAAATGTGACTGTTGAAAGTGCTCTCTTTGCTCTGAAATCACATAGCACTTCTCTGATACATATAATTTTAACTATTATCCCTCACAGTCCCCACGTATATGTTTACTCTCAAAAAGTGATAACGTAATTTAAGATCAAGACCCGTGTTTCATATTTGGCATGCTGAGAAGTGGCCTCAGTAGAATGAGTTGGTGGACTACACGTCCCAGAGAGTTTGAACTGGAATGGGGTGGGTGTAGGGGATGAGGAGGGGGAACAGAGATGGGTCAGCAACTCTGGGTTAAAGTTGCGTTTCTGATGTACTTTAAAAGTAAGATCCCTCCCTGCTTTATTTCAAAACATTAAAAAATGGTGCTAACATAAAAATCAGAGATTCGTAAAGATCACTGGATATAACATTCATTATGAGTATGAACTTAAGATGTGATTTCTGAATAGAAATTTTATAACTTAGGAAAGAACACATTTATCCGAAAGAACAGTTGGTTACAGAACCAGTAATACCCTAACACGAGGGAGTCATGCGTTGTCTTTGTTCCTATAAATTCTGAAAAGGTGCATTTCTATGTGGCTCTCCAAAAGGGATGTATGACCCACGAAAATGGCATAATGAGCAGTTAATTTAAAGTAACTAAAGTGTATTAGCTTTAGTCAAGTGAACAGTTTTATTTTTGTTGCTGTCTTTAGTAATCACACATGTATGAGTCATTAAAAAGCCAATCTGGTTGGTTCAGTGCATGCTGTTTTATCTTGTTTTCTCTCTGCCAGCAAGCACATTTACCAGTAAATGGCTCACATCTGTTCTTTGTAATTTAGTGATTATGTGAAGGCCTCTGTGCCCCCTTGTTTATTTTAAAGGGACAATGGAAAGCTTCATTTGCATGTGATTTGAGGAAAAGCTTTGATTTCTGAGGTTCTTTGGTTAGTTGCAAACATTCTTTGCAAGTGGGTATCCACTCTCTACAAAATATTAAACATTTAAAATGTGTAAGTTATTGTCTATGATCTTGCCCAATTTAGCCTCTGTCATTTGATGGATGGCCCCTGATATTTTTCAAGCTATTAGCAGTACTTGGCCATTTTGATTCCTATTCAAAGAAAAACCTGGTTCACTGGGATAACCATATGTCTCAGTCCCTGTTTACAACTGTTGTTCTGATGTAATTATTGATATTCCTCCTTTCACTCTCAAAAAATTGTACACAATTGGATGACCATTTCTGTGGGCATCCTAGATCTGAGACCATAACTGAGGAATCAGTAAAGTGAGGTCTTAGTAGAATGGCTGTTAACTCTTAAATTTGTAGGAATCAAAATGAAAGGTTTGGGAATTAATCTACTTGAAAAACGGAATAAATTATAGCATATTCTGGTATATTTTAGGTGGTATTTCTAGTTTGCGTTTATGTGGTCTGTTGTAGGGTATTGGATACAGTGCAAAGTACAACACAATTTAATATGCTTCACTGTCCTGTTAGAGAAATGCTCTCTTAGGTGTCATTCAGTGAATTTTTTGGTATTGGACTAATACCATCAGGTCTTGCCTACTGTAGGTATTCCATATATGCCTTACTGATTTTCATGTATGACGCGGCTCTGTTACTTACAGAGGCCTCCGCCATCTTTTCGTTTTCCTGGAATCAGTGGGTGGGGAGAGCCAACAGCTCGACAGAGGCGAAATTGCCCCTCCAGGTGAGTGGAGAGCCAGGTACCTGCATTACAAACAATTTCATGTGTTAGTTGAAGAGCTGGGTCTCCTCCTGGGGAGTTTGCCAGGCGTTGAGAAGTCTTTGTGTCAACGTCTTCCACTTGCTTGCGTTGATGAGGTTACGTCAATAATTGCTGAAAAGCACCGTGGATACACAGAGATCGGGGCTGTGACACAGGCTGCGGGAATGACCCTGGGACGAAGAGAAAGGAGTGACCTTCAGACCACAGGCATGCCTGTGATGTTCCTGCGACGTTTCCTTCTCTCAGAAATGAGTGGAGGACCCATCCAAGCTCTATCACAACTCATAAATGGTAGTTTTATAAACTACCAGGGATAACATCTGTCTGCCTTCCCCATTAATGATTTCAACACACATCCTCTTTCAGCTGCCTGTAGTTGCCTACATATAAATAAGACATCCGTATGGTTTCAATAAAACATTCAGCAAGAACTACACCTGATCCAAATGTGAAATAGTGACATTTTCTTAGAGTTATTCATAGCCGTGGAAAGGGCACATTATACGTACTTACAGGGCTTTCAGCCAATCCTGATTCTTACTGTGCAGACTATAGTATTATTCTTAGAACTACCAAGATTACAGATATTATTAGCTATCCATTCCACAAATTATAAATAATGGCAAATACCTTTCAGAATTCAGACTGGGTACTCTAGCAGGCATAGGCCTTTCTGAGTGATTCTGAGAGCTATCTGTTCTGCAGATAGAGCAATCAATACTAAATGCTGAAGTATTTTAAGATCACACAGAGTTTTAGAGTTTCTTAGGCTTCCAGAGTTTTTTAAGGTGATCTCTAAGGAAATTCAGTGCAGAACTTCTTAAAGGTAGTCATTTTTTATTTATAAATACGCCTAACCGGGGAGGGGGGCGGTTTGCTTGTGTTTGTGGCTTATGTATGTGTACACACATATGTTAGGACAATACTATTGAATTTTTTTTAATTTAACATAAAATGATGTGATCTGAACTTTTAAAATGTATCTCTTGCTATTGTTGATTATATAGAACTATTGACAAAAATGGTATCTATGCACCAAAGGAGAGAAGGAGTAACTTTTGTATTTATTGCTCATGATATCATTTCTAAGGTATTTTGCTCTATATCAAATAAACTTTTTATCTGGAATATCCAGTTATAAGTCATAACTAACACAGAAGACAAAGACATTAAGTAGACTTAATCTTTTTTTTTTTTTTTTAAGATTTCATTTGTGTGAGAGAGTGAGTGAGCACAAGCCAGGGTGAGGGGCAGAGGGAGAAGGAGAAGCAGGCTCCCCACTGAGCAGGGAGCCCAATGCAGGACTCGATCCTATGTCCTGGGGCCTAAGGCAGACACTTTACTGACTGAGCCACCCAAGTGCCCCAGTTAGGCCAATTTTAAAACAGGATATTTCACTTTGAATTTATCTTTCTAGTTTTTCTTGAATAATTGAAATTTATGGCAACATGTAGCTCACAAAGAAGCATGACCACAACCAGAAGAACCTGAAGAAAATGTTCATGCTTTGAAAGACATGTACACAAATGCACACTCAAATTTCCCTCAAAACCCATTTTTTTTAAGATGTTATTTATTTGGGAGAGAGAGAGAGACAGAGCATGAGCAGGGGGTAGGGGCAGAGGGAGAAGCAGACTCCCTGCTGAGCAGGGAGTCCGATGTGGGACTCAATCCCAGGACCCTGGGATCATGACCTGAACCGAAGGCAGACGCTTAAACCACTGAGCCACCCAGGAACCCTAAGTGGATTTAATCTTTATGTATCAAGAGAAAAATGTATGTGTAACAGGACGGCAAGAATTTTTATACTTGAATTATTATTTAGGAAACCCTGTATTTGGAAGAAATAAGTAGATAGGTGAACAGGTTAAGAATATTAAAGTTCCAAATGACCAAAGCGGGGAGGGGTGTGGTAGGGAAAACATAAGAAACCCAATAGTCTGTGACAGAGAGACACAGACAGTATCCATTCCCGAGGTCCTCCTGATTCCTGACCGGTGGGGCGATGGCGGGGGGACAAATAGAAGTGTGCAGTGTCAAAAGTAAGCACCCCACCTCTAACTCCCCTATGACATTTTTATAGAATCAAACAAAAGGCATACCAACACACACCAAAAACAGCCGTAGCAAAACCCTTTGAAGAGGGTGAATATAGGATTTTTTCTAAGTGGTGAATTCTGCATGGAGGTCTCCACCGCTGCGCCAACTGCTGAGGTGCCGCTAGAAACTAGGGTTGGTATCTGAGCCACATGAGTAGAAAGATGGCAACACGGAACTTCTGAGATCGGTGGTGTTATTAAGGATCATTATGTCAGAATCTAACAAACCTCCTGAGTTCACAGTGCTTATGCAGCAGGAAAAAGGATATATTAGCTCCTGTTTTGAAATACTTTCAGCTTATTATAGTTAGCTTACAAGAGTGTGACAGCTTATTGAAGTTTGCTAAGAAAAATCTCTTAGGTGTGTTGAGATGTCTGATGACGGTGTACACATCGTGCTTTCTCTCCTATCTAGAAAGGAAAACAAAAGCACTTTATTATCAGGGACAGGAATGTGAATGGTTTCATTAAAATGTTACACTAGTTTTAAAGCAATTGTCTATAATGTTTATAATTATTTTACAAATATAAAAATGAATCAGTAGTATTAGAATTACTTATGTTTTATTTTGTGTGTCTATTGTAACTGTCACCCCATCATTAAAAACAATCAAAAAATGTTGTATTCATTTGCAGTGAAGATAGAAGAAGCACTCTTCACCCAACTTTTGCCTAATCATGGGGTGGGGGGTGGGGGAGGGAGCCCCTATGGGATAGAACAGTGTCTCACCAGTTTGCAGTTAAACAGTCAGCCAAGGCTGCAAGCACCTGAAGGCCTGGCCTGTCTTAGGAGATTTACGTCCATGCTCACACACACAACTGTTTGCAGGAGGCTGCGGGTCATCCCCATGTGGGCCTCTCCATAGAGCAGCTCATGACATGGCAGTGTATTCCTTCAGAGGGGATGATGCAAGCAGGGGAAGGAAGAGAGAGAGTGCCCAGCACTCTTACTGTAACTTCACTTGAAGATACCATTACTGGGGCACCTAGGCAGCTTAGTCAGTTGAGCATCCAACTCTTGATTTTGGCTCAGGCTATGATCTCAGGGTTGTGAGATTGAGCCCTGTGTCAGGCTCTGTGCTCAGCGTGGAGTCTGCTTGCATTTCTCTCTCCCTCTGCCCCTCCCCACAGTGTGTGCAAGCTTGCTCTCTCTCTCTCTCATATTAAAAAAGAAAAAAGATAACATTACTTCTGCTGCAATCTGTTAGTCAAACACATCTCTCCTACTTCAGCATAGGAAGGGATTAACCAAAGGTTAAATACCAAGGTGGGTGTGGTACATGATGGGCATCTTGTCACCTCTAAGTACAACCTACAAAGAATCCCAGAGTCGGACATACTGTCAAAGGAAAAGGCAATCAACTGATGTCAAACCTGAGAAGGACTATATGCTAAAATATTTGGACCATAACTGAGATATTATAACTGTGCTCCATGAAGAAATGGCAAACCTGTTGAAACAAATAGAAATACAAAAAGTGTCAACAGACTCATAGAAGAGTTTTAAAAAAAAAATACATGGAAATTTTAGAACTGAAAAATAAAAAAAAAGAATCACTGCAAGTGCTCAAACACAGAATGGAGATAAGGAATGAATAAGAAAACTTGAAAATAAACAATGGATATCTTCCAATCTGTAGCACTAGGGCCAGGGGAAACATTTAAAGAAAAAATTAACAGAGCTTCAGGAATCTTTGAGGGCAATATCAAGAATTCTAACATTTATGCCATAAGAATCTTGAAAAGGGGGAGAAAGACAATGGCCCGGGGGGGGGGGGGGGGCAATAATTGAAGTCCTGAAACTGAAAACTTTCTAAATTAGAGGATATGAACTTGCATAATCAAGTACTTCGGCAAAATTCAAACTAGATAATTTCAAAGAAACCTATGTCCAGTGCATCAGAAGAAAGCTTTTGAAAGCCAAAGGTATGGGAATAAGAATCCTGTAAACATCCAGAGGAAATGATATGCCTGGGAGAACAAGGATCCAGATGACTTCAGATGGCTCATCAGAAACCATAGAAAGCCAGATATCGTTTTTCAGGTGCTGATAGAAGAGAATTTTATATCCAGTGAAAATATTCTTCTAATGAAAATAAAAGATGTCAAATGAAAACAAACTAGAGGAATTTGTTGTCAGCAGATCTGTTCTAAGTAAACACTAAAAAACACTCCTCAGAAAGAAAATAACACAGATAAAATGGATGTTCAAAAATGAAAAAAAATGTGCAACATCAATTGCAGATTTGTGAGTAAATGTGATGAACTTTTTTCTCCTAAGTTTGTAAAAATGTATGCAATAGTTGAATGTAAAAGTTATAACCATCTGGTAACATTTTCACATAATACAATATTTGTAAACAAAAAGAGGGATAGCCATGAGATGATACATTTATATTGGTAAAGTTTCTACATTTCTAAATTTACTTGAAGTGGTAAAAATACTAAGTAGACTATGAAATGTTAAGCACATATATTATCCCTGAAAAAATTACATAAAAACTATACAGTCAATATATAAATTTAAAATACTAAAAAAATAAAATTTCAAGAGACAGAAAATGAGAAACAGAAGAAATAAAAAGAGCCAAACAGAAAATGTCATAAAATGATGCACACCCCCCAAAAATGATGTGTCCAAATCCAAATGTATCCATAATTAAATATAAATAGTTTAAACACACCAGTTGAAAGAGATGAAGACTGGATGTTATTTACTACTAGATGCACATTAAAACCACAGTGAAGGAGAGACTTTTGGTCTGACTCCAGCACAGCCAGGAAAATTGTTAACAATTGAAAACCGCATATATATTTATATATACAATGAGCATGGATAGAAACTGGAACACTCCTACATCACTGATAGGAATATAAAATGGCACAAGCTCTCAAAGAATTGTCAGTATCTAATAAAACTATACATGCATGCACTGTGATCTAGGAGCTGCATTCTCAGGCATTTATACCAGAGAAATGAAAATTTACATCCGCACAAAAACCTGCACATGAATGTTCATAGCAACTTTATAACAGTTAAACAGGGAAAACAAAGCCAGGTGTCTGTCATGGGTGAAGGGTTAAACCATCCGTGGTGCATTCCCGCTGTCAAATACTAAGCAATGAAGAGGAAGGAACTATTGATACATTGGCCCATGCAGGTGTGGGGATGGGTCTCTAGGAAATTATGCTGGGTGAGAGGAAAATGTATCTCAAATACTTAACAGTGTGTGTGATTCCACTTACATAACAATTTTTAGATGACAAAATGGCAGAGCTAGAGAACAGGTTCCTGGTTTCCAGGGATTAGAAAGAGGGGGGTGGGGGCAAGGAGGCAGCCATGGTATAAAAGGGCATCATGGGCAATCCTTGTGCTGATATTCTGTGCCTTGACTGTGGTTGTGATCACCTGCATGGACACATGTGAGAAAATTGCACAGACCTAAACACCTGTGCACACGCATGGGGTAATGTAAAATGGTGAATCTGAATGGGTCCATGATGATGTCTACTTTGGTCTACTGACTGTGGTATTGTGCTGTGTTCATACAAGATCTCACCGCTGGGGGAGTGTGGGTGCAAACACATCTGAACACATCAAGTTCCATTTTTTCTATTTAGGCTTATGTAGAGCAGGTACAGAGGAGACCATTTCTCCCTGAGAGCTGGCACCATCTTCTGCTCTATGACTCAGTATACCATATTGTTTATAAGTCTCACCTTCTCCCTGATGTGTGAGTTTATTGAGGAAGGCCATGGTGTCCTATCTGTTTTTGTATTCCCAGAACCTCGTCTTGTGCCCAGCACATGATAGGCGCTTGATAAATATTTCTGCAATGAATGAATGAGATGCCACTAATTAAAAAAAATGTACTCTGAGGAATTTCTTAGGCCTCTAGAGACCCATTTATTGAAAAATTATTTTAAAGAGAAATGTCAAATTTTAGGTGTTAGAATCTTGATACAGTTTCTTCTATTATGTGGAGTCTGTTTCTCTATGATAAAAGGAATTCTGCCTCATGAAAGTATGGTCTGTGTTCTATCTTAAATAGCCACAGCCAACATGAGCACATAATTTCTATTAAGGTGTGCAAAGGGAGACAGAGGCATGGCTCTCCCAACGTAAATCTTCATCCAAGAGGAGGTACTTGCTTTCAGAGCTAGCCTAGAGGAGGTGCGTGGTAAATGTAGTATGCAAATTATGACTATTGCTCTCACTTCAAAAACAAATTGCATTACCTGGTCTTAGTATTCTTTTTAAGAATAATAAAAACAAGCATGTATTCAATATAACACTGTTGTACGGTATGTGCTGGCTAGCTACCATGTGCAAGCATGCCCTGAGCGGCCCTGTTAATCACTGTCTTGAGAACATAGCGGTCCTGTCCTCCCTCCACATTCCCATCGAGCAGAATGTGCAGAATACGTTCAGTGTTCAAGGTTGGAGGCTCTGGGGACGTCAACCCACAGCATCCTCTTCATAACAACGAGTGTCTGTATGGCAGGCCCTGACCCCCTGGGAAGGCGGGCTGTGCAAGGAGGGACGTGAGTACTCAGAGCCGTTGCTGCACTCAGTTGCTGGGATCTGAGAGCTTGCTGCAGGTGCATCCCAACCGCGGATGTCCGTCCAGTCAGCCGCTCCTGGACTCCCTGTCCATCAGCTTCCCCAAAAAGCCTAAGCCTCCATTGCTGTGTCCAGGTCTCGCCTTTGGCCTCCCTGGACCATCATCCACTAGGCCTGGAGTTTGTTGGCTTGCTTGAATATCGCTATTCATCCATGATAAAATATCCCTTCCTCCGCTCCCACTGGTCCTATACCGAGAGTTAAATAAAGATTAAAAAAAAAAAATTAAAGATCTCCTTCACATTCAATAGTTTAGATACTGTTATATTGATGAGGTACACATACTCCCTATATTGTTTTATCTCTTCTATTTCCTTTACAGAGACATTATTGCTCATATATTTGAAACTACTTTCTATGGTTGGCTACTATCAAATATCCCTTTATCTTAGGTTATTTTGAAACTTTCTAAATCAAATCATAGCACAGTGAACAATGAGATTGTAATAAAAATAGTGTTAGAAGACGCTTATCAAATTTAGAAGAGGCTCATCAAATTTCTGAACTTTGTACTTAGAATATGAATATTACAGATTACAAATTTATATGAAACCACAGAGCAAAATCCTGGCTAACTGATTTTTTTTGGGTAACGTTTGACTATTAATACTTTTTGTTTAATAAAAGAATGCAAAGGTACACACCAATGAGAATTTATAAAGTAAACATAGGTAACCAGCCATGGCAGATAAAAGAAACAGTGTCACCTGGGAGCACCCTTAAGCTGTATCTTGTCTCAGTTTACCTTACCACACCGAGGGTAGCCATTGCTCAGACTTCTAACACCCTAGAATAGCTCTATTTTTGAACTTTAAGAAAATCACACAGTGTCCTATTTTGTGAATGGCTTACTTCATTCAACATGGTTTTGGAATTCCTTCGTGTTCTTGGCTATATTTGTAGTACATTCATTTTATTGCCGTGCAGTATGCTGTGAATTCCACAATTCGTTCATTCTTTTTACTATTGCTACCCACTTGGGATGTTTCTGGTTTGAGGTATTTTAAAGAGTGTTTTTATGAACATCCTTATGTGTGTCTTTTCGTGAGCTTATCTATGCATTTGTGTGTGGTGTATACAAGGGAAGGAAATGCTGGGTCCTAGCCTAGGCAATGTGTGGGTTCAGTTTAGGTTAACCGTCAAAACGTTATCCAGAGTGACTGTACCAATCTATACATTCTCTGAAAGAGATCCGGTCATCGGATATTCCTGCTGCTTCCCTTAAGCTTTTGTGGGGAGCACTTAGGGATATCCTGTTATGGTTTTAATTTGCATGGTTGTGATGATTAATCAAATTGAGCACCATTACATGATTACTAGCCATTTGGATATCCTCTTATATAGAGTACACGTTCACATTCCCCTGTTCTCCTGTTATCTTTCTGTTGTGTATATTCTCCAGATGATTCAAATTTCTTCTTCTGTCCTGTGTCCTTTCACTATCTTTTTTTTTTTTAGATTTTTATTTATTTATTTGAGAGAGAGAGAATGAGAGACAGAGAGCATGAGAGGGAGGAGGGTCAGAGGGAGAAGCAGACTCCCTGCCGAGCAGGGAGCCCGACGCGGGACTCGATCCTGTGACTCCAGGATCATGACCTGAGCCGAAGGCAGCCACTTAACCAACTGAGCCACCCAGGCGCCCAGTGCTTTTTATGTTCTAAGAAATATTTGCTTATCCTGAAGTCAGGGGTCATGAAGATATTCTTATATTTTAAACATATTGTATATAAATATTTGTATATGTTATATGCATATATATTTTATATTACTATTTATAAATTTGTTTTATGTTTATATTATAGACTATATATTATATAATAATATATGTTATATATATATCTTTTTTTACTTATATGCATATGTTTTTTATATATATATAAATCTTGTCACATTTATTTCTATAATGTACCTGGGATATTTTTTTTGTATATGGCGCAATATAGGAGTCAAGAACCATTTCTTAAAGATTTCCATAGGGATAACAAAAAGATCCAACACAATTAACTGGGGGAAAAAAACACATTCTTTTCAACTGTACTGTCATTAATCGGGTGACTGTCTACGTGTGAGTCTGTGCATTTTCTGTTTGGTTCCATTTTTTGGTCTATCTTTTCCTGTTCTGCATGGGCTTAAATGCCATAATTTTTAAAGAGATGTTGATATGTATTTATTTTTCTAGTACTTCCTTTTAAATGTGGAAAGTGGGCCATGTTACTATCCAGAGGTGCATTTGCAAGACAGATTTTGTTAGTGAACATTTTGAATAGTTTGCTTTTTTTTGAAAATTAGAATATAATTTTAAGAGTTGAACAGTTGTCTTTGATAAATCATATTACCTGCTGCAGCAAACATCAAGACTTCAGTGTCTCGATGAAGTAGAAACTTACTTTTCCTGGGGGAGCAGGCTCTTGGGTGTGTGCATTTAGCGCTCGCCTACGCCTATTGCCTGAGGTGTCCTCTTGAACGGTAGGACCATTTTCTAGCCTTCACTCCATGCCATGGAAGGGGTACACGAGTGATGTCCTAGCTGGCCATCTGTGCCCTATTGGCCAAGAGTGAGAATTTTGCCTCGGGCCATGGTACAAAACCAAACACTTGACTTCATAAACCTGCTCTGTGAGATATCATTTAGAAGCAAATTAGAAAGAACTTACTAATGAGCTATTCAAAAAATCTTGAGCACTGTTTAAAGTCACAAATCATCTTGTTGGAAGAACTTTAATTAGTTTAAGAAAGTTTTCAAATGTTATGTTCAAATTGATAGAACAGAAACATTTTTTCACCATATCCCACTTACCTAATTGTGACTCAAAATTACTAATATTATAATGTAGAGACAATGTCTTAGAGGCTCTGGGGTTTGATTCTACTTTTAAAAATAGAATCTCATTTTCTATATTTCTTTATAGGATTGTGCCAATAATATCTTAAAGTGAATAGTGAAAGGATATTGATATTAGCTCAAGTCCCACTTCTGTAATTCATCAACAGTGCACCTCGATCTCTCTGGCGCTCATAATTTTCCTTGTAAAATGGGGATTTCCACACTATCTCATAAGGCATTTCTGAAGGTCAAATGGAAAAAAGTATGCAAAACACATTTGGGGGCATAGAACACACTACACAATATGTAAGTGGTGATATTCATTATCATTAAATACTGTTTGAACTTAAACAGTGTGTTCAAGCACCTCATAGAATTGTCACAACAGCACTCCAAGGTGAGTAGCTTAAGCCTAGAGAGGGTGATAGACTCACAGCTGAGGGACACCATCCAGGACCCTTGTCCTCTGATCCCCACGACACAGATGGTTCATGGAGACCCAGAAATCACAAATTACCCGCGATGCTCTGTGGGGTGTCTGGTTAGAGTTGCATCACAGGAAAGTATTGCTGAAATATGCCCTCGAGAAGAATGAAATCACTTCATTAATACATGAGAAAACCTAGATGGTTTAGGTGAAGACCTATGTTACAAACTTTAATCCCAGTTCAGTAGTAAACTACACTAAATTACAGCCATTTCCTTCCCAAAACTTCTCTCTCTCGTCAGATACCCTTGATGAAATTTTGACCATCACAATGGAGTCAGGATATTATTAAAAGAATAAATATGGTTTCTGAGAAAAGCAACATTCTTAAAAAAACTACCATCATTATTCGATTAGTTTTATGCAATGGTTCTTAATCTCAGGTACCTTAACTCTTACGGAGATACAGGGCGCCCTGGATGTTTACATGCAAAAGTTTGCATGCATTTCTTAATTATATTTTTGTGAAGAAAGCTTCTGAATTTTTAATCTGATTTTCGGTCTGATCTGCATAATACAAGAAAGCAAGAACAGTAATTCTCAGTGTGGTCCTGGGATCCAGCCCAGAGTTGGGCTCCCTGCTCAGCGGGGAATCTGCTTCTCCCTCTGCTCCTCCCCCTGCTTGTGCTCACTCACTCGCTCTCTCAAATAGAAATTAAAAAAAAAAAAAAGATCTTTTCAAAGAACCAGGTTGGTTTTATTGATTTTTCTGTATCTTTCTATTCTCCATTTTATTTATCTCTGTTCTAATCTATTATTTCCTTCTGTTAGCTTTGGCTTTAGTTTGCTCTTTATCATTTTAAGTTATAAAGTTAGGTGGTTTTGAGATAATTCTTGTTTCTTTTTTTATGATTTATCTTAGATGAGAGAGCAGGGGGAGGGATGTAGGGAGAGGGAGCGTGAGTGGCAGCGGGGGTGGTGCAGAGGGAGAGAGAGATTCTCAAGCAGACTCTACGACGAGCAGGGAGCCCAATGTGGGATTTGATCTCTGAGATCATGACCTGAGCCAAAATTAAGAGTTGGACACTTAACCAGCTGAGCCACCCAGGTGCCCTAATCATTCTTGCTTTTTAATCTAAGCACTTATAGCTATACATTTTTCCCTTAGCACCATTTTTGCTGTGTCCTTTGGTTTTGGCATACTGTATTTCTGTTTTCATTTAAATGATTTCTAACTTCCCTTTCGATTTATTCTTTGATCTACTGGTTCAATATCCCACTCTTACTAATGGATAGAACAACCAGATAAAAGGAGAAATAAGGAAATAAAGGAATTGAGAAACACAATAATACAGAAAGTATTGTTTACTTTCCACCAGTTTTTGAATTTTTCTGATATTTCATATTTCCATTTACTCTATTGAGACTTCCTTTTGGGCCGAACATATGCCCTAACCTGCAAAATGTCCCATGTGCACTTTAGTTTGTATTCTGTTGTTTTGGCATAGAGTGCTTTGCATATGTTAAATCTAGTTGGCTTATTGTAGTACTCATGTCGTTTATTTCCTTCTCTTTATCTGGTCCGATATTGAGAGTGGAATATTGAAGTCTCCGACGATTATTGTGCAAGTATCTACTTCCCATCTCAATTCAGGCAATTTTTTGCTTTTTTATATTTATTTTTAGGGCTTATTATTAAGTCAGTGCTTATAATTGTTCTATCTTCTTGCTGCATTGGAACTTTTGTTAATATATGATTTGTCTCTTACAACATTTTTGAGATAGTCTATTTTGACTGATGTTAGTATGGCTACCATACTCTCTTCTTGTTACTATTTGTGTGAACTATCTCTTTCTATTTTATTTCATTTCCATCCTTTTATTTTTGGTCTGTGTGTGTCATTGGATCTAATTTGAGTGTTTCATAGACAGCACATGGGTGGGTCATCCTTTTTGGTTTTAATTTTTGTTTTTTTATCCATTTGGCCAATCTCTGACTTTTGATCAGAGTTAATCTATTTTCATCAGCACAATCACTGATAAGGAACAACTTGTATCATTTTGTTATGTTTCTTGTGATCCTTATTGCTTCCCCCAGCCCCCTTTGGTCATTTATTTCTTGAATTACTATCATCTTTTGTATTTAATTGTTGTTGTTGTTGTTGTTTTGTAAATAAAGGTTTAAATTCCCTTCCAATTGCTTTTGTGTAAAATCTATAGCTGTATTTTTGTGGTTTCATGAGAATTACATTTAACATCCTAAAATTATAACATTCAAATTTATACCAGCTTAACTTTGATAACCTGCAAAGCTCTGTCAGCACCTCCTTCAGTATTTCCATCACAAAAATGTTTATGCATCATGTGTCCCAAAACACAATTCTTTTAATCATGTGAGCCTCTGAAACAATGGAGAAAACTGTGGAGTTACAAACCAAAGTTACAATAATACTGTTACTGTTTTATTTTAAATGTGTCAGTCTCTTAAATCGTGTAAAACAAAAAAAGGAGTTAAAACTTGCAATAACACAGGCTTTTATACTTACCTGGGTCCTCACTTTTACTGAGATGTTCATTTGTTTTTATGGCTTTGAGTTACTGTCTAGTGTCCTTTCATCTCAACCTCCTGGACTTGCTGTAGCATTTCATACTAGGCAGATCCAGTGGTAATACTTTCCATGAGCTTTTTTTTTTTTTTTTTTTATCCTGTAATGTCTTCATTTCTCCCTCACCCGTGAAGGACAGTTTTGCCAGAGAGGGGATTCTTGGATGACAGTTTTGTCTGTCTGTCTATCTATTTCAGCACTTTGAATACATTAGCATATTACCTTCTGGTCTCCAAACTTGCTGATGAGAAATGTGATGATTGTATTGAGGATATTTTGTATATGATTGCTTGTCTCTTATTTCTTTCAAGATTATTTGTTCTTGGTTTTTAAAAGTGAGTACAATGAAGGGCACCTGGGTGGCTCAGTCAGTTGAGAGTCTAACTCTTGATTTCAGCTCAGGTCGTGATCTCAGGGTTGTGAGATCAAGCCCATTGGGCTCTGCTCTGAGGATGGAGTCTGCTTAGGATTCTCTCTCTTCCTCCCCTTCTGCCCTCCCCCTCAACCTCCCATAGGCTTGCTTGATCTCTCTCTTTCTCCAAAAAACAAAACAAAGAAGTGAGTATAATGCATGTCATTGTGCATCTCTTTGAGTTCATCTCACTTGGAGTTTCTTGAGCTTCTTAGATATTTATATTCACACCTTTCATAAAACTTTAGAATGTTTCAGTCATTACTTCTTCACATATTCCCTCCGCCCTTACCTGTTTTCCTTCTCGCATCCCCACAGTGTGTATGTTGGGCTATTTGATGGTATCTCACAGGCCCCTTTGGTTCTGTTTATGTTGTTGCTTTTGTTTTGTTTAGTTTTTGTTTTTCAGTCTTTTCTAATTCTGTTCCTCAGCCTTGATAATTTCCATTGTTTTAACTTCAGGTTAGTGGAGTCTTTTGAATGCTCAAATCTGCCTTTGAATCCTTTTAATAAAGTTTTCATTTCAGTTATTGTGCCTTTGAGCTCCAAAGTTTCTCTTTGAATTCTTTGTAGGTTTTCTGTCTCTTTATATTTCCATTTTGTTCACATATCATTTGCTTGTCTTTCTCCACATCTTCAGTTCTTCCAGCACCCTTAAGACCATTGTTTTAAAGTCTTTGTCTCACTGATCCACCATCAGATCTCCTTCAGGGACGGATTTATTGTTTTTTTCTTTGAATGGGCCATACTTTCCTGTTCTTTTGTTGTATACATTTTGATTTTTGTTGTTGCTGAAAAACTGGACATTTGAATCTAATAACATGGTAAATATGGAAGCCAGATCTTCCTCCTTCACCAGGGTTTGCTGTTTTCTTTATTATATTTGTTTTTCGTTTGTTGTAGGCACTCTGTCCAGATCAGTCTGTGGTGTCATCTGCAGGCTGTCCCAGTCTTTTCCAAGAATGCACCTTTTCCTGGTCTTGCACAGCAACTTCCTAATTTCCCCTGTATGCATAGTTGCTTGTGAATGTCCTAGTCCTTAATGTCTGGCTCCCAGGAGGAAAAAAGAAAAATGTACAAAATATATAGCAGGAAAGGGAATTGGCCCTTTAAGTCCTCTGGAAGTCACTTTAGGGGGAGATGGAGAGATTTGCAAGGACTGTGAGTAGCCATCCATCTCTTTGTAACTCTGAGCTTAGAAGCAGCAATCATCACAGATCCCTAATATTTAGAGACTGGGGTCCTTGTCTGCTCTCCTTGACTCTCACAGGCTGTGTGAAAGGTGCTCCAGGAAAACAGGTGCACTGTCTGCCATGGGTTGAAGGGTGGGGGTGCGTGACTGCTACTAAGCTAAGAGCGGAAATGGATTGAAATTAACTCAGTTTACTGTCCAAGTATATTTCCCCTGGATGTTCCAAGCCTTCCATAGATTCCAGAATTCCAGCATCCTTGCAACACATTCTTTCTTCTCGTGCAATGGTTGTATAGGTGGGGAAACAGATTCTGGGTGCTTCCTACCCCATCTTCCCAGAACCCACCTGTATTGCCTGTTCTTAAGACATTAACTACATTGCTATGTTTTCCAGCAAGTTATAAATGGCTGTTTGACTGATGTCATGCTGATGGAGCATCTGACCCAATATATTAAGTTCATATTTGCTAAGTCCTATTTCAAGAGCTATCTGTATTTTTCATAAAAAATGATCTTCTAAATTAATACAATTGGTTGGAAATATATTTATTAGTAGTGATAGAAGAGGGATAGGGAAAAAGAGAGGTCATAAAAGTAAGCATTTCTGATATTTTGTCACAGTTTTAACTATAGGATATGATTTCTGTTTTTAAACTGTGTAGTTTATTTAAATTATCCATATAACATTTACAGTGATTTGATGATCAAAACTGAAAGTCAAAGCACTCCTCTGCTTGGAAGAATTTCAGATACAAATTCAGACATTAATTGAAAAATAACACTTCTGGAAATCTCTTCTACAAAATTGCTTGCATTTGCACAAAGATTAGCCCATACAAAATTGCAGCTTTTTTCCCCCCTCAAGCAAAGACCTAAAAATTAGTTATATATCAAATGATATATTCAGCTTGATTATGCATTCATGGAAATTTGTGTGGCCATTAAACAATATTTGAGGAACTTCATAAGAATACATATAGTTAGATTCAGTTTATGTGAAAAAAGATCTCATGTTAATATATGTTCATGTAAATAAGGAAAACACAAAGTCTGGAAAGATGCACAGTAAACTATTAATATGGTTGTAGGGAAAGGAGACTTTCAATCATTGTTACATGTATCTTTGAATTGTTTGAAATTGTTAAAAGGTTGTTTTCATATGTCATTTGAATAACGAAACAAACAACCCCAACAAGTCAGATGCGATGAGGCTTAATATTGAAAGTATTGAAGAGAAACTAGGTGCTCATCAAGTGAGAGTGATGATGGTGTAGAATTTGTGAACCTGATCATCATTTTCCTATATACTGGAAATTCCATAGGCTTCGGAATTGTGGTAATATGAATTTAAGAAATCTGTAAGGGAAGTAATGGTACCTATCGTATTATTTATACCAATACAAATGCAAGGCTTTTAAATAAGAGACATCTGTTCAAACCAAGGGTTAGCGGTCCACACCTCCGAGCCTGCTAGTGCTTGTCAGAACACAGGAGAAGAGTAGAGTCATTTAAGGATTTGTATCAACTACTAGAATTGTAGAGCTATTTCATTGTGGACCTTTCTACATTTTAATGGGGTTGCTGGTACATCCACTACAAAGATAAATGTATTCAAGTCAACTCAAAAAATATTTGACAAGTGACATGAATTAAAAATAATTAGCAAATAATATGGAAAAACAAAACTTCTGAAAGTTGGGAATCCAAAGCAGTAATACTATACTCTGAGGAAAATTGGATTTTTTTTTTTTTTACCAGTTTTTAGTCATACACTTTTTAACCTAAAGTCAATTTCTCTTTGTCTATATACTTGAGATTCAAAGTTTATTGTGAACTTTTATATATAGTTGATCCTGAGGCTCCAGAAGGCTTGTTGCTTTTATGGGCATTTCCCAAAGTTGTGGCATATTTATGAGGGTATTTTGTTTGTTTGTTGCCACACATATTCTGTTACTGTGTTGGGCTTTTATGTTTAAGTGCTGAGTACTATACGTCAGAGAAACAATTTTCTAATATTTATCTTTCAGTTTAGAGATAAGATTATTGAAGAGATAAGAAATAAAAATCTGAATCATTAGCTTTGGGATTATACTTTATTCACATCTTGGTTTGCATCATCCCATATAATTGATGGCCAAGTAACAGGAAGCAAGAATGTCTGTGTCCATAGATTTATCCTCACTCAAACATGGCGCTGTCTTCATATCAAGTGTTATAAATATTAAGGTAGATATGAATAGTGCTCTGAGCAGGTATTTGGTTTGCTATATTAGAGACTAAGATTACAATTTATTTAATTGAAAATAGATAATGAACTTATAATTATCTCCAGACAGATACACAGACCAAGAAGAAAATGACATTCAGATTATTAAATTATTCCCTGCATTGAATGTACCCTGCACTGAAAAGTTATTAGTGCCCAAAATTCAAAGTTCCTTGTGCTTCAAACTGTAGACTCCTCTGTAAAAGTCACTCAGGTGAAATGTACAAAATTGAGTGTTCATGAAGAAAGCAGAAATTTGAATTGATTCCATTATTTTATATACTTTTTAAAGATTTATTTGAGAGAGAACAAGAGTGAGAGATGGAAGAGCAGAGGGAGAAAGAGCCTTAAGCAAACTCTGTGCTGAGTGCGGAGCCCAATGCGGGGCTCAATCTCACAATCCTGAGATCTTGACCTAAGCCACCCAGGTGCCCCAATTCCATTATTTTAAATAGAGACATTTGTGTTAGAATTTCTTTTAATCTTTGTAGGACTTAATGAAATATTTTAAGAATTAGACTGAGACAGTTTGCTATACTATTGAAACGTTAAACCTTCTAGGTATTTGCATACTATGTTTTATTTTATTAAAAAATTTTTTTTTTTTATTTGACAGAGAGAGAGAGATCACAAGTAGGCAGACAGGCAGGCAGAGGGAGAGGGAGAAGCAGGCTTCCTGCCAAGCAGGGAGCCCGATGCGGGGCTCGATCCCAGGACCCTGGAATCATGACCTGAGCCGAAGGCAGACGCTTAACCGTCTGAGGCACCCAGGCACCCCTGCATACTATGTTTTAATTTTAAAAATATTATAAATGCAATTGAATTTATTGGTTATATTTACATCTGTTAAATAGTCACATATAAAGATATAAAGATTGAGAAGTTGCTTATAGATTATCAAAAGCTTAAGTTTATAGTGTGCTGGCAGACCTTTGTTCAAATTTCTTCAGGTTTTGTGCACTGAAGCTTCTGCTTGAAGGACCTTTTGAAAGTAGAATCAGATGCTTTCATGTGATTTCTTCTTTGGAAGAAATACTCATTTTTGATGAAAAGATTTTCCTTCATCTAGTACAAATTAAGCACTAATGTTGCAAAAATGAATTGACAGCAAGAAGATCTTTGGAATCTCAGACTTTCTGCAGCTTATTGGAGGTTGAATTATTTTCTGGTAAATAAACAAAAATAAATGGAAACCCACCAACTAAGAAAAACTGTTACAAAAATAGTTCATTAAAATATAAAGATGAAAGAATATATTTGTATTCTAATTCCTCTTTTTTCAACTTTAAGTGCATTCAATATTAGGTAGGAATCTTTTATGCTCTTTGATAATACATGTTCAGTGCTATCATGCTCATTTATCCTTATTACTAGAATTATGGCCTACTTATTCAATTCTATGATCAATCCTAAGTAGTAGAGCTCATTTGCATTTTTAAGTGAATAAAATAATACTTGTGATACTTTTTATTAGGTAAAATTAAAACACTGTTAAATACAGATTGTAAATGTCAAATTCATATGTTTGTATGAATTAATATACCCATTTTACTGCCATAGCAATCCAGGTATATAACATGTTCATCATATCTTTCTGGTTATCCCTACCCCCAGCAGTCAGTAACTTCTGTTCTCTATTACAATAGATTAGCCTTTTATTGAAATTCATATGAAATGGCAATGGAATATTACTCAGCCATCAAAAAATGAAATCTTTTGCAATGATGTGGATGGAATTGGAGGGTATTATGCTAAGTGAAATAAGTCAGAGAAAGACAATTATATGATTTCACTGATATGTGGAATTTAAGAAACAAAACAGAGGATCATAGGGGAAAGGAGGAAAAATAAAGCAAGATGAAATCAGAGAGGGAGACAAACTGTAAGAGACTCTTAACTATAGGAAACAAATTGAGGGTTGCTGGAGGGAAAGGGAGGTGGAGGATTGGGGTAACTAAGTGATGGGCATTAGGGAGAGCACTTGATGGAATGAGCACTGGGTATTATATAAGACTGATGAGTCACAGACCTATACCTCAAAACTAATAATGCACTATATGTTAATTGAATTAAAATAAAATTAAAAGAAACTCATATAAAATGGAACATTAAAATTTATACTCTTTGTTTCTGACTTCTTTCACTCAACATGCCTTTTATGAAATTCATCCATGCTTTTGGGTATATCACTGATGCATTCCTCCATATTGCTGAAGAATATTTTATGAATGTAACATGGTTTTCTTGTTCTCCAGTTGATGGACATTTACATTATTTGTATGGTTTGGCTGTTACAAATACAGTTTCCTTATTCTTGGAGAGGCCTTTCATGCAGATAGGTTTTTCTTATTTTTTAAATCATATATATATAGATGATTTGCTTTATCAGAGAGCAGGTTGGTAGCTCTCTAAACTTGAGCAATTACATTTTTTTGCCCCCATTTCTCTTCTGGATAGTAGGGAGAGAAATCAAAGATTTGGGGGGGGAAAGAGCAGAATTAATATTAGTACCATGTCTGGCCCATAGAGGCCTCTCAATATGTATAACTTATTTTACTTGTAATTAGTACGGTATTTATAAAAGGAACCTCTTTAAGATGGAGCATGAAACTCTGCACCCAGGAAGTTGCAGAGATACTTGGGCACTGAGGTCTTGAGAGGAGATTAAATCATGTAAGAGCACAGCATCGATGTCATTTGGAAATGTTTATTCCTTGAAAGGCAAACATAAGTAGCACAGATGTGGGAAAAGAGTATGACAGGATGATCAGTGTAAAAATAACTGACTGAAAGAGAGAGGATATAAAAGTTCCTCAAAGAGATAAACAGTTTGTGGTCAACAGAGAAAATAAGTGATGTCAACAAAAAGACTTGAAGTGACAGGTTTGAATTTGAGACAAGAGGGATTTTAGGGATGAAATTTCAATATAATAGAGTAGAAAGGGGATTACTGTTAAATCCATAGAGAAGGCTTACTTATTGTCGTCTTATGTTTTGGATTATTTGAGCAACAACAGCACAGTTTATGTCCTCGCAAGATGAGTAGGGATGGAATCCATAGATAAAAGGCATGTGTTTTATACTGAATACACGTATGAGAAAGAGGACATTATTTTTTTCCATCCTCTGAAGTGAGTATCAAACAGAAAATTGTCATTGGAAAGAATGCATATGGGAGTTTATGAAGAAAAAAAAAGAGGGAGTTTATGAAGAAAAAAAAAAGTAGGAGCTGTTTCAAATGTAGGAACGGTTTGGAACATACAAAACACCATTAGGAAGGAACTCAGCAAGAAAAGCCACTATCTAAATAGACTTAAATTTGTCTGATACACAGTAAAACATTAAAAAAAAAATACGATGAGGACCGCGCAATTTAAAAATGGATTAAATTAGATATGTCATGATCTATTTTTAAACAATTGATGAATAGCCAGGTGGTGGAATCTATCCAGTTGAGTTAGGTTAACTTCCAGATTACCAACAAAAAATTAAGATTCTTTGACCATTTAAAACTCCATATTTGCTCAAACGTTTTATTAATGAAATATTTTGTAGTCACTTTCTTGATTATTTGACTTCTGATTGAATCCACTGTTACCAAGCAATCTGTGACGTGCTATGAAAAGAGGAAACAGGAAGAAAACTGAAGAGTAGAACACACGGTATCTGATGCATCTGAGGTGGCCCTTACCTTTGAAAACCAAGAGCACCAAGAAGCGGTCACTTTGTAATTGGCAGAAGAAAAATGACCATTAAGCTAAAGGGTATGAAGAGGTGTGTCTCAATGCGACTAGAAAATGCTCCTCATGAGAAAAGCCATGAAAACTGTTGTTTTCTTGAAACTATTAATGATTGTGAAGCTGTGAACGTAGGTTTTAAATGACCCTGTGTAGCCCAATGTCTCTGAGAGCAAGCAAGGTCTTTCCGCACCGGTCATGAGTCAGAATCGAGAGCCCTGGGACTGCAGCTCAGCAGAGATAATAATCATGCATAATGTAAGCCTCGAACACTTTGTTGGTGGCCCAGAACTAGAGTAGACACACAGGAGACCTAATCAAAATAGAAAATACACACTTAGTTTAAGTCTTCATTTCTCTGGACTTCCGATGCTCCCATATTGGTCCCTGTCAGCACCACCTGTTACCTAGCAGCCTCTCCAGTTAGCTCTCGATTTCCTGCTCATTCCTGCCTACACCCACCATGTTCAGTCCTCCACACAACAGAGTATGCTGTCAAACAATAAATCCTATCGTGCTGAACCCCACACTCAAACCCTCCAGTGACATCTCTGTGTGTAATCTCTGTGTGTAATCCAGAGTCCTGAGCAGGACTTTGAAGACAAGCATGGACATAATCTGGCCCCTGTATCACTCTGTCCCTTCAGTCAAACGGGTGTATCGCTCTTCCCTGACCCACAGTAGGGAGGATCCTGCCTCACACCTTTGTGCTCACCTACCGTTCCCTCCCCATCGGGAGGAGTCCGATGCGGGACTACACAGCGCATGTCGACCCAAATAGTCATTGTACGATCACAGTTTTTAAAAATTCCCCTTGGAATTTTTGTATTGCTCAAAATGAGTGCTCTGGTGTTATTCATTATCAAAATTTTCAATTTATGGGATGCCTGGGTAGCTCAGTCAGTTAAGCATCTGCCGTTGGCTCAGGTCAGGATCCCAGGGTCCTGCGATCGAGTCCCACATCGGGCTCCCTGCTCAGTGGGGAGTCTGCTTCTCACACTCCCCCTGCTTGTGCGTGCTCGCTCTCTCTTCTTTTTTTTTTTCTTTTTGATTAATGAACATGAAAATGAAAAAAGATAAATTTTGATCTTCCAAATTTTTTTTCAAGGTTTTATTTAGTTGAGAGGGAAAGAGTTTATGAGCAGGGGGGCGGGGAGGGCAGAGGGAGAGGGAGAAGCAGACTCCCCGCTGAGCAGGGAGCCCGATACGGGACTCCATCCCAGGACCCCAAGAGCATGACTGGAGCCGA
Organism: Mirounga angustirostris; assembly: GCF_029215605.1. NCBI lineage: Eukaryota > Metazoa > Chordata > Mammalia > Carnivora > Phocidae > Mirounga > Mirounga angustirostris. The sequence continues at coordinate 71,389,667 of NW_026991714.1, forward strand.
AGGCAGACGCTTAACTGACTGAGCCACCCAGGCTCCCTGATATTCCAAATTTTCAAAACATTTTTTAAACATTTATAGTGTTGGCAGATCTTTGAATGGATTTATTTAAAATTAAATGGTTCATTTACTTAATTCCAGGTCTATAAATTTGCCAGTGAAATAATCAGATACAGGTTAAACGTGTTTGGTGTACAAGAATTTCCAATGAAGCTATTATTTATAACAATGTGATGCAAGGTAATCCTTACAACCCAAGGATAATGGATTTATATGAACTGGAAATGCAGTGCATCCTATTGCTGAAGCACACATGTGGGACTAACCCACTGATTTTGTCCTAAAAAGAGTATAACATACAACAGAACCTTCTGTGTGTATGTAATAATGTGCATAATTTGGAATTGCTTAAGCCATCAATGGTAACTTTGTATTTTTCTGTTTCAGGAGACTATATGTTCAGTAACTGCACTGGCTAGGGGTAATTGTCTCTGAAGTAAAAACTAACAGTCCATTTGTCCTTGGTCTACTTTGTAAGGCTACTTCCCATATATTGTATAGCTTTGCATTTTCTCAGGTAAACCTCCTTCAACTTAACCTAAAAAGAAATACTTCCACTATATCCTTTTCATTCTCCTTGTAGGTTCTAATAATCTGTCAGTCTCTCCAATTTACCAGCTTGTCCTTGGGTCTCCCTTCTCTGTCACCTACAGCTTCAGCTCAGAAGACCCTACACAGCCAGGGTAGACCTACATCAGTTAAGATGTTTTTGTTTGCAAGAAAGATAACCTATGACTTATGCTGACTCACACGGGCGCCAGGGTTAATATAAAGAAATCCACAATGGGGATAACTGGGCCTGGTTTCATGCATGCCACAGGGGTTCAGAAGTCTGGCTTCCTTCCTGCCCTCCCCTCCCTGAAAGGTCCTGAAATTCAAAGCTTTCCATTTGACCACATATTCAGTTCTGAGTTATTCAGTGGCATGCAAGTGGTTACATCTGTGGAACCTGCTTGAACCTTGCAGTAAGGAATGGGATAAACTCTCCTGGATCCACACGTACCTCAAATTTAAATTGGAGTCTGTTAGAAAAGATGAAAGGAAATGTTCATCCTAGGAAGAAAGCCTGCACGGTCAACTACAGAACCGAATTTCTACCCCCTCTATTCCTGACTGCAGTGGGTCCCCACACTATGAGAGAATCGTTCGGACACAGGCTGGTAGCAAAATGCATAAAACATAGCACTTCTCTATATGGAACCACCAGATCTGCTCATTTATCTTTGATACTTTTTCATGTCCACAACTGTTTAGATCTTTGATATGGTATTATTTGATATGGTATTATTTACCATATAAGTATTTATAGGTTTCCTTTGTGTGGGTTAGATGACAAATGAGGTGTGATGTAGTGTTAAGTGTCAAACAATAGCAGGTTGTTATTTTAGTCAAGGTTTGTTAATCTGGCATCATAGCTGTTATTGTTTTTTTTTGGGGGGGGTTGGTGTGGCTTTTTTAGTTTAGTTTTGTTTTCCTGTAGGGATTCTTTTTGAAATCATCTTTGGTCTGGTGTTAGAGTACCCTGCTTGCTTAGATCAGCATCTACTCATGGGTTAATCATGGCATGCCCTCCTGTGCCTATCAATGTCATCTGCAGGAGACAGAACAAACATCACTATAAACTATTTTTGTATTAATATAACAACAAACCCACAATTTAACAAAAATAGTTATTTTGACCTGGATTTATGTATTCTCTGAAAAGAAACATCTTTTCTGAATTTTAGATGCTTTTCCACCAGACTATATAAGAAAATAATAAAATATAAAGGCAAACTAAGCTATTATAGAAAACACCAGTATCTTCAACAAAAGGAAAAACAAAGTACATCATAGAACAAGAAAACAGGAGCATTGTACACAGTTTACCATTGCAAATAAATTGAGAATTGGAAAAAATTTTGTCTTTCCACCTGTGAGCTTTGAAGGTAGTGTAAATTATAGCTGGATGTTCTCTGAAATGATTTAACTTTGATTTATAGAGTGCGGGACTGACAAGAAGGTGTGGGAATTGCCATAGTTCAACTCTGGCTTAGGGCTTTGAAGTGGTGTTATACAGTTATTCTCACAGTAAAATAGTTCACCGTCCACTTTATAGAGCATGGTGATGAATGGCACTTGGGGAGCCTTGAATAAAGTGGTATGTGGCAGCCCCAAACACTGGGATCTGCTTCCAGCGTTTAAATAGCAGTCCGCTACTGGGCACCACAGATGAATCAGCTGGGCTTGGCATGTTTTGTTATGCTATAGGCATAACTATCAATCTCGTGTTACCGTGTTAATAATATTGGGGTGCAAAATAGAGATTATTTGATTAAAAAGAAATAGGGAGACATGGGGCACCTAGGTGGCTCATGGTTTCGGCTCAGGTCATGATTGCAGGGTCCTGGGGTCCATCTCCATGCTCAGCAGGAGTCTGCTTGTCTCCCTCTCTCTCTGCCCCTCCCCCACTTGCCCTTCACCCTCTCTCTCTAAAATAAATCTTTAAAAAAATACAAGGAAATAAGGAGACATATGAGAATGAAATATGGGAAAGCAGGGGCAGTGGACAGGATGAGAAGTGTAGTCCTTCAGAAGGGAGGCTAGTCCTGAAGATCAGGGCAAATCATCCAGCCCTGCTCATGAAGCACTTGGGGATAGTTAGAAAGGCTACTTGAGTAAAGACAAGCATGTTGGAAATAAAAGCTACAGAATCTACTTCTCAGGCAGCACAGAAAGGAAGAATGGGAACTGCAGGTTGGAGAATCTGTGGGATATATGATCACTGGAGAGGTGTCCTTTGGGTGAAACATCATGAAATAGCATGAATCAACTGAGTAAGATGCAGGGTAGATATATGAGAGGAATTCTTAAAAATACTATCTATTCCCAGAATTCTGCATGAGGTAAGTGATGATCCAGGAAGCATTTGTGCACAGTCCTTCAGAGATAGGAAGCGAGGGTTACTAGAGCGTCTCCCTGCTCTCACTCATTGTCACCGTGTGAGGTCACCCTGCCCCTGTCACCTTCCAGGCTGAGCTGCCCTCTGCTCAGGGTCCCCGTGTGCAGTGTGGACAGGAGCTCTGGACTCTGTGCATATCCCCTGATGTCCTCCCCCAGTCTGAGAATTTTACACCCCGTCTGTACCATCGTCACTCCCAAATTTCTTTCTTCAGCATGGACCCATCCCAACAAGTCTGCACCCAGTTGCCTAGGGACCTCTCTGCCTGTGTATCTCAAAGTCTCATGGAAACTGAGCTTCTGATGGTTCTCTCTTTGCATTTGCCACTCGGGTCTTCCCACCCAGGTTGTAGCAACTCTGTCCCCCTGGTGGCACGGCCAGAGCCTTCTCTCTGCCACAAATCCCGTGCAGCCCATCAGATCTTATCAATTCTATCTCCAGAGTACCTTCAACCCTGTCCCCTCGGCCGGGCCCTACTCATCACCAGCTCTCCTGCAAATTATTTCAGCCCACTCCTAATTCATGTCTGCTTTCCCCCAAACTCCTGCATTTTATCCACAACACGGTGTGTACAGTGGAAATATGTTAAAACACAAGTAAAATCATGTCACTCCTTTGTGTGAGACCCTCCAGTGTCCGTCTCTATCACTCTGGACAAAAACCGAGATAACCACAGTGGGACCTCCTCATCCTCTGCCATCGAGGTCAGACTCACCCCATTCGGACCCAACGGCCTTCTTGCTATTCCTTGAGCTTTTCCAGACAAACTTCATCTGAACCCTCACCCACTTAACTCTCCCTCTTGCTGGGAAGCTTTTCTGCCTATGGCTTGTTTGCTCCCTTCTGTTACATGTTTACTCGGTGTTACTTTTCCATAAATATCTCCCTGTCCACCCTGGTCAAAACTAAACCCCTCTTCTTTATCACCCGCCAGTGCTTTATTTTTCTCTGTAACCCCAACCATATAACATTTGATACATTTAATTTATTATGTATGGTTATTTTTGTTTCCGATGGAAGCTTTGTGAGGGCAGGGAGTTTTATCTGGTTTTGCTGTTTTAGTAAGTGTGCATGGAACATGAGTGGGTCATGATATTTGCTTGCTTGAATGGATGAATAAAAGTTTGAACCATGTAAGTCCTTTACTTCTCTCTCCTGCCAATGCAAATTGAGGAGGGTTGTGCATCTGCCTTGACACCAGCCGATTCCCAGACTATAGTGACCAAAAACTTTAGGTGCTTGATTTCTCTCAAGATGAGCTGAATCACACAGATCTCTTTTTTCAGCAATTTGAACTGAGAACTGCAAGAATCTGGCCAGTTATATTTGGCAACAAAGCCACGAAGGTCATTATCTAAAGAGAACAGAAGAGGGGCTATGGGAAGAGATAATGGGTCAGAGGGAAAAAGAAGCCTCAAGTAAAGAGAAAAAGTATTTGTCAGAGGAAGGAGCATGGAACAGACAGAGGAAAGCCTGAGGAGATCAATGCTGGTCTCTAAGGAGGTTACCACTTCAACTCCAGTTTCTGTCCCCAGTTAACATTGGAGTAAAACATTTTGCTTGCTGTAGTGGAAATATCTCTCCTTCTCACAGTCTTCAAGGGCCTGCATTTCAGCCTGCCTGACCTGAAGACTTCTTAATTCCTGATTTCTCCCTGCAAGCTGGCTGTGAACTGAAGTTTGGTTTCTCGTCCCTGTGCCCCCACCTCTGCCTGCTCTGCTGGGGCTGTTCCCCAGGGTGGGGAGGAAGTTTGCTATGTCCACTCGGCCTTGGCCCTGCTGTGCCACACGGGGAGCTCGGGAAACTGGAATGTGAGACCAGGCGTGGGACAAGGACTCTGCTTCCTAGAAGCCACCTGCAGCTCCGAGGTCCCACCACCTCCCTGCACGGAAGCAGTGTCCGAGTCCTTGCTGCTGCTGGGACAGTAAGCATCTGTGGCTCCCTGGGGTAATCTCATTATTGGGTCCATCATGTTGCAAGACCGGGAGAAAAGCTGCTTCTGTTTCCTGTCCTGCTAGAATCCCTGTGGCAAGAAGTCACAAAGCCTGGCTGGCTGCTTAAAACACACAAAAATTAATATGACTGCGGAAGTGAGTCTGACTTACGGAGTCTGTAGGTTTTGTCATATAGGTGTTTTTGGTAAATTCTATGGTCTTACACAATTTCTCCATTTTCTTTTTTTTTTAAGATTTATTTATTTATTTATTTGACAGAGACACGGCGAGAGAGGGAACACAAGCAGGGGGAGTGGAAGAGGGAGAAGCAGGCTTCCTGTGGAGCAGGGAGCCTGATGTGGGGCTCGATCCCAGGACCCTGGGATCATGACCTGAGCCAAAGGCAGACACTTAATGACTGAGCCACCCAGGTGCCCCTCTCCATTTTTTTTCAATTTTTTGAAAACAGATAAAGCAAAAGACAAATTATTTTTTAAACTAAATACTTTATATTTTTATGTGCTCTTACTGTATAGTTTATTCAGATAATTTAAATAATCATCAATTTTATTAATCCCATAAATAGCCATAAACAAATTTGAAAAAAAATGGATTTTGCCTTGTAGGTCATTCACAAAGCAAGAATGGTGGAAACAAGCCATTGAAGATACGAATAAAATTGACTCAGAAAATAGTTTGCCTTTGACATGAAGAAGATATGTATATATATTAAAGTGCAAGTTTGACTTTCTTGACATACTTATTTTCTCCCTTGGCTGCTGTTAGTATCTATACTACTAATCTTCTAATCCAATTCAAATCCAGTTGCTAATAAACATTACCTCAGTCCAAACAAAACCAGTTGCTCATCTACAAAATGTAAATAATAATAGTACTAACCTTGAAGAAGATTGTGAAAAGTATACAAGTTGATACATGCAAAGCATTCAGAATAGTTATTTATTAAAATGGAAAATATTCAGTAAATGCTTTTACTATGATATTACTTTAATAAACATATTCTCATTAAAAATCTTCATTTCTTATCATTCCAATTGTCACTGAGTATAACAATGACTTTCTTAATGTAGGTGCAGCCAATTTTTTTATGGACAGTATGGTATTTTAATTTCACAGTCAGTACATTTGATAGATAGATACTATGGATCACAGGATAGTAGAGAGTTAAAGTAGTCTTTACACACGTAAAAGGTAAGAAGGCCTTTAAAAATAAACGTAAGAACTTGATTTTGTACCAAGGGTATGATATCCCAACATGTATTATTAAAGCAATAAATCTTCACTATTTGGCTAGTTAAGCTTATTATTAAAAACCTTGATGTGTATAAAAGGAGTTAAGGGTGAATATAAGACCAATAAAGCTCTACCATATAGAAAAACAAAACAAAGAAGAAAATGAGATTACAAAGTACATAAATTTTGAAATACTGGGGTATTTAAAAAGCTGTAGTCTACATATATATGAATTATAAAGTGTATTTGAAAATCATTGATTTGCTGAACTTATCAGGCACAGAAATATTAGTAGGCACAGAAAAAAAATTTACATAAATGTTTATCAACATTTGCTTGAAACAAAATTCCATAGATCATCACATTTCACATTATTGTCCATAAAATATATAAAATCTGTCCATTTTTATTTTCCTATACTTGGGAGAATAAGATTCTTGATATTCTGGTTAAATTAACTATTAATGATATTCTTGTTTCTTGGAAAGAAAAATAATAGACATGAGATTTGTTATATACAGATATATTGTATTGATGTTCATGATGTCTTCTTACCTTTACCCTATTTGTGCCACATGCAGAGGAAGTTTTGTATGAAAACCATGAAATCTTATATGAGCATGGCATATACCCTGAAACATAACAAAATACCAACTGAGAAGAGACAATTAGGAAATGATTGGCTTCCCATCCTAAGGTAACCATATACTTTATCATCTAAACCAGGATAATTTAGGGAGTGTAGGAGATATGAAAACAATTATACCAGTGCTACAAAGCATAAACCTATATTGTCCCATGTAAACCGGGCTACATGTCTTATGGCCATTCTGCCAATAGGTGTAAAAATGCCATCTATAAAATATATAAAGTATATGAAACATATATAGTCTGTCTATTAGTATACACGATGACAAATACATATTATATTGCATGCGTATATATGCACATATATGTGTACACATGCACCCTATGCTTCCTTTTGTATTGCTTAGATGTTTGTTTCTTAATACTAAATGGAAGAAGAAAATAATTCAAGTTATGAGTTGCTTCTGTACAATGCTCTATTGTGTGAATGGGGGCAGTCCTTCCATCTGTCCCTTTCACAAAAAAGAACTATATTTGTTGTCTTATTTATATTTTCTGGGTAACACTCTACTGGTAGAAAGAGCTCCCTCCATAGCCAAACTTGGGGGGGGGGGCTCAGTTACACGATACTTGGCTTAGTGCAGATTCCTCTTTATAGTTTTTTCCGTGTACTCAAGTTTCTCTCATCACCTCTAGGTAAAATCAATACAAGTGGAAAATCACTTCATAAACTAGAAGCTGACAAGTCCCAAATTTCTATTTTTACTTCAGACTGTCAACCATTCCTTATATAAAATGACTTCAAAAACAGTTTGGGGTTTTGGTTATAGTGCTCTGGGTGAGTTTTAGTTTATCAATGTTATTTTTCTTTTTTTTTTTTTAAGATTTTTTTTTAAATTTATTTATTTGACAGAGAGATAGCGAGAGAGGGAACACAAGCCGGGGGAGTGGGAGAGGGAGAAGCAGGCTTCCCGCGGAGCAGGGAGCCCGATGCAGGCTTCAATCCCAGGACCCCGGGATCATGACCTGAGCCGAAGGCAGACACTTAACGACTGAGCCACCCAGGCGCCCTATCAATGTTATTTTTCATACCTGACCTAGAACTATTAGAACACCCTTGATGTGATCTGATTAGTGCAGAAAGATTGGTCACTTCCCTTATTTATACATAAAGACAACTAAAATTGCATTAACATTTTGGTGTGCCCATTATGCTGCTGAAATACATTGTTTCGAGTTAATTAAACCTTGAGTCTTGTATGTACATGTTCTGATGTATAGAGCTAAAATTCACCCTCCAGTGCTCACGGTGGCTGGCTCCTTCACCCAAATGTAGGATGTGGTGAATCCTTGTCACATTCTTCTGTTTATGATCTTAGGGTATTTCTAATCTGCCATAACTATCTCTTCAACCTCACGGACCTAGAAAATGTGATTAATGTACCTTCTACATCTTTATCAAAGCCACTGATAAATGCTAAAAGGATCAAGTCTTACAAGCCACCTAACATAGAACTAGAAACCTATCCCTGGGCTATCTAAGTATCAATAAATGCCTTTGGATGCATTTTTCACCCTGTTTAAGATTTGTGTTGCCAGATTCAATAGGCTCATACAAGATGTATACATGTATCTCTTGCCAAGGACCTGTCATTCTTGTATGTCACTGTAATTAATATCCAGTCCTCTTAGATCATCCTTTCTCATGTTGCAGTTACAAACTGGAAGAATGAATGAATGGGCCATAAGTACTCCAGTGTTCTTCAGTTCTGTGCTCAGAGGTCATTTCCATACCAATGCTTTAGTATCACTAAACAATGAGTCACTAAATATCAAAACTCACTCCTTTTCACTGTGTAAGTACCAGATTCTATTTTATGCTGACTTTCTTGTTTTCCTCCTCAATAAGCTATAGCATCTGCTCTCAAAACATGTACATTCTATAATATTTGTCATTTGTCTTCAGAAATGCGTTTCATCTCAATGTATTCTGAACTAGCTTGGGATAAATGGAATAATTTGGATCTTAGAATGCAAGGTGGTGTTAAAGACCACAATTTCAGAGTGAGTAAGGATACAGCTTGGCCTCTTAATCAAGTGGTGCCAGGAGCTAAAGCTATACCAACTCTCTACCTCTCTGATTCCATATTGGTTTCTTTTATGTTCTTAGGGGCTTTCTTCTCTCATTCATTAGAGAATGGTGTTCTTCCCTGTGAGAAATATGATTGCCTGCAACCTCTACTTGTTAATTTTATTTTCTACAGTTTAAACCATAGGAGAGGGATATATATATATATATATTTTTTTTTTCCCACTTATGCGGTTGGTGAGGGACTGAGGTGGAGAGGGAGAGATGCAGAGAGAAAAAGAGAAAATGTAGAAAGTCTGCTAATGGGTCTGGTTGGGTGAGGTGACTCCCCTAGTTTAATGAAACTGGACTTTGGGAACAGAGTCAGAGAGAACATAGCAGGCATTTGGATGAAGTGTGAGGCCAGCAAAGCAGTTGTGTTCTTGACTCTGGTTTTCATTCCTCCGTTCCATGGGGTTACAGGCAACTTTTCATGCCTAAATAATTTTCTCTAGGAGTAAAATGGCATTGACCATCAGTCTCTAGTGGAGCCATAGTTTTCCTTCAACTCACTCTACTTTTCTATTTTCCATTTTATCTCCTGAGATTTTAATTTTATTTTTGAGACTCTATGTGTTTCTTATTTTTTCTGTAATAACACATTCTGTCCTAAAACATTTTTTTTTTCTTTTTTGAGATTCTCAGTTGTAAAATTCCACCCCCGGGGGATATACAGCCATGTGTGGATAGGTTTTTAGCTGTTACAAAGCATGAGAGTGGGGCTGGCTCCTAGCACCTAGTGCGTAGGAGCTGGTGATGCCACTGAATGTCCTACAGGGCACAGGACACCTGCCTGCAGCAAGCAATTATCTGGGTGAAAATGTCAATACTGCTGAGGTTAAGAAACCCAGTTGTAGAGAATATAAAAGTATTTCTAAAATTTTGGTGCACAGATCAACAAATTTGAGCCCCACCCAGTCGTCATTGAATCATAATATTAGGGTGGGCATGGAGGCATGAAATCTGCTTTTTAACAGACTTCTGCACTGATTCTTTTTTTATTATTATTAATTTATTTATTTGAGAGAAAGAGAGAGCATGAGCAGGGGGGAAAGGCAGAGGGAGAGGGAGAAGAGGACTCCCTGCTGAGCAGGGAGCCCAGCGCGGGACTCAGTCCCAGGACCCCAGGATCATGACCTGAGCTGAAGGCAGACGCTTAACTGACTGAGCCACCCAGGCATCCCTTCTGCACAGATTCTTAACCCTGCTGCAGATTGCAAGCTACACTGTGAGGTGCTATCCATTACTTTCCTTCTCAGCATGAGAAAGGCTGCATTTGGAGCATAATTCATCTTCTAATTTTTTTTTCCTCAGATTTAGAGAAAAGTATGTTTGTACTTCATAATTTCCTTTGGTAGTTGGCCCAGATAACTGTAATAACAAACTGTTTATTTCCTGTTCGTCTCTGATCTCTCCAGTTTTTCAAAACTACTATTAATGCTTTACTCTTGATTTATCTATAAATATCTCTTTAAAATTGCTTGATTACCACAAGCAAATTACTATCAATTATCACCATGCAATGCCAACCTCTAATAGCCATCAGGGTGTGAATCACCAGGAAAGAGAAAATCTTTCACAGATTTTGGGATACCACACAATTTTCTTCCCTTTCCATCCCCTACTAATCTTTCACTCAGGGAACACAACAGTGATGTTCTGATTCCTCTAAAGTCACTTTGGTTTTGTGTCTCTGGCCCACCCTCATGCACACACTTTACAGTTTCTTTCCCCAGCTTTTAGTAAGACAGTGGTACCAACCCCAGACCTCACCTGGAGGCAGACCTAAGGGGAGATCATTGACCATAATATCTGTCCGTTGAGAGGGAGAAGAAATGGAGCAAACAGTACTTGCTTTTGTCCTTCTTGGGAATCAGAGCAAATGGCAAAAAAGGGCTAAGGGTTCTTGGCCATAGGAGCAACAAATTTGGGGACCCAGTAGCAGATGGAAATCCACTTCCTGAAGGTTAAGATGCCTAAATAGAAATTAACTTTATTGCAGGTATTTATTAATGATAGTATCCACAACCAGTGTTGGTTACAATGACCACATATGATGATGTGTAATCTTTGAGTGCATTTCAACATATTCAGCATTCTGCACATAAATTACTTTCTACACTTTTAGCACCATTAATGTTATCCTCTCCATAGAACCATGTTTTAAAAATGCTTTCACACCAAATTAAAATTATTACAAAAGAAATAAATAATTTAGCTACTTTTTAGTATTCAAATGCCAGGTTTTTCATATATTTTGGGGAAATTTAGGCATTCAGAACCCCAGGTGGAGTGTCACTACTCCTTGCAGAAAAGGAAACAGTGAAATATAATGCAGACAGAAGAATCACAAAGTTTCAGGGAAATGGAAGAGGGAGCCTTTATCAAAGGCACACATCTAGCAGTTCAACTACTTGGAATTTATTTGGGTGTGGGGGAACTGAGTGATTTGTCCTGTAGAGTTTCTTGCATGCTGTTTTTCTGATTATATACTCCCCTGTATTTCCTCTAAATTAGTGAAATGTGGTTCTGATTCAGAGTTCTTATTTTTTTGTTTGCAGGAATCTGTCTTCTGCGGTATTGGTAACTTGCGTTGGGAGTCACATAAATTCTGGGTTGTCTTACTGTGATGTTAAAATTACAAATGCATTCAGTTGCTACTAGCATGATTTATTATGAAGTTCCACATTTTTGCATTATGTTTCTTATTGTTTTATTTCATTTTTGATTAAATTTGGTGATATTCTAATTGTCTTATCCCTCCTTTATTAGCAAGAATACATTTTTTCAAGAAATAATTTTCTCTCGTCAACTATTATTTCAAGATACATTTTATCTCAAGGCAAAACAGGATTTTTATTCTTTACCTATATTATTTTTGTGATTAATGATTTGGCTTTCTAGCATCTTCCACATGTGACCATTAAGATAGGATTTTAGTATCAGCCTGAAGTCATGACCTCATCTCATTTAATCTCTTGCAGCCTTATTGTTACTAATGTCCAGACTTCCTCCTCATTGGCCAGTCAGGGCCCCTTGAGTCAGGTAGTTTTCTTTGGTATCTAGTTTTTGGCTCGATTCTTCAATAGTATCAAATGTCCGTTATCTGCCTCATAGGTGAGACCTAGAAAACATGTAATGAATTGCAACAGTATCATATTTAATTTTGAAATAAAAGTTAATATATCTCCTAAAACCTTAATGAGAGTAAATGAATCAGTGAATGAATAAATGAATAAATGAATTATTCCCAAGTAATTGACAGTCACGTGCAGAAAGACCTCTCCTGTCACTTGGTTCTATTCTTGCGTGTCAAACTTCTACGCTTCCTTCGGAGTGATTGTAAGGGGAAGCCAGTGTTAAGGTCAACCCCCACGTCATGAATACTGTGTTGTGTATTTTGCATGCCATCATCACTTTCCGCTTTTTGCCTTCCCCTCCATCGTCATGGGGTACTGTGATGGTCCCTATACAAATTACACTGTGGTAAGTGCCAGTGACCGTATATGGGGGGGGGGGGGTTACTGTCTCTTAGGTTCCACTATCTGTCCAACTTTCAAATCCGGAGTCCAGAATGTTTGTTAAAAGGGTGCCTTGCTCAGTCAGTTAAGCATCTGCCTTTGGCTCGGGTCATGATCCCGGGGTCCTGGGATCGAGCCCCACATCAGGCTCCCTGCTGGGCGGGGGCCTGCTGCTCCCTCTGCCTCTGCGTGCTGCTCCCTCTGCTTGTGCTCTTTTTGTCAAATAAATAAAATCTTAAAAAAAAAAAAGTGGCGGCCTTGCCCTTGGTAGAGGTCAGTCTTTCAGACCTTGTGCAAGCTGCAGAGGGCGGTAGTGATGGGACCCCATGTCTTTCTAGAGACCCGTCCTGCTAGTTTGCGCAGTGAGAGCCGCGGGGCTCTGTTTTATTGCAAAGGGTGTCCTCGTCCATGTGTGCAGAACTGTGCCTTTGTGGACTCTCTCCTCCAACTACTTTGTTAAACTTTCTGGTTTCTTAGGGCTCCTTGCTTTAGGCTTTCCAGAGACACTCAATGGGAAGGACTTAATTTCTTGGAATAAATACATATAGCTTTCCTTCCTTAAAAAAATTTATTATTGGGGCGGCTGGGTGGCTCAGTTAATCCGTCAGGTCTTGATTTCGGCTCAGATCATGGGATCGAGCCCGTGTCAGGCTCTGCACTGGGCTCCACACTCAGCAGGGTGCCCGCTTGAGATTCTCTCCCTCTACCTCTGCCTGCCCCCCCCCGCACTCTCTCTCTCTCTCTTAAAATAAATATATAAATCTTTTAAAAAATTATTATTCCCAAACTAAAAAATATATATATATATATATAGCAATCTCTAGAATATTAACTACATGAATAACAATTCTGGGGGGATAGAAGTTATCTAAAGTACATATGAAGGTTATGGTTGGTGAAACAGTATCCAGCACATGTCACCTACAGTATGACTCATGGTTTTTAACAATTACAATTCTGAATTGTGTAATCTACTTTTGCAGAATACATGCTATTCAAATGGTAACAGTGATTGTTTCTAGAAAGAGAAGTTCTGGAAATATCTCTGGGGAAAAAAAGAGAAATGACTTCTGATAGCATCATTTTCCTCTAGGGAAGAGAATTTCTTAAATACTAAGTGAGGGGCAAAACGTCAGGAGTAACTACACTAAATGACGTCAGGCAGTACAATAGAGAAGCCTCACCTTTCAAGATTTCCTGAGTCCACGCAGCATTTTTGAGAGTACAAAATTAACACTAACAGCTAGACTAAAGCTGAGAATATACAGGTACCGTGGAAAACAGTATGTAAGATTATCAAAAAAAACTAAAAATAGAATTACCAGATGATCCAATAATTCCAATACTGGCTATTTACTGAAAGGAAACACTAATTTTAAAACATACATTCATCCCTATGTTTACAGAAGCATTATTTTCAGTACCAAGAAATGGAAGCAGTTCCAGTTTCCATTGATCAAGGAATAGATAAAGAAGATGTGGGTGTGTGTTTGTGTATACACACACACAATAAAACATTCCTTAACCAGAAAAAAAAAAAAAGAAATCTTGCCATTTGTGACAACATGGCTGGACCTAGAGGTTATGCTAAGCAAAGTAAGTCAGACTGGAAAAGACAAATACCTTATGATTTTACTCACATGTGGGATCTAAAAAACAAAACAAGTGAATAATCAAAACAGAATCAGACTTATAACAAACTGATGGTCACCAGAAGGGAGGTGGGTGGGGAATGGGGAAAATGGGTGAAGGGGAGCCAGAGACCCAGGCTTCCAGCTATGGAATGAGGAAGCCACAGGGATGAAGGGCATGGTGCAGGGAATGTCGTCAATGATACCGTAATAGCGTCGTATGGGGACAGATGGGAGCTTACACTTGTGAGCGCAGCAGAACTTAGAAGCTGAATCACTGTTTTATGCATCTACTAACGTAACGCTGTGTCTCGACTGTACTCAAAAAAAAAAAAGGGAAAAAGTAAAATCAACCAGCTTCACTTATTTCCATTCATAATGCAGAATCCCTTGGCATTGGGAACAAAAAGCTAAACTTTTCTGGTGTTAATTTTACATGAGCACTGTAATAATATGATGAGTCACACATGGGCAATTTTTATAAAGGTCCTATATGATTCTCTATGAACAATTGTAAACCTGTCATGTAAAATATATGGGGTTGCTTAATTTGTGTTTAAAATAACAGCTATAATTTGCAAATAATGCATGAGGACTTGACAACCCTGTATATTTATACTCTCTAATAGAAATGCATGTAAAAAACACAGAAGGCAATTAAAAAGAACATTTTATTCTTTTGGAAAAGAAAAAAAAACATTGCCACTGAATCTGAAATACTTTATATAATATATAATACTTTATGATGGTGGTTTTTTACTAATAATGTTCCTTTCATTTGTTCAGTTGGGTTTTGTATGTATGTATCGCTTCATCAGCACCATCTTTATAATAATGACAAGTGTAGAGCAAATATTTCTTGGGCAAGTAAAGCTTGTTTTTAGCCCTTTAAAAATCTGATGAACTGAGAATCATGTGTGAAAGCCTCAAATACCTAGATACTAAACAGGTGAAATTGTATGTTTTAACTCAACTATTAAAAGAAGTTTAATCCCTGCAGTAGGTAACATAAATTTTGTAAGGAAATTTGATGTTTTTTTTTTTTTAAAGATTTTATTTATTTATTTGAGACAGAGAGAATGAGAGACAGAGAGCACATGAGAGGGGGGAGGGTCAGAGGGAGAAGCAGGCTCCCTGCCGAGCAGGGAGCCCGATGCGGGACTCGATCCTGGGACTCCAGGATCATGACCTGAGCCGAAGGCAGTCGCTTAACCAACTGAGCCACCCAGGCGCCCGGAAATTTGATGTTTTTTATCAAGGGTTTTATTATACTTCAGGATATTCGAGGTATCTCATTTACAGTGAAAGGAAGCAATGTGAATGAGGGAAACGGTCGTTTATTACCGTATGGTAGTTGCATTCTGAGGTACCCACATTGCTCTATTGGGAAGGTATTTGTAAGGTAACCATGTCTCCATTTGTCTTTTGAATAGAAGAAAGTACAACTAATTCTTTGGTGGCCTTGTCGTAGTGAAAACTCTCTATGATTAGCCCGTATTTACCATAAGTCTGTATTCTTAAAAAATATATTGTGGTGGTTTCCCATCATTGCCTATAAATCCCTCCCTTCTTTTGAAACCTTTGCATTCTCTGTAGGTTTCTATGTCATTGGGTGATGAGGTTGAATAAACCAGAGTAAGTTTTCAGGGATAGCCCAGTCTAATTGAGGAGTCCCTCCTCTTGATCTCCCTTAATCCCTGGATTTTTCTCAGTAATTTTTTCCTTACTTCCCCAAACACCTTGTCATTCCTTCATAGAATTAACATACATAGAAATGACACTTGTGTATACAAGTGGTTCTCAACCTTTTTTGGTTGCAGGATCCCTTTACACTCTTAAAATTATCGAGGACCCCACAGAGCCTTTGTACCGAGAAACCATTTTGAACACAAGAACACACAAACACATATTCTACTAGACACAAGAGCAATGATGCCATCACAGCACATACAACCTCCTGAAAACCCCGTGGTCCTCATGAGGAACAGACGCTGAAGATGGCAGACGATGCACCACAAGTATATGGACTTGAGTTAGGTTCTCAGGTCCCATGAAAGGGCCTTGGGGACCCCAGGTCCCCCAAAACTCATTTTTGGAACTATTCTCTGTCACAATTGTTTCACTTGTCTCCTCTGCTCCGTGGTTCTTGTTTCCATGGAGCATATATTATTTAACTTTGTTTCCAGAACCCAGTAAAATCATTAACTCATGGTAAACTCTTGGTCAGTATTTGTTGGATGAATCAATGTATCATCCATATTAGTGTATCACAAAATCATTTGACAAATTATGCCTTAGAATCATTACATATTTAGCTAAATTTCCTCATTATTTTCTATATGAATGGAACTCTGTAGTTTTATACTGTATATACTATATACCATACACGTAGTTGTATGTATACATATACATATATATATATATATATATATATATATATATATATATATATATATATATATATACTTTTTATTGGTACACATGGGTGTTAAAGTTATGTCTCGGTTCAAGTATTTCTAGAGATCCCTGATTACTGTGGTCTCAACAGGAAGAGATCCTTCATGTGCGGGATCACGGCTGTTTCTCCACAGTACTTGGGGAACACAGCTTTTTTAATGAGGCTTTGATTCCTGGTTGCTACAGCCCTACATCCACCAGCTCATCTTGACACCATGTCCTCTACACACTAGCCTTTCCCAAGATCATGAAGACAGGCGAAGCTCTCCATTAGCTGTACTGGTGTCCTCTTCTTCCTTAATCCGAACAGCTATTGTCCACGTCTTCACTCTCTGTGCTCTTCTTCAGTTCATCCTTCAATATAAACTATTCTCACACACTATCTCGAAGAAATCAAAAGAAAAAACAGTGGCTCGGTGGCATTTAGACATGTCCTCTCTAACCCCATATCAACATGATCTCTGAGCATAGAACAAATTGGACAGAAATTTGAGATGGTTAAGTTTCCTCTTAAATCTTTACCAGCCATTACCTTGTTTCATTCTTGAGGCCAAGTATCAAATAAAACTGCAATCACCACTTTATTACATTTTTGTTTTGTTTTTGTTTTTGTTTTTTAGCAGTCCCTAAAATTATTATGGAGTAAAGCAATTGAAGTGAAAAAAGTTGACACTCAAAATCCCGCTTTAGGGAGGTGCTCAGTCGGTTGAGCATCTGCCTTCGGCTTAGGTCATGATCTCAGGGTCCTGAGATCAAGTCCCCATCGGGCTCCCTGCTCAGCGAGGAGTCTGCTTCTTTCTCACCCCCTGGCTCATGCTCGTTCTCAATCTCTCTCAAATAAATACAATCTTTAAAAAAAAATCCTCCTTTAGTTTAGTGAATACAATTAAATTTGACTTGAAATTGAGATAACATTTCTTGCTACATTAAATAATAGTACATTTTATTTTTATGTGTTTCCTCTTTTTAATATATAGCATATATATAAATATGTGCAAGCCCAGTATTTCCACGTTGGTGCTTTATCACAGAGAACGCAGCTCTGTAACAAGTGTTCACACCAGGAAGGGCCGTGTTGCCTGCCTCTCAGCATTCCTCCTTGTTCCCACACAACACACTACTTTCCTGAATTCTATGGAAATGCCTCCTCTGTGCATGTTTTTCCATGACAAACTTAGTATGCATTCCTAAAGAGTATGGCTTAGTTTTACCTTTTTTTTTTTTGACTTTCCATAAATATATAGAATATATTCTTTTGTGTCTTTTTCTTCCATGCCCATATATTTGTGATATTTATCCTTGTTGTAGATAATTGTTTCTTTGAAATGCGTATTGCTACATATCTTTCAATTATATGAATACATCACAATTCATTCTACTTTTGATCAACAGTTGGGTTGTTTCATTTTGCAGTTATATGAATTCAACTGTTGTGATCATTCTCCTATATTTTATTTTAAGAGATTATTTATTTGACACAGAGAGACACAGCGAGAGCAGGAACACAAACAGCGGGAGTGGGAGAGGGAGAAGCAGGCTTCCCGCTGAGCAGGGAGCCCAATATGGGGCTCAATCCCGGGACCCTGGGATCATGACCTGAACCAAAAGCAGATGCTTAACCACTGAGCCATCCAGGTGCCCCATTCTTCTATATTTTTCTTGGTGTACCTGAGCACACAGATATATCTATCTATCTATCTATCTATATAGATATATATATATGCACACACACACACACTTTGGAGTAGAATTACTGAGTCACAGACAATGCCTATATCTAACTTCCCTGGATAATGATTCTTTTCTGAAGTGGTTATAATAACTTAAAATGTCCAGAGGCAGCAAATGAGACTTTAGTTGCTCCATACAATTGTCACCCTTGATATTAACCAATTTTAGATCTTCTGGTATGTGTGTAGTGATATTTAACTATGGTTTTGATTTTATTTCCTTGGTTATTAATGTTAGAGCATTTTTCATATATTTATTGAATACAACTATTATAGCTGTGTTGTGCTCTTTCAACTAACTGGCCTATTTGCTCTTATCTTTTTCTTATTGATTTAAAAAATTTTAAATATACACTTGAAACAAGATATGTGCTGGTTACATGTATTACAGATCTTATTTTTCAACTTTGTGGTTTTCTTTTCAACTCTCTTAATAGTATCTTTTGAAGAAAAGGATTCTTAGGTTTAATACTGTATGGTTAGTACTTTTTCTTGAACTGTTTAAAAATTCTTTCCCTGCCCTAAGGTCAAAAATATATTATCTTAGTATAACTTCTAAAAGCTTTGTTGCTTTGCACTTCACATTTAGATCTATAATTTATCTGCAGTTGATTTATGTGCATAGTTTTAGGCAGGGTATTACTTTTTTTTTTTAACATACATATACATAGATATACATATATTTGTATAATTAACCTAGTATTAATTTTTCAAAACTTTTAATCTCTTCACTTGTCTGTAGGACAAACCTTGCCTTACATCAAACGCCCCTGTGTGAGTAGCTCTGATTCTGAGGCTTCTATTCTGTTCATCTTTTCACAATATTGTATTTGTATATATTTGAGGTATTCATATAAGTATTATAAGCATCTGGTATATATGCATGCATATTACATTATATCTGATAAAAAAAAGTCCTCCATTATTTTTCTTTTTAAAGAGTTTCCTGACTAGTCTCTGTCATTGAATTCTCACATAAATTTTACTATCAGCTTGTGTATTTCCACAAATAATTGTGTTGAGGTTTTTTTTTTTTTTGACTGTAGGTGTCATACAGTCATCATAATATTGCATGTTTCAAACCCATTAATATACATCTTTGCATTTATTTACGTTTTTAGTTTTTCCATAAGGATTCTCATTTTTCCAAATAGAAAACTGGATTATGGATAATTACCATCCTTTTTAGAATTGTTCTTACACATTTGATATTTATTATTCTATAATAAGCAGTTTTGTTTCTTTTGCTTTTTAAGTTATGCCTGGCATATAGAACTGCAATTAATTTTTGTATATTGCTACAACAATCTTGCTAAATTCATTAAATTTTTAATAGATTATTTTGGATTTTTTACATGTGCTAAAAGACTACATAGAACTAATAATTTTTTTCACCAATCCTATATCCTTAAATTATTTTCCTTTCTTCATGCACAGAGTAGGATCCCCAGTCAATGTTGAATAAAAGCAATGATGACAGGGATTTTTCTTATTCCTAAACTGAAAGGAAAAAATATCCAATATTATCTTATGATATGCAATGTTTGCTATTGGTAATTTTGCAAATACCTGTGTAAGATTAAAGATGTTTCAATTTAAGAAACAAAACAGATGAACATAGGGGAAGGGAAGGACAAATAAAGTAAGATAAAAACAGAGAGAGGTAAACCATAAGAGACTCTATACTTAAGAGAACTTAGGGTTGATGGAGGGAGGTGGGTGCAGGATGGGTTGGATGGGTGATGGGCATTAAGGAGGGTGCTAGTTGTGATGATCACTGGGTATTGTATGTTAAGGGATGACTCATTGAATTCTACTTCTGAAACAAATACTACACTACATGTTAACTAACTTGAATTTAAATAAAAACTTGGGGAAAAAAACAGAAACAACACAACAACAACAACAAACTTGTTTCATGTACTATCTAGTTTGTAGGATTTTTAAATGTAATTTAGTCACAGATGATGAATTGTATAAAATATTTTTTTCTAAATCTATTCATTGGTGATATGTCTCGTTGTTGTCATTATGGTGAAAATGTCAGTTCATCTCAAAATACTACATGAAACTTGCACTCCTGAATACATCCAACTTAGTTAACAAATATTATGCATTCTAAAAACACTGGTGTGTAACTGATTTGCTATAATCGGAACTGGTTTGTTTATAATTTTTGCATCAGTATTCATCAGAAAAGTTGGATGAAAATCACCTGATTTCCTCATCGGCTTTTGATATCAAGGTTACACTGGCCTAATAAAGCTCCTTTTTAGTGTATGCTGAAAAAATTGTGTAAGAGTACAATTGTTTTCATGAAGTGTTTGCTATAATTCACCCATAATAATATATGGGCTTCAAAGTATTTTGAGGGACAGGATTTCTAATTACTTACTCAATTTTTCAGTAGTTACAGGACTATTCAAATTTTTTTTTGTCAATTTGGATTTACATTCCTAAGCATTTGTCTTTTTCATTTAAATTTTTAAGTTCATTGGGAAACATTTCCTCTTAAGTTCTTTAATAAATTTGAAGTAAAGTTCTCAGAATTTTTCTTCCTTCCTTATCCTTTTTGTTTTGCATTTTGCATTTAGGACTCTGATCCTTCTCAAGTTAATATTTGTGAATGGTGTAAGGTCTATGTCTCGATAACATTTTTTTAAACATGTGGATGCACAGCTATTCCAGAATGATTTGTTGAGAAAATGTCCTTTAGTTTGCCATGATTGAATTTTGTTGGGCTGTCTGGATCTGTATGTGCGTGTCTTTCAAAACTTCTGGGATTTGTTTTCCATTTCCTCTTCAAATACATAATATATATGATTGTTCTTTCCAATGTTTATAGTATATCTTTCTGGAACTCCATTAGGAACATGTTAGATTTCTTCATTTTATTGGCAGTGTCTTTGAATCTGTCATATTTTGTTTCTTTTGTTTCATTGTGTTGCACACCCAGTAATAGCTTTAGATTTATTCTCCAGTTAATAAGTATTGTTTTCATTAAAATCTGTCCTTTAAACTATGTATCAAATTTAAATGTATTGCATTTTTTATTCCCATGTTTTAATTTTCAAATGAGACTCCTTTGAAATCTCTTACTTTCTGTTCATGTTATTGAGATTTTTATATATATGCATGCATGTATTTGTATATGCATATATGTGTGCATGTATATATATCTATAGATATCTCAAACTTTTTACAAAATTACATGTTTTATAATTTCAGTGTCTGAAATCTATTGAGGTCTGATTTGTTTTTGTTTTTGTTTTTATTCTGGTTCTTACTGTAGTACCTTTGGTCCTTGGATCCTTTGAGACTTTTTACCTTGATCGTTTTCCTTTGGACTTTGCTTTGGGTAAGGCTTTGATGACAGAGCTGAGATGGTGATTCTTCCTGGCAAGGTGCATGTGGGCAGCATTACTCCTAACTACTGCAAATTAGATTCTCTTCCCACAAATTTTCAGAACACACTGAAAATAAGAAACCCACCCTCACACCTGTGTGAGAGTATTGTAGTTTCTCAGGGGAAATCTTTTTCTTCTCTTAGATGGACCTGGTTGAGGAAGACAGCTTTCTTTAAGTTTTCTTTATTTTTGTTGGTCTGCAGCTTCACCAAAATCTAGCTATTTGCCGATTTTGCTTTTATTGCTCTTCACCAGGACTTTGTGTCCCCTCCAGTTTGGAAACTCATGTGTTTATTTAAGCAACTTTGTCAGATATTATATTCTCAAATATTTTCCATCCTCATTCTCAGTTTTCTGTTTTAGGATGTTTTTATTAACGTAATTTGGGTCTCCTAATTGCCTTTTCTTTGCCTCTCTTTTCATATTTTCTGCAGTGGATCCCAGACAATTTCCTTGTTTCTGTCTCCAGTTTGCTCTTTTCTCTTCAGCTTTGTCTAATCTGTTCTTTGACATTGAGAGCCAATTTTTATCACTACTTCCAGATTTCTAAGCATTCCTTTTTTTTTTTAAATCTGATTTTTGGTTTCCAAAATGAACTATATTAAGTCTTTTATCCTTGTTTTATTTCTATACTTACTTTAAAATATTTAATGTATTATTTCTTTCAGATTAGTTTATCATTTCCAGTTACTAAGATGTTATTTCTTCTACAGTCAGAACTCATTGATATTCCTTCATCCCACACCCCCCCCAAATATATGTTTTAATTGTCATCTTGCTTTTCTTCAAGGGGTAAATTTTTTCCTGTGGGAGATGAATGACTGCATTATAAATAGGTTTCAGCAGAGTGGTTTTTATTTTGCTCCATCAGTGCCAAGGGAATTCAATTGTCCTTGTCCAATTGTTATTTTATGTTCTTAATTTGAACCTCCTGTAACTACCCTATATGTGAACATGCTACAGGTCAATGCTTCTGGTTCTTTACTCAAGACTTCATAGAGATGACAATTATTTCCTACTGTTGCCCACAGCTAGTGAGTCAAATCCCCACCCTGTCTTATTTTAACTGATGTTTTTAGAAATATCAAACCTAATTCTATTTTTTAAAGATTTTTTTAAATTTTATTTGACACAGAGAGACATAGCAAGAGAGGGAACACAAGCAGGGGGAGTGGGAGAGGGAGAAGCAGGCTTCCCGCGGAGCAGGGAGCCCGATGCGGGGCTCGATCCCAGGATCCTGGGATCATGACCTGAGCCAAAGGCAGACGCTTAACGACTGAGCCACCCAGGTGCCCCTCAAACCTAATTCTAGTGACTTTGCTTTTTATAATCCACAAAGCATCTCTCCATTTTCTTCATGGGTGCTAGGGACCACCATTTGGGCATTCACCCAAGCATAAGGGTTTCCCTACCCTCCTCATGTGCTTTTGATCATTTTCTACTTTTATCACCTGAAAATTTTCTGTTCTTTACTTTTTTTTTTCCCTTTTAAGCTGAACTTTAAATATAAAAACAATTTTTATTGCTATACTTTATTTTTTTAAGTAGGCTCCATGCCCAGCGTGGAGCCCGATGTGGGGCTTGAACTCCTGACTCTGAGCTCAGGACCTGAGCTGAGGTCGAGTATTTGACACTCAACCGATAGAGACACCCACGAGCCCCTTTATTACTGTATTCTAAGAACCATTACTGGGTGGCAATAGTAGGAGAAATGGTCTGTCCATACAGCTTGCCCAGCATTCTGTGTCAGAGCGCACCCACGTAAATTTTGAAGAGCTTCAGGCTGAAATTATTGAAAACTTTTAAAAAGTGCATTATTGATTAAAGCTCCATTGATAAGAAATGATCTTAGGAAGAGCAGAGAAGCAAACTCTATTGAGTCTATCTTCCATATCACAGAGTTCTTAAAATAAGAGTGTTAAATTTTAATATGCATAAGAGAGAAAACTGTTTCTATAGGGGGAAAAGTGCCCTTAAGACCCCTATAAGACCTCTTAATTTCTTTGATGTAGGAGATGCATTTGTGATTAAAGGGGAAAAAAAGGAAAAAAAATACTAGCTGAACTAAAATGCAGAGTTACTGTGATAAATTTCTATTCCAAAGGCTTAATTGAAAATTAGATTTTCTAATACCAAATAATATTTTAAAACCTAGATTTCCATTGGATTTGGTTTGAATATAGGACTGAGTTTGTAGAATAGAATAGCCCAAGGGAGAATACAATGGACTTGGAGAATTGAAAGGGAAAGAAGAAAGAAGATTACAAAAAGACAGTAACAATGTAATAATGTAACAGTATTTGTTAACATTTTTGAGTCATTTCTTTGTGGCTAGTAAAGTTAACCATTTTACATATATTAACACATTTAATCACAGCAACTCAATGAGGCAAATCTTTAAAACTGTGGGTCCCTTTCAGATGATGACATTAAGTGTCTTGCCGCCTGCTCAGGTTCCCAGCCAGTGGGTAGTGGAGCCAATACCTGAGATTTTGACGAGTGTGACTGAGAGGAGGTATCCATGTCAGAAGCTAATGTAACCCAGTTTTGAGGAAGAGCTGGTTTATATGAGTGAGGAGGATCAGTTCTGTTTTAGAGACATTGAGACATAGAAACTAGTGGAATTTGTAACCAAGTCTGGTACCTGGGAAAAAAGTTCAGTGCGAGAATTATATGAGTAATCGGAACAATATTAGCCACCAATTTACATAAGACATTTAAAGGAGATATTTTCTCATTTTCTTTTTTTTTTTTTTTTAAGATTTTATTTATTTGACAGAGAGAGACATAGCGAGAGAGGGAATACAAGCAGAGGGAGGAGGAGAGGGAGAAGCAGGCTTCCCGCTGAGCAGGGAGCCCGATGCGGGGCTCGATCCCAGGACCCTGGGATCATGACCTGAGCCGAAGGCAGACACTTAATGACTGAGCCACCCAGGTGCCCCATCTCATTTTCAAATTTAAAATAACATTATGGAAACCAAGTCTTAGAAGTAATTTGCTAAAAACAAACAAACAAACAAACAAAAAAAACTGCACCAAAAATTAAAAAAAGGAATTAGCATCTTGGGTAGCTGACCTCAAAGCAAGCCCTTAGTCCCTCTGTAGTCTTTGTCTTCATTCACACAGGTCCCAAAACAAATACAGGCACAGACTACAAGTGGACCCAAAAAGGGCTGTAGGAAGTTCATGAGTGATAGATCGTTTTAAAGGGTTAACAGGAAGCAGTAAGAATTTTGATCAATATTCTTAATATTCTGCAGCTGATATTAAAATTAAACATGCCCTCTCAGAAAATGTTAGGAATGGGTATCTAGCAATTCTAGAGATTTTATTTATAAGCGGTAAGATTTGTGCCATTTATGGTATTCTGAAAATCATTTCTGCTTAATTCTAGATTAAAAATAATATATTAAAGGACGCCTGGGTGGCTCAGTCGGTTAAGCGACTGCCTTCGGCTCAGGTCATGATCCCAGGGTCCTGGGATCAAGTCCCGCGTCAGACTCCCTGCTCTGCGGGGAGCCTGCTTCTCCCTCTCCCCCTCTCCCTGCTGGTGTTCCCTCTCGCTGTGTCTCTCTCTGTCAAATAAATAAATAAAATCTTTAAAAATATATATATTAAAGATACCGTTTCTTTCTTAATCATGTCATGCTGAGATAGAAATTTACTGAGCAAGTAATCCTGATGGGTTTGAGAACAGACACTCTAATTGGTATTTAGTTTTGAAGTTTTGTTCATCACTTTTTTTTTTTAAGGGTGAACAGAAAATCATCCTTTATCTAAATAGAATAATAGAAATGAACAAAAACCTTTTAAAACAATCACAAAATTTACAAATAAATTGGTACAAAATAAATAGGAGAGATTGTAAATCTACAACATCGTTTGAATTATAAAATGCATTCATTATGACAATCAGCTCAGGAAACCTATACATGTCATTTGTGCTTCTTTAGGTTTATGTACACAGCTCTGAATACTGTGTTCAGAAAACTTCACTGCTGAGAAGCATGAAATGTACACTGTGACACGGGTATAATTTATAGTTGCATGTTCATGTCTGTATGTGCTCTACTTATTCTTAAGTAATTACAAATATACAGAAAACAGAAGAATCTTTGGAGCATATGCTATTTACAGAGAATGTTTTTATTTTTGTTTTTATTTTTATTTTTTTTAAAGATTTTATTTATTTATTCATGAGAGACAGAGAGAGAGAGAGAGAGAAGCAGAGGGAGAAGCAGGCTCCCAAGGAGCAGGGAGCCCGATGCGGGACTCGATCCCAGGACCCTGGGATCATGACCCGAGCTGAAGGCAGACGCTTAACCGTCTGAGCCACCCAGGCGCCCCTACAGAGAATGTTTTTAGATCTAACCTCTGAGACTCCTGTTGATTAGGATCATTTGGTATTTCGGTAGAGATATTGCAGAGTTCCTAACTACTGAGAAGTGCTATGTGTGCAAATCTGGCCTTTATACCTTAGTGCAGAGCTGTGTCATCACAAGCAGGGTTCCTGGCTGGATTTGTGAATGTGCAGGCTGTGATGGGGGCAGAGTGGATGAAACACATAGACACAGAAGCATACTGACAGTAGGGCTAACCAGAGGTGGGAGGGTTAACCAGAGGGAGAGAGGTGTGACCACTAGTCAACTGAGTGACCTTGGCCTATCACTTCCATCTTTGAAAATCGTCTTTAATAAGACTTTCTCTCCTATAGCTAGTTCTTTTTAAATCCTAGCTTCTGAGTTTCATCTTTTCTCCTGATTGTTTTCATTTTACACATTTGAATTTGTAAGAAATTTATAAAACTCTTGCAATTCTCCAAAAAAATAGTTTTATAATATAGTCTACGAAAAAATAGCAAATTTCTAGTTGTGGCTAGAACAGATATAACTTTATATATGATCAGACATTTCTATAACATGTATCTGACAAATAACTCTGCACATGTTCACAAGATGAATTATTATGAATGAATTATGAATTATAAATGGATTATAACATTTCTAGTCTTTAAGTAGAAGGAAAATCATGCCTACTTTGGTTATGAATGGACAGAATATAAGGTACATCAATTTTACAAATACATATATCGTGAATCACCAGCTATTAATAGTGGAAGTTTGCATGATTCTTGATATAATGCCCAGTTGTTTTAATTCATTGAGAAAACAACATTTGGCAGTACAGTAATTTTATTCTGAATGTCATCATGGAGCAAAATATTTTTAAACAGTGTTTTTTTTTTTTAAGATTTTTTTTATTTAAAGATTTTATTTATTTATTTGAGAGAGAGAGAATGAGAGACAAAGAGCATGAGAGGGAGGAGGGTCAGAGGGAGAAGCAGACTCCCTGCCGAGCAGGAAGCCCCATGCGGGACTCGATCCCGGGACTCCAGGATCATGACCTGAGCCGAAGGCAGTCGCTTAACCAACTGAGCCACCCAGGCTCCCCTAGATTTTTTTTTTATTTAGTTGACAGAGAGAGACACAGCGAGAGAGGGAACACAAGCAGGGGGAGTGGGAGAGGGAGAAGCAGGCTTCCCGCTGAGCAGGGAGCCTGATGCGGGGCTCGATCCCAGGACCCTGGGACCATGACCTGAGCCGAAGGCAGACGCTTAACAACTGAGCCACCCAAGCACCCCTAAACAGTGTGTTTTTAATAATATCAAATGTCTCTCCCATATTTTGTGTAGATAATTTTCAAGAGATATGTATAGAAACTAAAACTTGAGTGTGGATAACATAACTGAGCTATTTAAGATAAGAATACATGAAGGTACAATTACATTGTGTTTGCTGTGCTTTATTTTGTTTAGTTTTTTTTTTTTAAGATTTTATTTATTTATTTGAGACAGAGAGAATACACATGAGAGGGGGGAGGGTCAGAGGGAGAAGCAGGCTCCCCGCCGAGCAGGGAGCCCGATGCGGGACCCGATCCCGGGACTCCAGGATCATGACCTGAGCCGAAGGCAGTCGCTTAACCAACCGAGCCACCCAGGCGCCCTATTTTGTTTAGTTTTTAAGGAATCCAACGCTGAGCTTTATCTTAGTCTATCTTAGAGAAAACCATATCAAAGGAAAGGTGGTTATAATATATAACACTACAGAAAGAGGGGCTTCCCAGCGTGAGCATGTACAGTGATGTGCTGTCTATTCTAATACCAAAGTACTCCTACATACAGTGAGGTAGTTAAGAACATAGAATTTGGAGACAGGATAAACCTGGGTTCAAACCTATATCTGTCATGAACTGGTTGTGCATCATTAATTCAATAATTTTAATTTAGTAAGCCTCAATTTTTCTACTCTAACTGGAAGATGATGTTCCTAATTTATGAAAATGTTTTAAGGATAACATGAGATAACTGTGGACTGTGTACTTAGCATAATACTCTACACAGGGTGTTTAATTGCCTGTGGCTGGAAACAAGATAGTCAGGCCAGGGGAAGGGTGATTACCAGCTGGACAGGTGTATTGTGAGAAATTTCTGCAAGTGACTCTGACCTCCCCCTCGCTGCTCCCCTATACCATCTACATCCCATATAGAATGTCATTTCCTTCACATAGTACAGATACCTTATATCTTATGGGGATGTGTATTTTATTTTACTCTAATTCACTTCTGTGGTCTGTTTTTCAACATAATTGGTCCAGTAATTTTATTCAGGTTCCTAAAATTTAATTAGCCTTTGTAAATGATTCCATTTCACTTTCCTATAGAACACAATAGCCTTACAATATAACACTTTACATCAGCATGTACAATGTTATAAATCAACATATAGTGGATAACCTACAGAAATATGTGAAGAGAAATCCACTTTTTAAAACCAGGCAAAATGTGAGTGAAATCCACTTACAATTTATTCAAAAGCCATTTGGAACTTTGTATCTGAATATTAATTCAAAGATTAATTGCCATACATGCTGGACAGTGGTGGGGTCAACTTCAAAACTTTAAAAAGAAAAAAAAAACAGAACCTTGTATTTTGACTGTTCTAGGTTTTAAACATCTGTTCTGACACCCCGCGGGGAAACCTGTGGACAAAATCATCTATTAAGATGTCAGTTCTCCATAGTTTCATTTTTTCCCATAGTTTAATTTTAAAATAATTTTCTAAGAGATTTTATTGGAATTTTGGGTTGAAAAAAAAAAAGATGAAGAAGAACCTTATTTTTTGTGAATTCCCCCTTTGTCAAACCACTGCAGTGAAGAAGGGAGCCTCCATGGTTGAAGGGCTGTTCTCATGGTGTTTGGAATTAATGGTCCTTAGTGGCATGAGGTTATGTTCTAGGAAGGCAGGGAGTTTTTCTCTTGTTCTCTGATGCAGCCCCTGCGGCTAGTCAGTATCCAAAAAATGTCCGTGGAATTATTTTATTATAATTTATGTGAATAATTTTTAATTGTCCTTTTTTATGAAGCCAGTGATACATCCATCCTTCTATTATTCTGCTATTATTTTCGTGCTAAAAATAGTGATCATGAACATAAGAAATCTAGTCGAGGTGCTGGCCTGCAGTTCTGTATTAAACACAGCAGAAGGGGCTCCTCGTAAAACTGTAAAGCATTTCTGTTCTACATTCCTTAGAACATTCAGGGTCCATGATGAAGAATCCATGCTCATGGTCCTTTTAGGCGGTCAATAAAAACATCATAGGAAACTCACATTTTGCCTGGTTTTAAAAATTCGAGGCCGCAGTAGTCCTCACCTGTCTCTCGGTGCGTGCTGCAGGTTGCCATCTATGCGATGGGACCTTAGGACCTTCATCCTTACAGGTGGATGTGCCTGCTCTCATTTCCTAAGGTTTCAGGATTTCTAGGCAGTGCAATTCCTCCCTCTTTCCCTCCCTTCCATGTTTCTTGCTTATTCTTACAGCTGATTCACTTTACCACTGGCTTCTTATGGCATTTCTTACCTTTGACTACAACAGAAAAACACTCGGATGCATGAGTTGGATAGCTCCCTGGCAAAGCAAAGTTAATAGCTTCCTTTGATTCTTTTTTTTTTTTTTTTCCCTCGATGTGGCAAGAATGGGTTTTTATACTCATGGCTTATTTACAATAATCTCCTTTCAGCCACTTGCCTGGAGCAACATGAAAAGACAATTAATACAAAAGTTTACCATAACAGTGACTCGCAGCCGCTGAAATTCACAATCCCCATATTACAACCTCTTTTAATAGAGTGTTTCTCCCTCGATTCACAGTAGGTAAACACCAGAGGCCCTTTGTAGTTGTGGGGAGACCTGCATTAGTAGAGTTGAATGATTCATGGCTTGATCACCAAATGTCACCTAATAGATTGAGTGCATAAATATTGAAAACAGTCTATTTTCACATACAAGAATGAACATTTCAGAATCATAACTTTTTGCTGTTCAGCCAATATTGGTAGACATCTAGTCCACATTTCTCATTTCATGGGCTCATTATGACTTAGCTGTAGCTTGGGCTAAAGCCTAGATTTTGACTTGTGTTCTCCAGCATCATTTTGCTACACAGAAGAGAGGATCCCAGGTGATAATCCCGAACATACTTCTACTGAACCTTCATTTGTGACTCTGTAGTTTGTCAGTCTGCCCAATCTTCAAACCTCTTATTTCCCAGTTTTTTCAGGAAAGTTCATTTCATTAGAGCGAATAAAGTGAGATTGTTACCTGTTTCATAAATTTTCAAGAATGCTGATAGGCTCTGGCTAATGCATCGGGTTAAATGCCTTCAGTAAACATTTATGAAGCCCTCATAAATGCCAAACACTGTGTTAGACAGGAGGGAAACGTAAGTAAATAAGATACAATTATTGTACTGAGGTCACCTGGCTAGTAGTTAGTGCAAGACAGGAACTTCACTCTGAATACAGTTGTAGGACTTCCTGCTTTAAGGACATTCCTTATTACCAAGCTCATGGATTCAAACTTAATCACTCACTCTGATGCCCTTCCATTCTTAGGATGGAAAAACACCTAGAGAAGCTGACCAATCAGAATATTTTAAAAGCAAAATAGACTTCAGCATGGATTACCAGATTTTCTGTTACTAGGAAATGTATTGCGAAACCTAACAAAACTGATTTTTTAGTAGACAGTATATGAATGAGTGGACTAAAGCCACCTTCTGTGGAAGGCAACTCATAGAACACACCATAATGTAATACATTTACAATATTATATTGCATTTGACTTGCACAGATCACAAACCTCTGGCATTATTTACATGGAATTATGTAAACAAATGGTCTACCCATCTCAGATTCACTGGTTAATTTCCAACTTTGTGATACATGCTGTGAAGAACATGTGTAATAAAATCATGTGTGCATATGTATGGCTGTGCATGTATGTTTTTAATTCCTTTCTTTAAAGGACAGTGAAAGCTGACTGTATTAGTGATGTCACCAGTTCAGAATAAAAATCTCTAAATATAAAGCTAATCTGGGTTGGATTTCAAAAGAGATAAATTAACAATGACATTCTGTAAGAGAAAGGGTTATGATAGTTTTCTGGGTGATCAAATTCATTCCATTTTACTTTCATGATGTATATACTCTTTATTCAAAAATACTCCTAAATGAATGGAATAATTACAAAAAATTTTAGGAACTTATTATGTGCCAGACAGATGCTGGGGACATAGCAGTGAACAAAATGGGTAGGTTTCCTGCTTTTGAGGTATTTATATGCTGGTGGGGGAGGCTGATTTATAAAAGATTAAGAAATGGGTTAATTATAGATTGTTAATGTGATAATAAATACAAATGGGGATTTTATATTTTTTTATTCTTTTTAAAGATTATATTTATTTATTTGACAGAGAGAGACACAGAGAGGGAACACAAGCAGGGGGAGTGGGAGAGGGAGAAGCAGGCTTCCCGCTGAGCAAGGAGCCTGATGCAGGGCCTGATCCCAGGACCCTGGGACCATGACCCGAGCCAAAGACAGATGCTTAATGACTGAGCCACCCAGGTGCCCCATAACAAATGGGGATTTTAAAGTAAATAATGAGAGATGCATTTACAGGGGTTAAAAATCCCTTAGAAGGTATTTAAGCTAAGCCCTGAGAGAGAAAATAAATGGATGTACCCACAAACACAGGGAAAGTGAGATTTCCAGCATGGGAAGAAATGTGAACAAAATCTTGAGGTAGGAAAGGGACCAGGGAAGCAAAGTTACTCATAGGCAAGGAGAAGGAGCCAGAAAGTCACAAATGGGCTGAAAAACAGGCAATGCAAAGACCAAGCAAAGCCCCTCCAGCCATAGTAGTGGGTCAGGATTATCTCATGTAAAGGCAGCAGTTACAAAATTTTAAGCCATGTTGGACATGGCCCAGTGTGCCCCTTTGTAGGATACTCTACTGTGGAGAAAATGGACTATAGGGGCAAGAGTGGAACCTTTCGGGAAGCTGTTGTCATGGCCTGAGTTTTTTCCTCTATAGATTTTCTGCTACATGTTGCATAAGGAACTTTGATTTCCCTGTTATAATTTTCCTGTGGGTCATATATTATATCTTTTTCCTAGTTCAGTGAGTTTTCTGGTTCTCGAAAAATACGAGGTTTAATACAAACACCATGTCGAAATGACACATCTTTTAATTTGTGTATCATCATGGATAGAGAATAGTATATAACCTGAATATATTAAAATTGAGATTTGCAAAAAAATAGCTAAAAGAGCAGCCATTTTAAGAGATGTTTAAATTATGACTATTGGCTTTTATGCAGAAAAATGAAATATGCCTGAGTTGTAGTATTCTTATAACATTAAAATATATTGGGTCTTTTAGCTTATTTCTTCAAGCTAAGCAGTTTTTGTCTTAGACTGTTTCTTATGGTCCCATCTGTATTGCTTTGTGATTCACATTCAAGATGCTGATATTAAAAAAAAAAAAGTAAATAAATTGCTTTCCACTTAAAATGACTTCCAAATAAAGCATGGCTACAAGTTCAAAAGAGCTAGAACTGATATTTTTGTATTTTGCTTACCTTTGTAACTGTATTATAATCCTATATAAATAGCCACAAAACTCTAGCAGTGTGGTTTTGCTTTGCTAAAACTGAGATTGAGGATTTTGCTGTTTAACCGAAAATTAGATATCAGTATGGCTTAGTCTTCTGGGAATAGTTGCTCCCTATTATCACTGAAGAAAGTGGTAAGAGGTGATTTTTTTTTTTAATTTTAAGTTCCAGTGTAGTTAATATACAGTGTTATATTAGTTTCAGGTATATAGTATAATTATTCAGCAGTTCCATACATTGCTCAGTGCTCATCATGATAAATGTATTCAATCCCCTTCACCTATTTCACCCACCCCCCTACCCACTTCCTCTCTGGTTTGTTCTCTATAGTGAAAAGTCTGTTTTTTTAGTTTGTCTCTTTTTTCATTGTTTGTTTGAAATGTTCTTAAATTCTACATGTAAGTGAAATCAAATGGTATTTGTCTTTTTCTGATTGACTTATTTCACTTAATTATATCCTCCATGTTGTTATGTATGGCAAGATTTCATTCTTTCTTATGGCTGTGTACCATTCCATTTATATATATATATATATATAATATCTCACATCTTTATCCATCCATCTATGGATGGACAGTTGAGTTTCTTCTATATCTTGGCTATTGTAAGTAATGCTGTAATTAACATGGGGTGCATAAGTCTTTTTGAATTAGTGTTTTCATATTCTTTGAGTAAATACCCAGTAGTGAAATTAGTGGATCATATGGTAATTCTATTTTTAATTTTTTGAGCAACCTCCATACTGTTTTCCACAGTGGCTGCACCAGTTTCCATTTCCACCAACAGTCAACAAGAGAAAGAAGAAAAAACCATATGATCATTTCAATCAATGCAGAAAAAGCATTTGACAAAGTACAACATCGATTCATGATAAAAATCCTCAACAAAGTAAATTTAGAGGGAACATACCTCAACATAATAAAGGCCATATATGAAAAACCCACAGCTAACATCATATTTGATGGTGAAAAACAGACCTTTTCCTCTAAGATCAGGAATAAGGCAAGGATCTCCACTCTCAGTACTTGCATTCAGCATAGTACTAGAGGTCCTAGCCACAGCAAGTAGACAAGAAAAAGAAACAAAAGGCATCCACATTGGTAAGGAAGAAGTGAAACTTTTCACTATTTGCAGGTGACATGATACTCTATGTAGAAAACACTAAAGAATCTACCAAAAAACCACTAGAACTGATAAATGAATTCAGTAAAGTCACAGAATACAAAATCAATATACAGAAATTTGTTGCATTTCTTTATACCCAAAATGAAGCAGCACAAAGAGGTGATTTTTAATCTATGTGAGGGGAATACAGAGACAGCTACGATAGAAGTAGATTTGAAGTATCTAATTTTCTATTTATTTTATATTTTTAACAGATGCTTTTCCTTGCTTCCCATTGTTATGTTCTGACCTCCGGACTGTGAAATGCCCCCAGATAGCAGATGTTTAAAGATAAGGCATTTTCCCATTCAGAATAGTGGGATTTACAATAGAAAGGGCACTTAGTGGCTCTTCCTGGGAGTCCCTGTTCAACAGCTGTTACTGCCCTGCCATTCTCCAATCCAGAAGGCAGAGGAGTGGAAATGGTCTCAGGGTATCATTTGGAGAGAATCGAGTTTAGTGCCTACCAAAGTGCACTCATCTTTCCTGTATTTATTTATTTTTTTCTTCCACTCCTGAGTCCTTTCTGAGAGAGGAAGTCTAAGTATTTGATCACCTCTCATAGGAACACACCTATCACAACCAAGCGCCCAGGAGAGAATCTTATTGCTTACTTCTTTTTTGAATTAAATCAGGTTGATTAGGTCTCCTTATAATCTGCACAACTATTTATCTTACTTAGTGAAACTTGTTCAATATATCAAAATGTATTCTATACAGTTCATGCTGACCCATTAAAATAATCCTAGTTCTTAAATTATTTTCAATGATAATTGTGCTTAGCAAATAGGAATAGGTGTTAGTGTGACCTTAATTAATCTGTCTCCCTCAGGGTTGGGTGATGCAATCATTGAATATAAAATTTCCAAAGTTTCTATTAAAATTATATTTTAATCTAATATGAACCAATCAAAAAGTTTTATTTCAAATAAAATAGTTGTAAATATTACATTTACAGTGTCGTTTTTTTTTTTTTCTATAGTTCTCTATATTTTCCATATTCATAGACTAAAAAATGACTGCTTGGATAGATATCTAGAATTATTATCAAGAAGTATGGTTTCTATAATCTCTGAATAAAAATATATAAGCAAATCATTGTAATTGTGGAGGGCAAGTTGGATCAAGAGGAATATAAGATGGGCAGTAGATGCCAAAAAGCTCGTATTTATATAAAAATGGGAAGCAATTGAAAGGACGGAGGGAAGGAAAGAAAAGAGATAAGATGTACCATTTTATAAGATTGATTTAAGATTAACTTTGATTTCGTGAATGAAAATGTGAATCTCTAGAAGGGAGCAAGGGATTTGAAATATCATAAAATACCTCCTATGTAATTTAAGGATAATCTGATTTTTCCAAGATGATCAGAGAGAAATACAAAAAAATATATATATAAAATATGTTACATACCAGAAAAATATTTTAAAATGTGTTATGTATCTTATTTATAACATATATATTTTATATGCAGCTGACTCTTGAACAACATAGGTTTGAATTGGATGGGTGCACTTATATGCATTTTCTTATACATAAAGTACAGCACTGTAAATGTATTTTCTCTTTCATATGATTTTAACATTTTCTCTTTCCCAGCTTATTAAATGGTAGGAATACAGAATATAACACATGTAACATACAAAATATGTGTTAATTGACTGTTATCAATAGGGCTTCTAGTCAACAGGAGATGATTAGTAGTTAAGTTCTGGGGGAGTGAAAATTACACATGGATTTTTGACTGCATGGGAGGGGGTTGATGCCCCCAGTTTTCACATTGTTCAAGGCTCAACTGTATTCATTATATAATGATAACATTCTTTTCAATAGGAGTAAAATATACTCACTGTTCTAAATTGAGACACAATTGTGCCTTGTTTAGGAAGTTTGTTTTAAGATTTTATTTATTGATTTGAGAGAGAGAGTGCACAAGCAGGGGGGAGGGGCAGAGGCAGAGGGAGAAGCAGAGGCAGAGGGAGAAGCAGACTCCCCACTGAGCAGGGAGCCTGATGTGGGGCTTGATCCCAGGGCCCTGAGATCATGACCTGAGCTGAAGGCAGAGGTGAGGGGATGCCCCTCCTTTTAAGACCATAATTCATATACATATTTCTAATCATAGTTGGAACAAATCTTTTTCATGTTATTGAAAATTTCTCCAGCAGGTATTTTATAATGTGCACTTTGTCAGCATCTTCAAGGAGGTATAGTTTTCCTTCATTTTGCCGTGTTATATTTTGCCATTGGACTTTCGCCATTTCTTTTCTTCTGTACTGTCATCTTTGAATGTGAACGTGAATATCAACATGTTCACATTAAAATTTATCTGAACTGGGGCTCCTGGGTGGCTCAGATGGTTGGGCATCTGCCTTCAGCTCAGGTCATGATCCCAGGGTCCTGGGATCGAGCCCCACATCTGGCTCTTGGCTCAGCAGAGAGCCTGCTTCTCCCTCTCCCTCTGCCTCTCCCCCTGCTCATGCTCTCTGTCTCTGTATCTCTGTGTCTCGAATGAATAAATAAAATCTTTAAAAATAAATAAATAAATAAAATTTATCTGAACCTTCCATTCTGAGAATTGCAGCGTGCATGGTGTGAGATTTGACTTGTGCACTCTGGCAATCAATATGATCTTCTATATGAGTTCCAATACTTAGTGTTTGGAGATTTTATTAAATCTATGCTGCCTCTATTAAATTTAATGTCAGCTTCTCTTACCATTACTTCCAGGCTCTCTTGACACTTTGAATTTATGGAATATGTAAAACTCTGCCATCCTGAGGATGCTCTCCTATCCGCTTCTGCTGCCACTGCTCTAG
The DNA here is from genome assembly GCF_029215605.1 of Mirounga angustirostris. Taxonomy (NCBI): domain Eukaryota; kingdom Metazoa; phylum Chordata; class Mammalia; order Carnivora; family Phocidae; genus Mirounga; species Mirounga angustirostris. The sequence continues at coordinate 71,426,307 of NW_026991714.1, forward strand.
TTTCAAAACTTATTTCCTGAGGACTGGGCTCTCCAAGAAGGGAACATGCCATGATTTTCATTCTTACCAAATGTACCTCTGTTTCCTAGAAGTTCTGGATTCAGAATAAATACAGAAACTGAAGTACTACTAGGGACTGTGTAGGAGGAAATATTTGACCTTAAAACCCTCTAGGGTTATAAGATATTTTGGTTGATTCAAAACTTCTATTTCTATCAGAGGAAATTGGAGGGGAAAGAAAAAAACAACCTTGAATCAGCGGCCTTTCTCTAAACTTCCAGTTGGGTAGATTATCTATCTTGATAGATTGATATAATTGACAGATTATCAATATTTTCATGATTTTAGTGATAGTTTGGGTGGGTCTATTAATCACCATTTTAAGATATATAGGTTTGCCAATTTTTAAATACCTTTTTGCAGATCCAGTAGAAAAATCAATTGCAAGCTAAAATTGTGTCTAAATTTAAAAATACTACTTTATGATAGTTCATGTGGGATTATTGAAAGTTAAATTATGTATTAAATAGAATAATGGCATGATATTTTTGTCACTAGTGTTCACATCTGGTTGTCATAGGAGAATGTGGACGTAGTTGATGCATTCCATCCCCCTTATGTTGTCATAGGACTTTAAAGTTCACAAGGTATATTTATAAGCGTCGTCAAATTTTGCCCTTTTAACGATTTCATGTGATTTCCTTACCTATCTCAAAAAGATGAAAACTAGTGTTTCTATGGATGCTCTTGCCTTTCCCAGTGTTGCAAAGCAAGCGAAGGGAGTTGAAATCAGTTTAGTTCATTCTTGTTGTAAAAGTTTGCAGTTCCTGTTTGCACCAGACATGGTGATAGTTCCAGAGGATGCAGAAATAAATCACAGGACTCCTTTAGTTTTCACTTCATTGTGTTTCCTTCTCCCCTGAGGGTGTGGCAGCTCTGTGCCGTGAGGGCAGATGGTGCCAGGAGGCCCAGCGGCTGTGGGTCTTCCCTCTGGTGTCAGGGCAATGCCACACTGCTCCTCGCAGTCTGTGCAACAGATGTTCCTGCCTGGCAGGGAGACGGTAGTTGGTGGTAAGAGATTCTAAAACATTTCATCTCTGCCTCTGGGTGATACCCCCTCAATTCATATGCTTTGTTTGAGCCAAAGATTGCAATTAAAGTTAAATTGTGAAGCCAGGCAAACTTGGTTCACCCAGTGGGTCGTGAACTAGACCTCTAGGTACAGGTTTGGTTCATTCTTCCATTTCTGGCAGTGCTGACACCATATGCCTTTTATGCAGTTGCACTGGCCATTTGAGAAATAAGCCAATTTGATGCTTACTTTTGTGTTCTGGATGGACTAGGGAAGCAGTGCCTGTTTAGTTACATTTTTCACAGCTTTACTTTCTTCTGTAAAATCATAGGCGCAAGCCCTTTGGTTTTATGAGTCTTCAAAACCATCTGTGTTTGAGATACTATGAAAATACTGTCTATTTGAGAGAAATAGTTCAATCCATTAAACTATTACATTGTATATTAGAATTTGATATCTCTCTTCCTAAGTAAGATATAAGAGAGCTTTACAACATGCAAGCACAAAGAATTTTTAGATATCGCTAAGCAGGTTGGGACTGTGGGCTACAGCATGTAACCTATAATTAACCCTGTTTTATAAGTCAGCACAGAAGCCAGGACCCATGAATAATGGAAGCTACCTCAAACAACTGAGTAGTTGAGTGCAGATAAGCACTTCACTCTTTTGCCAATTATTTTAGAATTTTTATGCCATTACAGTGTTATATAGGGTTGAAAGCAATACTCTCTTTTCTTTTTTCTTGTGTGGGAGATTTGTGAAAGCGATTTGGAGTCCATCAAAAACAGGTTGGAAGGAAGATGGAGTAGACATATATTTTTCCTTATTGTATGTTTTTTCTTACATGTGTAATATCTTCCCTATGTTGCTTATATGTGATAGGTAGGTAGGTAGATATATAGGTAGGTAGGTAGGTAGGTAGATAGATAGATAGATAGATAGATAGATAAAGAAGACTCTGAAAGAGAAAATAAGGCACACAGGCAGGGACTTTGGAACCTGAAGAAAGTCACTGTTACGATTTCCCTGGGTTTTCTCTGTGCCTCCTATATCAAAAGTGTGTGCTGGAGAAGACAACCTAATGGGTTCAGATTTAAAAAAAAAAATTCTCCCTTGAAAGTTTGCTCTTTCCATCCCAAGTACCAAGATGGAGGAAGTCTAGCAAGACGAAAAACTTGTAGCAAACACCACAGAAAAAACTGGGGTCCCTCCCACCCAGGGCAGCAAAAGCCAAAGGAGGAGCCTCCTTGCCACATTGGTAACCGTGTGCCCCAAACGTATCAGCCTTAGTAACACACGAGTAAAGCAGTGGTCAGAGGGAAATGTATAGATAGCATTAAACACATGCATTAGAAAAGAGGAAAACCCAAATCAGTCATGCAAGCTCCCTCTTCAAGAATGTGGAAAATGAAAAGCAAAATAAATCCAGAGCAAGAAGGGAGGAGATGATAAAGATAGGATCAGAAATCAATGAAATAGAGAACAAAAGGGAATCCATAAGCCATAGGAAAGTCAATGAAGCAAAGTGTTTTACTTGAAACAATCCATAAAATTGGCAAGCCTTTTGGCAGGCTGACAAAGAGAGGGACACAAGTCAGGAATATCAGATCAGACTCTGCAGATATCCAAAAGGTAAGGGAATGCTACCAACAATTCTCTGACCTAACTTAGAAAACTTAACATACAATACACCAATTTCTCTGAAAGCAATGAATATCAGAATTTACCTGATAGGAAATTGTTCATCTGAATGGCCCCATAACTGGTCAAAGTATTGCACTGGGAGTAAAGACCACTGCTGGGCCACTTTGGACCCATAGCTCAGAACCAAGAGGCAGAGAAGGGAGTCACTGTGCTCCTGAGTGGTTGGTGCTGAGTACAAAGGGATAAGTCAACGGCTGTGCCACAGTGGATGGATGCAAAGAGGAGTATGTCTGCAGTGTATGAGATCTCTTAGTAGTGTCAGGCCCTGTAATTAAGTCAATGGAAAACTGCCACAGCCTAATTCAGGCAGCACTACTAATGGCCCAGACCCTGTGTGAATGAAGGTTTGGGTCAGCCCCACATGCCAAGAATCATGACAATCTGAGGTGCTTGCTTGAGCCAAGTGTAGTAAAGATGGGCTTTTCAACAATCTCTGCTGGAGCGATTGAGCATCCACATACAAAAGAATGCATCTCGACAGGATTCTCACACCTTACATAAAAATTAACTGGATCATGGACTAAAATACAAAAGATAAAATTATAGAACTGTTAAGGTAAAAACTTAGGAAAAATCTTTCAGATCTAAAATAGAGCAAAGAGTTCTTAGACTTGACCTCAGAAAGTCTGATGCATTAAAGGAAGATGAGAAAGTGGGCTTCATCAAGATGAAACCTTTGCTTTGCAGAAGATCCTTCTAAGGGGATGGGAAGGGATGTTTCAGATTGGGAGAAAAGCATTGCAAATTGCATATCTATTAAAGACTCACATCTAGAATATAAAAGGAACTCAATACACAACAATAAAAACAAATCAAGTAGAAAATGAGCAAAAGACAGTAATAGATATTTTACAAAAGATCTAGACAAAGCAGCCCATGAAAAGATGTTTAACATCATAGCCATTAAGGAAATGCATGTTAAAACCATAATCAGGTATCACTGCACACCTGTTAGAGTGACTAACATGAGTAACCATTACCCCACCAAATCCTGGTGAGGAAGTAGACACCGGCTAACTGTGTGTTGCTGGTGGGAATGTAACATTGCACAACTACTCTGGGAAACATTTTGATGGTTTCTTGCAAAACTAAATAAGCAGCTCCAGTATGACACACAATTGTACTCCGGGCCTTTATCCTAGATAAAAGAAAAAGTTCACACAAAAACCTACTCTCAAACCTTTGTGTCAGCTCCACACTCGGAACCATCCTGATGTCCTTCAGTGACTGAAGGATTAAACAACAGATGGTACATTGATGTTGTGAAATACTACTCAGCAAGAGAAAGGAATGAGCTGTGGGTGTGTGCAACAGCCTGGATCCGTCTCCAGAGAATAACAGGTGGGAGCAGCCAAACCCAACGGGGACCTACTGTATGACTGATACAGCTTTCTTGGAATGGCAAAGCCATAAACATGGAGAGCAGATGCTTGGTGGTCGGTGTGGTGTCCACATGGGGTGTGATTCCTGATCGGATGGGGGCCCCAAATGTGGGGCAGTGATCGGGCAGAAGCCCGTGGCACACGGGAGGTGACAGAATTCACCTGAGGCCGAACAAAGGAGATAGAAGTTTATGGAATACACTGTAAGGGAGTGGGGGCAGGACTGCAGGGGAGAGGCTGTCAGCGAGGAGGCTGCTGGTAAGGAGGTAGACAAGGAGGTATGGCGACTATGGATTCTCCTTTTTGGGGGAACTGTGCCTGCTTGTAAGGAGCCCACAGGTCAGTGAGGGCCTGTGGATACTCTGAGGTGGGTTTATGGCCATTTCTACATTCCATTACTCAAGACTGCTGGCCTGAAAGCGGGCTCTAGAGCTAGGAGTAAAGGAAGGGTAAGGGCAGGAGGCAAGCGGGCACGACTGGAAGGGGTCAAGATGAGGGATCTTTGCAGTGATGAAAATATTCTGATTCCTGCCTGTGTGAAGGTCAATATGCAGGTTGTGATATTGTCACTTGATTTTCCAACATGTTACCATTGGTAGTGACTGGGGGAAAGGCGGGCAGAATCCTTCTGTGTTGTTTCTTAAAACTGTGTAAAGCTACAATTATCTCAAAATTTTAGTTAAAAACAGCTTAACACATTAGAAAAAAAATCAGGTTGGCTCTAATCACTACTGTTATAACAGGTGATAATGGAAACTCAAACTTCTTATAAACAATATTTTACCTAAATTGAATCAAATTTAAATGCAATATGTGAGCTCAGTTTTTAAAGACCACTAAGGGAAATCCCTATTTAGATAAAAACATGCACGTCCTGATTTAAATACTGAGCACATATCCATTTAAAAAAACAAACAGTGTATTTTGTGTCTGTTTAAGGGAATGTGCCTTCCTAAGCCACACTCTCAATGTGACATGCGGAGAGGTATATTACCTGATGGGAGACATGACACAGGGTTTTCAGAATCCCTCTGTCCCTGTTTTGGATTTCACTGTGTCTACACACTGTATCTCTTTGGTGAATGCGTCTTGCATAATGCGTCTTTGCTAGCATGCTCGTCAACGTGTCAGTCTCCGGTGAGGGCTAGAATTACCTAGCAGGCCCTTTAGATGCTGCTTGTATCTGCTGGAAAGAAGCACTCTCTCTTCAGCCATGGCCTCAAAGAGAAATGTCAGTGATGGATGGAGGGTAAATTTGGGTTGCAATTTCAGTGGACAACAAGAAGATATTTCAGAGGTGAATGGAGATTAAGCTCTGGCTTCTGAGTGGAGGTGGTAAAAATATAATCTCAGGTCTCTCTAGAAAGAGACCATATGGGGTATTTTTTAAAGTAGCTAAGACTTGTAGAGTTGTGTAATAAAATTTGCTAGCAACATATGCTATTGTATTTATTGGTGTGAAATTAAATCAGGGATGCATTTAGATATTTCTAAGTTATGTAATTCTGTATTCTTCAAGGGACAAGCTGCATGCATCTCTTCTTTAATCATTCAGTGTAAACCCAACTCGATTTGTATATAAACAATGGAACACTGGGTTTCTGCCTTCAAAAAAAGTCCAACCCCACCCCCCCCCGCCAGGTGCCATCTGGTTCAACCATTAGTGAAGACGGGCATCAGCATCAAGTAACCTAGGCTCTTGACTGTTGACCTTGGGATTGGATTCTGAATGTTGGCATTTGAATGAAGGTCTGTCCTCCTGGCAGGAAAATTCTTTTTCTGAGAATAGTAAAGAATCTCAAAGACATTTAACTATGATAAGTATGAATTTACTAATTAAAGACCAATTAAAGCCAGATAAAATTTTTGCCTGAATTTGGCAACAAGAGTCCTCTGATTTCAGATCCTTTTCCTAATTGTTTATTCATCGCTTGCCAGGAGTTCAGCACTTTGCTGTATGGAAAGTAGGACATCATTTTGTGATACATCTAATTTATACAAAGAGCGTCATAAGGTATAGAAATAGGGTTATACAGTATGTCGACCTCAAAGTAATTATTTTCCTAGCATAAAAGAGGTAATTTGGGAACTGGGAATGGCAGAAGAATGGCAAACAATGGTAAGCCAAAGGCAAGTCTCCAGAGACAAAGGGAAGGCCAGCTTTTCTTAGGTTTTAGGAGAGTTATTTTAAACCAAAGTTCATTGGGGGAAGAACAAGAGTTCAAGCCAGTGGCAGTTTCTCATTGGTTGTAAGCAGTGGTTAGTGCTGGGCAGGGAGAGATCTTCTTTTTCTTAAAAACAGGAGATGAAATTCCTAAGTGAAGAGTGTTCTTCCTGGTTAAGAGAGTTCTTCTGCCTTCTGCTGGTGGTGCAGGCTGCAGCAGGTGACCCGAGTGCGAATTGCCCCAAGGCTTCCTGACTCCATTGTAAATGAGGTTTCTTTATGTACTCTTCACAGGTAGGACCCAAGGTGTCCCTCCTTCTGCAAGGGGAATGATGTCATAGCATTTCTCATCTATGGGTTGATAAGTAACACCTTTAATTAAGAGCCACAACACTTTGAATTTGCTGGCCTCTAAATTGCCACTTAAATGATGGAAAGATTTATGGTTTTCATCCCATTTCCACTGCTCCCTCAGGTGAGGCTATCAGAGGTCTGAGCTACCAGGAAGAAGGGGCTGTCTTCTGTAGAGTCAGGAATAAATCATAAAAAGGGGCCAACCCAGGACTGAACATAGGTTATCCATTTACATTGGTTACGTTAAAGAAGGATTTTAGATCAGATGTATAGTGAAATAATAATGTTTAATTATTGGTATGCTATTAGCATACCATCCCATAAATGGCCATCTCATTGCTCTCACAGACAAATTTGCAGGGAGGACATTCTAGATACATGGTGTTTAATCCTTAGGAGAATATTACAGAAGCTGCTCAGGGCATTGGACCTACATGTCTCATCAACACTGTCTAATTGGTATCCTGCAATAAAGTCCCTGATGCTATTTTCTCCTCTACCATTGATTGTACCCCAAATCAAAAGGTTTATTTTTCATGTTTGCAGAGTTCAGTGGTCTTTAACTCACAACTGTTCAACTACATGCCCAGACGCTTTAGGATTTACCTAAGGAAAACCTTGAGTTTGTCTCTTCTTGGTTAAGGAGTATTTTCGCACCTGAATGACTAGGGAGCAGCAGGTAGGCGGAGGGCAAAGCACAAGCTGACACCCTGGGTCCATTGGGATCTGCGCTCCTGCCTTCCCTAAAACTAAGGGAAGGAAAAAGCAAATGGTTCATTGACAGAAATCACAGTCCTGCAGAATGTGAGTCTCCATCATTTACCAATGTCTTAGTGATTTACAAGGAAAAAGCATTCTTTTTTCTTTTTTTTTTTTTAAAGATTTTATTTTTTTATTAGAGAGAGAAACAGCATGGCAGGGGAGAGGGTCAGAGGGAGAAGCAGGCTCCCCGATGAGCTGGGAGCCCAATGTGGGACTCGATCCCAGGACCCTGGGATCATGACCTGAGCCAAAGGGAGTCACTTAACCAACTGAGCCACCCAGGCGCCCCAGGAAAAAGCATTCTTATCAATAACCTGACTTCCAGAGACCCACAGACCCAATTTCCTGGAGCCCTAACATCACGCTCCCCTCCTTAGTGGTGGGGGAAAAAGAGGCAGAAAGGATTATAAATAAAGTGAAACGTCCTTATAACCTGCAGTCCATTGACAAATACTTGAGACAGGCAGAGTGTAACATTTCTCCAGGAAGCTCCCAACTGTCTTCCTGTTAATGCTTTGCTAGAGGAGGAAACAACCTTAGCTTGACAATAGCCAGGCCTCCAGTATCCTGGAAGTCTTCTTTAGCATATCAGAGTCCTCTTGGACACCCCCCTGTGTCCTTACCCCCCCAACTCCCAAATATAACCAGTCACTCCTCACACTGCCCGTGGGTCCTGTCCCCGTGCTTTAATAAAACCACCTTTTTTGCACCAAAGACGTCTTAAGAATTCATTCTTTTTTTTTTTAAGATTTTATTTATTTATTTGAGAGAGAGAGAGCACAAGCAGGGGGAAGGGCAGAGGGAGAGGGAGAAGCAGGCTCCCCGCTGAGCAGGGAGCCCGACAAGGGACTAGATCCCAGGACCCTGAGACCATGACCTGAGCCAAAGGCAGGCGCTTAACTGACTGAGCCACCCAGGTGCCATTAAGAATTCATTCTTGGCTGTGGGCTTGGGACCCCAGTAACACTCCAAACCACATCATGAAGATCCTCAGAATCACATGTGACTAAATGACTCTGAATTTATAATTTTATGATACTCAGAATATGTTTTCTTACTACTTTGTTCTTAAAGATTTTTATTCTTTGTTAGAAATCCTGGGTTTGAATGCTGGCTCTGTAATTTCCTATTCTCTGTATGTGGATAGATCACTTGACCTCTTTCTGTCTCAGTTTGAAAATTATTTGGTCTGGTGATTATTTCATTTAGTTTATGTAAATAGTATAGAACTGTGTCCAGCATTTTGCAAACCTCCAATAATTATTACCTGTTATTTCTTATTAAGCATAAAAGTACATTTTTCTCAAAACACATTTTTGTTCCAACTTAAATTATATACAATGCATACTACAAATGTGGATTTTTATATTGGTATACAATATTTTACATATTGGTATTTAAGATATATATGTACAGATGTATATATTTAACGTGTACACTCAAATTTGTTGTAACTTCCCACAAAAATTTAGTGGGTAAGTACTATATATTAAGCTTAATGCCAAATTTCTCGGAATAAAACAGAAAACTTTCTTTTTTAATTCTTAGTAAATAACAAAAATTTCATTCTACTTTGTCCTATTTTCTCCTTTCCTTTATGTGTACATTCTGGATTCTATCCTGTTTGGAGGCTTTCCTCATTTTGGATTTCCGGCCATCATTTCACGTTGAAGAGGGAAACAGTAAAATCTGCTGGGAAGCCCTAGGTGGACCAGCAGTGTTTGTTGTCCAGTAATCAAGAGTGAAAGTGTACCTGTCTCTGGGAACCAGTAAATGTTCTTGTTCTGGAAGTCTGTGCTCCTCGACCACCCAGTCAGGCTCGCAGCAGAGAATCCTCACTCAGTGTCCTGCTTTGAGATGGACCCGCCCTACAGTTGCCAGTGGATGAGCAGGATTCTGGAGTGGAAGTTAGATAATATCATAGTTTAATTTGTCCAGCTATTTAGTCTGTGCATTTCCATCTCTTCTTAGTCCTGCCCTAGCCCCTTACTCAAGTCCATTCCTGTCTATACCTTCTGTTCCTGAGTCCCAAATCTCTATATTTTCCACATCACAAAAGGGCTGGAGAAGTGTGCACATAGGCGTCTGTGTATGAGTGTGTGAGTGTGTTGTACTCTTTGTGATTTTCTAATTTTCTATTTCAGATTAAATATTTTATTTTATGGGATCTTTTCATTCTGCATCTAGGGTCTTGGAGCTCAGATTCATTTGGGCACCACCTTAGGATGCATTATTCCATCTTTGTATGTTGGCATCACTCATACATGTAGGTTAATAACTTTCTCAATCACTTAAAGTCGTGCTAATTGGGTATGAGAGGATGGGGTTATAATTGTACCTGGTTAAACACTAATCAACGTATTTCTAAATGAAAAAAAAAAACTTCAGTCATACAAATTTATATTAAGACCTTTCTTGCCTATGCAATTTTCAAATATATATGGAAGAGATGAATTTAATTAGAAATAAAAACAATGCAATATAGGGGCACCTGGGTGGCTCAGTTGGTTAAGCGTCTGCCTTCGGCTCAGGTCATGATCTCAGGGTCCTGGGATTAAGCCCCATGTCGGGCTCCTTGCTCAGCAGGGAGTCTGCTTCTCCCTCTCCCACTGCCTCTCCCCGTACTTGTGCTCTCTGTCAAATAAATAAAATCTTTGAAAACAAACAAAAACAATGCAATATAGAGAAAAGTAGAATCAAAGATATTATATACAAAGATAAGATATATTTAGGACATTAAATTTAACACATTTTTATGTAAATTCACTAAAAATAGGTGAAAATTTCAGATTAAATGTCACATAGGGATTTATTTTTTTTTTGTTTTTTTAATGTATAATTGTTTATTTTTTATTTTTATTTTGTTATGTTAATCACCATACATTCCATCATTAGTTTTTGATGTAGTGTTCCATGATTCATTGTTTGTGTATAACACCCAGTGCTCCATGCAGAACGTGCCCTCCTTAATACCCATCACCAGGCTAACCCATCCCCCCACCCCTCCCCTCTAGAACCCTCAGTTTGTTTCTCAGAGTCCATAGTCTCTCATGGTTCGTCTCCCCCTCTGGTTTTCCCCCCTTCATTTTTCCCTTCCTACTATCTTCTTTTTTTTTTTAAGATTTTTTTTAAAATTTATTTGACAGAGAGAGAGAGAGAGCACAAGTAGGCAGAGAGGCAGGCAGAGGGAGAGGGAGAAGCAGACTCTCCACTGAGCAGGGAGCCCTCCGTGGGGCTTGATCCTAGGACTCTGGGATCATGACCCAAGCCGAAAGCAGCCGCTTAACTGACTGAGCCACCCAGGTGCCCCCCTTTTTTTTTAACATATAATGTATTATTTGTTTCAGAGGTACAGATCTGTGATTCAACAGTCTTGCACAATTCACAGCGCTCACCATAGCACATACCCTCCCCAGTGTCTATCACCCAGCCACCCCATCCCTCCCACCCCCCACCACTCCAGCAACCCTCAGTTAGTTTCCTGAGATTAAGAATTCCTCATATCAGTGAGGTCATATGATACATATCTTTCTCTGATTGACTTATTTCACTCAGCATAATACCTTCCAGTTCCATCCATGTCGTTGCAAATGGCAAGATTTCATTTCTTTGATGGCTACATAATATTCCATTGTATATATATTTACCACATCTTCTTTATCCATTCATCTGTCGTTGGACATCTTGGCTCTTTCCATAGTTTGGCTGTTGTGGACATTTCTGCTATAAACATCAGGGAGCACGTACCCCTTCGGATTCCTACATTTGTATCTTTGGGGTAAATACCCAGTACTGCAATTCCTGGGTCGTATGGTAGTTCTAGGGATTTAGAATTTATTTATTTATTTATTTATTTATTTATTTATTTATTTATTTATTTATTTATTTATGTTAATCACCATACATTACATCATTAGTTTTTGATGTAGTGTTCCATGATTCATTGTTTGCATATAACACCCAGTGCTCCATGCAGAACGTGCCCTCTTTAATACCTATCACGAGGCTAACCCATCCTCCCACCCCCCTCCCCTCTAGAACCTTCAGTTTGTTTTTCAGAGTCCATAGTCTCTCATGGTTCATCTCCCCCTCCGATTCCCCCCCCTTCATTCTTCCCCAAATCTTTATGGAATGAGTTGCTCAGTGATCATCTTATTAAAATTTTCAGTCATCCTTCTGCAACTCTCCACTTCCAAACTCTATAGGACACTTTTTTCTAATGTAATATATAATGTTTTTATTTATTGTGCTTATTGTTAACTGCTTGGTCCCTACCTGACCCCAATGAAATATGTATACAGCACAAGACAGAGATATTTTGTTCATTCAGGTGTCACATGCCTTCTTATCTAGTTCCTGGTAAGTAGCAGTTACTAAGCTTTGTGGAAAATAAACGGATTGTTTCTGGAAATGTTTTTAAAAAGTAAAATGGATCATACAAAACAAGTATAAAATAGAAACAGTAAAAGCGGCCTGAAAAACACTTGTTTTGGGGATGCCTGGGTGGCTCAATCAGTGATGAGTCTGCCTTTGGCTCAGGTCATGATCTCAGGGTCCTGGAATCGAGTCCCGCATCGGGCTCTTGCTCAGCGGGGAGTCTGCTTCTCCCTCTCCCTCTGCCCCTGCTTGTGCCGTCTGTCAAAGAACCAAAGATGGTTCTTTGTTAGAACAAACTGAGGGTTCTAGAGGGGAAGATGTTTAAAAAAACATCTTTTTAAAAATATTTTTATAATTTGAAGAGTTATAAAGGACAGCATAAGGTGACTTTTGGAAAGGGAGGGATGAGTGATGAGATTGTTCCATATCTTGATTGAGATCATTATATAATTATGTGTCAAAAGTCATAGAACTGTATACATACAAATAAAAAATGAATTTTACTATCTGAAAACTTTTGAAAAAGAAATTAAAAATCAGGTCCATATTCACACACACAAAAACAAGTCTGCAAATCAATGTATAAGTGCTTCAAATAATATTCTTTGGAGATATATATAAAAAGATATATAAAAAAAGAGGTGAAGCATGTCTCTTACTCATGGTCTCAGGAGGTGAGGGAGAATGTGTACATCTAAGACCATGTTTAGGCAACCCTGGTCCTTTCTCCCTTTTCTACAAAGGAGGTGAGAACATTGGAAGTTTTTATAGCACAGTATTTCTGGACATCTTGTTTTTCTATACTTTGTAAATAATTTTTATTAATCACATTGCTGGTGTCTATCTGCAAATTGAAAGAAATCCTTGCCCGAGTCTGACTTCACGTGCATATGGGCTTGTGGATGCATGCCATGCAGAAAGCATGGGAAAGGAGGACTCTATGCTCGGTGAAGGTTAATGCTGAAACTATACTTTCAGACCAGTGTACATTTAAGCTTGAAACAGTTTTAGAGATTAAATGGAAGTAGTAAGTAGAAATGAAAGAAAGAGAAAGTATAATTGAGACTCTGCATAAAGGGCTCGTACGTTAGAAATTAGAAGTGATTTTGTTTCTTTCAGTAGATGTTGACACAAAGTCACTCTCATGTTTATCTAACATCATTAGAAAGAAAAGGGTCCAGAAAAACCTTCAGTCTTTGAAACAGATGATGTAAAAATTATTTTCTTAGAGGAAGCATTATTTTAAAAAAGGTGAAACAATTCATACTAGTATTTTAACAAAAATAGTTCAGGAAAAGTACCATGTTACTTTTAACAAGATCAGAAAAAACGTTCTGTGTAATGCGGAAGAAAACTAATCTTGATTTTGTTTTCTTCTACCTAAAGTTGTAAGCTGTTTTTATTTTGGAAAACTTTCAGATATTGCCTTGGCTAGTATAGGCACATCAACCATGGTTCAGAATACACATCATATCTTGAGGTCAGCTGTTCCTGAATTCAGTCTTAGTTATTAGTTCAGTATTAGCTTTTCCTGAGTCAGTAAAATGGACTTCAGTATTTTCTTAGGCTTCTTGTGAACCACAAACCATTGAAGCCAGCATCACAGAGATTTGGTGACCAATTGCTGTCAACAAGCCTTAATGAACAAGACATACAGTAATAAACATCACAGTTATAAAAGGAGAATATTACTGGCGCATGAACAAGAAACATTTTCCATAGTGGTTGCCCCATCCTCTGGCCCCTTCAGAGTTCACACGTCATCAAGGCCATGGTTTTTTGGCCTTTCTCTATCTGGCTTATTTCATTGAGTAAAATGTCCTCCACCTCATCTATGTTGTTGAAAATGACATTTCCTTCTTTTTTACAGCGGACTGTTTCACTGTGTGTATGTGTAGATGTCTACAAACACATTTTCTTTATGCATTCATCCCTCAACAGACACGTGTGTGTACATAAAAGAATGCGTAGCTTAGGGCGCCTGGGTGGCTCAGTTGGTTAAGTGACTGCCTTCGGCTCAGGTCATGATCCTGGAGTCCCTGGACCGAGTCCCGCATCAGGCTCCCTGCTCGGCAGGGAGCCTGCTTCTCCCTCTGACCCTCCCCCCTCTCATGTGCTCTCTCTCTCTCATTCTCTCTCTCAAATAAATAAAATCTTAAAAAAAAAAAAGAATGCATAGCTTATATAAAATCCATGTATAAAATATATATTTTACTATGTTGATAGACACTTAGAGGGACCAATTGATTAATTGATGTCTTTTGCATAGCATTTTAGGAAACTTAGAGACTCATATATTCACATCTTGTTAGGGGCTCCTGGGATGTCAGGCTGAGGCGCCCTGGAGTCATGGTTGCCTGTCTGGGTCATCTGTCTCCTCCATGTGGTTGTCTTTGTACCTTTTTGAATGTCTTAGTTTTTATTCTGATGGACTTATATATGGGTTTATTTGACTTACCTTGCTTAGTTGAGATTGTTCAATTGTTCTGTTGTCAAAACAAAATGGCTTACTTTCTGTGATACTGTCCATTTTGAACATAAACATTCCCTCTTGAATTTGGGCAAAATTATATCTTCAAGCATGATTTTTTGCCTCAAATTTTTTTTTTGAATCAAACTATACATGTCAAATACTCTACATGTTGGGATATAAAAGCAGAAAGGATTGGAGCACTTCACAGTATGAGAAACAGAAGAATATTGCTAAATAGAGGAAAACGTATTATTCATATGTGTATTTATTTAGTCACCCATCCTATCTTAAATTTAAGTGCATATATATGGGGCTAATTATGTGCCAGTGCTGGTCTCAGAGCCTTACAAATACAAATTTAATTAAGCTTCAGTACCACCCTATGGAGTATATGCCACTTTACAGATGGGACTGTTGCGGTACAATTAAGTTTCCTATCTCAGCACCTCAATCAGTAATGACCTAGCTGAGTGAAACTGTCTTGTTCTAGACTCTATGCTGCTAAACAAGATGTCAGATTGTTTTTAATGAGATTGTTTAAAGATTCATGATAATTTGGTGCGGCTGAAATAGGAGTGGGAAGCATGATGTGTAGTTTCTGGAAAGTTCATATCTCAGTACTTCTCTTGCATAGCCTAAGAATTAATCGTTGTTTATAATGCGTGTTCCCATCTTACGTGTACCTTGTTTCCTCTGACTCACCCAGGGCCAAAAAAAGGAAAAAGCAAAGACTACAGGACACACACACACGCACGCATGCGGACACACACCACGCACACAGTAACTGAGCTGGGTTCCTCCAGCCAGAGCTGACTTGCCTTTGACGGGCTCTGGGGGCAGCTCCTGGCCCAGGGCTCACCGCCCGCTGTCCCTCCTGCTCTTGTGTTGAAGCCCACTGAGGGGGTGCCTACAGTCCACCTACTTGCCAAATTACTTATTATTTTTTTTGGTAATAATTAAGCAGAGAAGCGTGTCTTTATGGAAGTAATTTTTCAAAAAATCTTTCAAATCGGTGGCTTAGAGTCATTATATGATCATGTCAGCTGGGTTACCAAGCACTATTGGTTTATTTCAGTTAGTTATCCATGCATTCGTTCTTTTGTTAAAACTTACTGTTTATTAAAAATTAGGTACTATAATCAGGACACGGGCTATCCAGGTGGGTAGAACACAGTCTATTGTCAAATTTGCGTGTGCATTTTTAAATTATTTTTAATGTTCATTATATTTTCTTTTTTAAAGATAAATCTGTAATATGTATCAAGGTACAATTTTATACAATAATAGCACAGATATTACAAGCAAGTTTTGACACCCCTATACACTCCCATAATCACCATCCAAAACAAGATATAAAACATTTCCAAAAGCCCCAAGTTTTCTTAGGAGTGCCTTGTTCCTCTCAATCTCCCAACTCCCAAGGGCAGGCGTTAGTCTGATTTTTATCACTATAGCTTGGCTTTTCCTGTTCCTGGACTTAATATATATGAAGCCATACAGAATGTACCCTTTTATATGTGCTTCCTCTGGTCAGTATAATTTTGTCTTTTATCTTCATCCTGTGTTGTGATGTGTATCAGTAGTTCATCCCTTTTTATTTTTTTAAATTTTATTTTTATTATATTAGTCACCGTACAGTACATCATTAGTTTTTGATGTAGTGTCCGTGATTCATTGTTTGCATATAACACCCAGTGCCCCATTCAGTACGTGCCCTCTTTAATACCCATCACCAGGCTAACCCATCCCCCCAGGCCCCTCCCCTCTAAAACCCTCAGTTTGTTTCTCAGAGTCCATAGTCTCTCATGGTTCGTCTCCCCCTCCGATTTCCCCCCCCTTCATTTTTCCCTTCCTTCTCCTAATGTCCTCCATGCTATTCCTTATGTTCCACAAGTAAGTGAAACCATATGATAATTGACTTTCTCTGCTTGACTTACTTCACCTAGCATGTGCATTTTAATTTGACTTCTAAGCAAAGCAAGTCACAGCCTCATCAAACTTTAAACTTGGAGCCCACTTTTGAGTAGAACCTTCCTCTCAACACAAGACTCTCTTCTTTCACGCTGTGACAACTCCAAACTGCTGTTCTTTTCTCTTATTGTGAGTGTTAACATATTCTAATCGATAGCTTTTATGTATTAGTACCATGCATCTGTATTGATGAAGAACACTTTTGAGTTCTAAATATAAAATAAGGCACTATTTTAGGCAAAAATAAGTAATAATAGGCTAGTTTTAAATCCTGGAACCGATTTGAGACTTTAAAAGAAAGTTGAAGGTTTAACGAATGGATCCTAAAATAGCAAGTCCATTAAATCAGTACTTGGTTCATACTAATACATGGAAAGAAATATATAATAAAATGTGAAAGTGTAAGGATATAAAGAGAAATATCCTTCATCATGAGCGGTGGAAATAGAGTAAGTCTCACTTCTCAGTATAAAAAATGATTATGCAAAATAGAGGCCGACTGTGACTGGATGGGTACAGTTAAGTGGGGACAAATAGGAGACTCATTCAGGTCTCAGTCTCGGGCCAGTTTTGAAATAGAACTTTGTAAACAAGTTGGCTCTTCTGTGTGCTTTATTCATTGTGCATTCCTAGTGCACGGAGCAGGGCTGTCACCTGTGGTATTCAATGAGTATTTGTTGAATGAAGGAAAGAAAGCATCTTATAGGCAAACTCAGATGGCAAGTACAGATATAACCGAATCTGATAGTTTTCTTTTATAAAATTATATTCTGCATCACAAACTTTATAGTTATATACATAAATAACATAACTTTCAAAGGTCTCATTCAAATATTTAGTGAGAAGGCAGACGAGAACTGTTGTATGACAGTAATTAGCTAAAACAAGCTACAGCGAGTGCTGTTCTGGAAACTAATTATCACTGAGTAGCACCTTAATGCAGAAAGTTATTGCTGTGTGATAGGGGCCCACAAGTGAAGTTTCCAAAGGCAGATTTTCCTTTCCAGTTCAGATATTTTTAAGGGGGAAAAAATAGCATCAGTAGATGTTATATGAGAGTTTATGGCTGGGTTATTGCCATGTGAATCTTAAAAATGTAGAATTTCATTTTTATAACATTTCAGAATTGAAACAAGAACCTGAACATCCTATACTTTTAACAGAGTGGGGGTTAACCTTAAAAGATACATTTCGGGGTGCCTGGGTGGCTCAGTCGTTAAGTGTCTGCCTTCGGCTCAGGTCATGATCCCAGGTCCTGGGATCGAGCCCCTTCCTGCTCCGCGGGAAGCCTGCTTCTCCCTCTCCCACTCCCCCTGCTTGTGTTCCCTCTCTCGCTGTGTCTCTCTCTCTGTCAAATAAATAAATAAAATCTTTAAAAAAAAAAAAAGATACATTTCAAATTAAATGTCACTGTACCTTGAAAATGATGTTGTGAAGTAACATTAGTATAAAATGTGCACATGGTATCTTCTTAAATATATACCAAACAAGAATTCAATGTTTGTTTGTTTGTTTTTAATCTCTGATTGGTGTTGTTATGAGAGAATTTAATTCATTGGTTTTTTGTTTTGTTTTGTTTTGTTTTTTAGCCTTTTGCATGTCCGCAGAGAACATATAATCCACTGCAAATCTATATTTAGGATACAAGAGAATTGTAGAAGTATACATTGGAAGCTCAATATATTTGGAGCAATTGAGAAAACTATTGGTCTCTAGTTAATATTTAATTTATTCTGTTTAGAATTTGAGGGGTTCACGGTTTCCTTGTTTCTTTCTCCAAACTTAGGATCCTCCTGTTGTTTATACCACCTGTTGACCATTTCTTTTCTTTATCTGAACTCTGACTTCTAATGGATATTAAGAAGAAGCCAAAAATTAGCATTACACAAACCATCTAGTGTCCCTAAAAAAATACACTGAAACTTTCGGCATTTGTTTTGATGCCGTTGTTACTGCCCATGATAATTGTGTCTCTTGTTTTCCTGGCCAAATAGCATGAATATGGGGACATGAAAAGTAATATAGGGACGCCTGGGTGGCTCAGTCGGTTAAGCATCTGCCTTCAGCTCAGGTCATGATCTCAGGGTCCTTGGGATTGAGTCCTGCATTGGGCTCCCTGCTCAGCTGGGAATCTGCTTCTCCCTCTCCTTCCTGTTCATGCTCTCTCTCGCTATCTCTGTCTCTCTCAAATAAATAAATAAATAAATAAATAAATAAATAAATAAATATTTTTTTAAAAAGTAATATAGGAGTATTGAAGCCAACAAATACACTGGGAATTAAATGCTGGGATGGTACAAGAGAGACACCTTAACATTTTTGCTATCATAAAAGCAGATTGGGTGACAGGTTAGAGTGAGTTATTGGTATATACCTGTGAGAAATAGAAAAAAAAAAAAGTAGGAGACAAGTACAGGGTCAGAGTTGTAACATCATCTTCTGTTCGAGTTTCTACATGAACTCTACCTTTATGACCATAACTCACTCTTTGGAGGAAAACTGCGCAGATTCTGAATGATATACTCCATTTTCTTTATTCCTTTTAAGAAAACTACTTCTCACCATGCAATTCATCTTAATTCCCCACAGAGAATTTACCTTCAGTGTAGTTGAGAGCAAAGGGGAATTGAGTTTACTGCCAGTCTCCGGCCTGCCCTGATTTATTAGGGCACTGCCTTTGTTAACGGCCCCCCTAAAAAGGGTTGAGAGTGATCTCTGGAGACCTTTAACCTCAGTCCTGTAGCTCTGAGCATCTCTGTAAAGTACACACGACTCCTAAAAGAGCCACATGTTCTGGTTAGAAAACTGTAGACAACCTTGAGTAGTGCATGAGATTCATGTGGACTTTTCTGGGGACTAGAGCATTCCCTTGATCCCTCAGGGTTTCAGATTTGAACTCTTGGAAGGGGCCTAAAAGTTAGGATTCAGTTTAAATCTTAAACATTAGGATATTCAAAGTCTTTTTTTTTAAATATTTATTTATTTGACAGAGAGAGACACAGCGAAGAGGGAACACAGCAGGGGGAGTGGGAGAGGGAGAAGCAGGCTTCCCGCTGAGCAGGGAGCCCGATGCGGGGCTCGATCCCAGGACCCTGGGATCATGACCTGAGCCGAAGGCAGATGCTTAATGACTGAGCCACACAGACGCCCCTCAAAGTAATTTCTTATACAGGGCTTACTTTTTACAATTTTGTTTATTTTACTTAATTGAAGTGTAGCTGACACACAACGTGACGTTCGTGTCAGGTGTACAACCTGGCAGTTGCCCAACTGTCGGTGTGCTTGTGGGGCTCACTGTGCCTGCAGGTGCTGTCTGTCACCACACAGCACTGCTACGGTGTCACTGACTACTCTCTTGGGTCTACCCTTTATCCTTGTGACTTACTCATTCCATAACTGGAAGTCCGTACCGCCCACTCCCCTTCACTCCCTTTTGCCCCCACCCCCCACAACCATTACTTTATCCTCCATATTTATTGGTCTGTTTCTGCTTTTTTGGTTTAGATTCTACATTTAAGTGAAATCATACAGCATTTGTCTTTCTCTCTGACTCATTTCACTTAGCAAAGCATCCTATAGTTCCATCCACGTGGTCACAAATGGCAAGATCTCATTTTCTTTATGGCCGAGTAATATTCCACTGTGTGTATATAACCACATCTTCTTTATCCGTTCATCTGTCAGTGGATACAGGCTGTTTTCATGTCTTGTGTATTGTAAATAATGCTGCAATAAACATAAGGGTGCATGTATATTTTCTAACTAGTGTTTTTGTTTTCTTTGGGTAGATACCCAGTGGTGGAATTATTAGATGATATGGTATTTCTATTTTTAATTTTTTGGGAAGCCTCCATCCTGTTTTCCACAGTGGCCACACCAGCTTGCATTCCCACCAACACTGCACAAGAGTTCCCCTTTCTTCACATCCTTGCCAACACATGTTGTTTCTTGTGTTGTTGATTTTAGCCATTCTGACAGGTGTGAGGTGATATCTCATTGTGGTTTTGATTTGTATTTCCCTGACGATAAATGATACTGAGCATTTTTCCGTGTGTCTGGTGGTCACTCTATGTGTTCTTTGAAAAAATGTCTGTTCATGTCTTCAGCCCATTTTGTATTGGATTATTTTTGTTATTGACATTGAGTCATAGAAGTTCTTTATATATTTTGGATACTAACCCTTTATCAGAGATATCATTTGCAAATATCTTCTCCCATTTAGTAGGTTGTCTTTTCATTTTGTTGATAGGTTTCTTTGCTGTGCAAAACCTTTTTATTTTGGTGTAGTCCTGATGGTGTGTTTTTGCTTTTGTTTCCCTTGCCTCTGGACTCATATCTAGAAAAATGTTGTTACAGCCAGTGTCAGAGAGATTAATGCCTGTGCTCCTTTCTGTGATTTTTATGGGTTCAGGTGTCACATTCAGGTCTTTAAGTCATGTTGGTTTATTTTTGGATATGGTGTAAGAGAATAGTCCAGTTTCATTATTTTGCATGTGGCTGTCCAGTTTTCCCAACACCATTTGTTGAAGAGACTGTATTTCCCCCATTGTATATTCTTGCCTCCTTTGTCAAAGACTAATTGACCACATAAGTGTGGGTTTATTTCTGGGCTCTCTATTCTGCTCCATTGCTCCTGTGTTTGTTTTTGTGTCAATACCACATGGTTTTGATTCCTACAGCTTTGTAGTATTTCTTGAAATCTGCCTCCAGCTTTGTTCTCCTTTCTCAAGGTTGCTTTGGCTATTCAGGGTCTTTTGTGGTTCCATACAAATTTTAGTATTATTTGTTCTGTGAAAAATGCTGCTGGTATTTTGTTAGGGATTGAAATGCATAGCCCATATAGGACTTTGTTTTGATTTGTACATTTAAAAAAAACACATTATAGCAATAGGCATTCAAAAATAATGATGATAATGACAAATATGTTTGTATCAACTTTTAAGTTTACAAAGTACTTCTGTGAGTTGTTTTCCCAGTTTTTAAAACAGCCTTTTTAATAGATTTTCTATTTCTTATTCTGTTTGACAAGCCACTAGCTGAGAATTATAGAGGATAAATAACCTTGCCCAATTATACAGCTAGAAAGTTTTAAAAACAGAATTTTTTTTAAAGATTTTATTTATTTATTTGTGAGAGAGAATGAGAGACAGAGAGCACGAGAGGGAGGAGGTTCAGAGGGAGAAGCAGACTCCCCGCTGAGCAGGGAGCCCGATGCGGGACTCAATCCCGGGACTCCAGGATCATGACCTGAGCCGAAGGCAGTCGCTTAACCGACTGAGCCACCCAGGTGCCCTAAAAACAGAATTTAATACTCTGATTCACTACTTCATTCTGCATAGTTTATTGAGCTTCTAAGGGTACACAAAGCTCTGTGTTAAGTACTCAGGTGTGAGTGGGGAAAAAAAAGCGGGAATGAAGGGAGGAATAAAAGAAGGGTAAAGAAAATAGGAAGGAAGGAAAGAAAGGTAATCTGTTTTTGAAACTCTCTAAAGCTCTTACTTTATCTTATTGAAATGTTTCTCAATAGTTTGTGTAAATTAGCTTTCATATACTTATCAATTTATTCTTCCAAGTAAATTATTGATTTATTCAACAATTGTTGAATAAAGTCTTCATAGAGAAGATTACAGCTGAATTTACTCTCGGGGAGCTTGATCTATTAAGATACTAGATATGTAGATAGAGATCACAGAATCATTGAAAATTGGTGCAGAATTCTATCAGGAAACAGGGCTACAAACTCGAGGACAGTGCAGAATACACAGGTTTGCTCTAGTCTGGAGTAGGGTGAACGAGGAAGGGAAGTCTTTATGAAGGAGTGGTCCTTGAGCCGAGATTCGGAGGCAAGGAAGGAATTAGGTGAAGAGCAGAGATGGGGAGGGGGATGTGCACTCGGAAGAAGAGACCCCATGTGCAGTGGCTCAGAGTGTATAGAGAGCCTGGTGTTTAAATGACACAGAAATCAAGCAGTGTGGCCCAACACCGGGGAGTGAGGGGCCTCATAGGTAGTCATGTTAAGGATCTTGGTCTGGGCCATAAGAATGAGAGGTAGCCACTGATAGTTTAAACAGGGGTGTTAAATGACTGGGTTTGAATTTTTAATGATCGCTCTTCTTGAAGACTGGAGAACAGAGTCCATACTAGTCGACATGTACATAATCTTTATAAAGCTGTTTCATCAGTTCACGTGAGAAATGATGGCTGCATGGACAGGGGTACTCGCTGCTGAATAATTTTCATAAATATTTGAGAGGGAAAAGCATATTGGTAAAGTTTTAGAAATAAGAAGTACAGGGGAGAAAAGTATCAGAAATGAATCTGAGATCTCAATCCTATGTCATTGAACAGATAGACATGATTGAGAGAATATTCTGGAACAGGATCCTTGTCTTTTTGTGTCATTCAGTGGAATAGGGAGTGGAGAAATGATCATGAGTTTTATTTCATACATGTTTTTATGGACTTTGAAAAATCTAAGTTCCAGGTTTCACATGTGTGGATTTGATTCACAGAGACGAGAACTGACGTGGAGACACGTGCATGGTGGTCACATCCACAGTGGCCGTAGTACTGGGCGTGGGTGAGTTTCCTGGGAAACAATTAAAGGACCAGGAATAAGATTTCAGTTAATCAGGTGCCTGGGTGGCTCAGTCGGTTAAGCATCTGCCGTCGGCTCAGGTCATGATCTCAGGGTCCTGGGATGGAGTCTTACATCCGGCTCCATGCTCAACAGGGAGTCTGCATCTCCCTCTGCCTGTGTGCTCTCTCTCTCTCTCAAATAAATAAATAAAATTAAATTAAAAAAAAAAAACCTTTACAAAGCCAAAAATACACTTACTATATGATCCAGAGATTATACTCCTAAGTATTTGGCCAAATGAGTTATCCAGGGGCCCCTGGGTGGCTCAGTTGGTTAAGCATCTGCCTTTGGCTCATGTCATGATCTTAGGGTCCTGGGATCGAGTCCCACCTCGGGCTCCCTGCTCAGCCAGGAGTCTGCTTCTCCCTCTGTTCCTCCCCACTGCTTGTGCATCACTCTCTCTCTCAAATAAATAAAATCTTTTTAAAAAAAGATTTCACTTAATAAAAGAATAGGATGAACTTGCTGAGGAAAATGAATAGTAGGGCTCAGAGACACAGGAAGGAAAAAAAATTTGTAGTGTCTGAAAAGGTGAGAGTTTCATGAGAAAGCAAGTAAGTGTGTTGTCAGAAATACAGTGCTCAGGGGTGATAGGATGGGGAAAAACCCAAAGACCATTACATGGAGTTGTGTGGATGTCATAAAAGAGCTTCGGAAGCATTGCTTTGATGGAATTATGGGGGGATTGCGTAGAACAAAGCAAGGGCAAGGCTGGGAAGGCAGGGCAGGTGGCACATGGAATTCTTCCCTCCTGATGTTGTTAGTCCCCTCTCCGAGCCCCTCACTAAACATAACCTCTGCATCTGTGAATTACTAGGCATCAAAAAGGAGACTCTGTTGGAGGTGGAGAAAACAAAAACGTTGGAGAAAATAATTAATGTTTAGTATGTATTTAGTAGTCCAATAGCATTATACCAACTCAGTTATTCCTATACTAGATTATTAATAAGTTACAGTATTAGGGTCTTTTTTTTTCCCCTTCAGTATCTTCTTGAACATCTGGCTGCAGCCTATTATGGATAAGTTAACTTGTGAAAATCCATTATGCACTTCAAAATTAGTTCCATAATTGTATTATCACTATGAAAGAATTGGCTATATTTCAGCATAAAATATAAATGGATCTGACTTTTCTCATTAATACTTGATGGTACATAGTTTAATATTGAATTGAAGCAGAACCCTGAGGTGGTTGTGAAAAGGACAATTTATAAATGTGAATTTAACCAGGGACTGATAAAATAAATCTTAGTTTTAGTTATTCTAGGTGAATGTGGCTTACTAGACTCTATCTACTTATAAAGCATATTCAATTAAAAGTAGAACATCTTTATTACTGTGATGGAGAAATAATCAACATCTCCCTGTTTAATGTTGTTCAACAAATGTGGCTTATGGAGAATCAGCAATATCCTATCTTTTTTGCACATGTTCTAGCCTCTCTCTTTGTAAATAATTGACGGATGTTGAGATATATTCTTGAATCCTCATTTCTTTCAAAGGGGGGGGGGTTGATTGGCTTTATCCGTGTCATGAAATTTCAACATTATCAAATGGGCTACCTCTGTTAGTTCGTTTCACTTTGCTTATCTTTTATAGCAAATGGATTCTATTGGTTGTCTTTGTTCTGAGAAGATAAATGTCTACCAATAAACTATCTTGCTTATTTTATGTGGAACCATAACAGGCTGTTGTATATTTATTGTGCTTGATTTTTTAGAGAACAGAACTTAAAAAGCACCTAACAAATAACACCATCTCTTCCTAACTAAACAGTGGGTTTATTGTAGAAATTCAAAACTGTGGTTTTAAAAAGGAAGAAAAGTAGCTGCTTGCCATTTTATTTTAATAAGCCTAAGAGGCCTTGAGAATCAGGCGTGGTTATTCATGGGCTCTGTCCTTACTCGCTTCCCATGGCTATCAATCTGCAAGCTAGGAGAAATGATGCCTCATCCAACTGATGTTTTGTGAATTGCTTTTTTCCCCCCCATTTAACCCCATTTCTAGTATGGGAGAAGAAAGACTTGTTATATAATTTCTGAGATCCAGTACAAAATGACAGGTTAGGACCTCTTGATCAAAAATTCTGAAGAATTTCAGGGCAGCAACAGCAGAGGATTAAACCAAGCGTGGTCCCCTTCTAAGTGCAGATCCTGGGCAACTGCACAGTTTGCCAATGAAATCAGCCTGATAATGAGACATCTGAACAGTCCTGAGAAATCTAAGCCGGGATCTCAAAGTCCATTCCAAAGGAAATTGAATACAAAGCTTCCATATGTATCTCTTACAACACAGTCCTCTCCAAAAGAAGTTCACCATTCTTATCCTCGCCAAACTTTTCTGAATTTAGACATCTATATGATTTCCATGCGCATCTACTACATACATTCTTCCCCCAAGAGCTCCTCTTGACATTGCATATCCATCAGATGATCTGTGGACCATCTGCTGATGAAACTCACTATTTTCAGAATATATTTTGTAGCTCCTTTTGAAGTAAGGCTCCCTTTCTGTGTTTTAGGGCCTTTTGTTTTAAAAATCAAGTAAGATGTTCACTATTTACTCCTTTGGGGCTTCGAAACCTAGACTTGCCCAAACTGTCTTTCATGAATATTTTATCAAAACCTGTAGCCCACATCAGGTAGATGCTGGGAGTTTAACACTGCAGACTAAAATGAAGTTTGAGCATAAAAATGAAGTGTTAAATGGAGTATAAAATTGCAGCGGCCTGTTTTGGAGTGTGGGTTTGCCTCGGGCTCCGAGCCACTATCAGGAGAGCTCAGACTCTGAGTTCTTCTCAGGTGGACAGGAATTGCAGACTCATGTCTGAGAAATCTTAAAGTGAAAGAGAAAGCAACAATTCAAAACCCTCAAAACATCATAGCCCTCTGATTCAAATGTATTTTTAATTTATCCATTATTTTATTAATCTATTTATTAAAAAACATCCTTTAAAAGTTTACAAATCTATACATTCAAATGGAAACATCCAAATTAGAAATCCTCCTTGATTCGATCTAAACTAATTATCTTACTTGTTAAGCAGCTCTTTATTTATGGGAGGCAGTCTTGTTGTTGATATGGGTGGGAATGATCATTGTCTTAATACATCAGTCTCATTCAAAATGTGCAAATAACCAGATCTGGAAGACAAAAAAATGATATATTGGTTAGTGATTGATTAAAGCTTTAAATTAATATATATATGAACTTTCTAGCCACAACTTTTTTAGGTTTTTGACTCTTTCTGCTTTTGGTTTTGTTTACATGCTTTTAATTTTCATGAAAACATACATATCCATCCCCACCAAGAGCAACGACAAAGCAATAATCTATTCTGTTACATTCCAGTGAAGTAGCAAAGCTGTACACAGAGATCAATAACAATGCTTGTTAAGGGCAATCTCAACAATATATTAACTGATCTACTCTTATCTATTGACTGCATTGATATTTATTTATGATGTATGTTTTTTACTATTTAAATAGCACAATGGTATTTTTAAAATTGAGTTACTGCCCAATAGGTTATATTTAGGACATGGTTACCTCTGGACGTACCTAGTCCTAATGGCTGTAATAATGAATAGCAGTAGTAAACAAACCCAAGATGTTGGCAAAGAAGATCAGAAGTGATATATTTTGAGAAGATGCTCTCTCTAAGAAATGGTAATTTGTCCTCTAATGAACATTTTATGAGGTGGAGTCTCATCACTTAGCAGACTTTGAGGCCATGATAGCCTTCCTAATTACTCTGTTAATGGTGGCAGCATAATGGAGATGGTGCTTATAGGCACAAGCAAAGTCAGAAGATAATTACTCTAGTTCTTGAGTAGGGTGAAAAAAAATGATCTCAGAAATACCCTGTGACAAGCTCCACATTGCAGCAAGTCTTGAAAAATAAACTAGGATCATTAGCTGTTTTTAGCAGTCTGTTATTATACTAGCTTTTTGTTTCCAACAAAGCAGGTCAAATTATCACAGTAGTGCGCACGTTCTCAAATCCCCTCTGTGAGATATTTCAGAATGAATGGATATCCAGAAAGAAAGAAATATATTTACTAGAATATAGGTGTGTCTAGTATATAAAATGTCTACCTTGCCCAAACTGAAAAATGTGGGTAGATAGAGATCCACATTTTGGAACAATTTCTCTTTTTCAAAATATAACACATCATAGGGCTATTTTTCAAAGGACTTTTTCCAATGCAGTTAGTATCTTATACTAATAGACTATAAGCTACCTAAATTAAGACAGACTGGGTTGCAAAGGAACTTAGAGTGGAGTTTTTAGATTTCTTGCTCATTGATGGCCAACCTAAAATCAAGATCATGTCAAACTGGAAAATATCAAGAATATCAGGGAAAATGTAGATAAGGGATAGTAGGATAGATGACATGCTCTGATTTTCCAAACTGAAAAAAAAAGTATCTGGATAAAATATTTTAAAAACGCATTTTTATTTTTTTAAATTTTTTTTTAAAGATTTTATTTATTTATTTGAGAGAGAGAGAATGAGAGACAGAGAGCATGAGAGGGAGGAGGGACAGAGGGAGAAGCAGACTCCCCGCCGAGCAGGGAGCCCGATGTGGGACCCAATCCTGGGACTCCAGGATCATGACCCGAGCCGAAGGTAGTCGCTTAACCAACTGAGCCACCCAGGCGCCCTAAAAACACATTTTTAAAAACAAATCTGTGAGCTAATAAATAAAATGAAGGAATCTGCAAATCCTCCAAAGAAAGTAGAATGAGGAACACTCAAATAAGGGAGCTTTAAAGTCAGCCCTCTTCCTGCAGGATTCTTCCAAACCTTCAGATCTGGCACCCCTGCTTTGAGAGCCCTAGGGATGTTAGAAGTAAGACCTAGCTAGGCTCTTCCCAGTCTGGGTAGTTGAGAGGAGGCACATGAATACAATTAGGGAACCAAAGAGCTATAGATATGGAAGAGTGAAAAAGAAATGCATCCCTCTCTACAGAAATAGAGAATGCAATGCTGGTCTTCACAGTGGGGCTTGATAGAGGAAACATAAGTTTATCCTGAAAATTCAGAATCACAAGGCAGCTCATAAGCAGACTCCCAGTCATGATACTCTGTATTCTGGAAAAAAAATCAGGCAGGCATATAATTTCACATGTATGCTGTCTGATGAAGTCCTCATTTGTCTGATAGAAGCAAATTAAAATTATCTATGTATGAATTCAACTTTAACCCAAGATTAAAATTTCCATAGAAAAACTGCAGTTGACATTCCACAATTTATAGTGAAACTATAGAAAATTAAGAAAATAAAGCACTCTGAGTGAATAATAAATATAACAAAAAAAGACCCACAGGTTTAATACATTAGAAAATGTTGGTAGAAAACAAAGTAACAATGACATAAATATGAATGAGAAGCTAGCAAATATTAGTAGAGAACAAGACACCATAATGACAAAGCAAATTAAAAAACATATTCTTAAAATTACAAAAATAATAAAAACAAAAAATTCATGGGACACATTAAACAGCAAATTAGCTAAAAGAACAAGAGATAGAGCCAGAAACTGGTAAGAATGTGTGTTTTATTTTTAATTTGCTTTATCATTTATGGAGAATATAAAATGTCACCACATAAGAATTATGGAAGAGACATCAAGAAGTCATGTTCAAAGAGAGTTGACTTTTTTAAATTTGTTTTTTTTAAGAAACAGGAAATGGGGAAGAGGCAATATAGTTTTCCCTGAATTGTTGAAAAGTTGAAAGACATATTGAGATCTGTCCAACGAATCATGCAGATTTATAAATTTTATGTAACAATGTTGCATTTGTCTGAATATAATAAACAACATAGCCTCAAAAATATAAAGCAAGACTTTCCAAAACTACAAGAATTTGTGGGAGATTTTATCACATATCCCTTTTTTAAAAGTTGAATGATCATGTGACATTTAGGAAATTTACCCCAGTACTGCTGTAAGGGGGAACTCATACCTCTCTCCCTCCCCCTCTGCCCCTCCTCCAACTCCTGCTCTCTCTCGCTCTAAAATAAATAAAATCTTTAAAAAAGATAATTTAGAACAGAGTAACTCCCAAAATATAAATGCATAAATAATACCTATAAAAAACAAATGATGAAATGAATATTAAAGTTATAGTAAAGATAATTATTGCAGATGTTGAAGGAGGTTATTCCAAGTGATTAAAAATTTGGGAAAAATCTAGAAATATGAATTGTACGCAAGAGAGAAGGCACAAATAAATTATAGTAGAAATGAAAATGAGAATATAGCCAAAGATCCTAAAAAAATGAGTGATTATTATGAAAAACATTATTTCAATGTATTGAAAAATATGGATTCCCAGAAAAATACAGTTTTCCTAACTAAAGAAGCAAAAGAAACCTGTATTCTTTTTTTTTTAATTCCAGTATAGTGTACATACAATGTTATATTACTTTCAGGTGTACAGCGTAGTGATTCTTCTTTAACAGCTAAGGACAGTAGTTAAGTCTTCCTACAAGACAATGTCAGGACTAGAAAACTTTGCAGACAAATTATAATATATATATATTAATATATATGTTTATATATTATATACAATTAATATATATTTATGTATATATAAAAGTAAATTCCAATGATACAGCAAATAATCCTGAGGATACTAAAATAATGAATTTTTTCTGACATACTTTATGAGGCAAACATAAACTTAATAAATTATCAAACAAATCTAGTGCAAGAAACTAAAACTGCAGTCCTATTTGCAAAATTCATAATGAGAATATAAACACATCGAATCCAGAAGTTTTAAAAATGTGTACTTGTATTTATTCCCTGAATGTAAAGTTGGTGTAGTTTTAGAAAATTGATTGAAGTAATACACTGCATTAAAAGAAGGGAGAGGAAAACATGATAAACTCAGTAAATTTTTAAAAGTTTTTGGTTAATTTAAATACTCATTAATGATTTAAACCATATCAGGAAACTAAAAAAAAATTAAAGGTCATGTATTCCCAAACACAAAATCATTTTAATAATACCATACTTAATGGTGACATGTTGAAAACATTCCTTCACAATCCGGAATAAATCAAGGATGCCCCCTCTCACTACTTCTACTTTACACTTTACTTGAGAATTTTACAAGTTTGTAAAAAAAAAAAAGTAAATTTTGTAAAGCAAGAAATTACACTTTCATTACTTGCATGTTATACAGAAAGCCCAGAAGAATCCATAGGCAGGGGTTTAGAATTAATGTGTTTTGGTAGGTTACTGGATGCAAATCAATTTATAAAAACCTTGATGGTGGTTTTTTTGTTTTGGTTTTGTTTTTACCAGCTACAGTTAGAATTTATACTAAATAGGTATGTGACATAGCAAAAATACTACGATGTGCCTAGGAATAAATATCATTTATGAAAAATTATAAACCTTCCTTGAACAACCAAAGACATAAGTATTTATACTCATACACCTAATTGTGGGGTGAAATAAGTAATTATAAAGTATACATTATAATATTAGAAATTATAAAGATTTATTATAAAAGAAGAATATATCTAAGTGAAATTGTATGTGTCAATAAAAATTTCCGTAGAAAGAATGTAATGCACAGAAAAAAACACTCATAAAAATTGATGAATAGAGCTTGGATATAGATCAGAGGGGAAGAATAGTGCTGGGATGAAAAAAAAGTCACTTTCATGTGGACTTGCAATGGTAATGGAAGAGACAAAACTATAGCACATCTAGGGGCGCCTGGCTGGCTCAGCTGGTAGAGCATGGGACACTTGATCTTGGGGTCATGAGTTCAAGCCCCACATTGGGTGTAGAACTTACTAAAAATTAAACCCTGTAGCACATCTAGAGGACACTATAGAAGAATATATTAACATATTTATAACATGATATTGGGATAGATATCTTAAAACAGAGAGCACAAACCACCTATGGTATAATTGACCATTGCAATAGCATTAGCTTTGAGAACTTCTAATTGTCAAGAGACAACAAAATGAAAGTAAAAACCTAAGTCCTAAGCAGGGAGAAGGTATTTGAAAGTACCATCCGGAATATATAAATGTTATGCATTAAACAATTTGATAAATACCACTAACCAAATAGAAAAGCTGGTCAAGAATATGTTATCAGGAACTTCTTGGAAGGACCCAGAATACAATAGAATGGCTAAGGATTAACTTAAAGAACACCAATAATTCAATAGAAATATTCCTAAAAAGGAGGGGGGGCAGAAGAAAGATTGTGTATTTTTTAAGTAGGTTATAGAACACAGGTTAGAAAGAAGCTGCCAGCACACTCGACCTGACAGGTGAGTGAGGTTACCTGGTCGGAGGCAAGAGAGGACTAAGCGTCTTCCTGCTGGTCACACCATCAGTAAGATCCGGGAGTTGCAGGATGGTGCTGGGAATCTTGGATAATGGGACCGCTGACACTTCCTACTGAGCTCGGTTCCCACCAGGAAGGATATTTAGACAAATTAGAGTCCAATGTGAGAGCGAGAACATCTGTCATTTCCTCCTGAATTAAATGTACGGGGAAAGTATCTAGAGCAGGTTTTCTTTTTTTTTTTTTTTCTTATGTTAATCCCCATACATTACATCATTAGTTCTAGATGAAGTGTTCCATGACTCATTGTTTGTGCATAACACCCAGTGCTCCATGCAGAATGTGCCCTCCTCAATACCCACCACCAGGCTAACCCATCCTCCCACCCCCCTCCCCTCTAGAACCCTCAGTTTGTTTTTCAGAGTCTATCGTCTCTCATGGTTCGTCTACCCCTCCGATTTCCCCCGCTTCATTCTTCCCCTCCCGCTACCTTCTTGTTCTTCTTCTTTTTTTTCTTAACATATATTGCATTATTTGTTTCAGAGGTACAGATCTGAGATTCAACAGTCTTGCACAATTCACAGCGCTTACCAGAGCACATACCCTCCCCAGTGTCTATCACCCAGTCACCCCATCCCTCCCACCCCACCCCCCACTCCAACAACACTCAGTTTGTTTCCTGCGATTAAGAATTCTAGAGCAGGTTTTCTTTCTACTTAGTTTTAGTGACAGAAAGTCCACTCTTTAGGCAGAGTATTGTCAGGTGTTCTGCCAATTTCATGCATCAAGAAAATCTGCAGTCTGTATTCTTGGATCCTATTAGGGTCCTTTAAATCACCATTACTGGGGAAGGGACCTATTTCAGATGTCGAGGCAAGCTGAGATTTCAGCACCTGTCATGATTGATTACAAATGCAAGTTATGGCTCAGTAGACATGCCTAGTAGATGTTCTTGGAAGTTTTCTCACAAAAAGAAATTTCTAGGTAATTCCACATAACTCGGACTGTCTATAAATGCACATACACATATTGTGTATTATGTGTGTATCTATTTATGTGAGTGTGTTAACTTTTGCAGTGAACTAATTCACTATTGAGCCTAGATTCCTATACTTCCTACATCTCTGCTTCAAAGTGTATGTGAATTTTCTAAAAATAGAATAGGTTGTATGCTTACTAGTGACATTCTCTTTCCATTCTTTCTTTTCTCCTGCATAAGAACACACGCTTCTCCTTGGAGGAGTGGGTTAACTTCTCCACATCTCTGGTAAATGATGATGGGTGACTGGGATATAGGCAAGTTCTAACTGGGAGCCTGTATTTACATACATTTCCCTCTGCCAGGCAGCGATGATAACTTAGTGGGGGTAAAGTAATTTGTCTTGTCACACACATACCTTCTTGTTTGTGGATTTCATCATGATTCTACCATTCACCCGGGCTCGCACCTTTATAGATGGGTTGACAAAGCACTTTAATTACCTCCTGATTTCCTCCTATATGAAGACACTTGTCAAATCAAATGGAGCCAGTATTAATAAATGACCATTGTCTGAACACAGTCTACTTCAAAGGTTGTTATTTCTTTATTTTTCCTTCTTTGTTATGGATGTAGTGTTGTAATAGAAATGGCAATTTTTTTTTTTTGAATGATGTAGCCCAGGATTTGAATCTTTGGTCCACCACTTACCAGCTATGTAAACAAAAATAAATTTATTGTTTCATTTTAGCATAATTTTCCTAATTGAAAAATGAGAGTGTTAAATACTACCGAACCCTAGATTGAAAAGAACTTATATAATGTGCTATGTGCAAAATCTCTGAAAGTTATTTTATAGTTTTCCACTGATCATCAGAAACAGTATCACCAGGCACCGTGCAGTGTTCTGCTTAGGACTTTAAATATGAACAACAAGATTTCGGGATGCCTGGGTGGCAGCAACGTTTGGCTCAGGTCATGATCCCAGGATGCTGGGATCAAGGGGAGTATGCTTCTTCCTCGGCCGCTCCCCCTGCTTGTGCTCACTCTCTCTCTCTGACAAATAAATAAAATCTTAAAAAGAAAAAAAAAAAAAACAAGATTTCTCACAGCTACGTAATCTAATAGAGACAGAACTACAGCAGACCGTTTTCTTTTTTCAATGAACCTTTTTATTTATTTATTTTTTGCTTGTCTTTGATTTTGTATTTTTATTGTTATGTTAATCACCATACATTACATCATTAGTTTTTGATGTAGTGTTCCACGATTCATTGTTTGTGTATAACACCCAGTGCTCCATGCAGAACGTGCCCTCCTTAATACCCATCACCAGGCTAACCCATCCTCCCACCCCCTCCCCTCTAGAACCCTCAGTTTGTTTTTCAGAGTCCATCATCTCTCATGGTTCGTCTCCCCCTCCGATTTCCCCCATTCATTCTTCCACTCCTGCTATCTTCTTTTTTTTTTCTTAACATATATTGCATTATTTGTTTCAGAGGTACAAATCTGAGATTCAACAGTCTTCCACAATTCACAGTGCTCACCATAGCACATACCCTCCCCAATGTCTATCACCCAGCCACCCCATCCCTCCCACCCCACCCCCCACTCCAGCAAACCTCAGTTTGTTTCCTGAGATTAAGAATTCCTCATATCAGTGAGGTCATTTGATACATGTCTTTCTCTGATTGACTTATTTCGCTCAGCATAACACCCTCCAGTTCCATCCACGTCGTTGCAAATGGCAAGATCTCATTCCTTTTGATGGCTGCATAATATTCCATTGTGTATATATACCACCTCTTCTTTATCCATTCATCTGTCGATGGACATCTTGGCTCTTTCCACAGTTTGGCTATTGTGGACATTGCTGCTATAAACATTGGGGTGCACGTACCCCTTCGGATCCCTACTTTTGTATCTTTGGGGTAAATACCCAGTAGTGCAATTGCTGGGTCGTATGGTAGCTCTATTTTCAACTTTTTGAGGAACCTCCATACTGTTTTCCAGAGTGGTTGCACCAGCTTGCATTCCCACCAACAAT
The DNA here is from genome assembly GCF_029215605.1 of Mirounga angustirostris. Taxonomy (NCBI): domain Eukaryota; kingdom Metazoa; phylum Chordata; class Mammalia; order Carnivora; family Phocidae; genus Mirounga; species Mirounga angustirostris. Next base: position 71,460,564 of record NW_026991714.1, read on the forward strand.
GTAGGAGGGTTCCCCTTTCTCCGCATCCCTGCCAACATCTGTCATTTCCTGACTTGTTAATTTTAGCCATTCTGACTGGTGTGAGGTGGTATCTCATGGAGGTTTTGATTTGGATTTCCCTGATGCCGAGCGATATTGAGCTCTTTTTCATGTGTCTGTTGGTCATTTGGATGTCTTCTTTGGAAAAATGTCTGTTCATGCCTTCTGCCCATTTCTTGATTGGATTCTTTGTTTGGGTGTTGAGTTTGATGAGTTCTTTATAGATTTTGGATACTAGCCCTTTATCTGATATGTCATTTGCAAATATCTTCTCCCATTCTGTCGGTTGTCTTTTGGTTTTGTTGACTGTTTGTTTTGCTGTGCAAAAGCTTTTTATCTTGATGAAGTCCCAATAGTTCATTTTTGCCCTTGCTTCCCTTGCCTTTGGCGGTGTTTCTAGGAAGAAGTTGCTTTGCCTGAGGTCAAAGAGGTTGCTGCCTGTGTTCTCCTTTAGGATGTTGATGGACTCCTGTCTCACATTGAGGTCTTTCAACCATTTGGAGTCTATTTTTGTGTGTGGTGTAAGAAAATGGTCCAGTTTCATTCTTCTGCATGTGGCTGTCCAATTTTCCCAACACCATTTGTTGAAGAGACTGTCTTTTTTCCATTGGACATTCTTTCCTGCTTTGTCAAAGATGAGTTGGCCATAGAGTTGAGGGTCCATTTCTGGGCTCTCTATTCTGTTCCATTGATCTATGTGTCTGTTTTTGTCTTGATGATGACAGCTTTGTAATAGAGCTGGAAGTCCGGAACTGTGATGCCGCCAGCTTTGCTTTTCTCTTTCAATATTCTTCTGGCTATTCAGGGTCTTTTCTGGTTCCATACAAATTTTAGGATTATTTGTTCCATTTCTTTGAAAAAAGTGGGTGGTATTTTGATGGGGATTGCATTGAATGTGTAGATTGCTCTAGGTAGCATTGACATCTTCACAATATTTGTTCTTCCAATCCATGAGCATGGAACGTTTTTCCATTTCTTTGTGTCTTCCTCAATTTCTTTCATGAGTATTTAATAGTTTTCTGAGTACAGATCCTTTGCCTCTTTGGTTAGATTTATGCCTAGGTATCTTATGGTTTTGGGTGCAGTTGTAAATGGGATTGACTCCTTAATTTCTCTTTCTTCTGTCTTGATGTTGGTGTATAGGAATGCCACTGATTTCTGTGCATTGATTTTATATCCTGCCACTTTACTGAATTCCTGTATGAGTTCTAGCAGTTTTGGGGTGGAGTCTTTTGGGTTTTCCACATAAAGTATCATCTCATCTGCAAAGAGTGGGAGTTTGACTTGTTCTTTGCCAATTTGGATGCCTTTGATTTCTTTTTGTTGTCTGATTGCTGTGGCTAGGACTTCTATTACTTTGTTGAATAGCAGTGATGATAGTGGACGTCCCTGCCATGTTCCTGACCTTAGGGGGAAAGCTCTCAGTTTTTCCCCATTGAGAATGATATTTGCTGTAGGTTTTTCATAGATGGCTTTTATGATATTGAGGTATGTACCCTCTATTCCTATACTCTGAAGAGTTTTGATCAAGAAAGGATGCTGTACTTTGTCACATGCTTTTTCTGCATCTATTGAGAGGATCATATGATTCTTGTTCTTTCTTTTGTTAATGTATTGTATCACGTTGATTGATTTGCAGATGTTGAACCAACCTTGCAGTCCAGGGATAAATCCCACTTGGTACAGCAGACCGTTTTAATAGAATTTTGTTAAGTACCATGATAAAGACATGTTTGGAGTATCTTAGGAGTATCTAAGGGAATTAAATCTTGCTGAGTCTATTGTGTTAGCAACTGTGATGAGGAGGAATGGCCCGCCTGACCGTCCATTCAAGGGCAGAGGTGGGGGAGTATAAAACTTCCTTTTTCTTTATGCTCTTGTCCACCCAACCTCATCCTGCCTTGTGATGTTGAGTTTGAATTCTTGTCTGAAAAACATGGGGAAAAAATTCTTGTTTGAAAAACATGAAATGCAGCACAAGAATTTTTAAGATGTCTATTTCAACTTCACCACATTCATAGAAAATTATCGCTGAGTGGTTTTGTTTTCACCCATTGCTGTTCTCTTAGCTGACAGATTGAAAGATTAAAAAACAAAACAAAACCATTTAGTATATGAGCTGCCGAAGCGAGCACCAAAACAAAACCACTTAATTGGTCCTCTTAACTGACATGAGCTTCGGGATGATTGTTCATTTCTCTTACATGTTACTTTTGTGGAAGGAATGCTACACAAGAAGCACAGAGCCGTATTCATTTCCTCAAATTCATAACTGATGCCTGTTCTCTGTTCTCAGATAGTGGATATCGTTACCCTGTAATAGGATGAGATGCAGTCCTAATAATGTCACTGCCTCCAAGATTTCATGAGTTATATAAAATGGAATCGATTCTGCATACCTACCCTGTCAAAACCACTCTTGTGGAAATAACGGGTTTTCATTGGTGTTTTCTTTTAGAATTTTTTAAAATATAAAATACTTAGTTCCTATTTGCAAACTTAGTGAATAAAAAGCTTGCATCTCTTGTGGAACAGATGTTTTGTGGGATGCAGAAGGACGGATCTTAGGAAGTTGCATGGAGGTGAGAGAGCCTGAGCATTAGAAAAGTTGCATAGTTGAGGGGATCAGTGAGGGGAGCAGAAGCACAGAGACAGGTTTCCATCATGTGCGGGGAAGTAGGAAAATGCATGTGCCTATGAGACCAGGGGTGATCGCTGCTTCAACCTGCCTGATCCTGACAGTCAACCTATTTTCTTCTTGGTTGTCCCCATATTTACTTAATACTGCCAAGACTATAAAGTACAAATTGTGTTTATCCTCAGTCTTCCTCCTAATTAAATGTGAAAGTACCTGCCAGCAAAATGGAAAAATTATTCTAAACACCTTTATAGTGCTGCTGCTTTTCTTTAACTGAAGAATAATTGGCATGCAATAATACATTAATTTCAGGTGTACAACACAGTGATTTGATATTTATATACATTACAAAATGGTCACCACAGTAAATCTAGTTACCATCTTTCTCCATACGAAACTGTTTTATTGACTATATTCCCTATGCTGCACTTTCCATCCCCATGCCTCAACCATATTACAAATGGAAATCTGTACCTCTTCATCCCCATTACCTATTTCACCCCCCCCCCACTTCCCCCCTGGCAACCATCAGTTTGTTCTCTTGGAGTCTATTTCTGTTTTGTTTTGTTTTGTTTGTCACTGTTATTATTTTTTAGATTTTGTTCATTATTCCATTTCTGGTATTGTTTTTTAGATTACACATGTAAGTGAAGTCATGATTTTGTCGTTCTCTGTCTGACTTATTTCACTTAGCGTAATATTCTCTAGCTCTATCCATGTTGTCACAAATGGCAAAATTTCACTATTCTTTATGGCTAAGTAATATTCCATGTGAGTGTATAAATATATATATAATATACAAATAAATATATATAATAAATATATAAATATATTTTGTATGTAAAAATATAAAATTTATATATAAAATATATATAGTAAAATTTATATATAAAATATATAAATATTATATAAATACACACACACACACATATACACTCTACTTCTTCCTTATCCATATATCCATTAATGGACATTCAGGTTGCTTCTGTATCTTGGCAATTTTAAATAATGGTGCAATGAACACAGTGGTATATATGTCTTTTTGAATTAGTGTTTTCATTTTCTTTGGATAAGTACTTAGAAGTGGAATTACTAGATGATATGTGTTTCTATTTTTAATTTTTTAAAAAGATTTATTTTTTAAGATATTTTTTCAAGGATTTATTTCTTTATTTGAGAGAGAGAGACATAGAGAGAGCACAAGCAGGGGGAGAGGCAGAGGGAGAAGCAGACTCCCTGTTGAGCAGGAAGCCGGATGTGGGACTCAATCCCAGGACCCTGAGATCATGACCTGAGCCGAAGGCAGACGCTTAACCTTCTGAGCCACCCAAGTGCCCCTGTTTATTTATTTTAGAGAAAGAGCACATAAGCAGGGGAAGTGGAGGGAGCGATAGAGATTCTGAAGCTGACTCCAGTGGAGTCTGACGCAGGGCTCAATCTCATGACCCTGAGACCAAGACCTGAGCCAAAAACCAAGAGTTGGATGCTTAACCAAATGCACCACCCAGGCACCCCTATACTTTTAATTTTTCGAGGAACCTCTGTATTGTTTCCCATAGTGGCTACACCAATGAATTTAGTTATTTTGACTGGCTGGTGATACTGTTAAATAATCTATGGAAAAAACACTTCATTCTAGGACATATTTCTCCATTCTTATTCTGTTCATTAATTTAATTATTCATCAGATAACTGAATGCTAGACACTGGTTTGAGATTTACTTGATTATGTCATTGGAGTCTCATTTTACCTTTTCCTGTGTATGTCAGTCGCCCTAATTCAGAGAGAGGAAACATCCCAAGTCCATGAGTCTAAGACGAGAGAGACTTTAATTTAGGTCTCTGATTCCAAAGTAAATAGCCACTGTCCTCTTGCTTCCTACGTACCTGTTCCCACTTAGTCGTCTGGCAAATACCTTCTGATTGGGTGGAAGATTAGAGCAGTAGATTAATTCATTAATAAATCTTGAGTGCTCACAACAAACAAGGACCTGTTACTCTGGTTATGGAGATGATGAAAAGGGCTTTTATACAGTTTATCATAACGTTTTTGAAATGATTGTGAAGGAAGAGCTAGAATCTATGTTAGAAGAGGAGATGGAAGATTTCCCCACTTTTGGAGACTCCCAGAGTGACTATGATATGGTAGTCCACCCTTTCTATGCCTGTTGGCAGTTTCTGCACTCAGAAGAACTTTCCTTGGAAGGAAGAATATGATACATGGCAAGCTTCAAACAGCTGGGCAAAAGAGCCATGGAAAAAGAAAAAAAAAGATTCACGACAAAGCAAGGAAGGAGAACGAGCTTGTGCGCCAGCTGGTCTCATTCATCCATAAGAGAGACAGAAGAGTGCAGGCGCATCCGAAGCTCATGGAGGAACAGAACGCCGAGAAGGCCAGGAAGGCAGAGGAGATGAGGCGGCTACAGAAGCTGAAGCAGGCCAAACTGGCTGAGCAGTACAAGGGACAGAGCTGGATGACCGTGGCCAACCTGGGGAAGGAGCTCAAGGAAATGGAGGTGGGCTACGAGGAGTTTGGAGATGGATCAGATGAAGATGAGACAGAGGAATCTGAGCCCAAAGATGGGACAGAGGAATCTGAGCTCAAAGATCGGCACGGTGGTAAAGACGGTGATGAGGCTGAGGATGCTGAGCTGTATGATGACCTTTCCTGCCCAGTGTGTGACAAATCTTTCAAGATGGAAAAGGCCATGAGGAATCATGAAAAATCAAAGAAGTATCGGGAAATGGTTGCCTTGTTAAAACAACAGTTGGAGGAGGAGGAAGAAAATTTTTCAGGACTTCAAACTGATGAAAGTCCATTGAATGCCAATTCTGAGGAAGAAATAGAAGATGCACCAAAACAAAAGCTTTCCAAAAGGCAGAAGAAAAAGAAACAGAAGCCAGCACAGAATTATTATGATAACTTCAATGAAAATGGAACTGGAGAAGAAGTAAAGTTTGAATCAGAAGATACCAACTTAAATCAAGACTCTGCCAAAGAATTGGATGGGAGTCCCCAAGAAAGTATCACTGTCACTGAGACTGTCGAACTCTGTGATGATCCAAAAAATGTAGCTAAGAATGCTCCTAAACCCAAAGGAAAAAAAGCCAAAGATATGAAAAAATCTGTCAAAGTACCTGCTAAACCACAGACAGTGAGTGATGTTCTTATCAGCTATGCAACCTGCCATAGTGAATTTCCATCCCGGAATAAACTTTTTGACCATCTGAAGGCCACAGGTCATGCAAGAGCACCTTCATCGTGTTCTTTAAACAGTGTAACAAGTAGTCGAAGCAAGAAAGAGAAACATAAAAACAGAAATTCTGCCAACGCTTTTTCTTTTTGATTGTCTCTAGATTTTGAAACCAAAAACTGAACTGAAGTCATCTAAAGAGTTAAAATTTCGGTGATCTGCAATTTATTGCATTGTGGAAGATTATTTTTATCTTGTAAAAACATTTTTTTGTTTAATATATATTTTTTAAACATTTCATTAGTGATTGAATTCTACTTTGCCATCTGAATTGACTTGAATGTCTCAAAACAGGTACATATTGTAAAGTATACATTCTTGATTTCTCTTGGCTCACATGGACAGAAATGTACAGGGAGAATTAAATTATTTTAACACAAAAAAATTGCTGGTGTTTAGGCAGTGTACAAAACGAAAATCCTGCCTCTAATGAAAATAACTTTCTAGATACATAGAAACATATCCTTTAAGTGCTTTATTGACCATCTACCTGGTTGGTTAGATTTTTCAGAGTAGATACAATGTGTTTCACTCCTGATTCCCTACTTTCTGATTCAGTGATTATTTAATGAATCAGTATTGAACTAGGCATGATGATATATAATATGGAGCTTAAAAGGGCAGTGACATGTCATATTGCCTAGGCTTGAATCCTGGAGAAATGACGTTCTGTCCCCCCACAAGTAATGTATTTTCTCAGTAGTCAGTTTCACCATCGTAAAATAGTGTAAGAATAGTGTCAACATACAGGTTTTAATAATATCTGTGTGAATGGGCACATTGGACGTCCTTAGAGAAGTTGTTGGAGCAGAGCGAGTTCTCAGTTAATGTCACCCAGGAGTCATGGGCAGCTATGACGTGATGTAGAGAACACAGGGCTTGGAATCAGAACTGATCCTCTTTCCTTTCTTTATCGTGGCTGTCGGCTTCTCTGAACCCAGGTTTTTATAGCGACATAAATATAAAATTGTCATTCTGTTCTTGAGAAAAATTTTATTGTGAGGATTAAGTGCAACATGAAGGAGTCATTCATTCAAGAACTATTGTATAGCAAATATGGTAAGTGATAATTACTGTCTTACTTGGCTGGAAATAGGAACAAAAAAGACATAGACGTGTGTTCATGAAATTTACAGTGAAAAGTTAATTCATTGTTATGGATGTTTTCTCCTTTATTTAGATATAGAGATTTATAAAGATTTCATCTTCAGCGACAGTGTTTGTGGACCATCAGGTTACCCCAGAGGTATCCCTATTCAGTAGGAGAAAAGCTATTTTTTGGTGTATCAGGCCTGGATGAGATGAAATATTTAAAGAGTGACTTGTGTAGCCAGGAATAGCATGAGATGGGTTCATCTTTGGGTTTATCAGGTTGGGAACCAAGTATTTTTTCTAGTACCGTAACTAAATCACAAAGATTTATTCTTTCTATATTGACAATCCTAAAGAATTGTTTTCTTTTAAAATTTGAAGTTTTACATAAACCTTGTTTGTCATTTCTCTCAGACTGCTTTAAATTATTTTAACAACCCATCTAAGGATTTATCTTCAGGGTTAAATATATATATCATATTTTGTTTTCCCAACAGTGAAATTGAATTTGTAGGAGAAGCTGTGGAGAAACCAGAAATGGTCTGATTTTGGCTTTGACTTTCTGTAGATCAAGTTTTCTTTTGCTGTCAATGCAATGAAAAATGATCTTTAATCAGTGACTTCCAGCAAGTGATGCAGGCAGGCTGGGTCTGAGGACCCAGAGGGGGTCCCACAGGATCAGCCAAGAGGGTCCCTGGCTATGTGCAGGATAGAAATCAACTGCAATCCAGGAAGGAATGAGAATAGAGTTTATCGAAGGTATAGAGAGACAACAGGTACAGACAGAGTGTTTGGGAGACTGAGGAAGAGAGAGAGAGTCTTGTCTTTGCTCTCAGGGTCTGGGAATTTTATTGAGGATTGTGGTCTGGTGTATGTGTCGTCTCAGGCATCCAGGGACCGGTTAGAACAAAGACAAATGTCCAGGTCCTCCGTAAGTCACTTATTCCCTGGAGCCAGGGGTCTTGGAGCTGAGATGTCTAGCATCGGTGGCCTGGATTATGCACATGGCAGTTAGGTCTGGTCACTCCTTAGATGTTATCTGTTGTGCTGGGAGACTCTGAGGAAATCATTACCTCCGTGTCCCTTACAAGGAGGACATGCATTATTTGTAGTATGAGACATGTGTAAGGTGGGGGTGTAGGTCCTAGCAAAAACAGAAAATAGGAAAAGGAGCCAAAAGCGGAATTTTATGGAATTTTTAAATGTCCCTATCTCACAAGTAGTGAGGTAACATACACATACTTTTTGGATATCAGTTTAAAATTTACCTGTTTTTTAATATAATTTACAAAAACTTATAATTCATCTCAGCTTTGATGTTTCAAGGACAGAGGTTTCTAAGCTTGTTAAAAGTTTTTAAATTATAAGTAGTATAAGGCATTTCGGGAAACTACTAGGAATAATTCTCAAGATCACGATCCTTGCTGTCCCGTTTCCTCCAAACTTAGCTAAGGATCAGTGGGTGTATTTGTGAAACAGTGTGCCAATGAACACACTCACATTTTAATACTGGCTTCCACAGATGCAATGACCAAATGCCTACAAAAGGGTGGGTGTAACATGGTGATTCTTGGGGTATCGGTGGCTGTCCAAGGGGGGCGCTGGATGTTTTCACAGTAAGTAGGCTTTTTAACACCCACAAACAACAGTATAAGGATGGTGACGCATGCAGCCTGCACCCAGCCTTCTTATGCCCATTTATCTCGATGTGCACAACTTCGTCCTTCAGTGGTGGGATGCCATTGTGACCAAAAGTTAGCCTTGAAACAGTAGGCTTAGTATGCAAGGCTGAGAGAGGCCAGGGCATTCTGATTCCTACCAATTGCATTTCATGTGTCATAACCATGAATTTGGCAAGGCCTTATTGGGGCATATGTTGAATTAATTGGGCTGCCTCATGCTGCTTAATTAAAGCCTGAGGAATTGTGATTAGCTGCATGGAAGGAATGGCATAGCTGGGTATACTGTGCTTTTTCTTGTTTCTTAACCACCTAAAGATTTCATCTTTAGCGATACTGTTTGTGAAGCATCAGGTTACCCCAGAGGTATCCCTATTCAGTAGGAGAAAAGCTAACAAGCCCAAAGGATTTTACCATGAATCTGTTCATTAGACAAGACACAGTTCACACATCAGTTGCAATGTGGATTTCAGCCCAAACTTCCTACAGAGATCAAAGCAGAGGCATTGTCCTTCCACATTGCGCATGACATTCTGAGACTTGAAGCCCAGTACTTAAAAAGATTTTGCTTATCTGTCCTTTCTGTACCATTTTAAAAGCCTTACAGGTAGGATGGATCCAAGTTAACTTGTTAAATGCAAATATAGCATATGTCATTTGTATTTAAATGACTTTAACATCCTGCAATATTACCTAGAGGTTTGCCTTCCAAATGGATATGAAGAATATTTTAATGAAGTCAGCTACAAGTAAAAACTGATCTTAAAAGACTGTGTAAATTGGCTTAATGCATTAAACTCTATGGAAACATTGATTTAAAAAAAAGGTGGGGGGAAGGAAAATTTTGTCTGACCAATCCATTAATGCTTTAAAATTCTCTTTCTTTTAGTCAAACATGTTAGCCAGTAATTTTTTTTCAATTTTATTTCTTCTCCAGAATAATGTGGGGATCATGTCTTTGTTCACGAGGCAATCCCTTCTTTGCTTATGAGCATCTCTCTCTCCCCTTTCTAGCCCTCCTTACACCCGTTCCTTCTCTTCTCTATCACCTTTGCTGACTTAGTGAGCAAGTAGAAATAATCCGATTGCAACCCCTTATTTTAGCCCCGTGGGAACAGGAGCTCCTCTAAACCTGCACTGGTAGCAGCCTCTGGCTTCTCTTCAGATGTGGCCGAGGCACAATATTGCCTCTACTCTCGGGGCCAGCATTGCTCCATTTGTGCTTTGGACCTCACCGTGCTCCCACTCAGAAAGTTCGCACCTGCCAAGGTTTCTTAGCTTTCCAGCACCCTCCATTTCTCCCCTTCTATTGGTGGATTGTTTGCATTGGCCTAAAAATAAGTACTAGTAACCATCTTTTAAAAATTGATTACATCCCTCTTTAGCTCTCATGCAGCTCTTTTCTTCCTCCTAGCAACTGAGTAAAAAAGGTGTATACTTGCTGTCTCCCTGTCCTAGGTCTCCTTCTATCCCCGATTTACTCCAGCCAGGCTTCTACCACCAGATGGAATTAAGGTTGTGTAAGTGCCTGATCTGCCAAATCAAGTGACTGCCCTGCAGCCGTCACCTTATGCTGACCACGCCCTGTCCCTCAAGATGCTTTCCTAGCTTCTGACACACCTCTGCAGTCTCTTTTCCTTTTCCCCTTCTGAGCCCAGGATTTGATTCTTGACCTTTCTCTTTTCTCTTCAGCATTACTTGCTAGGATAGATGTTGTCCTAGGTATTAAGCAGCTTCTATATGTTTATTATTTCTGTGTTCACAATCCAAATACGGACTGGTCTCCAGAGGTTCACATCCTACGTTGCACTTCTTGGTTGATCTATCCTCTTGAATATTCAATAGTTATACCAAACTTACGTTGTATCGTTATGCTAGATTTCCCCTTCCTGCCCAAACCAAGCCTCGCCTCACCAAGTCTTTCCAACCTAGTTGTTGCTGCATTATTCACCCAATTGTTTATCTCACAAATCGAGGACTTATGCGGCGCCTGGATGGCTCAGTCGTTAAGCATCTGCCTTCGGCTCAGGTCATGATCCCAGGACCCTGGGATCGAGCCCCGCATCAGGATCCCTGCTCCGCGGGAAGCCTGCTTCTCCCTCTCCCACTCCCCCTGCTTGTGTTCCCTCTCTCGCTGTGTCTCTCTCTGTCAAATAAAGAAATAAAATCTTAAAAAAAAAAAAAAAAAAGAAAAAAGAAAAAAGCCAAAAACAAACCAAGGACTTAGAAATCATCTCTAATTCTTCTGTGTATTTCATACCCTGCATCCTATTTATCTACCAGTCCCATATTGGATCTACTTCTCAAACATACCCCGAATCTAGCCATTGTACTTTTTTGGTCTTATAAACTGTTGAGGTTTAATCAGGGCCACTGTGTACCGTTGTTCATGTTGTACACAGCAATTTTGATTTCCAGCCACCAGCATCTCTCACACAGATACTATAATAATTTTCCCTACTTCCCCATCTCCATTCCTACTCACGTAAACAGTTGCCTATGAAATACCAAAGGTGAGCCTTTCAAAACAAAATAAAGCAAACAAAAGGACCAGATTCTGTCATTACCATGCATAAAACCAAACAATGGCTGCTCTAAGTCTTAGGCTACATTTCTTACAAAATTTCACATGATCCCATGTCCTATAGACTCCACCTACCCCTTTGCACCTCATTTCATACCACTTGCCCGCTTATACCGTATACCAGACTCCTGAAAAATTGGTAGTTCCTGATGAAGGGCTTTTATTTGCTATTTGCTCTACTGGAAATTAATGAGTCCTTCGCATTCAAATTCCTGCTCAAATGTCATTTCCTCCAAAAGATTCTTTATGTTAATATAATTAAAAATACCATTCCCATCCAATGAATAGTTTTTTGTTTTTTGGTTTTTTTTTTCCTGTTCTCATTGTTCCTAGTGGGTGGGAGTCTGCCTTGTGTGAACAGCGGTCTCAGTCCTTGGATCTCCCACCAGGGGATTTACTTGGGGGTCCGGGTTGTAATAAAGACAGCCAGAGGGAAGTGGCAAGGGCAAAGCAGTGTATCTCAAGGTGGGAGAGTGGGAGGGCTTCTGGGGGTGGAGCCTGCCCTAGGCTGCTGTGGGAATAGATATTATGGGGTCTCTCTGGGCTGGGAGGAGCTGTGACGGGCAGGGGGGTGGTCTCTAATGGAGGTGCTTCTGATCCTTTGGGGGACCCCTCCCACAGATTGGAAGGGGGAGGTTTTGACTTTACAAGGTTTGTACCAGAACCGTCCTGGCAACCTTTCTCCATAGTGGGGGGCTGTACGCACCATGCACGTGCACTGTGATGAGTCTGGGGGTTACCCTGGGACAGAGGTGGAAGGCAGAGCACCTGCCCCTACACCTGTCAACCCCGGGGTCTTGAAGCCATGAGGTCAGGATGTTGTGCCCCCAGGCTTCCGGTGTGTGATCTATTTATCACCACCTTGGCCTCCAGCTCTTGTCTCTGCCACCCGCCTTCAAGGACTTCAAGGACACGGGGCTCCTCCTGGTGCAGTTCATTCTGCTGCTCTCCTCCACCTTCCACCTAACATTAGTTCTACATGGAATTATAGGATTTCTTTGCCTGATTATGTACTGCTAATCTCCCCTGGAATGTAAGCTCCCTGAGGGCAATGACCCTGCTGTCTTGCTCACCACCATCTTCCTACTCAATTATGACTATTCAGGATACATCATAGGCATTCAGACACTAGGTGTTACGTCATTTTATTAATGGCCCTTTCCCCTCATTTTAGAATGTGATCAGGTTTCCTAGTCATTAAACAATTCTCTGTTCGGCCATACTCAGTCTCACCCTCACTTTTTTTTTTTTTTTTAAATGGCAGATGTTACTGATCAGTTATATATTCTCTGTTTCCTTTTCCTTATCTCACACACTTCCTGATTCCCTTATGCAGGCAAATGTGCACACACGTGCACACACGCACGCATACATTTATATCAAGGGAGATTTATAAGGGTAGGAAATATAAAACTTTTAAATTCTGATGTGAAGGGTGCCTGGGTGGCTCAGTTGGTTAAGCGACTGCCTTCGGCTCAGGTCATGATCCTGGAGTCCCAGGATCGAGTCCCGCACCGGGCTACCTGCTCAGCAGGGAGTCTGCTTCTCCCTCTCCTGCTTCCCCCTCTTGTGCTCTCTCTCTCTCAAATAAATAAATAAAATCTTAAAAAAAAAAAAAAGAAAAAGAAATGTTAAATTCTGATGTGAAGTTATAAAGTGACCATGGTTTTTCCCATGAAGCCCTATGGTATAATTTTTCCAATTCTTCTACTCTTGGTTTTATGGTAAATTTCAAAATTACTTCAAAAATAATTTTTCTTGGTGCTCATGCTATTGCATCCTCCTGGCTCTGTTTCCTCTGGGCCTGACATCTTTCAGTCTTATTAATTCTGTTCCTGCTCCCTTCCTGTGCTCACTCCCAAGCTGGCCGCAGCGTGCAGGTGAGGTCTCAGGCTTCTGCCCCTGGCTCTCCCACGAGGACCAAGGCTGCACGCACTCCGTCCTTGTTGGTACGGCTCATATGCAGCGTCTCCCGCTGTTTCCTCATACGCCACTCCTGCATTTCTCAAAGCATTTCTTTACTATCTGCACACATCTCAGAAATTGAATCTTCCAGAATTGTGTGTTGAGAATCGTATTAGAATCTCTATTCTCTTCTGTCCTTCCTTTGCCATCTGGTCCTGTCTGTGGCCCATTTACACTGAGACTCTGCTCTCTTCTCTCTACTAATACTAATCTAGCTCCAGTTTTCCATAAACTCATAATCTATTTCTTCCTCAAACTCTGTGTAGAAACAAATCCAATTTTCTAAAATACCACGATTGTCGTAACCCGATCCTTCCTGATAACCGATAGCAAATTCTGACGATGAACAGATTAAATCTAAGCCATTCTATCCTCAAGTTATCTCAAAATCCAGTTATATTTTCCCTCTCCAAATGGAACTGCTAACCTCTGGGGTGTATTGCAGGCAACACGATGAATCGGGATGCTTCAAGCTGTCTAGCTCAATTTCTCTGCTCAGTACCCAGGGCATGAGATGTAGGATGGGCTACGCTGTTTCTAAAACAACTTGAATTTGAAATTTTATTATTCACAGTGTTCTTGATATAGCAAGATTAAGATCTAGAAATATCATTTATTTTTTGCACAAGCCTATCAAGAGTTCAAGTCCCATAAACTTCACAAAGCTTTCCCTATTTATGAAAAGTCACAGAACCGGTTTGGTTCTCTTTATCATGTATTATGACATATAATTATTTCCTCATATATTGTTTTTTTGTTGGTTTGTTTCTGTATGTAATACGTTTTTCCAAAAGATACTTTGAGAAGAGATCTTCTTTTATACTTTGCTTATATGTCTAGTGTTGACCAAGTAGCAGAGGATTATAAACCTCTGTTCAATTGAACTGATTCTCTTTGCCTTAAATCTGTAACTCACCATTCCACTGACAGCTTGCTACTAGAGAGACACCTTGCCCTTATTACAAAGGTTTCCAAATGATGCTATGGGTCCAGGCTCCCAGATGCTGCTGGAATTGGAGCGCTGAACTCTCTAAACCACAGTCCCTAGAAAGAGCATCTTCCAAAACCCTCACTTAAAAGCGACATTAATTTTGTAACTATTACCACATAAAAAATCAGGGGAAAGTGTTGATCCTTCCTGGAAAAACCTACCCTGGGAGGCACCATTTCTTGGTATGGGAAATAACTACTGGTCCTGGACCACCTATAAATAGATTTTTAAAGATTAATTTCAGTTAGTGAAACATTCCTATTTATTGAGTTTATGCATTTCTTTCATATATTGTAAAGTCTTAAAACTGTAATAAATACACTTTTGTGTATGCACTAACAAGCATGTTGCTTTCAAAGGAGAATCATGTATAAAATCAATGCTTAGATATTAAAGGTTTATAAATAATGAAGACAGATAAAAGAAATTCAGACTAATTAGTATTTTGTGTAATTTTCTGTCCAAATTACAAATTTTATTTCAAATTTAATATTCTTAGCTAATCACTGAAATAGCATATTTTCATGGTTGACTACATTGCAATGTGCAATTTGCTTGACTTCAAATACATAATATACTGTTTGAGCCATTATGTACTTAACTCAGTGAACCAAATAGTGAAATGGTTTAATTTTTGCACATTCTACAAATGGAGCCACAGACTTTATTGATCTATCAGCAAACTTTAGTGGTTCACTTTAATGTTCATTGCTGAATGAGCCATATACTTTACAAGAATAGCTTTATATGTTTCTGGGATTTAGCTGCAAACTCTCCTAGCCAAAATAAATACCTTAGTGGTTCACTGGCAAAGCCTGTTTCCTTGTTGTTACCTCTGAATTTACTGGTAAAGCTACATTCTCCATGTAACTCAATTCCTGTATCAATTAGTAATTTGATGCAAATGAAATTATATGCATGAATGAATTCAAGACTTAGGTAGTGACATTTTAGGAGACACGAGGGTCAAAATACATAGTTAAAAAATGACAACAGGGAATAGGTGTTACCCAGTTTGGCTGTTTGGAAAAAAAAAATCTTTTTACCAAATAATTGATTTGGGTGAATTCTAATTAAATGCTCTCTCTCTCCCCCCACTCTCTCTGTGTCTCTCCCTTCCATTGAATTGTTTATAACACATTTAGATGCAACCTACAAGTTAGATGAGTCTATAAATAATTGAAACTTCATGATAGTTGAAAATCAAACATCTGTCATGGTCCCCAATATTTATACTTTAATCTTTTTTGCCTTATTAAATGAAATGTCCTCATACCTCTCTCACACTTTCTGTTCTGTCCAAGCATGGAATTGGCAAACATCCATTTGTGTTCTAATAGATTTCTTCCCTGTTTCACTGAACATTGGTTGAAATTATATACTTACTGAAAATTATGAAGGTCACTGGAAATTATGAAAAACAACTTTTTGAAGATAATTATAAATTATTAGTAGGTCTCCTGACTTTGGTATATAGAAAATTTTGATTTCTCAATAGACTCATTTTAACTAGTTTTAACAATATTTTAGAGAATTTTTTAGTGACTGAACTTCAATAGTCTACTCATTTCTATAGTTGTATGTATCTGAGTGTGTGTGTGTTCCTTTGACTTTATTCTTCTTTTTAGATGGCTTTAACTGCTTCCGAAAATATAGGGAAATTTTTTCCCTCAAATGTTAAGGCTAAATTGCCATAGATTCTTATAGCTTTATATCCCTTGATTCTTGGTTTTACTATCACTCCAGTGATATATTAGACTCCTCCATGTTACTTTTAATAGCTAATTAATGTCCCCTTTTCTGAATTATCGTATTTTTAAAATTGTTTTTACCTACAAAAATATTTTTCTTTCTAATGAAAGAACTAAAGTTGTAGAAGTATATAAGTCCTACTGTTAGGTCCAATATTTTATAACTTTGAAAAGTTAATGTAAATAAGAATGAAATATTATAAAAGAAAGAAGTAGGTAAATAGTCCTTTTTTTTTCCAGCCCCTTTTTCTCCAAAGGTAGAATTAAATCTAGGCCAAAGAGATGTAGCAGTTGTTGATTTATTGAACAAAGAGTGTTCTGATGTGTTAATGCTTTTTGTTTGCACTCCTTTTTGTGTAGGTTGTAACATGCTTGTCTGGTAAAATGCACCTTTGTTGGTATCTGGCTGTGTTGGGAATTTCACTGAAACTCTCTGTAACAGTCTCACCAATCCAAGGAGAGGAAATGTTACCTAGTAGTTAGACTTTCTTTGTGGAACAAATATCATTTGGATGATTTTACAAAGTAAAAAAAATATATATAACAAATAAAAGTCTAGTTCCTTGTGAATGATCCTTGTTATCAAAAATATTGTTTTGAGAACTTCTTCATCCTCTTTTTGTCGTCTTACTCAATGCATATGACCAGAAATATACCAAGTTCTTTCCAGGTAAAAGGTTTTTGTTTGTTTTTTGTTTTGTTTTGTTTTGTTTTTTTAGATTTATTTATTTATTTTAGAGAGAGAGCACCCAAGTGGGAGGGACAGAGAGAGAGGGAGAGAGAATCTGAAGCAGACTTCGTGCTGAGCGAGGAGTCTGCTGGGGGGCTTAATGCAGGTCTCAATCTCATGACCTTGAGGTTACAACCTGAGCTGAAACCAAGAGTCCACTGCTTAACCCCCGGTGCCACCCACACACCCCAGTTTCTGGGTAAAAGTTTTAAGAACCAGTACCAGACTTTCCTCTGCTTTAGCAAAGAAATCTTGGAAGACAGACTTTTCCTCCACCTGTAATTCTTAATTACATTAATTTTCCAAATAAAACTGGGGAAATCTGAACAAGATCTGTGAATTGCAGACATTGCTAGTGTACATTATCACTGTAAGTTTTGCCAGTTTCTGTCATTGGGGGAAACAGGAGTCTATATTATTTTTTACAACTGCATGTGAATATTCAATTATCTCAATAAAATTATCCCAATAAAATAAAAATAAGATAACTTCAAACCTATGAATTATAAATATTGCCTAGTGAGCAATATATACTTGTAACATTGGTAATTTAATATTTCTGATGTGCATAAAAACAGATCATGTAGCAAAACACACCTGTAAGAATTTACTTAAATTTCTGAGGTCCTTTGGATATTTACATTTATTTCTTTACAAGTGTTTGATTATAAAAGATTTTAATAAGATTATTGTGCTTGTTCTAAGGAGAGTAAGAAAAATCTTTAAAATCCACGTTCATTTTTTCCTTAGACTCTAGAGATATCATAACAAGCTATCCATATATCCTTGCAGCAGTAGATTCTTAGGGTTAGCTAATAAAAGAAGGGAGAAAAAGATTTAAGATTATGCCCAGAATCTTTTGTTTCAAGCATTAAGTAGAAAAGCAAATATAAACCAGAATTTCCTTCTGTCAAATATCAGCATTTCTTTTAAATTATGATCAAAAAAGAAAAAAAAAATAAGAGCATTATGTCTGTAGGTGATTAATTGGCTTATATTTATGCATATAATACATCTAGAATTACAGCACAGTATCTCCATGAGTTTCCTCAAAGACACAGTATGTTCCATTTAAATTTAACATGGAAATATAGGCACAGTATTACCACTATGTCAGGAAGTTTTGAGCGGCACATCTATAATGCAAAAATCAGACTGCTGCATTTATATGAAAATTATTATAGATGGAATATTCAGTAGATATTGTTTGACAGTGCATTTTTTCTTTTAGAAAAATAACCATATAAATAGATTATTTTTAGGGCTTCAGAGGAGCAGAATAAAATCAATCATAATATTTGACTTAGGAAGTGCTGTTATCATTGATCATACATGGGCTGTCTCTATTTCATGTGTTCCATTTTTATTTAATAATTTAATATAATACGGTAAACGCCATAGAATCACTGTCCAGCCCAAGAACTTGAGCATTACCTAAAATGTACACTTCTCTATGTATTTTTACATTGTATTTTCCTCTTAACACTTTGAAAAGTAACTGCTATTCTTAAAAAAAAAAAAATCACATAAATATGTTTGAGGAAACAAAATCTTGCTTGGTTTTGCCTGACTCTGAACTGTGTAAAATGGGTCTTGTCCCATATGTTATCTTTCTGATATTTCATCTTGTCAGCAAAATATTTTAAAATTGTACTGTACCACATGTAAGTATAATTCATTCATTTTCACTATGGTGTGTAGCTGAATGACAAACATGCCTGCCTACGTTTCCATTCTCCTGTGATCTGGAAGGTTGGTTGTATTCACTTGTTTGTGCTGTTACCATCCAGGTGTCCATGGATATGATAGTAATGATACTCTATCAACCTTGGAGTGGTTAAGTCTTTTCCTTATTGATTTGAATTTTATAGTCATTATTTGCTGGCTTATGTATTGCAGATAGCTCTTCTTAATTTGTATCGTCTTCCCCTTTCTTAAGGTTTTGTTTCCTCAGAAATTTGGTTTTTGGTGATTTGATTTTTAATTTTTTGAGGAACCTCCATACTGTTTTCCAGAGTGGCTGCACCAGTTTGCATTCCCACCAACAGTGTAAGAGGGTTCCCCTTTCTCCGCATCCTCACCAACACCTGTTGTTTCTTGTGTTGTTGATTTTAGCCATTCTCACAGGTGTGAGGTGGTATCTCATTGTAGTTTTGATTTGTATTTCCCTGATGATGAGTGATGTTGAGTATCATTTCATGTGTCTGTTGGCCATCTGGATGTCTTCTTTGGAAAAAGTCTATTCAGGTTCTCTGCCCATTTTTAATCGGATTACTTATTTTCTGGGTGTTGAGTTATAGAAATTCTTTAAATATTTCCAATAATTACCCCTTATCAGATATATCATGTGCAAATATATTCTTTTATTCAGTAGGTTTCCTTTTGTTTTGTTGACTGTTTCTTTTGCTGTGCAAAAACCTTTTATTTTTATGGAATCCCGATAGTTTGTTTTTGCTTTTGTTTCCCTTGCCTCAGGAGACATATCCAGAAAAATTGTTTCCACTGCCTGTGCTCTCTTGTAGGAGTTTTATGGTTTCAGGCCTCACATTTAGGTCTTTAATCCACTTTGAATTTATTTTTGTGTATGGTGTAAAAAAGTGGTCCGGTTTTACTCTTTTGCATAATACTGTTGGCTTTTTCAATGGGACTACATTAAATATAGAGAGCACTTTGGAAAGAATTGACATTTTTTTTTCTATTTTTAGAGAGAGAGAGAACATGAGGAGGCATGGGGGAGGAACAGACAGAATCCCAAGCAGGCTCCACACCCAGCAGGAAGCCTGACAAGGGGCTTGATCCCACAACCTGAGATCATGACCCAAGCCAAAATCAAGAGTCAGACACTCAACCAACTGAGCCATCCAGGCATCCTAAGAATTGACATTTTCATAATATTAAATCTTCCTATCCATGTTTATTAGTTACTTTTCCACTTATAATCTCATGCATGTTAGCTTTTATTTCACACCATGCTTCAAAACACATTATAAATTGATTAAATAGATAAATGTAAAATAAGTTTCAGCAGAAAACAAGCAGATATGTTTATAATATTTGAACTGAAGGTATACTTCCGAGATAGACACAAAACCCAAAAGCTTTTTAAAAAAATTGACAAATCTGATTAAAACATTAGAAAAAAAACCAGGGGTATACCTAGCTGGCTCGGTTGGTTAAGTATCAGATACTTGACCTCTGCTCAGATCTTGATCTCAGGGTCGTGAATTTAAGCCCCACATTGGACTCCATGCTCAATAATAAATAAATAAATAAATAAATAAATAAATAAATAAATAAATAAAATAATATGATAGTAATGTGATGCAATGCAGTTAGAGAATAAAGGGAATACTTTCCTATACATTTAAAAAATATTAAAAAATAAATCTTTGTAATAATACATTTAAATGCAAATGACAGATTGAAATAAACTATTACATATATAGTTTTATATGTATATATATATAAATATAATGTATGTAAAAGTGAATAGACACATATTTTATATACAAATATAAATAAATGCATAATTACTGAGTATAAGGAAAGGCTATAATAATCAATTACAAAAAAGTCAAGATTCCAGTTTAATAAGAAAAGAACTTACAAATCCAAAATAATTAAGTAGAATTATAATGGCCATAAACAAATAAAGAACTACACTGCTCCTACTTACTCATCAGCTTGAGCAAAATGAAAAAAAAAAATCCTTAAATAATATGCTGGTTAGCACTCTCATACATTCCTTGAAGTTTATAAACAGGCAGAGCTTTACAGACGTAAATTTGGCTGTCTTTGAGGTTGAAAATGAACATATCCTCTTTCACCAGGCCATGTTCTTCTATGAATTCACATTGACGAAATATCTTTGCTTTTGCATCAGTATATGAATGAAGGATTTCCACACCAGTGTTATTTCACCATAATGAAAATACGAGCTCTCCGTGGGCTGACAGATGTGGGTGTTTAGATAAAATATTGCCAGTCTGCACTAAAGACTGCATTGTAGCAATTTAAAAGAATAAAATAGGCTCTCCTTAACTGACATGAACAAACTCCAAGACGCACGATCAGTTGATGAAAGATACAGCAGAAGAACAGCTTGAAAACGGGACCTCATTTGTGTCAAACGCATACCTACCTGGGAGGAACATGCACATCTGTCTGAAAATGGACGTGTGTGTATATCTGCACCTGAGCTTCACTCATCTGTGTTAATCCGTGAATAGAAAGAGGACCAGAGACTTCCAGGTCAAATACATGATGAGCGATTTACTCTGGGGAGAAAAATAGGGTTGAAAGCATTGACAAGAGGGAATGTTGCATATTTTTCGCTATGTTCCTATTTGTGGTTAAAATTTTACAAGGAAAATACATTAGTCTAAAAAACAAACAAGAACTGGTAAGTCTTCATAACACTGACAATTTATTGCACTATCCAACAAGTTCAAAAATAAATGATTTTGCAAAATGATGTAAAACCATCATAACTTCTGATATCCAGGAGCACGTACCTCTCATTAGAGGCTGTGGTTCCCCCATTTCTCTACTTTGATCCAATAATGTTTGCTTTTTCTACTGAAAGCAGATTAGAAACAAAAATTTCCTAAACTGGACTATATTTCTGTTTAAGTAATAAATCCAAGAATTCTTATAACTGAGAGCCTTTTAATTTGAATCGGACTGCTTTCTTGTTACACATTATTCTTCTGTAATTGGGGCCTGTCTTCTTCAGTTGGGGACTGGAAAATTAGCTGAAAAAATTATAATCATTCAGACTCCCTCTCATACATGTTGCTCAATGACAACTTATATTTATTTCCATATTGTCTTTATTCCCAGAGTAGCGGTATTTAATATGTCCCTGCGTGTCTGATTGGATATTGTTAGGAGGACTGCGGAAGCACGTCTAGAATTCAGACATGTAAGGGAAATAACCTGCAAATAAAGTTTCGGTTACAGTGATATTTATCCACAGGCAGGTATCTACTGTGAGCCTTCTAAAATGCTCCTTTGTCCTGACTCTTATCTCTTAATTGAGAAAAGCACTGTGGACAACTTCCTGCTGGAACAGTAAGATCCTGGTAAAAACACACACTTCTGGGCCATTGATGCAACCTTTGGGCTTCCTTCCTGATGTTCCAGATTCTGCTCTGTGTAGGATGTCGGCATCATCATGGTGCCAGGAACTGACAGTGCAGAGTGCTGGTTGTCAACCGCACATCTGCCCAAGGTCAGCCTTCTAAGCATGGTTGCCAGCAGAGAATATGTTCTGGTTCAGATTGTTTGAGGCTTCAGTCGAAATTTAATGCATGCTCTAATTAAAACAAACGAACAAACAAAGAAAACTATTTTTGGAAAGTGGAAACTGATTTTCACAAATTCTTTTTATGCTGCCCATCATGGCATACCAGAGAAAAATATTATAGCCAGGTCAGGCATTGGATCTTACGGTATTGATCAAATTGCTGGAGTGCCATCCCTTTTGAAATTTATCCTGAGATAAAAGACGATTTTTGTTGAACACTCAGATTTATGAAGTCATTACCAGAGCCTGTCTTTCTCTTGGAGCAACATTGCCGCACTGAAAGTGTTTTAAAACAGGAAAGATTTTTAAACACAAATCGAAGGAATTACTATCTACGAATCACCTGGTATTGTGGACTAAATGTTTGTGTCCTCCAAAATTCATAGGTTGAAATCCTAACTCCTGCTGAGATGGTGTGAGAAGGTGGGGCCTTTAGGAGGCGACTAGGTCATGAGAGTGGAGCCTTCACGAAGGGGACTGATTCGTGTCCTTGAAGGAAGAGACAGGAGGGCTCACTCACCCGTCCTCTGCTCTCTGCCTTGTGCAGATACAATGAGAAACCAGGAGGTGGGTTCTCCTCAGACCCAGGATTTGCGGACACCTCGATCTTGGGCTTCTTAGCCTCCAGAACCGTGAGAAATAATTGTTTGTTGTTGAAACTACCAATCTCTGGTATTTCTTTACAGCAGCTCAAAGTGAGAATACCTGGTATTTTGAATTTTAATCTGGTTGAAGACTAAATTTCTGTAGTTTGAGAGGAGAATAAAAATCTAGAAATACACACACAACCTTCAAATGTGATTTGAATAACTCAAGTGTAAGAAAATAATACAGTAATACAGATGCTTTGAGTTTTTAGCTGCTTTTCAGTTATTTTTAATTTATATTGCTTTGTATTTTTTATAACTTCCACATTCATATTAGTAGTTCCCTATTGCATTATCTTGAGGATCTTAGGTTCAAAACCATTACAGTGTATGTTTCTAGTTGGGGAAAAGTGAGTAGAATTTATCTTTAAACTCTTATTTTCTTCTCCTAGAGAAGAGAACTAAAGCAATAACTTCTACCTTTATGCTTTACACATTATGTTACCCTCTAGAGAGTGATTGATTTTTTGACAGCCAGCTTTGTGCTTTAAACTCATGCAAAACTACTTCGATTTTCATCTCTTGCATGAGTGACTTGCTAACACTGGTCTCATTTCAAGGAGTGCAACACTTCAGAACAAGGGGAGCCTGTCAAGGCAGAAAGAAAATTTGTATCATTTATTTAAGAAAACAATAATGGGACAAAAATAAAGTCACCCCAAGGAAGGCCTTAGGAAGGTCTTTGGTCCAGAGCACAGATTTGATTTACTATACTTTCTAAAATGATCATATTTCTTTTCTTTTTTTTTATTCTTATGTTAATCCCCATACATTACATCATTAGTTTTAGATGAAGTGTTCCATGATTCACTGTTTGTGCATAACACCCAGTGCTCCATGCAGAATGTGCCCTCCTCAATACCCACCACCAGGCTAACCCATCCTCCTACCCCCCTCCCCTCTAGAACCCTCAGTTTGTTTTTCAGAGTCCATCGTCTCTCATGGTTCGTCTACCCCTCCGATTTCCCCCGCTTCATTCTTCCCCTCCCGCTACCTTCTTCTTCTTTTTTCTTTCTTAACATATATTGCATTATTTGTTTCAGAGGTACAGATCTGAGATTCAACAGTCTTGCACAATTCACAGCGCTCACCAGAGCACATACCCTCCCCAGTGTCTATCACCAGTCACCCCATCCCTCCCACCCCACCCCCCACTCCAGCAACCCTGTTTGTTTCCTGCAATTAAGAATTCCTCATATCAGTGAGGTCATATGATACATGTCTTTCTCTGTTTGACTTATTTCGCTCAACATAATACCCTCCAGTTCCATCCACGTCGTTGCAAATGGTAAGATCTCATTCCTTTGGATGGCTGCATAATATTCCATTGTGTATATATACCACCTCTTCTTTATCCATTCATCTGTTGATGGACATCTTGGCTCTTTCCACAGTTTGGCTATTGTGGACATTGCTGCTATAAACATCAGGGTGCACGTACCCCTTCGGATCCCTACTTTTGTATCTTTGGGGTGAATACCCAGTAGTGCAATTGCTGGATCATATGGTAGCTCTATTTTCAACTTTTTGAGGAACCTCCATACAGTTTTCCAAAGTGGCTGCACCAGCTTGCATTCCCACCAACAGTGTAGGAGGGTTCCCCTTTCTCCGCATCCCTGCCAACATCTGTCGTTTCCTGACTTGTTAATTTTAGCCATTCTGACTGGTGTGAGGTGGTATCTCATGGAGGTTTTGATTTGGATTTCCCTGATGCTGAGCGATATTGAGCACTTTTGCATGTGTCTGTTGGCCATTTGGATGTCTTCTTTGGAAAAATGTCTGTTCATGTCTTCTGCCCATTTCTTGATTGGATTCTTTGTTCTTTGGGTGTTGAGTTTGATGAGTTCTTTATAGATTTTGGATACTAGCCCTTTATCTGATATGTCATTTGCAAATATCTTCTCCCATTCTGTCGGTTGTCTTTTGGTTTTGTTGATTGTTTCCTTTGCTTTGCAAAAGCTTTTTATCTTGATGAAGTCCCAATAGTTCATTTTTGCCCTTGCTTCCCTTGCCTTTGGCGATGTTTCTAGGAAGCAGTTGCTTCGGCTGAGGTCAAAGAGGTTGCTGCCTGTGCTCTCCTTTAGGATTTTGATGGACTCCTGTCTCACACTGAGGTCTTTCAACCATTTGGAGTCTATTTTTGTGTGTGGTGTAAGGAAATGGTCCAGTTTCTAAAATGATCATATTTCTTTTAGACTTTGCCATTGTGATGGCTGCCTGGCTTAGATAAACACCTACATTTCTGCACATTCTAGATTCTATAAAATCATTTTCCCATTAAAAATTAATGGGTTCCCTTATTCCAACATTGTTTCTTGGGGCAGTGAATTCCACTGGAAGATCGAGATTATATTTTCACACATTGATCTCTCTTGCTTCCAAGAATATCAGAATGTGAGAAGACAGAAAACCCAGGTAAATGATGGCAAACTTTATGTTTTTTTTTTTCCAATTGTTGCACAAAGACTAACCCAGAGAACTTGAAACTTGCCTATTTTCTCATTCTTGTCCCAGAGATGCAGAAGCCAAAGGCCTGAGGGTGGATTTAGGACTCAGCGTGTTGGCTCAGTATCACAGTGGTGTAGAGAAACATGGTCCAGTGAGGGGTGGGAGCACTTTCCTTCTGTTGACTGTACAGGTCCATGCCTGTTAACGTACAATAGCTTACCTTTCCTAATGCTGAAGAGGATGGCATATCATTTACTCTACCAGGACAGAGTCGAAGGAGGAGCTGAGGTGAAAGAGGTTCAGTGGCAAGTAGTCGTAAAATGAACAGTCACGATGAAGAATGGTGGAACATATGGAAGGCACTCTGGCCAGGCATGCTGCTTCATGTGGGGCTGGCTCTGTGATTTTCCACAACACACTGCACTGTGGTCCAGAGCAGTGTGGCTCACACATCTCTAAAGAGAATTAAGGACAAGTTATCAGAATATTTCATTTTTCGACATTTAATGGATATGTTTCAAGTCCATACATGTATCCAAGACGACACAGGTTTTTAAGCAACACTTTTAACCTGAATTTGAATGATTTTGTGGAGGAAAAGGAGAGGCTAAGTGAGAAGAAATATTACCATTGAGCATTCAGAGAGGCAGTAGGATATGGGCAATTTCTTTTGAACAAAGGAATCCATCCCAGAAGGTACTTCGAGCCCAGTGTTCAGTGATGTGAGTAAAAGCTGTTTTGAATCTGGAAATAATGAGACACTCAAAACTCACTTTAGGCAGAGCCTGTGTTTGAGGGAGCCTCTTAAAGCCAGAATGTTGATTATTATTGCCAGTTAATTATCCGTTTTTACATTTATTGAGTGCCAGAATTGTTCTGGACAGGACAGAATATGGCTTGAAAAACAACAGTTCCTACTGAGTGGATGTATCATTTTCATTTTGGGATAGGATGAGGGCTTATGTCATGAGCTACACCTACACGAACTGTCCTAAGAAAGGTAAAGAGATTGAACAGCAAACTTTAACAACAAAATCGGGTAGATAACCAATAAATGGAGGTTTTTGAAGAGCCTGGTATTGTTATTCACATACATTATCTTCCTAAGTTGCAAATTGGGACCACAATTTCCCCATGGTATTTTCATCACGATTTAGATTGAGCAGAGTCTCCTTTTGCTATTTACAATTCCCTGCCTGCATTTAATATTTATGCAATATTGAATTAAATAAAATCCTAGAGTTCTGCTCTTATTCATTTGTTGTGTGTTTGGGGAAGCTGTGCAGAGTTCAATAGAATATGAAAATACACTGTATTATACTCGTTATGAACATAGCTGCTAACTGATAGACTCTCCAGGGAAATAAACTTTCCCTTTCAGGCAGTGTCCCCTGTGTTCTGTTACCAACTCTTAGTTGTTTTGTTTTCTACCATGAATGCACGTTGTTTCGAAAAAGATCTATAAGCAAACTTTTTTGTAACCTGTCCATTCTGTTTCCCCAGAAAAATATCCGCTAGTAGTTGTGCACTCTCTCCCACTCCAGTTCCAAATGTGATTTTCTCCTGATGTGCTCCTTCTGGTTTTTAACTACTTCAGCCTATCCTAAATTGAGAACTTACCATCACCTCATGCTCACCAAGTGTAATTCTATCTCCTTCATGACATTCTAGCAGACCTTAAACACTTTGACTGTGGGACCTCTCCTGCTTTGTGTGTGACAATGACTCGAGTCTTTTGTCTTCCTAAAAGTCAGACCAGGACCTTTGCCTAATGCTTTATTTTGTAAGGATATTTTCAATGTCTGGGGCTATTATATATGTATTCTAGACCCCCCCTTCTCCAGAAAATTCTTTAATGCTCTATGACCAAGATTTCCTCCCTTCTAGCATCGTCTCCTCTAACTTTCCAATTAAAAAAAGCAAAACCTTGGGGCACCTGGGTGGCTCAGTTGGTTATGCGTCTGACTCTTGATCTCAGCTCAGGTCATGATCTTAGGGTTGTGAGATTTAGCCCCACATTGGCTCTGTGCTGGGTGCGAAGTCTGCTTAAGATTCTCTCTCTCTCGACGATGGACTCTGAAAAACAAATTGAGGGTTCTAGAGGGGAGGGGGGTGGGAGGATGGGTTAGCCTGGTGATGGGTATTGAGGAGGGCACGTTCGGCATGGAGCACTGGGTGTTATGCACAAACAATGAATCATGGAACACTACATCAAAAACTAATGATGTAATGTATGGGGATTAACATAACAATAAAAAATTTTAAAAAAAAGATTCTCTCTCTCTCTGCCCCGCCCCACCCTGCTCATGCACTCGAGCTCTCTAAAAAAATAAATTAAGTGAAACCTTGGGCACCTGGGTGGCTCAGTTGGTTAAGCGACTGCCTTCGGCTCAGGTCATGATCCTGGAGTCCCAGGATCGAGTCCCGCATCAGGCTCCCTGCTCGGTAGGGAGTCTGCTTCTCCCTCTGACCCTCCTCCCTCTCATGCTCTCTGTCTCTCATTCTCTCTCTCAAAAAATAAAAAAAAATTAAAAAAAAAAGCGCGAAACCTTAAAATTGTCAACGCCCTCATGAGACAACACTGCTAAGAGTTTAGCAGCTTGGATCTAGAAGGGAGAGAGTCCTCGGTCCTGACTTCAGCTCAGCCTTTCTTAGCTACATAACCTGGGTGTGCTATCGACAGTCCTTCAGCCTCAGCTAGCTACACACACACACACACACACACACACACACACCCCCCCGAGCTAATAGGATCAAATTCAGTATTTGTGTAGATTACATAGTGCAGTGCCTGGCGCAGACTTCACTCTTTGTTGCCCCAGGAAATTGTGAGCCATCCCATAGCCAACAGGTGATATTAGAGAAACCATCCCGTCATTCTGTGAGAAGTTCCATGTCCCTGAGGAAAAGAAAAAGCAGTATTCCATCTCTTCGCTCATTTTGTTACTCCTGATAGTAGTAGTTTGGGTCTGTTCTTTACTATGCCTTTTTTGTACATTGTCTACTATGTAGCAGTATTTTATATTTGTTTTATACATTGAACAGTATATATTAAAATATATTTAATTGAATATATGTACAGAACACCCTCACTGTTCTTAGATTTGGCATTTGAGCTTTCCACCATTCATAAGCAAGCTAGAAAAACCATGGCATCTCATATATACATCTATCTATCTATATATATATATTTCTTTAATTTCTGAGAAAAATATCCTGAAAACCTCAAAACATATTTAAGAAAGAGAAACAGATAACATCATTAAAAAACATTTTAGTGTTATCTTTTCATCTGTTTTATTATTTTCTCTCTGTGTCTGTCTTTTTGCATAGGTAATTAGCCTTCTGATGAACAGACTCTTAGAATCCCCATTCCTCACCCAGGAATCAGTGACCCAGATGCAGTCTGTGTGCATGCATGATCATTTAGTGACAGACTGAGCCTGGCCAATTGCCCAGCAAAACCATCTGATGGAAACATCTGTATTTGAGGCAGCATGAGTGCTCATGAGGCAAACGATGGGTCACAGTGATATATTTAATTAGGAATACATAAAAGGCAAAGGGACCTATGTTTTACCAATGTAAAGTGGATACTCTTGATTTATCTCTATCATTTCTCTCTTAAAAGGAGATTTTGTAGGGACACCTGGGTGACTCAGTTGGTTAAGCATCTGCCTTCAGCTCAGGTCATGATCCTGGGGTCCTGGGATCGAGCCCCGTATTGGGCTCCCTGCTCAGCGGAGAGCATGCTTCTCCCTCAGCTGTTCCCCCTGCTTATGCTCTCTCTCAATAAATAAATAAAATCTTAAAAAAAAAAAAGATACTCAAGGCAGGCATTTAAAAAAATAAAAGGAGATTTTGTAATCATGTAAGTGTTATCTTTTGCAGTCTGCTAAATCATTTGTAGATTTGTTCTTTAAGAGCCATCTTTTTGCTGTTTATTTAGAGATCATTCAAATAGAAATAAACCAAGACAGAAGAACTTCCCTATGTATTTACACTCACCAAATTTATTTGATTTTTCAGAAATGTCACATTAAGTATATTTAATTATTTTCTATTTTGTCATATCTGTACGCTGTGATTTGTCCCATTGAGTGTTAACTACATTGAAACTCTAAGAAAGAAGAATTTACCATATTTTTCAGGCTTGAGTAGGAGGAGGAATTACTGGGGGGAAAAACGCAGGAGAATCTAGTGCTGGATATCTAACCAAGAATAGTGGATGTAAATCACTTCTGTAAATATCTAAGGGTTGGAAGTATACTTTTCACTATCACAGATACCTAGTTCACTACTGTGGATATATTCAAAAGTAAGGACACCTTGTCATATGTGATCTATACCTATTTTCAGTCACGTATACCACATACTTGCTCCAAGATCTGGGTTTTTACAGCTAGTTTGTTTGTGTTATGGCTAGAACCCTTTTCTAGCAACTGTGACTTCCTCAGGGATGTCAGGATGATCTGAAACAGACAAGGGGAATTCAAGGTAATTTGGAACTTTGTGTTCTTGGGCTAAGCAGTGGGCTGTTTAGTGTTAAAATAGAAATTCTATAGGAGAGAGCCATCTGACAAGTTGCGTAAATATCAGTGGAGTCCAGTGTGACTCACTGTCTTAGTTCAGGCTACAACAAATAACTACAGACTGACTGGCTTAAACAACAAACATTTATTTCCCTCAGTTCCGGAGGCTGGAAGTCTGAGATCAGGGTGCCAGCATGGTTGGGTTCTTGCTGAAGTTTCTCTTTCTGGGTTGCTGATGACTATCTTCTCATTATATTCTACCATGGTGGAGAGGGAGGGAAGGGTGAGGGAGAAAGAGAGGGAGAGAACAAGATCACATGCCACTGTTACAAGGGCACTGATCTCATCCACTAAAACTCCACATTCAGTGACATACTACCTCCAAAGGCCACGCCTCTTAATACCATTACATTGGGGGTTAGGATTTCAACATCTACATTTTGGGAGGACACAAACATTCAGTCCACAGTATCCACTGATCACAAGAGTTGTTCCCCTGCCCAGCAGGAGATGAATATCTTCTTAGATGCCTGCGTTCTCTCAATTATGAACAATTACTCCAGATGTTACTTGCCATGGGGTGATATCTGCACCTAACGGCAGCATCTCATGTTGCATAGCTTCTTGGTCCTTAACTTTTAGAAATCATGGGGCTCTGATTCTCTGTGCTGATTACAAAAAATTCTACATGCCAGGTGGAACTGAGAGATGAACAGAGGTTTGTTAAAACAACTACTTAAACTTTTAAGTGAAAGAATCAGAACTGATCCTGCATTCTAGGCCTTGACAGTAATCTACCTTTTAAAAAAGTCTAGTAGGAGTGGGGAATGGGATAGAATTTTAAAGCAGTCTTTAAAATTTTTTTATTCTGATTTTTAAGACTTTTGAAACTTAATTCATCTTTACATAGAGTACTTGATGCATACCTAACTAATAAATGGCAAGTGAGTGGTTCTCAAGTGCTTTATTTTTTTTATTATTTTTTTAAAAGATTATTTATTTATTTATTTGACAGAGAGAGACACAGCGAGAGAGGGAACACAAGCAGGGGGAGTGGGAGAGGGAGAAGCAGACTCCCTGCCGAGCAGGGAGCCCGATGCGGGGCTCGATCCTAGGACCCTGTGATCGTGACCTGAGCCGAAGGCAGACGCTTAACGACTGAGCCACCCAGGCGCCCCTCAAGTGCTTTAAATAAGAGGGAAAACAAACGCATACTCTATACTTAAATACCAAAATAATTCTGGGAAAGGGTGTTTTCTTATTTAGACAACAAAATTCTGATTTAACAGATGCAAAGTTTGAAAGCAGAGCTGTAACAACTTGTAGTCACACTGGATATTTATACTCAAACAGCACATACACACTGATGACCAGAGTTGACTTGTTTTCAAAAACCTTTGCACTTACACAGCAGGGAGGAGAAAGCACAGAGAGAAAGAGGACTTTCAGCTGAGCTCTGCTTGGGGGACTGCCTACATAAATTGACATGTTGAAGTGAAGCTCTCCCCATTGTTGGACAATGAGGAGAAATAACACTCTAATCAGGTTGAATAGAACTCCATGTAGTCACTCTGCCACCTCACTGTTCATTTGCACATGTAGTTTATATTTAATCATGATACCCTGACTATTCAAACAAAATCTACTTTGTTTGCTCTATAAACCAATGGAGAATTTGGACCACATGACCTTTTACAATGACATTCTCATACACAAGGCAAACACTGAGGGCATGTTTTAGAAGCCCTAAATATATTGGGGTTTTCTTCTAACCTAGCAAACTTTCAGGGTTTCTTATAAGTAGTAGTTTCTTGCTGATGATGTACAGAATAGAAAAGTACATGGTGCAAAAGGGATATGGGGTTGTGACAAGGGAAATAAAATAGAAGGCTGCAGTGATGGACAAAATAACAGTATGGGGAAGTTCAGAAATTTAGCACAGAATAAAGTTAAAATGAGAGAAACTTAGAAAATAGTTTAAGACACTTTAATTATAATGGTAATAAAAAAGCAATATTTGTAGGTTAATGAGAAAAATAGATATACATGGAAGGATAAGAAATGTTTAAACAAATGATAGTTTTTGATGAAAAGCCATACTATAGAGCTTTAGAAGGATGGAAATTTAATTCTGTGTTTGTACTGTGCCAATTTCTAGGTTTTAAGAATGCACTGTAGTTTTGAAGTTACAACAATTAGGGGAAGCTTGGTAATAGGTACCATGGACCAGTCTGTACTATTTTTTACAACTTCTCATGAGCTTATAATCATTTTAAATTTAAAAAAGGTAAAAAAGTAATATAGAAAATTGAGGGAAATGTTACAAAATGTAAGGTGCTGTAGCACTTTCATGAAAGCTCTATAAGAAGCATTGTAAAAAATATTTTGCAGAACAGTAAAAATGCATGTACTCATATACCTTTCAAAGTTATTTTAGATCTATTGTATTGATATGTCACTTAGCATTATTTAAGCTTGGTAGAAGGATCAATGGTATCTAAAAATGTTTTATTTTTGGGCATTTCACAGTGTCAAGAAGTTACAAGGCTAAATATTTTGAAAATAATAGTTGTAATTTATCTTCTACCATGCATATATGATCTAACGTAATTGGGTTTCTTTTAATGGATAATGACTTGGTTGATGTGGATGGTGGACAGTTGAGTACATAAAAATAAGTGATAAGATTCAAAGAATATTTGGAGCCAATGATGAGTGTCTAAGTTTCACACTCCTTCGTGTATTAAGTACAAATTGGTGATGTTGACTAAATGAACAGTCAGGAAGTTAAAAGTAAAATGGAAACAAAAATTTTTCCTACTCAAAGTTATCTAAAAATGTAATCTTCATTTAATAAATGAGACTTTCAGGTTCTTGTAAAAGAGGATCATGAGTGATTTCAAGGTCAGTGATTTCAACATTAAACTAAACCTTTTAGTTCAGAAAATTACTTCATTTTCTTAACAAAGTAGCATTTAATTTTCTCAATATTGGATATGGTCCTTTAGGAGATGTCAATGCATTGTGGCTTGTAATATTTGTGAGTTAAATCTTAAGACAGATCAAGTTGATCATCTTATATATAATTCATCAGTTTGACACATTGAGGGTTTCATATTTAATTTTAAATCATGGAAAGACTTGAATTTTTATGATCTCTTACATATTCAAAATGGTATCGTAAAGCTAAATTATTAAGCATTTTTGTTTCAATTAGGAAGAGAGTTCAGATTTCCAATTTAACATTGTATATCTTGAATATCATTGGAATATTAAATAGTCTATATAAATTTTCATCATGTTTCATTGTTGTTGAAGTTCCAGTATATTGACCCTATTCCTTGAATAAACACTAAGTGCATTCGGTCTTCAAAGGTCTTCCTACTTTTATTGTTTGAAATAAGCATTTTACGGAAAGTAATTGGAGCATGATTTGTCTTCATATCCAATCTGGTTCCCCCTAGGATTGTCTAACAGTGATCATTTACATTTGATATTTAGGTAGGCAGTCATATTTATAAATATAGAGAATTATAGATGATCAATTTTTAGAATAATCTGTTTGAGATGAGATTATCATAGCACTGAACAAAAATAATGATAACTTATTGGATGTCCTCCTAACAGGATGAGTGATCTTGGCCAAACCATTTAACCCCTCCAAAACAGTTTTCACATTTGTAAAATGGAATAATTCAGAGTCTCAGATTATAGAACTTTCTGTGTTCTTTGCAAATGACAGTTCATTAGAAAACAAAATTCCCTCTGAATTGACTTTATTGAGGGTGTATTTTTTTAAATCAGAACAGGATGTTGTAAAAAATAATTTTAAAAAAAGTAGATGTTGTACTTTGTCAAATGTTTTTTCTGCATCTACTGAAATGATCATATGGTTCTTACCCTTTCTCTTACTGATGCGATGCATCATGTTGATTGATTTCCAATATTGAACCACCCTTGCAACTGAGGAATAAATTTCACTTGATCATGGTGAATGATTTTTTTAAAATATTTTGTTGGATTTGGCTTGCTAGTATTCTGTTGAGGATTTTGCATCTGTGTTGTTCAGGGATATTGGCCTGTAGCTCTCTTTTTCAGTGGTGTCTTTACCTGGTTTTGGCATCTAGGTCATGTTGACCTCATAGAATGAATTTGGAAGTTTTCCTTCCTTTTCTATTTTTTTTTTTTTTTGAATAGTTTGAGAAGAATAGGTATTAACTGCTCTTTAAATGTTTGGTATAATTTGCCTGTGAAGCCATCTGGTCCTGGACTTCTGTTTGTTGGGAGTTGGATTACTGATTCAGTTTCTTTGCTGGTTATGGGTCTGTTCAAATTTTCTATTTATTTCTTTCAGTTTTGGTAGTTTATATATTTCTAGTTTATCCATTTCTTCTAGGTTGTTGAATTGTTTGGCATATAGTTTGTTTTTTTGGTTTTTTGTTTTTTTTTTTTGTTTTTTTGTTTTTTTGTAATACTGTCTTATAACTGTCATTCTGTAGTGTTGGTTGTTACTTCTCTTTCATTTGTGATTTTATTTATTTGAGTCCTTTCTCCTTTTTTTCTTGATTAGTCTGGCTAGAGGTTTATAAATTGATTTTTTCCAAAGAACTAGCTCCTTGTGTCATTGATCTATTTTTGTTTTTATTTTGTTTTGTTTTAATTTCTCATTTATGTCTGCTCTAATCTTTATTTCCTTCTTTCTGCTGGTTTTGGATTTCATTTATTCACTTTATACCTTCTTCAGGTATAAGGGCAGATTGTTTATTTCAGATTTTTCTTCTCTCTTTTTTTTTAAAGGTTTTATTTATTTGACGGAGAGAGACACAGCGAGAGAGGGAACACAAGCAGGGGGAGTGGGAGAGGGAGAAGCAGGCTTCCTGCAGAGCAGAGAGCCCGATGCGGGGCTCGATCCCAGGACCCTGGGATTGTGACCTGAGCCGAAGGCAGACGCTTAACGACTGAGCCACCCAGGCGCCCCACATCATTAGTTTTTGATGTAGTGTTCCATGATTCATTGTTTGCGTATAACACCCAGTGCTCCATTCAATACATGCCCTCCTTAATACCCATCACTGGGCTAACCCATTCCCCTACACTTCTTCACTCTAAAACCCTCAGTTTGTTTCTAGAGACCATAGTCTTTCATATTCATCTCCCCCTCTGATTCCACCCCCCCTTTTTTTTCCCTCCCTACTATCTTCTTCTTCTTCTTTTTTTTTTAACATATAATATATTATTTGTTTCAGAGGTACAGGTCTATGATTCATCATATTTTTTTTTATTCATTTTGTCACCTGTGATTTTTGATTGGAATGTTTAGTCCACTTACATTCAAAGTAATTATTGATAGATATGTATTTATTGTCATTTTATTTGATTTGTGGTTGTTTCTGGATATTTTCTCTGTTCCTTTCTTTCATGGTTTGCTGATTTTCTTTAGTGATATATTTGGATTTCTTTCTCTTTATTTTTTTGCATGTTTATTAGTGGTTTTTGACATATGGTTACCACTAGGTTTGTATATAATCTCTTTTGAAAATAGCACTCTATATTAAGTTGATGGTTGTTTAAGTTTGAACCCATTCTTTACTCCTCTCCTCACCACATTTTAGGTATATGTTGTCATATTTTACATCCTTTTATTTTGTGAGTTCCTTGACTGAATTTTTTACAGAAATATTCATTTTCACTGCTTTTGTGTTTCCTACCTTTATACCATCACTTTTTGTTTCTACTTTTCATTCAAAGTGTCCCCTTTAATATTATTGTAGGGCTAGTTTAGTAGTCATGAACTCCTTTGGATTTTGCTTGTCTGGGAAACTCTTTATCTCACCTTCTATTCTGAATGATAGCCTTGCTGGAGAGAGTATTCTTGGCTGCAGATTTTGTCCATCCAGCACTTTGAATATATCATGCCACTCCCTTTTGGCTTGGAAACATTCTGCTAAAAAATCTCCAGCTAGCCTTACGAGTTTTCCCTTATAGTAACTGTCTTCTTTTGTCTTGTTACATCTAATTTTTTTTCTTTATCACTATATTTTGCCACTTTAGTTACAATATGTCTTGGTGTGGGTCTGCTTTTGTTGATTTTTAAATTTTTTTAAAAAGATTTTATTTATTTATTTGACAGAGAGAGACACAACAAGAGAGGAAACACAAGCAGGGGAAGTGGGAGAGGGAGAAGCAGGCTTCCTGCCAAGCAGGGAGCCCAATGCGGGGCTCGATCCCAGGACCTTGGGATCATGACCTGAGCCGAAGGCAGATGTTTAACGACTGAGCCACCCAGGCACCCCTGCTTTTGTTGATTTTGATGGGAGTTCTCTGTGCCTCCTGGATCTAGATATCTGTTTCCTTCCCCAGATTTGGGAAATTTTCGGCTTTATTTCTTCAAATAAATTTCTGCCCCCATTCTCTCTCTTCTGGGACTCCTATATTATGAATGTTATTGGATTTGATGGAGTCATGGAATTCCCTAAGTCTATTCTCATTTTGTGTAGTTCTTTTTTTCTCTTTTGTTCAGCTTGATTTCTTCCTAGTACTCTGTCTCCTAGGTCATTAATCCATTTCTCTCCTTCTTCCAGCCTGCTGTTCCTTGCATCAAGTGTGTTTCTAATTTCACTTACTGAGCCCTTTATGTCTGCTATGTTATTCCGTATCTCTGTGTTAAGTTTCTCACTCATATCTTCACTCTTAAGTCCAGTGTGTATCCTTATGACCATTACATTAAATTCCCTAGCATGTTCCTTATGTCTGTTTTGCTTAGATCTCTGGCTGTGGACTTGTCCTATTCTTTCATTTGGTGTAAATTCTTCTGTCTTCTCATTTTGTCTAAGTCTCTGTATCTGGTTCTTTGTGTTAGGAAAGTCAGCTACATCTCCTGTTTTTGAGGGTAATGGCCTTATGAAGAAGAGGTCCTATAGTACCTTTCTGTGGAGGGTCCACTGGTTCCCAGGACCTGGTGCTTCCAGGAATATCTGCAAAGTGTGCTGTGTGTGCTCTGCTCTTTTGTCCTGGCTACTTTATCCTTCAGGCCAGTCATCTGCAGAGGTTCCTTTTGTGTGTTGTGGGCAGTGTATGGTCCCTGGCCTGAATGTGGTGCATTTTAGTTAGGTGTGCTCTGGCTTCTTGGTGAAATGAGACCTATTGCCACTGCCCCCAGAACTGAGGCTCTACAAAACTCCAGCATGGGGAGACATGGTGTGTGCAGGTGTTTGAGCCAGTCTTCTGGAGGAGGGGGCCCACTGTGCTGGAACTGAAGCAGGTGTGACTGGGGGGGCAGTTCCACCAGAGTGTGGGAGGGGAGAGGCTTGGTGTAAGCCAGTTTGGTAGCAAATGTGGGTGCTACACAGGTTCCTGCAGGTGGCTCTGTGTTTATGGTGAGGGTTTGGGGGACAGTAATGGCACCTGTTAGTTCCTTTGTCCCCAGAGGAAGCTGTTCTCCATGAATGCTGTCTCTGGAATGCGCTCCAAGATGAGGCAGTAACTTTCCCTCTGTGTGCCGCAGGTATTCTTCATATTGTTGTTTCCACACTGTATGTCTGATGGTTGTTTCCCTGCCTTCTCTCCAAGATCAGTGCAGTGCCCTGAAAGCTCTATCCCAGCCAAGCCCGCTGACCTTTAAAACTCTAGGATTTGAGCCCAGCTGTTTCCAAGAACCTACAAAATTTGGCCCTGTTGGTTTTCCAAGCCAATTGCTATGGGGATTCATTTTCCCTGTGAGCTCCCTGTATGTTAGTCTGTTTCTTACCCTTTCCCACAACCCTGGATCCTTCCCCACCACAGCAGCCACCATCCATTTCTCTCCCAAAATGTGTCTCTGAACTTCCTACCTTCTTCCCTGTGACCTCTTCTTTCCCTTTAGTTGAGGAGTTTGTCCTGCCAATCTTTGGATGGGTTTCTGGGGGTATTCAGGATGATTTGATAGGTATCTAGTTGTGTTCATGGAATGAGGTGAGCCTAGGGTTCTCCTACCCTGCCACTATCTTCCAACCTGACCGAGGAAAGTGTTTTAATTGCTCTATTCTGCACATATACAACTAATACACATTACAAGTTTCTGAAAGCAATCTAGTTCCGCATGCTACTATTATGTTACATTTAAGCCCTAATTCCTTATAACACTACTAAAAAGTGATCCAGACGTGTATATATGACTTTGAATATAATTATACTATTTTTTTTTACTAATACTGATTTCTCCACAATTTCTTAAATTATTTGAGTGATTTTCTTAGTTGATTTGGTTTTATTTATCACAACTACAATATATATTTTAAAACCAGTAGTAATGTGCTATGGCTTACTGATTCTACAAATAGAATATCCTTAATATCCATGTACATTTGTAGCTAACATTTTCAGTCAAACATGAGTTTTTTATTCATATAAAAGTTAAGTACATCTTATAGGAAAAAATTACTTTTTGAATGTTCAGTATTATTTCAAAATATGAAATTAATGTTGCCTTTTTAAGGTTATTTATTTATTTATTTATTTGAGAGAGAGCACATGAGAGGGGGGAGGGTCAGAGGGAGAAGCAGACCCCCTGCTGAGCAAGGAGCCCGATGTGGGACTCGATCCCGGGACTCCAGGACCATGACCTGAGCCGAAGGCAATTGCTTAACCAACTGAGCCACTCAGGCGCCCTAATGTTGCCTTTTAAATGTAGAGTGGTAATTTAAATGTGAAGGAATTTGATTTCTTTTTATGATATTTCTTTTGATTAGTAATATGGACGTTTCTATTAACGTTTAATAGCACACAGATTGCTCAATACTTGGAAATTAGTATTTCTTATTAAAAGCACACTTTCTGTTGCTCACCTCATTAACTGAGCAATTAGAAATTAAGCTACTTGTATTATAATGGTGAAGTGTGTAGGTGGATGAATTGTCGGAAAGATGTCTTGTTCTACTCAGTTTACCCTCAACTATATTCCAAGGAATGTTTCGATAGATAATCATTCTAATGTTCTTTCCAATTTGTCTGAATTGAATAATTTTTAAAAGGCATTTTACAGAACAGTCAAAGCAGGGAAGTGCTTAGTTAACTAGAGTAGTGCTAATATGTGTCAGGATGTGCGCTGAACATTTCATTTAAATCCTCGTCATTAAAATCTACAGACACAGCACGTGCTTCTGAAGGCTATACCAACCTTTCAAATTAGAAGGGGGGAAAAAAAAGAAAATGGAAGGAAAGTAAAAGCAAAATGAAGCAA
The DNA here is from genome assembly GCF_029215605.1 of Mirounga angustirostris. NCBI lineage: Eukaryota > Metazoa > Chordata > Mammalia > Carnivora > Phocidae > Mirounga > Mirounga angustirostris. The sequence goes on from NW_026991714.1 coordinate 71,499,439, forward strand.
AACCAAGCCCAGAAAGGACAAGAAAATGGGTCTACGGGACCCCCAGGCCTCTTTCCTCTTGATCACCCTTGGCTGTCAGCAGTTTTAGAAAGAAGAAAATCTATACTTTGATTTTAAATTTACCTCTAGTCAGGAGACAGCAGAGATTTTGTTTTTTCATCACAGATTTAAAATATTTACTGACAAAGTTAGAGCTTGCTGTAACAGTGAATCATGGAGCAGGTGATATATCCCTGAACAGAGGGAGACTCTCACTGCTCATCATGACCCCCAGGCCAGCATGATGGTTGGCTGGTATCATCAAGGCCTTTGACCAGCTAGGAAGGAAGAGAACATAATAATCTGCTATTATTAATTTAGTTTTTTAAATTAGATCTTACAGGTAAAAGGTGTATGAACTTTAGGAAGAGTAACCAAGTAAGGGTCATTAAGAGGCAAACCATTGCTTTGTAAAGGTAGTTTGGAAGATAATTCCATTTTGCCTAGAGTTGGCAAATAAAGGGAAAATAAAAGAATAAATTTACAACTGGTAACTTATTATGAAGTTAGAAAAAAAAGGCAAAGGAAGTCTGTCTGGATTTCATTGAGTTGTGATGATAAAAATCATACAAAATTTCTGGCACATAATATTATGAAGTATGTGCTAATCGTTTTCTTTCTATTGTTACCATTATTATGATAATAAAGTGAAATGATATGGAATTCACAATTAACATGAAAAATACCTCAGGGGCAAATATTTTAGTAGAATTTTATTAAAATATATGTTTTATCACAAATCTCAATAGAAATATCAACAAATCTTCACAGTGGATTATAAGGCTCTACTTTAGTGTAGTTTTGAATGCTATATTTCCTTTTAGGAGTTACATATCATTTATAATTTTCTGTTTGGAAAAACTTTGTTAGGCATATTATTTTTCAGGTACTATTTTATATTTGATTATCTTTTGCCCTCTAAAGAGTCACATGTCTAATACATACTATAAATTTATGTGCTTTTAAAAGTATTTTAGAATTCAACATTATATGGATTTTCTAGGAAAAAATAAGGAATTTTTTATTTTATAGACTTTAGTTCACTATTTCAACTCTAAAGGACCTGGAAGAGATGATAAACTCACTACTGGAGAAAAAAATGTGGTGTTGCTGAACTGCCCTTATGTGCCTTTCCTTCTGTTATGAATCATTTTATGTTGTATTATGAATCATTTTTATTCACTTTTAGGACATCATAATGTAATTCAAATTTGATGCTTCTGAGATTTTTGCTAAGCATTCAAGAAATAATGTATTAAGTTATTGTGGTAAATGATAAGTGTCATTTTGCAAAATTTGAAACTGTGACAGATACGGTTGAATTGAGGCCATTAGATCCCAGGCGATAAAAGTGTGGGTTGTGACAAATTATAAGATTTTATTTACCATAATTTGTAGAATAACAAATGTGAGAGGTGCTTAGGATATCACCTGATGTCTGAAAAGTATAAATAACGGCTAGGGTCAATGGCCTTGGCAGGCTCCCTCAGTTTCAACAGTATGAAAATATACCCAATTAACGTATCAGATTGAAACAAACAGTTACACATTTGCTGATTCTCCCTAGGGACAAAGACACATTTAACATGCAATTGAAGAAGAGTTGCTAGGTTGTAAAGAGAGATGAATGTTTTCGTTTTAGCTTTTTAATATTTATTCAATTAAAGTAATATATGTACATAGTTTTGAAAGGCAAACAGTCCTTTTCAGGCTTATTAAAAAACTAACACCACCCCCTTCCACTCCTAGTCTGATTCTTCATATAAAACATCCCCTTTGTTTTCACTGCCTTCTTCCTAAATAATTCTCTTACGCAGCTATTTCTGATTTTTTTGAGATCACACATCACATGCGGACTTTTTGAATGTGGTGACGATGGGGCTTGGAACCTGGGCAGGGGCACGGAGCACACTGTGCATCGATTTCCGTGGAACCTGGGCAGGGGCACACGCGTCCGCCCGTGGCCACCGCACCTCCCTCGGCCGTCCCTGTGCGGTGCGGCTCGTCCGAGGAACCGGGGCAAAGCAGCATCTCCTGAGCCTCCACATGTGCTCCCGTGACGCCTCGCCTTGGATGAATGCGACGTTGACTGACTTGCACTATAGAAGTCTGCGCATTTGCCATATACCCCAGGACCAGTGATAGGGAGAAGGGTTGGTCAAATCTGTAGAAATGTCAAATAAAAGTCACCCATGTTTTATGTCCACGCCTGTAAGGCGGGGATGGCTTGCTGTCCTCCGCTCCTTCCTCCTCGCGCACACGCCCATCCCCTGAGTGTAACAGTAGCAAATGCCTTGTGAGCGGCTTATTACTGCAGATGGGTTCCTCGGGCCGATAGCTGCGCGAAGTGGGGCTCCGGGAGTCCACTTCTTGTCTCACCACATCCCGATAAACGCGGCCGCCTCTGATTTTCTAGCTTTCAGTGGCGCTTCCATGACTTAAGCCTCACATTTTTATTCAAATTCTGTAGCATTGCTCACAAGGGTGATGTGTGTTAGGAAGCACCCTTCCTTGTGGCTGACAGCTCACTGAGGTCCCTGCAGAGCACTTGCATCCTGGAAGTTCTTCAGCACTACCTAGAGTCTTCCTGCCTCCTTCTAGTGTTGGATTCTCTTCCGCCTGCATTCCATGTCTTCGTCTATAACTGATTTATGTCCTCATTTTGGTGGAAGAGACCCTGACAGAAAAAAAAAAAAAAAAAGGCCTATGGGTGGTGCATTTCCTGATCCCGAGTGGGTACAAATTGGCTTTATTCAGTTTGGCTACTCGTGTAAATGTGTTCCAAGGATTTAGAAAATATGTATCCATTTCCTTCTGGTTTTCAGGGTTTTTATTGAGAAGTCTGACACCATTGTTACTCCTGTTTTGTTTTGTTTTACATTTTTAGAATTTTTAGGATCTTTTCTATATTGTTTTGAAATTTAACAATTTGATTACTTTTGTTCACTTAGTTTTCATTTATTTTGGTCACTTTTTAAATCTGAAAATTCACGTCTCTTGATACTAGAAACTTTTCTAATTTTCTTTTTTTTTTCTTTTTTTGGGTAATTCCCTCCCACTCCTTCCCCATTCTGTTTCCGGTCTTGTGACTTCTATTAGCTGGATGGCCGACTGCCTGGCTTGGTTCTCCACTGCCTTACCCTTTCTCTTATTTACTTTTCTCTTTTTGTTCTGTTTTCTGGGAACCTTCTCCTATTCTACATTCCACAATTTAAAATCATTTTCATTTCTGTTGTCAACTATTATTATTAATATTTATATTATTTTATTATAAAAAGATCTGCCTATTCTCTGAATATACCCTCTCTCTTTTTTTAAGAATCCTGTTGTGGTAATTATCCTGTCAATATCCATCTGAAGAAAATAATTATAGAAATTTAAAAATTGGTGTCCTTGCTTCATCACTATTTCCTTTGAGATCAATCTTCTGTTTGTTTAATCGACCTCATATGCTAGATATTTTTCTCAAATGTCTTTTATTGGCTGCCAGTTTGTATTTAAGTGTGAAGCACTAAAAAGCTGATTAGAAACTCTGTCCAGGGGCGCCTGGGTGGCTCAGTCGGTTAAGAGGCCAACTCTTGATTTTGGCTCAGGTCATGATCACAGGGTCCTGGGATAGAGCCCCGTGTGGGGCTCCCCACTCAGCAAAGTCTGCTAAAGTTCCTCTCTCCCTATGCCCCTCCCCACCTGCCCCCTCTCTCTAAAATAAATAATCTTTTAAAAAACAAAACAAAAAACCACACACACACAAAAACTCTGTCCAACCTTATTGACCGACAGGCATCAGCATATGTTGATATGATGAGAAATCCCATCTTTCTTGGGGGAATTTTCAAATGTCCATTTTTATATTTTTATGTTGTTTTCTTTCTATGGCTGTTCAGATTCCCCCAAAGACACTCTAGTTTGGTCTTAGAGACAGAATTCTAACTCCGCATTCTAGAAGCCAGGGAGGAAGGGGGTGGAGTGTGTGCTTTTAATCAATAAATAGGGCACCTCACTCTTATTCTCTGCTGTTCCCAGTGTGCACAGAATCTTTGTTCCAACTTGCAGAGGATAAACTTTCTGCCTTTTCCTAGTTAGTAGAGTGTTAAGGATTCCCTAACTAGGAGATCAGCGAGGAAATCTGGGGATCTAATTGCTCCTTACACTTCACACTGATAGTCAATGCTCCTGTTCTTGTCGCTCCCTCCTTCTCTGTCACCCGCACACACACACATGAAAGTACACAGTCCTTCAAAGCCATCTGGCATCAACAATTATGAAGCTTGTAAGGGATTTTGCAGTGCAAATTGGTTTTCCTTTCTTCTGGCTTCCCACGCAACAGCCAGATATTTTTTTTTTCTTTTTTCTTTTCTATTTTTATAGTTATTTATTTATTTTTGGTTCTTTTAAGCCATTCGCACTGGGCCATCCACTTTTGATCATACAAAACTAAGTTGATATCCCTCATCTGTTCTAGTTGTACCTTGCTCTGAAGAGGATTTCACTTTCATTTCTTGACAGAAATATTAACGGAGAATTAGGAGGTAGTCAGTTTCCAAGCTTAGGTTACAGGAGCATTCTTTGATGGAACAAGTTACAGCAATAATTAGTAGACAAAATGCTTAATTAAGGACATGGGATGTCACTTCTTCATTCAGTTAGGGACACGAGATGCTATTCATTCATTCATCTGTTACACACTAATTTTACTATGTGTCCTTTCCTGGTCTGAGTGCTAACTGCAGGTTTTACAATTGTTCTATGAAAAACAGTCTCCTCCTGTGTGAATTTTCATTCTAAAAGGGGATACAAACGCTCAGTAAAGGGAATAAGAAACAAGATTGTTGCAATTAAGGATAAGTATTAAGAAGATCGCTGAGTAAGAGTGGCTGCAGTGGGTATATTGCTGGAAGGCCTTTTTGACATTCCTGATGAGGATGTGAGCATGGGGCTCTGACAGGTGATGGTGCAGGGTGAACGAGCAGCAAAGAGACCAGAAGTGAGATTGGGCATGCCATTCTGGAGAGAGGTAAACAGGCCTGGCTGAAAGTGGTAGGAGGTGAGGTGTGAGCTGGTGGAAGGGGGCCTCATCACGGAACCCTGTAGTGTGGTGTGGTGTTGGGATTTTATTCTACATTTAGCTGGAGGATTGAGTGAGAGAATGGCACTCACTCTAAGTGCTAGGAAGCGAGCCTGTGCCTCTGGGAGAACACGAAGAAGCAGCAGGCTGCTTTCAAAGCAAAGGCTCAGAACTGATACGATGTCCGCTTGGCCACTGTCAGCTAGTCAGAGCTGGCTCTTATCCGGGAGCAAGAATTCCTGCCCCTCTCAAGGTCTTTCTGGTCAGACTGAGAATCAAATGCGCATGAGACAGATTAATAGGAGAACACCAAATTTAATAGGCGCATCTATGGGGAATCCACACAGACGTGGAAATTCCTAAGACAGTCAGGCACGATGAGGTCTCTGTGTCATCCTGAACTAAGAAGAGCATGGGGGTCTGGGACTTCAGAGGAAAGGGATGCTCTTCACAGGGCGGTAAGAACAGATGTTTGATAATTAGATGTTTGCCCTACCATACAGATGGGTCACTCATAACATTTATCTCAGCAAACAACTTTTATTCTGGGAAAGACTCCCAATTACATTCCTCTGTGTAAAGAAGGGACAAAAGTTTCTCTTGTGCCCACAGGGTCTCAGTTGTCTTCAACTCAAAATAATCTTCATGCCGGGGTGGCCCATCTTGGCCCCTACACCCTGATTCAAACACAGAGGGAAATACATGTTCTGTCTTCATGGAAGGATTTACAAAATCACTTTGCAAAGCTATGGGTACAGGATGGAATAAAGATTCTGAGCACATTCCTTAGTCCATATTTATTTATTTTGTTTTGTTGTTGGCTTGTTTTACTTATTATGTAGGAAGCATGACCTAATGCTACATGGAGTAAACTGAAGGGCATTTTCAGTTTGGGGAGGCTAATCAGAATTAATACATTCCAATTCTAAGAAATCAACCCACCTGTATTTGGCAAGATCTTCTTGTGTTTTTAAAGACCAGAATTTAGCAGATAACTGCCCATATATTTCCGCAATAAATTACGGTGCTTGTAAATATGGCTTTGCAATGATGTCTTGTGGAGCAGGCCTTGTAGTTGATAACTTGCTTGTGTAAATTAGGGAACAGAGTTTGCATTATGCCCAGAGAAAGATGTTTCTAAATCTGCAGCTCTAAAACTAGGAGGAAGTCCTCTCATATATCAGGTTGCAAATGAATTATGGCATTTTAGCCAGTTTAGCTCCGTTTACAGGAGGGAGCAAAGAAGATGGTATTTCTGACAACTCTTTCTAGGGAGTCATAAACCTCAGGCATTCTAAGTAAAATAGGTATTTGAATGTTGGCAGTGTTTGGTAGGTGGTCAGAAAAAGAAAAATGACCAAAGGAAAGTCTTGACTGCATCCTGGTCATCCAGGGCATAAAAACACCACCGTGATGGTAAAGCTGAGTGCAGGGCAGGGAAGGCTGGAGATGAATGTACTGTAGCTCTCTCCTCAAATGGCTTGTGACTTTTTAACAGTAACCTCTTGGCACACACAATGCCCAAGATAGTGGCCACTAGCCAGATGTGGCTATTTAAGTAAAGTAATTAAATGAAAAGAGATACTATATTCTCTCAGTCACATTAACCACATTACCGCGTTCAATATTCCAAAGGTGCTGATCCTGCTTGCACCCCTTCAATAATATATGTTCACCTACATTCCAGTACAGACCTCAGTGCATGTTTTTATAGGTGTTTACCTGAATGGATCTTGATAATGGGATAGACCACCTAACCGCATACCATTCCCTCATGCCCGTGGTGAGCTGGAGTTGGCTAGTCTTGGCTGAACCACGGACGATTGTTCGCATTTCAGGAATTTTGCAAGCATGTTGTTAAACAGGGCTAATATTAAATATTAAATTATATAAAGTGGTAAGTAAGTTATGTATTTTAAAGGGAATAGTGTAGGGGTACCTGGGTGGCTCAGTGGGTTAGGTGTCTGCCTTCAGCTCAGGTCATGATCACAAGGTCCTGGAATCGAGTCCCACGGCCAGCTCCCTGCTCAGTGGAGAGTCTGCTTCTCCCTCTGCCCCTCCCCCCATGCATGCACTCTCTCTCTCTCTCTCTCTCTCTCTCTCAAATAAATAAAATCTTTAAAAAATAGGGAATATGGTAGCTCTATTTTCAACTTTTTGAGGAACCTCCATACTGTTTTCCAGAGTGGTTGCACCAGCTTGCATTCCCACCAACAGTGTAGGAGGGTTCCCCTTTCTCCGCATTCCTGCCAACATCTGTCATTTCCTGACTTGTTAATTTTAGCCATTCTGACTGGTGTGAGGTGGTATCTCATGGAGGTTTTGATTTGGATTTCCTTGTTGCCGAGTGATGTTGAGCACTTTTTCATTTGTCTGTTGGCCATTTGGATGTCTTCTTTGGAAAAATGTCTGTTCATGCCTTCTGCCCATTTCTTGATTGGATTCTTTATTCTTTGGGTGTTGAGTTTGATAAGTTCTTTATAGATTTTGGATACTAGCCCTTTATCTGATATGTCATTTGCAAATATCTCCTCCCATTCTGTCGGTTGTCTTTTGGTTTTGTTGACTGTTTCTTTTGCTGTGCAAAAGCTTTTTATCTTGATGAAGTCCCAATAGTTCATTTTTGCCCTTGCTTCCTTTGCCTTTGGTGATTTTTCTAGGAAGATAAAGAAGATGTGGTATATATATACAATGGAATATTATGCAGCCATCAAAAGGAATGAGATCTTGCCATTTGCAACGACATGGATGGAACTGGAGGGTGTTATGCTGAGCGAAATAAGTTAATCAGAGAAAGACATGTATCATATGACCTCACTGATATGAGGAATTCTTAATCTCTGGAAACAAACTGAGGGTTGCTGGAGTGGGGGTTGGTGTGGGAGGGATGAGGTGGCTGGGTGATAGACACTGGGGAGGGTATGTGCTATGGTGAGCCCTATGAATTGTGCAAGACTGTTGAATCACAGACCTGTACCTCTGAAACAAATAATGCAATATATATTAAGAAAAAAAAAAGGAGAAGAAGATAGTAGGAAGGGAAAAATGAAGGGGGGAAATCAGAGGGGGAGACGAACCATGAAAGACTATGGACGCTGAGAAACAAACTGAGGGCTCTAGAGGGTAGGGGTATGGGGGGATGGGTTAGCCCGGTGATGGGTATTAAAGAGGGCACGTTCTGCGTGGAGCACTGGGTGTTATGCACAAACAATGAATCATGGAACACTACATCAAAAACTAATGATGTAATGTATGGTGATTAACATAACAATAAAAGAAATAAAAAAATAGGGACTAGTGTAAACTTGTTGATTGCTAATCATTATTGATGGTGTTGGGGAGATTCACATCTATTGGAAGTACATACAGTGTGTCACGGTGTGTCTCAACTACACATTCTGTTAACAGCCCATCAATAGCATGACATTAGTGCTGCAGCTGATGAGGTTCTGGCTTAATAAGTACATATAGCACAGAGGTGGAGTGGTTTACAGCACATCACATATCAGCTTTGATGACAATACATTTATTGGAAAAGAGCAGATAAATATGCATCCCTATTTGTCTAATCATGGCTGACCATCGCAGGTTACCACCAGGTACAGGAGTTCAGAAACATCAGCAAAAGCATTTGTTCAGCTCCATAAAAATGACAACAGAGATCGTTGTGGATTTCATTATGTGTAAATGTTGCTACACTTTTTATATCACTAAAATAGTAAGTAAACTTATATATATGTGCATGTATCCGTATTTTGAAAGTTAAACCTTTGCCAGCACACCCCTGCTTCTGTTTACTGTCTCCCCCAGTCCTAGAGACAACCACATTCTGAATATCCTGAATTTATCACCATAGATGAAATTTGCCTTTTCTTGGACACACTGTTTCCAGTGTGTGTATACTCTGTCTGTCTCTCTACTTCTTTCACTCACATTTCAAGAATCCACTAGTGTATTTGGGATTTGTTTCTTTGAGGTGTTGATACTATGAGAAGCATCACATCATATGAATGTATCTCTTGCTGATGGGCTGGTTTCCAGTTTTTTGCTATTGTGAATTATGCTGCTACTGTGAATATTTTGTTCATACCAGATGGAATTTCTTTTATAATTCATAAATTCTAAATTTTTATTTAGAAAAGTAAAACTCAGTGAGGAATATGTAAAACAAAATTTGAAGGAAAAATGCTCATCTTTTGAGATATAAAAATGTGTATCTAACTGAACGATGACACAAAGTCAAATATATATAAAACGTTTTCATATCCATATCATTTAGTGAAAGATGTTTGGAAAACTAGCTACTTTTTAAAAATATTTTATTTATTTGACAGAGAGATTGAGAGAACAAGTGGGAGGAGGTGCAGAGGGAGAGGGAGAAGCAGACTCCCTGCTGAGCAGGGAGCCCAATGAGGGACTCGATCCCAGGACCCTGGGATCATGACCCAAGTCGAAAGCAGCTGCTTAACTGACTGAGCCACCCAGGTGCCCCATGGCTATTTTTTTTAATAAGAGGAGGAGGTTAGACCCCCATCTCATGCTACAAAAATAAATTGTATAAATGAAAAATGTTTTAAAAACAGAGTGGGGTGGGGGGAGGAGAGGGAGAAAGGCTTTTGCATTGAAATTAAGAGAAGAAAATATGTAATGATACTGTTATCTCTTTCGGTTCAGATCAGGGGGAGTTTGTGGACACAGTTCTGTGGTCTGGGAAGCTGTAAGGTGGTTGCTTCTTGTTTGGCACCATTGTTGTAAGTCACCAGGAGGGTGATCAGTATGCTTGAGGGATTTCACAAGGAGCCAGGCTCTTAGTGGTAAGTAGCTATAAAGAGAAAAATTAATAACCTGTTTTGTTTTGTTTTTTTAAGATTTTATTTATTTTTGCAAGAGAGAGAGTGAGTGTGCATGAGTGGAGGTGGGGCGGGATGGAGTGGGTACAGAGGGTGAAGCAGACTCCCCGCTGAACAGGGAGCCTGATGCCCAATGCGGGGCTTGATCCCAGGACTCTGGGATCATGACCTGAGCCGAAGGCAGATGCTTAACCCACTGAACCACCCAGGCGCCCCCTAACCTGTGGTTTTATTTCTGACACATAATGTAGTATAAGACTGAACTGGCAGTACCCACGTGGTCCAACATAGCATGCCATCCTGTAAATATATTGGAGAGTTTAAAAGAGAACAGCAGCTAATGAATCAGAATAGCTGCCTAGGAGTTCCTAAAATTCTAGGAAAGCCACGCATGTGTGTACTCGTGTGTGCGCACGTGTGTGTGTGTGTGCACACGCCTGTCTGGAATATCAGGATTGCTGGACCCAACATCCTGAGAGAGATTGGGAATGTGATTCTGAGGAATAGTTCTTCAGCTCCTTGGTTTTCTCACTGTGGACCTGTGACTTAGATTCTGTTAACTGGAAACTGAGGCATTTGATGACTAATGTTCGTCTTATAAAATAAAAATTATCTTAATATAATTTTCTCAAAATTTTACTGCATACTGTTCTTGAAAAACTTGTGACACTATTTACATTCACCGCATTTGAAAATAAAGAAAATAAAATTGTATCTGACTTAAGATGAAATATATTTGAAGTTTTATATTAAGATAAAATTTTATATTTTGAATGAATAGATTAATCTAAAGTTTTGCCACAGAGAATATCCTGAGAGTGTCAATGTGTAATACACATAAGAGGAAGCAGTGTTGTGAACTTTAGATACATATATCCGACAGAAATTAAAACATGGCTGTCATTAATAGTGTAATGATTTAATGTCGCAGTAGAACTATCAGTGATTGTGTGAGTCCATAATTTCTCGTGAAACCAGGAACCATCTTGTGAGGGAAAGATGAGGCACTATTAGCAATTTTTCAAGAAAAACAAGTGCAGATTAAAACTGCCCTGAACAAGCCAGGACGTAAAGCCACACTGGAAACAGAGAAGATACTACTTCTTTATGGTCTGCTAAACCTAAGAAAACTGTATGTGTGCACGTCAGGTAGATCTGACGGGCGACACACACGGCAGTTAGTCAGCGGCGACTTCCTCCCAACGTGGATTTTAATCTAAGCTCCTTCATTATTTCTACCAGGATGGGGAGCGATTGTAGGGGTGATGAAAACAAAGTCAGAGGATAGACTATGAGGGAGTATTGCTGCCTGGAATCTCACTGTCCTGAACGAGACTCGGTTTCTGAGATATAAATGGAGGGAATCAACAAAATGTAAACTTTGGCCATCATTTACATAGGAAAGATCCAAAATGACTTTCACAAAAAGTAGAGCATTCCCACAATTGAAACACCCAAAAGTCGATCAGGATTTCCACGCAGGCAGAAATGGAGGTCACGTGGTGTCACAGAGATCCCTCTCTTGGTTCCCCGCCTTTTCATTCTGTTTTCAGAGGCTCAGCAAGGTGCCCAGAGTTTTCCACAACATATGTTCTAAATATGGCAGGAAAAGCAAGTGAACATTTCAACAAAGACTTGATTTTCCCAGGTTCATTTTACCTTGCTTTGATCAGCCCACTGATCTCCAAGTCTGAGTGAAGGAGGTATATGACTGACAGGGTCCTGGGTCAAGATGCTACGCATATTCTTTACATGGAAATTGGCTCACACAAAGCTACTTGGCCCTAGATTTGGGGAGGAATGTTCACCAAACCCAAATAAGGGTCTGTCCCAGAAATAGAACCCATGGCAAAAAAAATACTGATGCACACTATCATAACCTTCTCTCTTGATTTCCATTGTTTTTCTCATTTATATCCCCATTCTCTGTATTATTTTCACTTGGTTCCTACAATTCTGTTAACTCCCTACTACTATATTTAATATGCATTTGACTCCATGGGTTGCAACACGGATAGGATTGGCTGCTGGAGTCATCCAGATTGCACTGGAGACCGATCCTCTTCCTTAGCTGCATGACCAGGAACAGTAAATTTCCTGTTTCTGTGCTCCCGTATTTTCACCTGCAAAAGGGAAACACTCGTGCTGTTTTAAAAAGTTGTTGTCCTGGAAGCCTGGTGTCCTAAGTAGCAAAAAAGGTGTCTGAAGCCTCTTCATAAAGAGGGAGAAGTGCTCCTTCCTACAGGATTTTAGGAAACCACATTGATCATGGCAGAAAGCATTTTTAAAAATCTGTGTATTTTGCACTTGTGACACAATTAAAAGTACACCCTAATATTAAAAAGACTGTTAAGAAACAATCTCATCCCAAATATGAATTTTCCTTTTTAATTTTTTACAACAGCTTAAGAATAAAAATCTCATTTGATTAGTTGTGTTCAAGAAGGGAAATAGCAAGACAAATACCATATAATTTCACTCATATGTGGAATTTAAGAAAGCAGACGAACATAGGGGAAGTGAAGGAAAAATAAGATAAAATCAGAGAGGGAGACAAACCATAGAGACTCTTAATCATAAAAAAAAAACTGAGGGTTGCTGGAGGGGAGGAGGGTGGGGGATGGGGTAACTGGGTGATGGACATTAAGGAGAGCATGTGATGGAATGAGCACTAGGTGTTATATGCAACTGATGAATGACTAAATTCTATCCCTAAAACTAATAATACATAATACATTAACTAACTTGAGTTTAAATAAATAAAAATTAAAAATAAGTAAACAAAAGAAGGGAAATAGTGTTTGAAACAGTGACGAGTGTTTTTCTGTGTATGTCATTTAACAGAATTCTCAGGCAGTCTATTTTGAAAAATGTTCAGTTATTTCTGTTGCTTATTAATTGTTATTGCTCAATATAATTTACCTTCATCGATCCTAAGTTTGTTTAGAATTTATTTAAAAAGTACATGAATGATGAGCAGGTGAGATACTTGGGCTGACTTCTATTCTATGTGCATCACTTGGTAAAGAATAATTAAAGCTTGGGGCACCTGGGTGGCTCAGTTGGTTAAGCGACTGCCTTCAGCTCAGGTCATGATCCTGGAGTCCCAGGATCGAGTCCCGCATCGGGCTCCCTGCTCGGCAGGGAGTCTGCTTCTCCCTCTGACCCACCCCCCTCTCATGCTCGCTCTCTCTCATTCTCTCTCTCAAATAAATAAATAAAATCTTTAAAAAAAAGAATAATTAAAGCTTTCATTTTGAAAGCATTGAACTGTGAATATAAAAACAAAAAACCCTCTGAATATGAAAAAGTATTTTTAGAGTGTTGTGAATTGATACAACCAAATGATATGTGTTCAGTGACAGAGAAGATTTTCAGAGTTTTTACAATGGCAAAAAGCAGTTTTTCATATTTTTCATTTAAAATTGAAATGTAGGGGCGCCTGGTTGGCTCAGTCGGTTAAGCGTCTGACTTTGGCTCAGGTCATGATGCCAGGGTCCTGGGATCGAGTCCCGCATTGGGCTCCCTGCTCCACGGGGAGTCTGCTTCTCCCTCTGCCCCTCACCCCGCTCTTGTGCTCTCTTGTCTAACTCTCTCTCTCTCAAATACATAAATAAAATCTTTAAAAAAATTGAAATGTATTTTGAAAAAAAAGTGTTTTCTATGTCAATATGGTTTCAGTGGGAGAGAAAAGGTAATCATTGGGAAATCATCTCCCTAATTCGTCACGTTGACCAAATGCATGGCCATATCAGCAATTTTCAGAGTCAGATTTGTCCCCCAGTTTCACTTTTCTTTTCCAGTGTGTGTCAAGCTGAACATTTAGCTTTTAAATAATGATGAACCCAGACCCATTAGTTGAGGGGAATGTATAAATAAGAAAGAGCTTGGATCTGGAAAAACCTGCACATGTCCTGATTGCTTAAGAAAAATCCCCTGTCTTTCCTGTTCTACTGGTACTTTAAATTTCAGTTGTTAATTTACAGTATTATTGATAATTTTATGTGCATTTCTGTGAAAAGTTAATTTCCCAAATAAAATTTTATAAGTATAATCAAGTTTATGACAGTGGCTAAGTACAGGATTGTGTCTAAGTTTTGCATAGCAACAATGTCTGAGAAATATATGCTAGGTTATTTTCCCTCAGACTTGTAATATGATGGGGAATAAGAATATATATGCAAAAAACAAAAGGTTTATATAAAGGAAGGGTAAGAAGGAGCTATGTTGCATATCCTCAGAGCCTTTAGACTTGAAGGGCATTTATTTCTCCATGGAAGCAAAGCTTGGCTAAGTTGACTATTGCTAAATTTATCCTGCTAAAACAGCCTCTTTATGTATATTCTAAAAAGTGCAGAAATGTTAAACAGAGCTCTTATAAGTGCATCCAATTTGGTGTTAGGGCATGTGACTGTCGAGAGGTATGAAAAGGATGATGTAAGGCCAGAAAGGGAGCTAGATGGACAATACAAACTAACCTTTAAGCATTTTTAGATGAGCTGTCTTACTACCTTTTCATGGGTGATAGACATTATTTTATTTTATGTACAATGAAAAGCACGTGGAAATGAGGTCATAGCCCTGGATAATACAGAGAATATGAGGCAGATCTGCATTTGGAAGCAAGGCCAGAGTCCGTGCTTTTAACAGCTCTATTCAGCACCTTCCTACTCCTTGAAACTGGTGTCAAGCACGACTTTACACTCCTTCATGTTGTATTATGTAACATAAGGCAGTGACTTCAGAAACCCTGGATGTCTCTGAGACCGAGAGAAACAACTGGAACCATAAAGGAAGTCCTACCTTAGTCCCAGCCGAAAGGGATTTGAGGGAGAGGATGTACACAGATGCTCACAACTCAGTGTTTACAAAGTTGCTAGCAGTTAGGAACTAACAACAGGGGAAGTCCTGGCTAAGAAGTGATCCTTCCCAGTTGATGACAAGACAACCAGCATCTATCACTTGACATCAGAAAACCTAAAAAAGTGTGATGCTAAATTTCATTTTCCTCTCCACCTAAGAGTGCTGAATTTTATTCACATAAGCTGTGCCCTATCCAGTAAGTTCAAATTGCTCAGTCCAGAACTAAATTAAAAGGAGGAAGGTGAATGATGTACTCAAATTAAGTGATTTCAGAAATCTCTTTCATTTCAGTGATGCTGAGGTCAACAGAGACACGGAGGAGCTCACAGGCAGAGGACTACCCACTGCACATACCACCTGCTATCGGTGGTTACATCTTGCCTGAGGAAACATCACCTTATCCCTGGAATTTAGTTAGGGAGAAACGTCTCGGTACTAACCAGAAGGTTACTTAATTGTCTTTCTTTAATTTTCAAATTCTTAATGCCATTTTCCTGCTTCATAATGGCTTCATTGTTGTATCTATCCTACTTAGATGTTCCTTATCCTGCTAGATGCTCGGAGCTAATGAGTATAAAATCATGGATTTGAGGCCTTTGGGAGCCAATTAGCTTTCATATATTTTATAATTCCAGACTGTGCCTAAATCCTAGGCAGGAATCCACAGTGGATGTGTTGATGACCCGAAGACAGAAGGAAAAAAAAAAAAAAAACTAGTGCATTAAACTCAATAGGCCTGCCATACCGCCTAGAGAAAGCTCTCTCACGCGAAGGTCCAGTTGCAGTGGCCGGGAGCACCATGAGCGCGTGGTCACAGAGTGCCACACAACAGAATCTCTGAGCAAGGAGCCTGAGAGACTGACTGTATTCACGCAGCTTGCTCTTGAGATGTGAGGGCAGCCTGGTATTTGAATCCTCACGGCAGAGTGGTTAAAGCATGCCCAGCTTCCAAACCAGAGAAAAGAGCAGATTTGGAAGAAGGACGAAGGGGCGAGGGAGACAACTCTGTTCAGCACCATGTAGGCAAGAAGGAAGAAACAAGTGAACACAGGAAAAACACGACAACTGAAAATCTCCAAATAAAACAGTAGTAATAAATACAAATATATACATGCAGATTGATTTAACTCATCAGTGAAAAGGCAGAAATTGTCACAGTGGATTTAAAGCAAACCCAGCTATGCTATTTGCAAAATACAAACTGCATCTGCCCTTTTGTTTTAAGGATGTAAGTAAAAGAATGAAAACTATGCCCATGGAAACAGGAAGAAAAACAAAAGCGGCACACTGTATAAATACCAGATAACACTGGGATTATGGAAAGAAAAATCTAGAAGCACAATGGGTATATGAGGTTAAAAGTTTTAAACCCATGAAGAGGACAAAAAAGTTCTAAACTTGTATGGACATAAATACATTATTTTTAATATATATAAAACCAAAAAACCAACAGTGCTGTAAAGAGTAGACAAATATACCATGATTATAGAAATTTCTGTCATACTACTTTCAGTAGTTGGTAGATCAAAATGACCAGAAAATAAACAAACAATAAGGCAATATAAGTTGATTTACAAGCTTTATCTATTCAATTGATTTCCATTGCCCCATCTAATAACTGGAAAACACATGTTTGCTTTTCAGGCACATTTTTACAAAAATTTACAACACATAAAACCATAAAGCTAGTCCCAACAAATGTCAGAAAAATCTATATCACAGAGAATATGTTCTTTGAAGACAATGCTAGTAAGCTAGAAATCAATGACAACAAGGTATCTTATAAAAATTCATATACTTGAGATTAAACTTCTAAATAACTTTTAAGTCAAAGAAGAGTTCATAATAGAAAGTAAGTAATACTTAAAATTGAAATGAGAACATCACACATCGAATGCAGGCAATGTACCCAAAGCAGTATTTAAAGTCAATTTAGTATGTAATGTTTATATTGAAAAAAAATGCTGAAAATTAACAAGTCATCAGAAATATATAAAGGAAACAAACTGGAAGAGAGTAAGGGGAAGGAAATGATACTTAAGACAGAGGTTAATAAAATAGAATATATACAATAAAGAAGTTTAACATTTTTATTATTACCAAAACTGAGAATACTACTAAATTTTTTGTACAGTTGACCACAAGGGGGGAGAAAGATTGACTATATAAATAAACAATATTAGGAATAGAAAGGGGAACTTAATATAGATCCAACACAAATTAGGTTTAAAAATATTTTGAAATACCCTGAAGATATATTAAGGTCAAAAATTCAAATACTGAAAATTAAAAAAAAATAAGTTATAAAGACTAACTCAAGATTATATAGAAAATCTGAATGTTTTTATAAATATTACCAAACTGAATTGGTGATTTAAAATATTTTGATAGAAGTACACCACAATGACTGTTTTAATGGAATGTTCTATCCAACACTCAAGGCACAACCGGCACTTACATGATCAAGGACAACGCTCGTCTTCTGCAGACCGTGAAGCGGTTGCATCTAAATGGCATGTCCTTACACTGCTCACGTGCTCATGATACAAACATATATATATATATTTCTGTCTCATTGCCTTCCCACATTTTAAAATGAAACTAAACTCACGCAGGACATTTCTGACTGGTTCTCAGACTCTCATTCCTGGCTGACACCTGCTTGCGTTCTCCTGGGCCAGCCCCATTGTTTTCAGAATATCACTCCCGACCATAAGCATCTCTTTCTATAAGTGAACTAATTCTGGTTCTCACTTTATATCCTATGTAACTTTTTTCCTTACGGTTAATTTGTAGTAACTAACCCTCTCTTTTCCTCTAACCCCACTTTGGCTATGATACCATTATTGGTTGCCTATTCCATTGACTTTGTGGTTTGCAATGTTAAGTATAAAATGTTAATATTTGATCTTTGAGAGGAATCTAACTTCACTCATTGCTATTTAGAAATATTATCCTCCTTTGCAAATACATTAAAAAGCCACTCATTCAGAAGCAATACTTGGGTAGAAAGAGGAGAAAAGTAATCAGTACTGACCTCTTCGCTAAGCACTTAGACTAGGATCTTATGTAAATTTTTCCTTAAATGTTCATCATTTCCAAATGAATTATTCACTTCACAACTTTTTTTCTGTGTGTTTTATCACAGGGAATGCAAATGATGACATTGCAGTGGAATTTAATTTCCAGTTGAAAAAAGTACCACATTTTACCACTCAGTGACCGATTATACTTTCTTTACTGACTTTTTTCTAACTTCTGTGTCTGGTTGGGAGGGGCATTCTGCACCCCTGGACTCCGGCCTCCTCTTGGCTGTGAGCTTGTCCAGTTACCCACGCAGAACCTCCCCTCCCACAGCCCCTGCCTTCAGCACCTGCCTGGCCAGTGTCCAGGGCTGACAATAATCTCTGGATCCTCCATTCATGTGTCTTGTGTTCTCAAACCCATGCACATGTTATTACTTATCTTCTCACAGACCCAGAACCTTCCAGGCGTGAAGATGGTAGGGATTCCAGAATCTCCAGAATCTGTCATTCCAAAGAATCTTGAGACCCATGCATTTAATTCTGCTTTCCTCCCAAATTTGCCCCATGCCTCCCCCAGGGTATTTTCCTCTCACTTCTGAGATGATGTGGTGGCCATTCCTACCTTCTGTCTGTGCTTTGCTATCTTGCCCATCCTTCAAGTCATGTTTCAAATATCGTTTCCTTAAAATAATCTTCAAATACTTAAGTGATTTTTTAAAACAGTGTTAATATATTTTATACATCTCTGCTCATATTTATGTTATCTGCAATTACATATTTCATAAGTCCCTTAGCTTACCTCCTAGATTGATTCATGACATTGGGTTTAACTATCTTTTAGTCATGCCACCATGGCTTATTTACTGTAGTACTGAGTAAGAGACAGGTGGGGCTAGGTAGGGAGAGACGGGTAGGGGGCTAGGTGATTTGGCTCACAGAAATCCCAGATGTGGAGAAAAGCCATGGATGAGCTTTTCACCTGATAGTTACAAATCCACCTTGTTTGTTGTAAATGTTATAGACACGATATTTACCAAGTTTCCTGGGCAGTTTTCTGTGAAAGACCAACCATAAAATCCCTCATTGGCAACCCATTTGGGAGCCTTCTGGCTCTAGAGAGCTTCCCTTTTATGTTTTTACCTTCCTTAATAAGCGTTCACTTTACCTCACCTCGATGTCTCCTTGAGACTCCTTCAACTCCATGAGACAAAAACCCTGCAACCCAACAGTACAATCTGGCATCAGCCCTTTTCACATGAAGAGCTTTATTTAAATTACTAATTAACTTCATGTCCCTCAATTGAATAGATTTTTTCCCCCCAGATACTTTTTTATTTTTATTTTTTTGTCTTCTCAATTGCTTTTGAAATGTATGACTTCCCAAAGCTTCTCTTCTTTGGCTGCTGCCTGAGTCTGAGTGTCTGAGAACCGTCCTGGGCTGATGATGCAGGTTCCACAAACCAGGACCTCTAATGCCCAAGGGCAGAAGATTGATGTCCCCACTAAAACAGAGAGCCTGCAAATTCCCCCATCCTCTGCCTTTTGTTCTATTAGGGCCCTGGATAGATTGGATGGGGCCCACCCATGTTGGGGAGGGGAGGGCTGTCTGCTTTACTCAGATTATCAATTCAAGTGCTAGTTTCTTCCAGAAATACACATTGGGAAATAACGTTCCCAGTTACATGGGCATCCATGAACTGTCACACTGACACATCAAATTAACTATCACAGACAGTAAGTTTGGTTACAAATTTATTAGCTCAGAAGTTTAAAGACATCAAGTTTAGAAATAAGATATGAATAATATTTGATTATTTAATAGAAGAAGAATTACTTAGATGTGTATATTGCCAACTTCATAACAATAGAGACTTCATGTCTAAGGTTGTGGTCTTAGCCTTAAATGCACTTATGTTAATGACAACATCATTTGATATTAAGTGGGAAGAAAAAGAACAGATAGTTCATATACAGGCTGACCTTGGACCCATAAAACCCTTTGCCTTTTGTGGACCCATAAAACCCTGCCTTCCAGATGATGGTGTCTGGCCTCAGAGTCTGCCAGGTGCACCCTATGAGATTCAGGGGGAAGAAACTTGAAAAATTAAAGGTTTTATTTATCACCCTATTGGGGCAAAGCTGGGTCACAACTCACTATATACAAAGCAGATATATACTTTTTAGGTTATTTATATTTGGGTGGATTTTTTTTAAACTTTTGGGAGCTGAAATAAAAAAAACAGTTGAGCCACTGTTATCTGTGACATCAATGTTTTATTTTGTTTTGATTTTTGATCATGAACTTTCCTCCAAGTTTAGGATAGTTTTGTAGCATGCCCTGTTCAAACTTGGAAGGCAGATCACCACCATATATGCAATATTCTCACTCTGGCTGTGTATGTGTTTGGGTGTGTAAGTGTGTAGGAAATAAGGGAAAATGCTGTATCTTATTAGAGGAATAGGGAATAAGTATTGAAAGCAGGAATATATTTTTTGCCCTGGAAAACTGTTTAGGAGTTTGCTTATCTCTTATACTGCATTAGTGATTGGATTGCATGAAAAATGCTGTATGTACTATATATATATCAGTAGAAAATTCACAAATTTTATATTTTAAAGTATCTGTCTATATAAACCTTGTTAGTTTCTTAATAGGAATGCATAATCAAATTGATCGTATGTCCTACATATGTGGCTACAATAGCTTCTAATGAACTCTGGTTCCTTATAGCTGTGTTTTATATTTAATTAATTAAGCTTTTTAAAACAGTATTTCACACTGAGTGAATCAAAATTCATTTTATGGCTTTTTCACTGTAAAGTTTTTGATGTAGTTAAATATTTTTATTATCTCTTCATACCTTATATTGAGTATTGGGATTCTCCTTAACATTGGTTCTGATAGGTTTTCTTGCTTGGAAATAAGATCTGAGAATATCTGAGGAGTCTGTCTTTCAACAAACTTCTCTAACCAGGAGAGGACAAAGGTTTACAGAACAGGAGAAAAAAAAATGAATTTCTATAGGAGATCTGTTGGTGCTGTAATTCCAAAAGCTATTAGAAGGATTTAATCCAAGGATAATTATTTTCAAAGAAGAACAGACTCCTGTGGGAGTCAGACAGCTTTAGGTTGAGTTCACTGCTATGCTTGTTCCTCTGTGACTTTTAACAACTGCTTAATTTTTCTAAACTTCTGTTTTCTTACTTGGTAAAATTTGGATGTCATAGTACCTACCACATAGAGTTATAAACATTAAAGATGATAAAGAACACCCTTATCATGATGAGCACCGAGTGATGTGCAGAATTGTTGAATTATATCATACACCCAAAACTAATAGAACACTGTTGGTTAATTATACTTCGATAGGAAAACAATAGTGAAAAAATAATAAAGATGATTCTTGCTTAACACAATAACTGTCATAGTGTGAGGTTATGATCATTTTGTATGATCACACTATTGGTCCCATGCTGTAAAGTTTGGGGTCTGTACAAGGTTATACATTTCTGACTCTGTTTACTCTCAGAAGCTAGGATGTCATCAGCCCGTCATAACTCTGTACTTTCTGGAGCCAGTAACTTAGACTTGTACACTTTGAACTGAGCCCTCTCCATGGTAATCCTTGCTTAGATTTTATACTAGCAAAATGTAAATAGAATGATTATTGGTAGTCTCGTTCAAAAGTTACTAATTGAAAATAACAACAATGCACTTATAAGTGTTAAAAGAATAAAGCACTTCTAAGCTACCAATAATATTTCTGAGACTCCAGGAAGAGATTTTATATATTTAAGTGTATTGCATTTTATCAACCAACTCAATTTTAGAGCCAGGACAAATAACAGAGGACTTTATTTTTTTAAAGATTTTATTTATTTATTTTTGAGAGAGAGACAGAGTGAGAGAGAGCACGAGCAGGGGTAGCATCAGATGCAGAGGGAGGAGCAGAATCCCTACTGAGAAGAGAGCCTGGTGAAGGGCTCCATCCCAGGACCCTGAGGTCATGACCTGAGCTGAAGGCAGATGCTTAACTGACTGAGCCACCCAGGCGCCCAACAGAGGGCTTCAAAAAATGAAAAGTCTTGGGTAGAACTCAGTTACCCACAGTTGAGAACACTTATCTCTTTGCATATTGGATGTGGGTCCCATCTTTATCTCAACGTACATCATGCAGTGGGCACCCTCTTTCCCTCCAGAGTTTCGGAAATGCCCAATCTACTTGGTCTTTTGGAAGAAATGTGTATCTTTGTCTATTCAGTGAGGAAAGCATTGAAAGATCATGTCAATTACACCGTCATGGCCCCTGACTCTCTCACCCATTGCCGTTTTTCCCACAAGGGTGACTCTGGATGTCTAGATGACAGATGAATCTACAGATACTTGAGCCTTCACTTCTTAACATTGTCTCTTGCTATTCTTAACATTGGCTCTCTGTGACTTACCTTCACCACTAGCAAGTCAAATATGCTTCTTTTGCTTTATTTTCCTCACCTGTAGAATCTGGATCATAACAGGACTTACCACATAGCATTGTTGTAAGGACCGAATATACATACATGTGATACACAAGTATGAGATTCATATACTTACTGCTGACACATCAGAAGAGCTCAATGAATGATGGTATCACTATAATAACAGAAACAGTACTCAGTAAGCTAGGAAGCAAATGGGAGTGGTAGGAATTACAGAATTTGGAAGCCAAGAGGAGAAGCTCTACAGCGCTGACACTCGTGCTTTGAAAGGGGAGTCACCCGATGTCTGCAGACTCAAGGGATAAACCAGTCCTTTGAGGAGGGGGCTCTGGTGCTGGTATCCTATAGGGGTGGGTAAGACTGGCTCCACGGCTGTTGGGAAATGTTAACTCGAGTAAATGCTTGCATGCTAGAGTCATGGGGGCGGGGGCATTGTTAGGGAGGGCACCAGGGACAGGAACAGAAGCAAACATGGGGGATGCATTTTTGCCTCAGGCCTGTCCTCTCCTATCACCTCCCCTTGGGAGAAGGAGGCAGTGAGTAAGAATGTGCTTTGTGGGGTCCAGCCCAGCATCACAAGGAAATGTGCACACAGTGTGTCTGCAGCAGAAAAGCTTCAGCTCAGTCGCTGGCATGCTCTGTATTAGCCCTGGCTTGCAACAGATAACAGCATCTTCAGTGTTACCCCCAGCTGAGTTTTAGCGACTTTCTTTGAGATAGATTGTGCTCAGCAGGAAAAGGTGTTTTAACAATTAGCAGTATCTGCCATGAGAGATGAGAGTTCTCATACCTGCAAACTTCTCAGTCCCCAAAGCGGCAGGGGGCTCTGTTGTAATGTCAGCATTATCTTTAGGAAGGAGTTCACTCCGCGTTGTTGGTTGAACACTCTAGTGACACTATGATGTCATAAAACCTTTCAGGGAAATTACCCCATGCAGTGATCTCAGAATTTTCTGTTGGGGTGTGGGGAGGACAAAACTTCTAATGCACTGAAGGGGCAGCACAGAAACACTAAACTTTTATTTCTCCAAGTAAGGACACTGGAAAGCACACAAACCCACTTTTCTATTATAATTATCATTGCATTGGAAAAAAAAAAAAACATTTTTCCATCAAAAAAAGTTGGGAAGTCATAATCTAAGAAGGAAGAGGAACTCATTCAGGTGAAAATACTTAGTAACTCATTAGTTAAAACTCATTTGATCATCTTTATTTTCTCAGTGTTTCCACCTATTGGAATTCCACCAGTGAGTATCAATAGTATGTGGACCAGAACTAGGCAACAGCTATGTTACAACACAAGCTTTTAATATATTTTCTGCCAAACACACACACCAGATTTCACTCTTCGGAAAGTGTTCCCGGGACACCTTGAAATCCACGTTCTTTTCTGGTCTGCAAGAAATCTCTGGGGGAAGAAGTAAATAAGGATAACGATGGAACTTAAGGCTTTAAGGTTTAAAAAATAATAACATGAGAAATATTATAATTCATTAGCAGAATTCCCTGCTATATTACTTGAGGTTTTTGTGTTGTTTTCAATTGCAATTGTTTTCAATTGCAAGTAACAGAAACACAACTCAAGCTGGCTCACATGAATAAAACAGTAGTAGATGGTTCAGCATGGCTAAAAGCAACAATTCAAATTGTATCATCTCTACATGATCTCTGTATTCATCTTTAGGTTCTGCATGATTCTGGGTGTGATGGTTAATTTCATGTAACAACTTAACTAGGCCCAGGGGTACCCAGACATTTGGTCCAACATTATTTTGATGTTTCTGTGAGGATGTTCTTGGATGAGTTTAATATTTAAGTTGATAGACTGAGTAAAGCTGATTGTTCTTCCTAATGTGGTGGGCCTCATCCAATCAGCTGATGGCCTGAATAGGGGAAATAAAAATGTCTGAGCAAGAGGAATTCCTCTTCCTGACTGCTTTTGAACTTGGATTTCAATTTTTTCCTTCTTTTGGACTCAAACTGAAACATGGGCTCTTCCTGGCTCTTAAGCCTGCTGGACTTTGGCCTGGAACCACACGGGCTCTCCTGGTTCTCAGGCCCCAGTTGCAGATGGGTATTACACCACCAGTGTTGCTGGGTGTCCAGCTTGCTGACTGCAGATCTGGGGATTTGTCAGCTTCCAATGCCTTGTGAGTTTTCTTGTAATCTTTTTCTCTTTAAACAGTTGACCCTTGGACAACTGAGGTTAGAACTGTGCAGGTGCACTTACATGCAGATTTTCACAGTACTATAAATGCATTTTCTCTTCCTTATATTCTCTTAATAACACTTTCTTTTCTCTAACTTTTGGAAGAATACAGTATATAATACATATACAAAATGATCTACTGCTTATGTTATCTGGAAGGCTTCTGGTCAACAGTAGGTTGTTAGTAGTTAAGATTTTGGGGAGTCAAAAGTTCTACATGGATTTCTGACTCTGCAGGGGTTCAGCAACCCTACTCCCTGTGTTGTTTGCAGGTCAACTGTGTGTGTCTGTGTGTGTGCGTGCGTGTGCGTATGCAGTATTTATACATTAAACTCTCTATTAGTTCCAATTCTCTGGAAAATGATGATTAATACATGGTGGCTTGATTTTCAGGGAGTAGGGAGGCCCTTTCCATGTTATGTGGCAACAGTGGATTTTGATCTCTACAGGCTTACATTCTACCAGTGTGTAGAATCTATGAGGAAGGGTACTACTTTCCTGACAATCTTTCCTGAGGGTGCACGACCCTCAGTGGTTGGACTCAGATTATATGTGTTGCTCAACCAGTTACCGTGTGTATGGACACAGAATGTGCTGCGTCACCTGTAGATCATTTGTCAGCCTCTGGGCCTGGAGGACGGATTCCACTTGCTTGGAACCACTGGAGAACAGGAGTAGTGGCTTCTTGAAGGATCGTGGGGGTGTTGTTATCAGCTGCTTCAACAGTGATGAACATACCCCTTTGCAACACTGTTCACAACTAACCATGATTTGCTTCTTGTTAAATCAACACTGTTGGCCCTCATGATATCAGACCACTCACTGTTATAGATATTTATACATACATTTCTTTTTCAACTGCTAAAGCAAAGCACTTGGTCATTGGCTCTCTTTTGTTTTAAAGTTTTTTAACCTCCTTTTTTCCCTTATAAATAATCATGTGGTTCACTCAGACTCTTGAAATGAAGACTGTGGCATTTTTGCCTGATTACACAAAGTAAAATTGCTGGGAAGGCCAACTAATTTTTCATAGATCCCAGAGGCCTGCATTTTCTGTGCCAAAATTCATGAGGAGTGTCACCTGATGCGTATAGGTGCATTTGCGGAAACAAGGCAAAGAACTTGAAAATCAAAGCTGCCCTGAGAACCTAGAATGAGTCATTTAAGTGCCCACAAGAAAAAGAGGAGTTGATATAAATCATATTCAAATGTCCACCTTATCCATCACATAATTTCCCGAGTGGTCATGACAATGGTTAGAGCAGCGCTCCTAAAAAAGTTACAAGCAGAACAAACCCAATTTAGCATAAAGTCTTCAGGGTTCATCCATGTGGTATCCTGCGTTGTTGAAGTATATTTGACACACAATGTTACCTTAGTTCCAGATGTACAACCTAGTGAATTCCAGAATTCTATACATTATGAAATGCTCACCATGGTAAATGTAGTTACCATCTCCTACAATATGTTATTACTATTTTATTGACCTTATTCCTTGTGCTGTATTTTTCATCCCTGTGACTTATTTTTTTATAACTAGAAGTTTGTACCTCTTAATCCCCTTTACCTATTTTTCCCATCCCTCCACACCCCTCCTTCTGATGTCTGTCCTCTGTCTGTATGAGTTTGTTTCCATTTCAGTTTGTTTGTTCATTTGTTTTTTTTGTTTTGTTTTTAGAATTCCACATATAAGTAAAATCATACAGTATTTATCTTTCCTTGCCTGACTTATTTCACTTAGCATAATATCCTTTAGGTCCATTTATGTTGCCCTGAATGGCAGGATTTCATTATTTTATATGGCTGAATAATATTCCATTGTGTGTGTATACCACATCTTTATCCATTCATCTATTGATGGACTCTTGAGCTCCTTCCAAATCTTAACTATTGTAAATAATGTTGCAGTAAATATAGGGGTACAATAAATACCTTTCTAAATTAGTGTTTTCATTTTCTTTGGGTAAATACCCAGTAGTAGAATTACTAGATCACATGATATTTCTATTTTCAATTTTTGAGGAACCTCCACGCTGTCTTCCAGAGTGACTGCACCAGTTTGCATTCCCACCAACAGTGCACGAGGGCCCCCCTTTCTAACTAACACGTGTTATTTCTTGTCTTCTTGATATCAGCCATTCTGACAGGTGTGAGGTGGTATCTCATTGTGATTTTTATTTGTATTTCCCCGATGTTGAGTGATGTTGAGCATCTTTTAATGTGGCTGTTGGCCATCTGGATGTCTTCTTTGGAAAAATCTCTATTAAGTCCCCTGCCCATTTTTAATCGGATTATTTAGGGTTTTTGGTGTTAAACTATATGACTTCTTTATTTTTTTTTAAGATTGTATTTATTTATTTGACAGAGAGATAGAGAGCACAAGTAGGCAGAAAGGCAGGCAGAGGGAGAGGGCGAAGCAGACTCTGCTGAGCAGGGAGCCCGACACGGGGCTTGATCTCAGGACTCTGGGATCATGACTCGAGCCAAAGGCAGCCACTTAACCGACTGAGACACTCAGGTGCCCCAATATATGACTTATTTAAATATTTTAGATATTAACCCTTTAGCAGATATATCATTTGCAAATATTTTCTACCATTCCATAGGTTACCTTTTTGTCCTGTTGATGGCTTCTTCCACTGTGTGAAAGCTTTTTAGTTGGATGTAGTCCCAATAATTTATTTTTGCTTCTGTTTCCTTCACCTGAGGTGACAGATCCAGAAGAGTGTTGCTAAGGCTGATGTCCAAGAGATTGCTACCTATGTTTTCTTCTAGAATTTTATGGTTTCAGGTCTCACATTTAGGTCTTTAATTCATTTTGAGTTTATTTTTGAGTATAGTGTAAGAAAGTGGTCCGGTTTCATTCTTTTGTGTGTTGCTGTCCAGTTTTCCCAGCATCATTTGTTGAAGAGACTGTCTTTCTCTATTACGTATTCTTGCCTTCTTTGTCATAGATTAATTGACCATAAAAACTTGGGTTTATTTCTGGACTCTCCATTCTGTTCCATTGGTCTATGTGTCTGTTTTTGTGCCAGTACCATACTGTATTGATTACTATAGCTTTGAATAATATTCCACTGTATGTATATACTACATATATATGAGAAATTACTGTTTAGTGGATATAGAGTTTCAATTTGGGAAGACAGAAGAAGTTCTGGAGATGAATGTGGTGACATTTGCATGATAATGTCCATGTACTTAATGCTATTAAAACAATATGCTAAAAAATATCTAAAATGGTAAATTTTATGTAATATATGTTTACTACCATAAAAAATACTCAAATAAAAATATCATGTTTAAATTAATCATGATAGTCCTTTAACAAATAAAATCATCCCTTCTTTTTTTTTTTTTTTTACTTGTCCAAAGAATTTTAAATATGGGAGGGTTGTAATAATTTCTAGAATGTACCACATATTAAATTACCTTGTAAGGCTTTGTTTTTAAAAATATTTCAGGGTGATATATGAAGCATAGTACTTGTATCTCCACTGTGACAACTAACAGATAAATAAGACATTATCTGAAAATAAGATATAAGGAATTTTATGCTACAAGACCTGCATTCTATTATATTCAGTTTCTGGGGGAAAAAAATAAGTGTGCTAAAATGAATTAGTTATCCTGCAAAATTATCAATATCTCCATATGGTAATCATCAATTTTAGGGAATTATGAAGCATTTGACTTACAAGTTTGATATCAAATCAATAGGTACATTCAAATAAATGTTAGGTGCTTAAGAGAGGTTACCTTGTAACTCTATCTCACTGGAATGCCAATTACAAACCAAATATAGCATTTCAAGAAGATAATACAAATGGTCGGAATAAGCACTAGGTAATTGTGCCCTTCTTATCTTTCTTTTTTTTTTGTTTTGAATTTGAGCATCTTTTAATGTGGCTGTTGGCCATCTGGATGTCTTCTTTGGAAAAAGAGAGAGACACAGAGAGAACACAAGCAGGGGGAGTGGGAGAGGGAGAAGCAGGCTTCCCGCTGAGCAGGGAGCCCAACACAGGTCTTGATCCCATCATGACCCGAACCAAAGGCAGACACTTAACAACTGAGCCACCCAGGTGCCCCTAATTGTGCCCTTCAGTTGTGCAAGTGGATGATAGGAAATACTGGCCCTTTCTACCTTTTTTTATTTTGGAACCCCTAACAATAGATAAAAGGGTTTTAATGGTAATTTTGTTTCTGAACCTAGAATCGAAACTTGATGTGTTTTATTGATTTTATGTTATTTTGAAAATTCAAAGATGAAAGGAAATGTTCTGTATCTTGACAAAGTCAGTATCTTAGCGTGGTATTGCACTGTAGCTGTGCATGAGATGACCACTGGGGAAACAGAGTAACAGGTGTACTGCATCCTCTCTATCATTTCATATAACTGCATGTGAATCTATAGTTACTTCAAAATAAAATATAAAAAAAAAAAAACTTATGTAAGCAACTATGTTGAAGTCCAAGGTCATCTACAGTCACTCAACCTAATGTGAAACTTGCAGTGTAATTATTAAGGAGCCATAATTCTCCCGGAATTATAGAGCAATCAATAGCAAAATTATTCAGATATAGATTTCCTGGCCTCTCTTCCTTCTGCAAGTGTTGGAAAGTGCGATTTAGAGCAAAAGAAGCAGTTTATAGAAGAAATAGAGACATAAGAATTCCAGAATTATTACACATTGCTTTATAGAATTGTTTTCTGTTGATTTTTAAGAAAAAAAGTTCTCTTACTTACCTGATCAGAAGGGGGTGTCAGTTGGTAGTGCTGGTATCTTAACATTTTCTTGAAAAGGAAGGCTTCAAAGCTAAATAACTGCTCTAATCTGGTCTCTGGGAAGTAGTTATTCCTTTCACTTAACTAATTGGCTCACTTGGTGGAAGAAGAGATGGACATTCTAGACTAACTACTTTAAGCATCTCTGGTGACAAAAGAATTGCAGGTATAAATAGAAATATAGACAACTATATATTCTGGAATTACTTGAGTAAGAACAATAATTTTCTCATTCCCTTCTCAAAGATCATCATGACGCACTATTTTCTTTTTCCCAAAGTCATTCCTGTCCATCCCCCACCACTATCTCTACAAGAGTATTTTCATAAATTAACCCATAGTTAAGGCTGATAAAGATATGTTTTGGTGAAACCTGGCTAATCCAAATCAAAAGATTTTTTTAATAGACAAACACTATTTTTCTTAACTGGCAGATATATATGGCTTATAGAAACACCAAGAGATTACTTTCAATGGAGTACTTTTACTTTAGTACTTTTACTAGTATGTGACTTAATTGTATTTAACCCTGAATTTTATAATTAGAGAGTATCTGCTGGCTTTCTGTCATTAGAATCATTACAATTTGTGTCTCTTGTCACCAGGAGGCTGTTATAATGGAGAGAGAATTTGTGAGGGTATGAATGCACTTGAAGATGTTAAAGAAGGAAGAAGTAATCTGAGAGCTATTTTGAAAGAGAAAATAAGACTAAATTTTAACACAAGATAGTGGTCCCGGGGCACAGAAAGTTCAGGTCAGGGGCCCATTAAAAAGATAAGGGAATGATTTTAAGCCTCAGGAAAAAAGTCTGTTTAGAGGAAAAGATTAATTACATAGCAGCATGTTGATTTTGAGGCAACAGTAGGTAGGGTACTCTGATAACCAGAGTGTGTACAATATACCACTGTGAGGAAGACAGCACTGAGTGTCAGAAGCAAATATACAAATCCAGTAACAAAGCAGAGGTGAGGGACATGAAGGAAAGAAAAGATGCCATGGGATATCAAGATGAGGTTCAAAATGTGCGGTCTTCCAAACCGAGAAAGGAGATTCCCTGAGGATTGGGCATTACTGTCTAGGGCTGTAGATAAAATATGGACCTCGATAAATATGATTTTTCTTTTCTTTGATAGGCCATAACTCTTAATTAAGAAGGAATTCATGTCTATGCAGTCGAGCCGGCATGTGCACTGCAGATTTCCGAAGAGCATGACTGATGAAGAAAAGTGAGATAGGAAATGCAATTTCAAGGATTATTTCAAATGGAAAGTCAGACCTATTATTGTATAATAAGAAAATAAAGAGAAAGCAAATATCATATTCTATGAAAGTCATGAATATTTCTAGATCCATTTTCTAATACCAAAATGTTAAATTTGGTAATTTTTATTTGTGACAATTTACTTACCGTTGGGTTTCAAGCCATCATGCATGCATTTCTCTCCTACATTTACAAAATAAGGTAAAAGAAGTCTCTCTTCCTCCGTGCCTTGTGCATGAGACTTCCTGACTGCTAGACAGAGTGGAGTGAGGGAAACCAAGTTAACCAGAGGTAGCATGAGTAGCTAGAACACATGCAACATATGTTGGATTGGATATGGATTTGTAAAGACAGCAAGACAAATGTTCCAAAGAAGCAGAGATGGAGAGAAAGATGGGTTTTTCCTCTTCTAAATCCCAGCAGGACTTCTCATCCACACTAGTATTGTCTGTTGCTCATCATATTTGTCTTGTGTTGCTAGCATTTTTTTCTCGTGCATGTGTGTTATTTCTCTGTTACAGTAGTCACGGAGCTGAGAACAAGGACTGCCTTATGATCGTTGCTTTGAGAGCAAGCATAGTGGTGACGGTCTGCAGGGACTCTGACTTCATCTACTGTGGCCTCATCGCTTTCTAGCTTTGTGATTTAGGGGCAGCTTTATTCTGCCAATGCCTCACTTGCCTTAGATGTAAAAACTGGTGATAATAGTTCATCTCCAGAGCATTGCTTTCAACAGCTTGGTACACGGTAGGAGTTGCATAGATATTATTTATTCTCGTACCTAGCATGTTCCCAGTTTGAGAGAAAAGAATGATGAAGAGAGAAAAGACCAGTTATTGAAACAGCACCCAAGGCAGCGTAATATCCCAGTTCTGATCGCTGCTCTGTAAGGACAAGTCCTTGGCCAAGGCTCCAAGACTCTTAACTCCGCTAAACTCCATCTTCTTCCTCTGTACGATGATGAAAATGATAGTACCAAGTTTATGAATGTGAGTGTACGTGTGTGTGTGTGTGTGTGTTTAGCTCAGCATGGTGCCCAGCACACTGTTCCCACACACGTAGCTCACATTCCCTGGGACTGACATTAGTTAGGTAGTGATTGTTCAACACTGGGATTATTAGATTATGGTTTCATCATCATTTAGAGAACCTAGTAGTTTACTTTATTGTGTATCAAGTTATTTGCAACATCTTCTCCCATTCCATAGGCTGCCTTTTAGTTTTTCAACTGTTTCCTTTTCTGTACAGAAGCTTTTTATCTTGATGAAGTCCCAATAGTTCATTTTTGCTTTTGTTTCCCTTGCCTTTGGAGATTTGTCTTGCAACAGGTTGCTGCGGCTGAGGTCACAGAGTTGCTGCCTAAGTGTTGTCCTCTAGGATTTTGATGATTCCGGTCTCACATTGAGGCCTTTCATCCATTTTGAGTCTATTTTGTGTTTGCTGTAAGGAAATGGTCCAGTTTCATTCTTCTGCATGTGGCTGTCCAATTTACGCAGCACCATTTATTGAAGAGACTGTCCTTTTCC
Source organism: Mirounga angustirostris (assembly GCF_029215605.1). Classification (NCBI taxonomy): domain Eukaryota; kingdom Metazoa; phylum Chordata; class Mammalia; order Carnivora; family Phocidae; genus Mirounga; species Mirounga angustirostris. The sequence goes on from NW_026991714.1 coordinate 71,531,544, forward strand.
CATTAGATATTCTTTCCTGCTTTGTCAAAGATGAGTTGACCATAGAGTTGAAGGTCCATTTCTGGGCTCTCTATTCTGTTCCATTGATCTATGTGTCTGTTTTTGTGCCAGTACCATGCTGTCTTGATGATGACAGCTCTGTAATAGAGCTTGAAGTCCGGAATTGTGATGCCCCCAGCTTCGCTTTTCTTTTTCAGGATTAGTTTAGCTATTCAGGGTCTTTGTAGTTCCATTCGAATTTTAGGATTATTTGTTCTAGCTTTGTGAAAAATGCTGGTGGTATGATGATAGGCATTGCATTAATTGTATAGAATGCTTTGGGTAGAATAGACATTTTAACAATGTTTGTTCTTCCAAACCATGAACAAGGAATTTTTTTCCATTATTTCTGTCCTTTTCAATTTCTTTTGTGGGTGTTCTATATTTTTCAGAGTACTGATCTTCTATCTCTTTGGTTAGGTTTATTCCTAGGTGTCTTACTGTTTTTGGTGCAATTGTAAATTAACTTGATTCCTTACTTTCTCTTTCTCATGCTTCATTGCTGGTGTATAGAAATGCAACAGATTTCTATTACATTGCTCTTATATCCTGTGATTTTGATGAATTCATATATCAGTTCTAACAGTTTTTCGGTGGAGTCTTTTGGGTTTTCTATATAGAGTGTCATATTATCTGCAAATAGTAAAGTTTCACTTCTTCCTTGTTTATTTGGATGCCTTCCATTTCTTTTTGTTGTCTGATTGCTGAGGCTAAGACTTCCAGTACTATGTTACATATCTGATGAGGGTTAGTATCCAAAATCTGTAAAGAACTTCTCAAACTCAACAACCAAAAAACAAACAATCCAGTTAAGATATGGGCAGAAGATGGGGCATCTGGGTAGCTCAGTCAGTTAAGTGTCTGCCTTTGGATCAAGTAATGATCCTGGAATCCCAGGAACAAGCCCCGCACTGGGCTCTTTGCTCAGCGGCAAGCCTGCTTCTCCTTCTCTTTCTACCGCTCCCCCTGCTTGTACGCTCTCTCTCTCTCTTTCTTGCTCACTCTCTCTCATATAAATAAATAAAATCTTAAAAAAAAAAAAAGAAATGGGCAGAAGACATGCATAGACATTTTTCCAAAGAAGACATCCGGATGGCAAACAGACACATGAAAGGATGCTCAAGATCACTCATCATCAGGGAAATGCAAATCAAAACCATGATGAGATATCACCTCACAACTGTCAGAATGACTAAAATTAACAACTAAGAGAACAACATCTGTAGGCAAGGATGCAGAGTAAGGGGAACCCTCTTACATTGGTGGTGGTAATGAAAACTGGTGTAGCCACTCTGGGAAACAGTATGAAGGTTCCTCAAAAAGTTAAAAATAGACTATCCTATAATCCAGCAATTGCATTACTAGGTATTTACCCAAAGAGTACAAAAATACAAATTTAAAAGTGTACATGCACTCCAGCATTATCAAAAAAAGCCAAACTATGGAAAAAGCTCATTGACTGATGAATGGATAAAGAAGAGGTGGCATATACAATGGAATATTACTAAGCCATCAGAAAGAACGGAATCTTGCCATTTGCAACAGTGTGGATGGAGCTGGAGAGTATTATGCTAAGCAAAGTAAGTCCGAGAAAGACAAATACCATATGATTTCACTCATATGTGGAATTTAGGAAACAAAACGGATTAACATATGGGAAAGGAAAAAAAAAAGGAGGGACAGAAGCAAACCATAAGAGACTCTTAATGATAGAGAACAAACTGAAGGATGATGGAGGGAGGTGGGTGGGGGATAGGCTAAATAGGGGATGGGCATTAAGGAACGCACTTGTGATGAGCACTGGGTGTTAGAGGTAAGTGATGAATCACTGAATTCTACTGAAACCAATATTACACTATAAGCTAACTAACTAGAATTTATATTTTTAAAGATTTATTTGAGAGAGAGAGAGAGAGAGAACGTGAGTGGGGGAGGGGATATAGGAAGAGGATCTTTGTGCTAAGCACAGAGCCCGACGTGGGGCTCAGTCTCACAACCCTGAGATCATGACCTGAGCCAAAATTAAGAGTTTGATGCTTAACCTACTGAACCACCCAGGTGCCCCTTAGCTGACTAGAATTTAAATAAAAATTTGGGAAAAAAAATCAAACCAAAACAATAAACAAAACAAAACTTGTGTATCAAGTTGTAACACTACTTTCAATATGTTCACATTAGCCTCAAGGACATATGCCATATAGTGAGGGAAAAACTGTGAAAACGAGCTGTCTGGGTTTCCACGTAGACAGATGACTATTTAATGATTATTTCATGAGCCTGCACAACAAATATCTCAAATACTGAATGCATAAAAAAATTATGAAACACACATAAGTGGAAAAATGTCATTCTTCATAGATGAAGTGTATAATTTAGCCTATGATAATTTAATTTCTTGAATTAGTAATTTGATTTTTTTAATTTATTTTTTAATTTATTTTTTATTCTTATGTTAATCCGCATACATTACATCATTAGTTTTAGATGAAGTGTTCCATGATTCATTGTTTGTGCATAACACCCAGTGCTCCATGCAGAATGTGCCCTCCTCAATACCCACCACCAGGCTAACCCATCCTCCCACCCCCCTCCTCTCTAGAACCCTGTTTGTTTTTCAGAGTCCATCGTCTCTCATGGTTCGTCTACCCTCCAATTTCCCCTGCTTCATTCTTCCCCTCCCGCTACCTTCTTCTTCTTCTTTTTTTTTTTCTTAGCATATATTGCATTATTTGTTTCAGAGGTACAGATCTAACATTCAACAGTCCTGCACAATTCACAGTGCTTACCAGAGGACATAGCCTCCCCAGTGTCTATTACCCAGTCACCCCATCCCTCCCACCCCACCCCCACTCCAACAACACTCAGTTTGTTTTCTGCGATTAAGAATTCCTCATATCAATGAGATCATATGATACATGTCTTTCTCTGTTTGACTTATTTCACTCAACATAGTACCCTCCAGTTCCATCCACGTCGTTGCAAATGGCAAGATCTCATTCCTTTTGATGGCTGCATAATATTCCATTGTATATATATACCACCTCTTCTTTATCCATTCATCTGTCGATGGACATCTTGGCTCTTTCCACAGTTTGGCTATTATGGACATTGCTGCTATAAACTTCGGGGTGTACATACCCCTTCAGATCCCTACTTTTGTATCTTTGGGGTAAATACCCAGTAGTGCAATTGCTGGGTCATATGGTAGCTCTATTTTCAACTTTTTGAGGAACCTCCATACAGTTTTCCAGAGTGGCTGTACCAGTTTGCATTCCCACCAACAGTGTAGGAGGGTTCCCCTTTCTCTGCATCCCCGCCAACATCTGTCGTTTCCTGACTTGTTAATTTTAGCCATTCTGACTGGTGTGAGGTGGTATCTCATTGAGGTTTTGATTTGGATTTCCCTGATGCTGAGCAATATTGAGCATTTTTTCATGTGTCTGTTGGCCATTTGGATGTCTTTGGAAAAATGTCTGTCCATGTCTTCTGCCCATTTCTTGATTGGATTCTTTGTTCTTTGGGTGTTGAGTTTGATGAGTTCTTTATAGATTTTGGATACTAGCCCTTTATCTGATATGTCATTTGCAAATATCTTCTCCCAATCTGTCGGTTGTCTTTTGGTTTTGTTGACTGTTTCCTTTGCTTTGCAAAAGCTTTTTATCTTGATGAAGTCCCAATAGTTCATTTTTGCCCTTGCTTCCCTTGCCTTTGGCGATGTTTCTAGGAAGAAGTTGCTTCGGCTGAGGTCAAAGAGGTTGCTGCCTGTGTTCTCCTTTAGGATGTTGATGGACTCCTGTCTCACATTGAGGTCTTTCAAACATTTGGAGTCTATTTTTGTGTGTGGTGTAAGGAAATGGTCTAGTTTCATTCTTCTGCATGTGGCTATCCAATTTTCCCAACACCAATTGTTGAAGAGACTGTCTTTGTTCCATTGGACATTCTTTCCTGCTTTGTCGAAGATTAGTTGACCATAGAGTTGAGGGTCCCTTTCTGGGCTCTCTATTCTGTTCCATTGATCTATGTGTCTGTTTTTGTGCCAGTACCATGCTGTCTTGATGATGACAGCTTTGTAATAGAGATGGAAGTCCAGAACTGTGATGCCGCCGGCTTTGCTTTTCTTTTTCAACATTCCTCTGGCTAAGCGGGGTCTTTTCTGGTTCCATACAAATTTTAGGATTATTTGTTCCATTTCCTTGAAAAAAGTGGATGGTATTTTGATGGGGATTGCACTGAATGTGTAGATTGCTCTAGGTAGCATTGACATCTTCACAATATTTGTCCTTCCAATCCATGAGCATGGAACGTTTTTCCATTTTTTTGTGTCTTCCTCAATTTCTTTCATGGGTATTTTATAGTTTTCTGAGTACAGATCCTTTGTCTCTTTGGTTAGATTTATGCCTAGGTATCTTATGGTTTTGGGTGCAATTGTAAATGGGATCTACTCCTTAATTTCTCTTTCTTCTGTCTTGTTGTTGGTGTATAGGAATGCCACTGACCTCTGGGCATTGATTATATATCCTGCCACTTGACTGAATTCCTGTATGAGTTCTAGCAGTTTTGGGGTGGAGTCTTTGGGGTTTTCCACATAAAGTATCATATCATCTGCAAAGAGTGAGAGTTTGACTTCTTCTTTGCCAATTTGGATGCCTTTGATTTCTTTTTGTTGTCTGATTGCTGTGGCTAGGACTTCTAATACTATGTTGAATAGCAGTGGTGATGATGGACATCCCTGCCGCATTCCTGACCTTAGGGGGAAAGCTCTCAGTTTTTCCCCATTGAGAATGATATTTGCTGTAGGTTTTTCATAGATGGCTTTTATGATATTGAGGTATGTACCCTCTATCCCTATACTCTGAAGAGTTTTGATCAAGAAAGGATGCTGTACTTTGTCACGTGCTTTTTCTGCATCTATTGAGAGGATCATATGATTCTTGTTCTTTCTTTTGTTAATGTATTGTATCACGTGGATTGATTTGCTGATGTTGAACCAACCTTGCAGCCCAGGGATAAATCCCACTTGGTCATGGTGAATAATCCTTTTAATGCACTGTTGGATCCTATTGGCTAGTATTTTGGTGAGAATTTTTGCATCCATGTTCATCAGGGATATTGGTCTGTAATTCTCCTTTTTGATGGGGTCTTTGTCTGGTTTGGGGATCAAGGTAATGCTGGCCTCATAAATGAATTTGGAAGTTTTCCTTCCATTTCTATTTTTTGGAACAGTTTCAGAAGAATAGGTATTAATTCTTCGTGAAATGTTTGGTAGAATTCCCCTGGGAAGCCATCTGGCCCTGGGCTTTTGTTTTATGGGAGATTTTTGATGACTGCTTCAATTTCCTTAGTGGTTATAGGTCTGTTCACGTTTTCTATTTCTTCCTGGTTCAGTTTTGGTAGTTGATACATCTCTAGGAATGCATCCATCTCTTCCAGGTTATCTAATTTGCTGGGATAGAGTTGCTCAGAATATGTTCTTATAATTGTTTGTATTTCTTTGGTGTTGGTTGTGATCTCTCCTCTTTCATTCATGATTTTGTTGATTTGGGTCATTTCTCTTCTCTTTTTGATAAGTCTGTCCAGGGGTTTATCAATCTTGTTAATTCTTTCAAAGAACCAGCTCCTAGTTTCTTTGATCTGTTCTACTGTTCTTTTAGTTTCTATTTCATTGATTTCTGCTCTGATCTTTATTATTTCTCTTCTCCTGCTGGCTTTAGGCTTTATTTGCTGTTCTTTCTCCAGCTCCTCTAGGTGTAGGGTTAGGTTGTGTACTTGAGACCTTTCTTGTTTCTTGAGAAACGCTTGTATTGCTATATACTTTCCTCTTAGGACTGATTTTGCTGCATCCCAAAGATTTTGAACAGTTGTGTTTTCATTTTCATTGGTTTCCATGTATTTTTTTAATTCTTCTTTAATTTCCTGGTTGACCCATTCATTCTTCAGTAGGATGCTCTTTAGCCTCCATGTATTTGAGTTCTTTCCAACTTTCCTCTTGTGATTGAGTTCTAGTTTCAAAGCATTGTCATCTGAAAATAGGCAGGGAATGATCCCAATCTTTTGGTACCAGTTGAGACCTGATTTATGACCTAGGATGGGATCTATTCTGGAGAATGTTCTATGGTGACTAGAGAAGAATGGGTATTCCGTTGCTTTGGGGTGGAATGTTCTGAATATGTCTGTGAAGTCCATTTGGTCCAGTGTGTCATTTAAAGTCTTTATTTCCTTGTTGATCTTTTGCTTAGACGATCTGTCCATTTCAGTGAGGGGGATGTTAAAGTCCCCCACTATTATTGTATTGTTGTTGATGTGTTTCTTTGCTTTTGTTATTAATTGCCTTATATAATTGGCTGTTCCCATGTTAGGGGCATAGATATTTACAATTGTTAGATCTTCTTGTTGGATAGACCCTTTAAGTAGGATATAGTGTCCTTCCTCATCTCTTATTACAGTCTTTGGCTTAAAATCTAATTTGTCTGATATAAGGATTGCCACCCCAGCTTTCTTTTGGTGTCCATTAGCATGGTAAATGGTTTTCCACCCCCTTACTTTCAATCTGGGGGTGTTTTTGGTTCTAAAATGATCTCTTGCAGACAGCATATCGATGGGTCTTGTTTTTTAATCCAGTCTGATAGCCTATGTCTTTTGATTGGGGCATTTAGCCCATTTACATTCAGGGTAACTATTGATAGATAGGAATTTAGTGCCATTGTATTGCCTGTAAGGTGACTGTTACCATATATTGTCTGTGTTCCTTTCTGGTCTATGTTGCTTTTAGGGTCTCTCTTTGCTTAGAGGACCCCTTTCAAGATTTCCTGTAGGGCTGGTTTTGTGTTTGCAAATTCCTTTAGTTTTTGTTTGTCTTCGAAACTTTTTATCTCTCCTTCAATTTTCAATGACAGCCTAGCTGGATAGAGTATTCTTGGCTGCATATTTTTCTCATTTAGTGCTCTGAATATATCCTGCCAGTCCTTTCTGTCCTGCCAGGTCTCTGTGGATAGGTCTGTTGCCAATCTAATGTTTCTACCATTGTAGGTTACATATCTCCTCCCGAGCTGCTTTCAGGATTTTCTCTTTGTCTATGAGACTCGTAAGTTTTACTATTAGATGTCGGGGTGTTGACCTATTTTTATTGATTTTGAGAGGGGTTCTCTGTGCTTCCTGGATTTTCATGCCTGTTTCTTTCCCCAAATTAGGGAAGTTCTCTCCTATAATTTGCTCCATTATACCTTCTGCCCCTCTCTCTCTTTCTTCTTCTTCTGGGATCCCAATTATTCTAATGTTGTTTCATCTTATGGTATCGCTTATCTCTCGAATTCTGCCCTCGTGATCCAGTAGTTGTTCATCTCTCTTTTTCTCAGCTTCTTTATTTTCCATCATTTCATCTTCTATATTACTGATTCTCTCTTCTGCCTCATGTATTCTAGCATTTAGCGCCCCCATTTTTGATTGCACCTCATTAATAGCCTTTTTGATTGCTACTTGGTTGGATTTTAGCTCTTTTACTTCTCCAGAAAGGGTTTCTCTAATAACTTCCATATTTTTTTCAAGCCCAGCTAATATCTTTAAAGTGATGATTCTGAACTCTAGATCTGACATCGTACTAATGTCCGTATTGAGTAGGTCCCTGGCAGTCAGTACTACCTCTTGTTCTTTTTGTTGAGGTGATTTTTTCCGTCTTGTCATTTTGTGCAGAAGAGAACAGATTAATGAGAGAACAAAATGCTAGCAGAGTAACCATGTCCCCAGAAAGTATACTCTAAACAAATCAGAAAAGACCTGAAGCAGTGGGATAAGAAAGGGAAAGAGAGAAAAAAGAAAAAGAAAAAATAAAAAAGAAAAAGATAAAGATAAAAACAAGGACAAACAAAACAAAACAACAACAACAACAAAAAATCCAGAATGTGATCAAATATGATCAGGCTGGTATATAGATCAGTGCCACACACTAGATATCGGGTGTATTTTGGTCTTTTAGAAGAAAGTGCCTCCCAAATGTTAAAGAAATAAAAACTTATATATGTACAAAAATAAGGGTTGATATGATGAAGGGATGGAATATGACTGTAAAAATGGAAGTTATAAAAAATTTTATAAAAGGAATTGATAAGAAGTTGTTTGAAAAAAGAAAGAAGAGGATTTAAAAAAAGAAAAAGAAAAAAAAAGGGAGAGGATGTGATCAGGCAGGGGAATAGAAAACACCATATAGTAGAGATTTAGGGTATATTTTAATCTGTTAGAAGAAACTATCTCAAAATTTTAAAGAGAGAACAAATTATATATATAAACCAAAAATATGGGTAACTACTATGAAGGGATAGAATATGACTCTAAAAATGAAAAATAAAAATGTTTTTTTTAAAAAAAGGGATTGATGAGATGTTGGTTGAAAAAGGGAAAAAGAAACATTCAAAAAGAAAAAAAAAAGAAAAAAAGGCAGTTAAAAAAAATTAACTTTGAAAGACTAAAGAATCATGGTAAAAAAAGCCATGAATTCTATGTGCAGTATTCCCCTAGCGTTGGAGTTCTGCTGTTCTCATTGATCGGTAAACTTGGTCTTGGCTGGCTGTTCTCGCTGATCTTCTGGGGAGGGGCCTGTTGCCGTGGTTTCCAAATGTCTCTGCCGGAGGCGGAATTGCCCCGCCCTTGCCCCCTCCCGGCTAAGTAATCTGCTCGGGTTTGCTCCCCGGGGCTTTTGTTCCCTGCGAGCTTTCCGTACAGCTTTGGAGGCGGAGAGTGAAAATGGCGGCCTCCCAATCTCCGTCCTGGTGGAGCCGAGAACTCGGGGCCCCGCTCCTCAGTGAGCCCCCAGAGAAAAGCCGTCAGTCACTCCCGTCTCCCCGGTCTCTGGCTGCACTCCGTGCTCACCCGGCCTGTGACCGCTTGTTTCTATCTCTGGCACCGGACCCCGTGTGGAGTCTCCAAACCCAGCAGATCCCTGCGGTGCACTCCCGCGCGGCTCCTCCTGGGGGAGGAAGGTGAGTCTCCCCGGATCTCCCGCTTGTTGGGTCCCTGCTTGAGGAGCAGGGGCCCGACTGTGCCGCGGATCATGGTTTATGGCAACCCCGAGCTGAGAGCCCGCGCCTGGGCTCCGCCTCTGCAGCCGGCTTCCCTGCTCCGTTACCTGGGAGCTCTGCCACACTCAGGCACCCCCGGTCTTTCTGTGACCCCGAGGGTCCTGAGACCACACTGTCCCGGAGGGTTCCACCCCTCTCTTAGCCACCAGAGTGACGTCCCTCAGTGGAGCAGACTTTTAAAAGTTCCGATTTTGTGCTCCGTGGCTCTATCACTTGCCAGAAGCGCCCGACGGAGTCCCCTCCCCCGCCGTCTATCCTCCCAAATATCGCCTCAGATTCACTTCTCCGCCCATCCTACCTTCCAGAAAGTGGTCGCTTTTCTGATGAGAGTTGTTGCTCTTCTTTTCTTCAATCTCCTGTTGAGTTTGTAGGTGTTCAGAATGGTTTGATCCCTCTGCAGCTGAATTCCTGGGAGGAGACGAAATCCAGGTCTCCTACTCCTTCGCCATCTTGCTCTGCCCCAGTAATTTGAGTTTAAATTAAGCCATTTACCTTTCTGTTTTTACTTCTGTGAGAAAGAAATGATGAGGGATACGAAAACTGTTATTGTCAATAAAGCACGCAGTGAGCCTCATATGCATGCATCATACAACGACATCAAAAATTAGGTTTATTAATGGGAATCATATCTATGACCTTTCTTATTTAATTTTAACATAATTGTATATATATTCTCTGAATAAGTATAACTAGACATATGAATTTTGGCAATGATTCCAAAAAAGTGTTTATGATACAGAAACGGGCTTTAAATCTAAACACAATGAATGTAAATGAGCATATTGTGTTATAGTTTCATGTAACTGTTGTTTTTCTAGTATCTGTATTCTGCTCTTTTATCAGTATTTACTGTAAGTGAAAGTGAATATTGATCATCTCCCACCTTAGCATAAGGCGCTCTCGAATTTCCCACCTAACTGGGAGGGAAAGAAGGTCCCATATGACCTGTCAGTCAAAGGTGAATAGTGCTCTCTAGGAGAGCAATGCACTCAGTGTGAGGACAACTTTCCTCACATGAAGCAGCAAATGCATCTGTCAGAATTCATCCCAAATATTCCAAAGCAACATTTATTTTACCTTTTTTTAAAAAAAGATTTTATTTATTTATTTGAGAGAGAGAGAATGAGAGACAGAGAGCACGAGAGGGAAGAGGGCAGAGGGAGAAGCAGACCCCCTGCTGAGCAGGGAGCCCGATGCGGGACTCGATCCCGGGACTCCAGGATCATGACCTGAGCCGAAGGCAGTCGCTTAACCAACTGAGCCACCCAGGCACCCTATTTTACCTTTTTTAAAAGTGTCTTGCATTTATCAAAAGAATGTGGTTATTTTGAGAGGATGGATAATGAATCCCTACAGGTGTATTTTATATGTTTTCTCATCTGTATTCTTACACAGTATAATACAAATATTATGTGTGTATGGGTACATAAAACACATCATATACTTAATAGAGAGAGTAGGGGGAAGGAGAGATGGGGAAGGGTCTATTATCTATGAAATGTCAAATTGATTTTATTTGCGTTTTACCAAGAAAAAATTGACTAGTGAAAAAAAAAAAGTAAGCTACACCTTAATATGCAGGTCAGGAAATCCCCGATATCAAGATTAATTACATGCTACAGTGAAATTTCTCTGGGTTCATCTTTGAAACTATCACATTTCCATCCTGGAACACTGGGAGGGAAACTTGATCAAAGTTGGGAAGGACATTAAAGAAATAATTGACCCAGAAGATAGCACAAGCTACTGTGAAACATTCCAAGTCAGCTTCCCAGACATTTAATATCCAATCAGAGAGGACTCAGTCCTTTGTTCCTGAGTGACTGTACCATATATTCTGTCTTCTAGGTCAGTGTGAGTCCATTCTTTTTCCTGCCAATCTCTTTCTCTTATAAATAGTAGCATAACAGAGGTCAGCTGATAAAAAGTCCTCTAAGAAACTCCCCAGTGGTTTTGGTTATGGAAAGACAAATGGAGGGTTCAAACACCTAGCCCCCTCTTTGAAGGAATAGGGATTTAAACTAGGTGTGCTAGGGGCACCTGGGTGGCTCAATCATTGAGTGTCTGCCTTCGGCTCAGGTCATGATCCCAGGGTCCTGGGTTCGAGACCCGCATTGGGCTCCCTGCTCAGTGGGAAGCCTGCTTCTCCCTCTCCCACTCCCCCTGCTTGTGTTCCCTCTCTTGCTGTGTCTCTCACTGTCAAATAAATAAATAAAATCTTAATTTTTTTTTTTTTCTTTAAACTAGGTGTGCTGAGGCGGGTGAACTAGCTAATGAAGTGGAGTGCTGGCTCCACATTTTTTTTTTCTTATCTCTCAAATATTGAAATGAATACCCACAGGCCAGGATAATTAAGGAGAGAATAACAGTCCCTTTATCCTATTAAGATATTATTTCTTTACACATGACAGTTGGATAGCCAAACATTTCTTGGGAAGACTAACAAGATTTAAAATAAAGTCTATTCTACTCTTATTAACTTTTTTTTTTTTTTTTCAGTATCCCCAAACACTTGGGATTTGCAGTGGTTTGCTGTCTTGTTTAAACACAGTATCATGCTATGAGAGGCTGAGAACAAGGGGGTGGGGTGGGGGACTGTATGTGTCCCATGAAAATTGTTTAAAAAAAAGTGATGAAACGTGCAGGTGTTTATCTTTGGCTTGAGAGTACTTTTCTTATATTTTCTGGGATTTCAAGGCAGTGTAAGAAATGATCCCGCATTAAAGTATGTGCCTCTTATTCAGGGATTATGTGACAGTAATTAGCCACCTGATCCAATCTTTATTGTTGCAAACATCCTGTAATGGGATGATTATTCCCATTTCAAAAGGGATTAAAGTATGCCTGCCAGAGATCAAATAGCATGGGTAAGCCATACTTCTGGTAAATGGGAAGGCAGAGATTTGAATCTAGATCTGATATCAAACTAGGTGCTCCTTTATTCAGGTCATTTAGTTTCCTAATACAACATTCCTTAGGCAATCAACTGGAAATATCACCTAAAATGATAAGGGGATGCTAGAAGAGGAAAAAAGAAAAATGTGTTAAGATACTTGGATGCTTACATTCGTTAGAAATACCAATGTAGCTAATGAACCCAGGGAGATAAATGATATCTATGTGAATGTATGTATCTGTGTCTTTACCTGAAAAGGTACAGATGGAAAAGTGGACAGTCGTGAGAATGAGTGTGTGACAGTGCTTTGAACTAGAGCTAACAGTATGTCAAAAATATAAAAGTTTAATCTTACATTATAATAAAGACATCATGTTCCATAGTGAATGAAAAATTATAGTCTCTAACCGAGGGGTTTTAATAGAAGACTGGATCAAAACAGCAACAAAATATATTGATATCTGTTATGTCCACCTGTTAATTACAATAAATCTGGCTCAAATGTGAAAGTAATACTATTCCAGTTTGCTTAAAAAACAAAGCAAAAACAAAGAAAAACCTCTTTTTTTTCTGGAGGAGGAATATTGTCCTAGACATCTGTCAAAATAGGTTTATCAAATGCTTTATTCAGTGCAACAGATTGCATCTGCTCTTCATTTCTATCAATGTCAAAAAATAATGGGAGAATTTAGTTTGATTTCATAAATGGGTCAACTGTCATATAAAGAGTAATGCCTGTTATATCTACCATCTCAAATCTTATGCTTGTGGCCCTAAAAAAGTTTCATCAAGCATCTTATTGGTCTCACTGATGGATGATAAATTATTTTTCTCTTAATATTTCTGGTACTTCCTACCATCCCAACTGTGTAATATTTTATGGGTGTACAGATGATATCCTAAACATCCTTTTGCGTGATATATAATTAAAGAACATTTGGTCAATTATCAAATTATTAAAATTTGTCTTTCTCTGACTAGTTTATGTTCATTTTTATCTAAATGTAACCGGAAATTGATTTCTAAATGCTATAGGTGGCACTTACCTTGATCTATAGCTACCGTCTCTTTCAGTCTCTATTTGCCAGGTTCTATGCAAACTGCTGTAAATAATTTTTCATTGAATCATGACTTATATATAATGAAATGATCACCTTTCCTCAACAATTTTTCATTTTTCATGTATATACCCCTGGATAATCTATCTTGTATGTGTTAACCCCCATAAACACTACTCACATCAAGATATGAAAGCTTCTATGACCCCGGAAGTTTTCTTTATAACATCAGAGCTAATATCCCACCAACATGTAACACCACGCTGACGATCAATGTAGATTCGTCTTCTCATTTCTTCAATTTCATACCGATGGACTCATGCAGTATGTACTATCTTGTATCCGGCTGTTTTTTGCTCAACCTAAAGGCTATGAGATTCATTCATATTTTGTATATCAGAAGTTACTTCATTTCACTAATGTTTGGACAAACCACAGTTTGCTTCCCTTGATCTTAGTGAGGAGTATTTAGATACTGTCCAGTTTGGCATGTGGTGGATAAATCTGCTGGGAATGTTGTTTGGTGGCCGTGAGTACTCCTTCCTCTAGCGTGTCTATACACTGTGGACTGAGATTGCTGGGTCGGAAGACAGATGTGTATTTAGCTTTTCGCAGAGTGTTTGTGTTTGAACAAGTGGGAACTCCAGTCCCCAGTGCACAGGACTTCAGCTGACCCACAGCCATGTCAACACTTACTTTCAACAGTTGATAAACATTATTTGATTTCAGTAAGAGTGTCTCAGAAGTGCTATAATCCTCATTTTTCAAACAAGAATCTGATGCTCTGAGATATGAAGAGAATTAATAAGATGTAGAGTTGAGATTGAATATGGGTTGATGGGACAAGGAAGCTCTTCAACACTAACCACAGAGCTCCTCCTTACTTCAGAGCAGAACCAAGTCCTGGAGAGTGGAAATGCCATCTCTACATTCCCATACAGCACACCATGAAATAGTTGTACTAATTTGCTTCTCTTTAGTTACAAACACATTAAGCTATTTCATGATCTCCTTGCAGCAAAAAACGGTGATAGTTTATGGTATTTGAATAGTAAATGATGCAAGAAAGAGGACAGAGTCTTTGTTTTTTTTTTTTCCCTAACAAATTGCTAAGCAGCACATTAAAAAAATCTTTATGTGTATGGGATCTTAAATAATAAGATTTGCAACTTTAAATTGCTGGAGTTCAAAAATAGATGAAAATTCTTATTGTCATGTTTTAAGATAAAAGACAAAGATCCATTTTGCTCAATGTAGGCAAATGACTAGTAAATTTGCAAAGCAATGGGTGGGTTCTTTCTTTTACCGCTAACTAGCTAATTTGGTCAAACTCTGTAATCTCTGGTGAAGCGGACAGGATTGGTGCTCCTGTTGCCTTCGGTGCTCATCGCGTATGCCCTCATATCCAGCAGGAGAGATGTCGGGATATTCAAGTCATTTGTAGATAGTCCTCTGATGACAAATGAACTATTGGTAAACAATAACGTGTTGTGAATAGTACAAGGCATATTTCAACTGAAGCTGTGGGGCGCCTGGGTGGCTCAGTCATTAAGCGTCTGCCTTCAGCTCAGGTCATGATCCCGGGGTCCTGGGATTGAGCCCCACATCGGGCTCCTTGCTCAGTGGGGAGCCTGCTTCTCCCTCTCTCTCTGCCCTTCCCCCAGCTTGTGCTCTCTCTTTCTCCCTCTGTCAAATAAATAAATAAAGTCTTTAATAAATAAATAAACTTAAGCTGTAACCAGGAAACACATGAACGGCTCGTGGAATTACGGCCCTGCTCCTGGAGCTGCCCACTGCTAATCATCGGCATGGCCACTGATGTTGGAACCAACAGTGCTCCCTCTAGTGGTTCTGTTAGCAGCATCAGATCAATAGCCACATCCTCATACTCTCTTGGCAGGAGCAAGCCTATATGAAGCAATGAGATGAGAGGTTTCCTTAATATGAATAACCATTTTTCTCTCAAGATTTTTTCTTCTTCTCTGTAGAATTGTTGATTATGAGGAAATGTTCTTCATAAATCCCAGGTTAACTCTTTCTGCAGCATTGGCCAAGTCAAAAGCCCTTCAGGAAACAAGTGGTTGAATGCATTATGGTGCAATAACAGGGGGGATAGGGATACTGAAATAATGAGAACATAGGATTTTTTTTTTTTTTAATACAAGAAGAGTATATAGCAAATGCTATTGAATTTTTTAAGAGCGGAAATACCAACATTAAAGGACTTTGAGTTTGTTTAAAAGAGATACCATAAAGCTTTGGAAATTGTCTTACGGTGACTAAAATAATGGGGGAAATGATTATTTGAGATTAGCTGTGCAAAATGAGAAAATGTTTACGGGCTACTTAAGCACATTAACGAAAATAGTTCTTTAATTTCAGTAGAGATGCAGCAAGGGTCTTCTGAATGACACAGTATAGTTAAAGTGAGTATGATTGTTTCCATTTCTTTACCAAAATACATTCACCACTCTTAAGCTTTTATTTTGAAATTTGGTGTCAGAGAAAGAAGCTAATGATCAAAATGCAAATACACTAAAGAATTGTAATTAAGAGGGGCACCTGGGTGGCTCAGTCGTTAAGCGTCTGCCTTCGGCTCAGGTCATGATCCTAGGTTCCTGGGACCGAGCCCCGCATCGGGCTCCCTGCTCTGCGGGAAGCCTGCTTCTCCCTCTCCCACCCCCCCTGCTTGTGTTCCCTCTCTCGCTGTTTCTTTCTCTGTCAAATAAATAAAATCTTTAAAAAAATTGTAATTAAGAAAGATGATCACTTCTATAACTGTTAGCGTTTGCTACATTCATTTTCCATTGCAACTGTCTTTTTCTCTTTTTAGTTCTAGAGATGAAAAAAAGATCATCTGTGACCTGATCACTATATCAAACAGTGTTCGGTATGCATTTCCGTTCTCAGAAAAACCATCACATGGTAATTCAGTTTACAGGTATAGGAGTTATCCTCGACTATTTCCTTTTCCTCATAGCAATCCGTCAGCAAACCCTGCTGGCTTCACCTTCGAGTTCCATCCCTGATCCAGGCTGTGTCCGGCTGTACCAAGGCCGCCCCTTACACCTGACCATCTGCACCTGCTGCCCGGACGCTGGATCCCACTTCTGCTCTTGCCCACATGCCGAATATGCTCACCGCACCCCTCAGACTAACATAAAACCTGAATCATGCCATGTGACTCCTCCACCCTCAGATGCTCATTCTAAAATCTGAAAAATTTCCTTGAAAGTGAACCTGCCCTTTTTTTTCTGCAAATGGGCAGACAGCTGTTTAGACTCTGTGGTCCACACACAGTCTCTTCTACATGTTCCTTTTGTTTTTGATGTTTTACTAACAAACATTTAAAAACATAAGACAGAGAAAGTTGCTGGCTTGTGTGCTGGGCACAGCAGTTGGTGGGCTGGCTTTTGCCCCACGGCTGGGCAGTGTTGTCAAAAGGCTCTGTGCCCCCGCCCCCATCCAGCCCAGCAGCTGTGCCGATGTCATCACCGATGTGGTTCTCCATCCTTCTCTGCCCTCGAACTACATCATCCTCCCACCCTTCCTCCATCAAACAGAACTCATATTTCCATGAAGTCTGTGCTCTTCATGTTTCCTATGACTGTAGCTTTCCACCTACAGATGTTCATATGGCCGACGCTTCTATTTCTTTGGAGTTTGTGTGAAATGCAGCTCCCCAGGATGCCTACCTTATGCCCTCTATCGGAGATAGATCCCGGTGGTTGCCTGTTAACTTGCCCTCATCTCTGTTTCTTCAAAGCACTTCAACTTATTGTCTGCTTATTATCTCCTCTGGGTCTGTCACACCTCACTAGATTGTAAATCCTCCGTTTGTGAGGACTATGACTATCATGTTTTTTACTTGTTAAAAAAAGAGAAAGTGGCATAAATGTTCTCAATAATTAATCAAATATAGGAAAATATGTATTCATCTATTAATGTCGAGAGTGATTATGATTTATTAATGATAACTTTAATGCTGACATTATTTTAATGACTCTATACCAAAAGGTAGGGTTGATTAATTTCTTTCTTTTTTTTATTCTTATGTTAATCCCCATACATTACCTCATTAGTTTTAGATGTAGTGTTCCATGATTCACTGTTTGTGCATTACAGCCAGTGTTACATGCAGAATGTGCCCTCCTCAATACCCACCACCAGGCTAACCCATCCTCCCATCCCCCTCCCCTCTAGAACCCTCAGTTTGTTTTTCAGAGTCCATTGTCTCTCATGGTTCATCTACCCCTCCAATTTCCCCTGCTTCATTCTTCCCCTCCTGCTACCTTCTTCTTCTTCTTTTTTTTTTCCTTAACATATATTGCATTATTTGTTTCAGAGGTACAGATCTGAGAGTCAACAGTCTTGCACAATTCACAGCACTCACCAGAGCACATACCCTCCCCAGTGTCTATCGCCAGTCACCCCATCCCTCCCACCCCACCCCCCACTCCAGCAACCCTCAGTTTGTTTCCTACAATTAAGAATTCCTCATATCAGTGAGATCATATGATACATGTCTTTCTCTGTTTGACTTATTTCGCTCAACATAATACCCTCCAGTTCCATCCACGTCGTTGCAAATGGCAAGATCTCATTCCTTTTGATGGCTGCATAATATTCCATTGTGTGTGTGTGTGTGTGTGTGTGTGTGTGTGTGTGTGTATATATATATATATATATATATATATATATATATATATATATATATATATATACCACATCTTCTTGAGCCATTCATCTGTTGATGGACATCTTGGTTCTTTCCACAGTTTGGCTATTGTGGACATTGCTGCTATAAACATCGGGGTGCACATACCCTTTCGGATCCCTACTTCTGTATCTTTGAAGTAAATAACAAGTAGTACAATTGCTGGATCATATGGTGGCTCTATTTTCAACTTTTTGAGGAACCTCCATACTGTTTTCCATAGTGGCTAAACCAGCTTGCATTCCCACAAACAGTGTAGGAGGGTTCCCCTTTCTCCGCATCCCCGCCAACATCTGTCGTTTCCTGACTTGTTCATTTTAGCCATTCTGACTGGTGTGAGGTGGTATCTCATGGAGGTTTTGATTTGGATTTCCCTGATGCCGAGCGATATTGAGCTCCTTTTCATGTGTCTGTTGGCCATTTGGATGTCTTCTTTGGAAAAATATCTGTTCATCTCTTCTGCCCATTTCTTGATTGGTTCTTTGGGTGTTGAGTTTGATGAGTTCTTTATAGATTTTGGATACTAGCCCTTTATCTGATATGTCATTTGCAAATATCTTCTCCCATTCTGTCGGTTGTCTTTTGGTTTTGTTGACTGTTTCTTTTGCTTTGCAAAAGCTTTTTATCTTGATGAAGTCCCAATAGTTCATTTTTGCCCTTGCTTCCCTTGCCTTTGGTGATGTTTCTAGGAAGAAGTTGCTTCGGCTGAGGTCAAAGAGGTTGCTGCCTGTGTACTCCTTTAGGATGTTGATGGACTCCTGTCTCACATTGAGGTCTTTCAACCATTTGGAGTCTATTTTTGTGTGTGGTGTAAGGAAATGGTCGAGTTTCATTCTTCTGCATGTGGCTATCCAATTTTCCCAACACCATTTGTTGAAGAGATTGTCTTTTTTCCATTGGACATTCTTTTCTGCTTTGTCGAAGATTAGTTGACCATAGAGTTGAGGGTCCATTTCTGGGCTCTCTCTTCTGTTCCATTGATCTATGTGTCTGTTTTTGTGCCAGTACCATGCTGTCTTGATGATGACAGCTTTGTAATAGAGCTTGAAGTCCGGAATTGTGATGCTGCCGGCTTTGCTTTTCTTTTTCAACATTCCTCTGGCTCTTCAGGGTCTTTTCTGGTTCCATACAAATTTTAGGATGATTTGTTCCATTTCTTTGAAAAAAGTGGATGGTATTTTGATGGGGATTGCATTGAATGTGTAGATTGCTCTAGGTAGCATAGACATCTTCACAATATTTATCCTTCCAATCCATGAGCATGGAACGTTTTTCCATTTCTTTGTGTCTTCCTCAATTTCTTTAATGGGTATTTTATAGTTTTCTGAGTACAGATCTTTCTCTCTTTGGTTAGATTTATTCCTAGGTATCTTATGGTTTTGGGTGCAATTGTAAATGGGATTGACTCCTTAATTTCTCTTTCTTCTGTCTTGTTGTTGGTGTATAGGAATGCCACTGATTTCTGTGCATTGATTTTTTATCCTGCCACTTGACTGAATTCCTGTATGAGTTCTAGCAGTTTTGGGGTGGATTCTTTGGGGTTTTCCACATAAGGTATCATATCATCTGCAAAGAGTGAGAGTTTGACTTCTTCTTTGCCGATTTGGATGCCTTTGATTTCTTTCTGTTGTCTGATTGCTGTGGCTAGGACTTCCAATACTATGTTGAATAGCAGTGGTGATAGTGGACATCCCTGCCGCGTTCCTGACCTTAGGGGGAAAGCTCTCAGTTTTTCCCCATTGAGAATGATATTTGCTGTAGGTTTTTCATAGATGGCTTTTATGATACTGATGTAGGTACCCTCTATGCCTATACTCTGAAGAGTTTTGATCAAGAAAGGATGCTGTACTTTGTCAAAAGCTTTTTTTTGCATCTATTGAGAGGATCATATGATTCTTGTTCTTTCTTTTGTTAATGTATTGTATCATGTTGATTGATTTGCGGATGTTGAACCAACCTTGCAGCCCAGGGATAAATCCCACTTGGTCATGGTGAATAATCCTTTTAATGTACTGTTGGATCCTATTGGCTAGTATTTTTGCATCCATGTTCATCAGGGATATTGGTCTGTAATTCTCCTTTTTGATGGGGTCTTTGTCTGGTTTGGGGATCAAGGTAATGCTGGCCTCATAAATGAGTTTGGAAGTTTTCCTTCCATTTCTATTTTTTGGAACAGTTTCAGAAGAATAGGTATTAATTCTTCTTGAAATGTTTGGTAGAATTCCCGGGGGAAGCCATCTGGCCCTGGGCTTTTGTTTGTTGGGAGATTTTTGATGACTGCTTCAATTTCCTTAGTGGTTATAGGTCTGTTCAAGTTTTCTTTTTCTTCCTGGTTCAGTTTTGGTAGTTGATACATCTCTAGGAATGCATCCATTTCTTCCAGATTATCTAATTTGCTGGCATAGAGTTGCTCATAATATGTTCTTATAATTGTTTGTATTTCTTTGGTGTTGGTTGTGATCTCTCCTCTTTCAGTCATGATTTTGTTGATTTGGGTGATCTGTCTTTTCTTTTTGATAAGTCTGTCCAGGGGTTGATCAATCTTGTTAATTCTTTCAAAGAACCAGGACCTAGTTTCGTTGATCTGTTCTACTGTTCTTTTGGTTTCTATTTCATTGATTTCTGCTCTGATCCTTATTATTTCTCTTCTCCTGCTGGGTTTAGGCTTTATTTGCTGTTCTTTCTCCAGCTCCTTTAGGTGTAGGGTTAGGTTGTGTACTTGAGACCTTTCTTGTTTCTTGAGAAAGGCTTGTATTGCTATATACTTTCCTCTTAGGACTGCTTTTGCTGCATCCCAAAGATTTTGAACAGTTGTGTTTTCATTTTCATTGGTTTCCATGTATTTTTTAATTCTTCTTTAATTTCCTGGTTGACCCATTCATTCTTCAGTAGGATGCTCTTTAGCCTGCATGTATTTGAGTTCTTTCCGACTTTCCTCTTGTGATTGAGTTCTAGTTTCAAAGCATTGTCATCTGAAAATAGGCAGGGGATGATCCCAATCTTTTGGTACCGGTTGAGACCTGATTTATGACCTAGGATGTGATCTATTATGGAGAATGTTCCATGGGGACTAGAAAAGATTGGGTATTCCGTTGCTTTGGGATGGAATGTTCTGAATATGTCTGTGAAGTCCTTTTGGTCCAGTGTGTCATTTAAAGTCTTTATTTCCTTGTTGATCTTTTGCTTAGACGATCTGTCCATTTCATGAGGGGGATGTTAAAGTCCTCCACTATTATTGTATTGTTGTCGATGTGTTTCTTTGCTTTTGTTATTAATTGCCTTATATAATTGGCTGCTCCCATGTTAGGGGCATGGATATTTACAATTGTTAGATCTTCTTATTGGATAGACACTTTAAGTAGGATATAGTGTCCTTCCTCATCTCTTATTACAGTCTTTGGTTTAAAATCTAATTTGTCTGATATACGATTGCCACCCCAGCTTTCTTTTGGTGTCCATTAGCATGGTAAATGGTTTTCCACCCCCTCACTTTCAATCTGGGAGTGTCTTTGGTTCTATAATGAGTCTCTTGCAGACAGCATATCAGTGGGTTTTGTTTTTTAACCCGGTCTGATAGCCTGTGTCTTTGGGGCATTTAGCCCATTTACATTCAAGGTAACTATTGATAGATAGGAATTTAGTGCCATTGTATTGCCTGTAAGGTGACTGTTACTGTATATTGTCTGTGTTCCTTTCTGGTCTATGTTGCTTTTAGGGTCTCTCTTTGCTTAGAGGACCCCTTTCAAGATTTCTTGTAGGGCTGGTTTTGTGTTTGCAAATTCCTTTAGTTTTTGTTTGTCTTCGAAACTTTTTATCTCTCCTTCAATTTTCAATGACAGCCTAGCTGGATATAGTATTCTTGGCTGCATATTTTTCTCATTTAGTGCTCTGAATATATCCTGCCAGTCCTTTCTGGCCTGCCAGGTCTCTGTGGATAGGTCTGTTGCCAATCTAATGTTTCTTCCATTGTAGGTTACATTTCTCTTCTCCCGAGCTGCTTTCTGGATTTTCTTTTTGTCTCTGAGACTCGTAAGTTTTACTATTAGATGTCGGGGTGTTGACCTATTTTTATTGATTTTGAGAGGGGTTCTCTGTGCTTCCTGGATTTTGATGCCTGTTTCCTTCCCCAAATTAGGGAAGTTCTCTGCTATAATTTGCTCCATTATACCTTCTGCCCCTCTCTCTCTTTCTTCTTCTTCTGGGATCCCAATTATTCTAATGTTGTTTCATCTTATGGTATCACTTATCTCTCGAATTCTGCCCTCGTGATCCAGTAGTTGTTTATCTCTCTTTCTCTCAGCTTCTTTATTTTCCATCATTTGGTCTTCTATACCACTGATTTTTCCTTCTGCCTCATTTATCCTAGCAGTTAGCACCCCCATTTTTGATTGCACCTCATTAATAGCCTTTTTGATTTTGACTTGGTTAGATTTTAGTTCTTTTACTTCTCTGGAAAGGGTTTCTCTAATAACTTCCATATTTTTTTCAAGCCCAGCTAGTATCTTTAAAGTGATGATTCTGAACTCTAGATCTGACATTGTACTAATGTCCGTATTGAGTAGGTCCCTGGCAGTCGGTACTACCTCTTGTTCTTTTTGTTGAGGTGATTTTTTCCGTCTTGTCATTTTGTGCAGAAGAGAATAGATTAATGAGAGAACAAAATGCTAGCAGAGTAACAACATCCCCAGAAAATATACTCTAAACAAATCAGAAAAGACCTGAAGCAGTGGGATAAGAAAGGGAAAGAGAGAAAAAAAAAGAAAAAAAAGAAAAAGATAAAGATAAAAACAAATGAAAACAAACAAAACAAAACAACAACAACAACAAAAAAACCAGAATGTGATCAAATATGATCAGGCTGGTATATAGATCAGTGCCACACACTAGATATCGGGTGTATTTTGGTCTTTTAGAAGAAAGTGCCTCCCGAAATTTTAAAAAAAGAAAAACTTATATATGTACAAAAATAAGGGTTGATATGATGAAGGGGTGGAATATGACTGTAAAATGGAAATTATAAAAAATTTTATAAAAGGAATTGATAAGAAGTTGTTTGAAAAAAAAAAGAAGAGGACTTAAAAAAAGAAGAAAGAAAAAAAAGGGAGAGAATGTGATCAGGCAGGAGAGTAGAAAAAACCATATAGTAGAGATTTAGGGTATATTTTAATCTGTTAGAAGAAACTATCTCAAAATTTTAAAGAGAGAACAACTTATATATATATGCCAAAAATACGGGTAACTGCTCTGAAGGGATAGACTATGACTCTAAAAATGAAAAATAAAAATGTTTTTTTAAAAAAAGGGATTGATAAGATGTTGGTTGAAAAAGGGAAAAAGAAAAATTAAAAAAAAAAAGACAAAAAGACAGTTAAAAAAATTAACTTTGAAAGACTAAAGAATTATGGTAAAAAAGCCATGAATCCCATGTGTAGTATTCCCCTAGCGCTGGAGTTCTGCCATTCTCATTGATCGGTAAACTTGGTCTTGGCTGGCTGTTCTCGCTGATCTTCTGGGGGAGGGGCCTGTTGCCGTGGTTCCTAAATGTCTTTGCAGGAGGCAGAATTGCCCCGCCCTTGCCTCCTCCCGGCTAAGTAATCTGCTCGGGTTTGCTCTCCGGGGCTTTTGTTCCCTGCGAGCTTTCCGTACAGCTTTGGAGACGAGAGTGAAAATGGCGGCCTCCCAATCTCTGCCCCAGAGGAGCCGAGAACTCCCGGCCCGCTCCTCAGTGAGCCCCCAGAGGCCGTCAGTCACTCCCGTCTCCCCGGTCTCCGGCTGCACTCCGTGCTCACCTGGCCTGTGACCGCGCGTTTCTATCTCTGGCACCCGACCCCGGGTGGAGTCTCCAAACCCAGCAGATCCCTGCGGTGCACTCCTGCGTGGCTCCTCCTGGGGGAGGAAGGTGAGTGTCCCCGCATCTGCCGCTTGTTGGGTCTCTGCTGGAGGATCAGTGGCCCAGCTGTGCTGCGGATCACGGTTTATGGCAATCCTGAGCTGAGAGCCACGCCTGGGCTCAGTCTCTGCAGCTGGCTTCCCTGCTCCATTACCTGGGAGCTCTGCCGCACTCAGGCACCCCCGGTCTTTCTGTGACCCCGAGGGTCCTGAGACCACACTGTCCCGGAGGGTTCCACCCCCCGCTTTGCCACCAGAGTGACGTCCCTCAGTGGAGCAGACTTTTAAAAGTTCCAATTTTGTGCTCTGTGGTTCTATCAGTTGCCAGAAGCGGCCAACGGAGGCCCCTCCCCCGCCGTCTATCCTCCCGAATATCGCCTCGGATTCACTTCTCCGCATGTCCTACCTTCCAGAAAGTGGTCGCTTTTCTGATGAGAGAGTTGTTGCTATTCTTTTCTTCGATCTCCTGTTGAGTTTGTAGGTGTTCATAATGGTTTGATCCCTATCCAGCTCAATTCCTGAGAGGAGACGAAATCCAGGTCTCCTACTCCTCCACCATCTTGCTCCGCCCCCCCGTTAGGGTTGATTAATTTAAACATCACAAGTAAGTCCTGAGGCACAAAGGAATCCTCATGACCAGCGGCGACATGCTATGATGGCAGCATTTTAACTGTAAATTTTACAGGAAAAAAGGAATTTATGTGTATAAGCATATGCAGAGAAGAAAAATGACAAAATATTAAAAGTTTATAATTCTTGGTGAAGACATGGGTAAACACATGGGATGACTCTTCTGTGGCTTTACTTTCTTTCAAAATAGAAGGTTTCATGGAGTCAGTATTTCTTTTTTTTTTAATTTTTAAATTTTATTATGTTATGTTAGTCACCATACAATACATCATTAGTTTTTGATGTGGTGATCCATGATCCATTTTTTTCATATAACACCCAGTGCTCCATGAAGTATGTGCCCTCCTTAATACCCATCACCAGGCTAATCAATCTCCCCTCCAACCTCCCCTCTAAAACCCTGTTTGTTTCTCAGAGTTCATAGTCTCTCATGGTTCGTCTCCCCCTCCAATTCCCCCCCTTCATTTTTCCCTTCCTTCTAATGTCCTCCATGCTATTCCTTATGTTCCACAAATAAGTGAAACCATATGATAATTGACTTTCTCTGATTGACTTATTTTACTTAGCATAATCTTCTCCAGTCCCATCCATGTTGATGTAAAAGTTGGGTATTCATCTTTTCTGATGGCTGAGTAATATTCCATTGTATATATGGACCACATCTTCTTTATCCATTTCTCTGTTGAAGGGCATCTCGGCTCTTTCCACAGTTTGGCTATTGCAGACATTGCTGCTATGAACATTGGGGTGAATATGGCCCTTCTTTTCATTACATCTGTGTCTTTGGGGTAAATACCCAGGAGTGCAATTGCTGGGTCATAGGGTAGACAGTATTTCTGCAGGTGCTCCATCAGCTGCCAGTCTGCGGCTGAGGGGCTGAGTTAAGATGATCTCATAATAGAAGTTGTCCAAACAAGGGCACTGCAGAGAGTGCAACAACAGGACAAAAATGATCACTTATATGTATTTACCAATTGAATTTATTTTATCATAGTACTGTATTTATGAACTACACCTAGAATTTTTGAACAATAAAACTCTAACTAAAAAATGAACATATATCCACATCCATAAAGCAAAAACAAAACCTTCTCTTTAGTTTTTTATCTAAATATAAAAATATAACAGAAGAATGATTCTTGGTGCATTTTAAAGTACTTGAATCCATCCCGTAGTTCTATATCTTTCTAAAGTCATGTTTGTGGTACTTTTATAAATAACATATTTCTTCAACATTGTCTCAATTTTTAATTTATTTGCTAACATGGCCTTCAGTCTCCAGTAGTATTCCATGACTAGCGAATATGAAATTGTTGATGTCTTTGGTGACTTTTCCCTGTAGGCTATTAATTTGTAGTTGAGAAAATCCTTTCTTTACACGTTCTACGGTAAGCCACACATAAACTCCACTAACGGGAAGATAATCCCAATGCTATGTTTTTTTAATACTGAAGTGTGTCCATATTACAATCCAAATTGTTTTTCAGGCACTGTCTGTTTCCTCCACAGAGAGAACTTCTTCATGAAAAGAGTTTTATGTAACAAAAGTGAGCATATGTTACCTCTCTTTGTGAATCTTATGAATGTTTTGCCAAACTTAGAAGTTGGGAAAAACAAAACAAACTAGAAACCTTATGAAGTTCATCAAAAAGATTCTTTCCATAAGGTATTCTAAAGAGCATTTATAGAATTCAAAATAAAATCTTACCCTTTCACTATTTATTCTTTTAACTAATTCCATCAAAACATACTTTCCTAGGGTCTTATTCATAGATCTTTTCTTCTTTGCAATCTTTATTCTCAATAACTATAATTTGTAAGAAGCTCCAAAAGTTGATTTATGTGTTGTTATACTCGCTGAAAGATTTTGATAAAGATTCCAAAGATTATTTTCTTGGACAAATGCAACCACATTTTAGAGGACCAGTTTATAGAAAGATACACTATTGTTTTAGGACACCTGTGTTATTTTACAAAGTAATTCAGCAAAGGCTCCAACATTTCTAACATCTGGTTAATGAAGAGCTGCAAAAAGACAACATCCATACTGCCTACTGCCTAGACATTGGCCTCAAATATTTGTAGTTCAAAAAATTGTGATTCAATATCTCTGTGTATATATACAAATATTTTAGGTTTAGACGCCTTCAATTCCAAGTGCATTTCTAATTTGTTGATCCTCTTGCTTTAAAAATTTAGTTCATATTATTATCATGGTAGCAAATTATTTTACCTTTTATATTGAATTATTTGACTTTCTATATGAATTAATAATGTTAGCTTTTTTTCAAATTCAACTGAAGAAACTTCTAAAACATTCACTTTGGTTTATGAATTGTATGAAAATAATCCACTGTTAAAATTAATTGGACTCATTTTGTATTTGACAAATCTGACAAAAGTGGCATCATTTGACAATTTAGAAATTCTTATCTATTAATGGAACCAGCACCCATGGCTTAACTTTTGGTGTGCCTGTGAAGCAGTCTTGGATTGCATTGTAATGACGAGTCATGTGATCTGAAGACAAGGTCATGCTTCCTGCATGAGTACGTAAATACACCTCATGCAGCTACAGGTGTCAAATATTTGTATCAAGGCACGATCTTGTTAATGTAGCCATTTGCCTCCATAATTCATGCTATTGCTTCTCCAGCAATTCTGTTTATTCTGCTTTCCATGTGGCCAGTGATAAACATGGGAAAAGCCAACAAGCACTGTGTGCAAGTAACGACGTTCTTGAGAAATGGAAATTCAGTATTTACCTTATCATTATATCTGCATTTGGGGGGCATGGGCTGCAGAAGGGTTTATGGCTGAAAATGAAATCAGCATAAAATACCAAAACAACAGATGAACATTTATTGTGGATTTACACCAAACAGTAAATGACTGCTCTCTATGAGCTCTACAGAAGGAACGCTGCGCTCACATTTCTTATAGGCACCCCACTTCCACCAGAACTAACTCTCTCCTCCTCCCACTGACCCTGCCAGCCACCACCTGTGTCTCAGCTGGCTGGTGGGCCACGGGGGGGCCTTGGACAACAGCTTTGAGGACTTCCTTCTAGCACAGGAGGGCATAGGGGCTGGGTGTGCAATACTGGTTGGAATTACCTTGTTCTGGAAAGACAGGATCAGGCAAAGAGAGATGTGCCTTTAAGCTTCTATAACCAAAAGTGAGGATCTACCAAAATAATCCTGACTTGTTTTTGTCTAAGTACTAAGAGTGACATTTTGTTAAAAATGAAAAATCTGGGGGCGCCTGGGTGGTTCAGTTGGTTAAGCGACTGCCTTCACCTCAGGTCATGATCCCAGGGTCCTGGGATCGAGTCCCGCATCGGGCTCCCTGCTCCGCGGGGAGCCTGCTTCTCCCTCTGACCCTCTCCTCTCTCATGCTGTTTCTCTCTCACTCGCTCTCTAATAAATAAATAAATAAAATCTTTAAAAAAAAAAAGAAAAATCTGGAACAAAGTCCTGATCGAAGTGATGCAAGAAAACTAGGGGTAAACTAGGACAGTCCAGGACAAACAGAAAGTGAGGTCTTCCCAGACATAATGATAATAAACTTCATTAGAAAACCGATGATACCCCAGCCATGCATTTGATACTATAGATCACATTTTTTTTTTCCAATTAGAAAAGAAAAATACAAACTTAGGTTTTGCTCTTGTTGTTTTGTAAAGATTTGGTTTTTGTTTTAGCTTTTAAGTTACTTCCTTTAATTATTTTATTAGGTGTTCCTTGTACTTTGTTTTAAAAGTCACACTGTTGGGGCGCCTTGGTGGTTCAGTCAGTTAAGCATCCGACCCTTGGTATCAACTCAGGTCATGATCTCAGGGTTGTGAGATTGAGCCCTGCATCAGGCTCCACGGTCAGTGCAGAGTCTGTTTGGGATTCTCTCCCTCTCCCTCTGCTCCTCCCACTCGTGCTCCCTCTCTCTTCCTCTGTCTCAAATAAATAAATAAATAAATAAAATCTTTAAAAGCTATATTGTATACATGTTTTAGGGTTATTTTGTAATTTGTCTCAGATTTCTGATTTTATCAGTGATAACTTACAGTGCATATAATGATTTGGAAATACCTAATAATTCTTTATCCTGTATCACTTTTTTTGCATTTTTTAAATTTTATTATGTTATGTTAATCACCATACATTACATCATTAGTTTTTGATGTAGTGTTGAATGTCCCTTTTCAGAAATATTGTCAAATATTTGTAGGTGCAGGAACAACACGATGATTAAGATGATACAGGATCCTGTATCAATATTTCTGAAAAGGGACATTCAAAAAAACAAATGGTGTAATGCAGGATGTACCTATGTTCAGAATGGGAAGAATAGGGTTCTAATACTAATTCTATAACTTAAAAGATTTTGACATTAGATAAGTGGCTTTACTAGAAACAATGATAATAATACAATGTGCAATATAATAATAATACAATGTAAAATAATAATACAAATACATAGTAAGTCTATATCTCATAATGCACTTGGAAATCAGATGAGAATATGGTTGTGGTACTTTGAGGAAGGTAGCATGAGAGACGGCCTCCCCACCTGCAGGTCCAGCCTGATAGAGGCCCGGTTCCTGAGCCTGCTCAAGCGCTGGGCGAGGCTGCACCTGGCAGGCCCTGTGTGGGGTGGTGGAGGGGATGTCCTGCCTGAGCAGACCCCAGATCCTGCTCCCTCTCCCCCACGAGACTTCAGTTTCAGCAGAGTCAACCAAGGAGGCTGAGGGGAAGCGACAGGGCCAGAGTATCAGCCAGGAAGGGGCAGAGCCCAGCACTGCTCACCCACCTGCACCAGCTGACTTCTTTTCTGTGCAAGAGCTCAACTCTGGATTTTACCTGTCATTACACTGGCCTCCAACCCTGGTTAGTCAGCCAGATCCAATACTACCTTTCTCAGATTAGGCTCACAAATCTGATAAAGGCCCAGTGGGGTATGCATTTGGGAAAATGACCCCAGCCTGGCTCTGGAGGCTCCTCCCAGAGTAGGCAGCTGAGAATCTAGGTTCAGAGCCTCTGGCTGGGGAGGGCCTGGCACCCCGACCTCAGGCTGTTGTGCTGTCTCCATGGTGTCTGCTGTGCTGGGAAACAGGCAAGCTGGGGCACAGTCATCCCGGAGCCTTGGCGGTGGTCACAGGACTGCAGTGGGGTGTTGTCTTGTTCTAAGGGTCCTGTGGGGTTCCTGGCCCTCCCATGCCTCCTCTGGGCCCTCTCTGGTTCCTGGGGTGATGCTGCCCCTCCTGAGCTGCTGTGTGGACCTGCAGGACTGCCTCCCACAGCCTGCCCCCTCCTCCTGGAGGCCTGCCAGGTCCACTGCTTCCCTTCTCAAGCTGACAGCTGGTGGAGAGGCCACAGACACCCCCAAGACACCTGTGCCAGGTGGTGGTGGGGGTTCATGGCCCACGGACTCACCACAGTTCTCCCCACAGTCAGATGATCCTTAGTCATGTTCTCACTTGCTTGTCTGTTGGGTCACAGTCTTGCTGAATTATTTCCCAAATTGCTGGGCACAGTTCATTTCCACAAAACCTAAATCTTTTCATTCTTCCCAGGAAAACCCCAGTTTTTCTCCTGTCTTCTTGCCATAGACTTTCTACTGCTATGTATTAAAATAGTAGCAGTAGTAATGGGACTTAGAGATTACTATCTATCAGGCACTGTTCTAGGTGACTTACACGTCAATTCATTTACTTCTCCAAGAGCATGAAGCAGGATGTGCTTCACAGATCTGCTTATGGATAAGGGAAGTGAAAACAGTTTAAATAACTTGCCTGAGTTTACAACCATTTGGGGACACAGGCAAGATTTATCCCGGGTTGTATGTTATTGACCACCATGTTACATTGTGTGCATGTACAAGCATATGTATGTCTGTGTGTGCATTTAGGTGGTCAGAGAAGACATGTGTCTTAATGGTAGATAAAGAGACATAGGACATAAAAAGGTAGTTTTGCACCTGAAGTCAGGTTGAATTTTTTGTACTTGTTTGTTACTGGTATGATTTTGTTTGGTTTGGTTTTTAAATATATAGAAATAAAATATCTCATGTGGCAGGGTCACTAATTTTCCAATATACTTCCTTGGAGCCTACATATGCAATAAGTATCTCCATGCTAGAAAATCATTTGAAGCTCACAGTGCCAAAGCTGTTCTTTTTTATTGCCAGATTTTGTTATGTGCCGCTAAGACCCACTTCATCATTCCCAAACTCTGGACCTTCCCCTCAATCACAAAAGAACTCAAGGGAAGGACAGTGCTGCCAATGAAGGCAAAATCGTAGTAGACTAAAGTCCAGTGAGGGGTGGCAGACAAATATACATTTAAATATACATTTAATAACACTGTATTCAAAAAGTTTTATTGTAATTTGTAAATGATAGACTACTACTTAGATACCTATTTAATAAACATTTTTTTCTTTCATAAGAAAAAAAGACTTCAGAGGAATATTCATCTTCAAAAAATATTTAAACCATTTTTAAGCTAAATGTCATGCAACCCTCTCCTTAAATAGTTCAATAGGAAATAGATTATGGAAAGAATTAGAATGCCCCATATGCATTTATATGCAAAAAGCACTTGGACTGATGTAAGCTCCTCAAATTTTAGCCTTGTACCCAAAATGTTTCCACTTTTTAATTATGAGTACTCTCAGATAATTATTGTCAATAAATTAAAAATACTCCTTAAAAACTAACCTGTGACAAAGGGCGATGGTCAAGTTCTTGTGAACAAGTACTTGGATGCACACAGATGCACAGTTCAAGGTGCCCCTTTTGTCCTGTTGCAGAAACAGACATAAAGCAGTATCACCATAAATTAAAAGATAATCAATTAGTGTGTTTTAATAAGAGTGCAAATTAAACAGTTTGAATGGAACTCAGTCAATTACTTTGAAAAACACATTTAATGATCAAAGCTAAAGACCTTGGTTAACCCAATATTGTCAAATATTCCTATCTTAAATGCTACAAAAATAATATAAAATACCACTTAGGAACTAAAGAATTAGAATAGAAAAGTGTCTTTTGTGTTATATCTATTACTGTTTTTGTTTTGTTACTTGCCTTATCAGGTTTGTCTATTCAGGGACTATCACTACAAAAATAACCTATGATGTAAAATTTTCTTTGAAACCATTCTTTTTTTTTTTTTTTTTGAGATTTTATTTATTTATTTGACAGAGAGACACCGAGAGAGGGAACACAAGCAGGGGGAGTGGAAGAGGGAGAAGCAGACCCCCTGCTGAGGAGGGAGCCCGATACAGGGCTCGATCCTAGGACCCTGGGATCATGACCTGAGCCAAAGGCAGAAAAGGCAGACGCTTAACGACTGAGCCTCCCAGGCGCCCCAAAACCATTCTTTTTAAATGATTTTAAACTTTTAGACTTAAAAATAGAAGCAAACAAAAAAAAAGTGTTCTTACCCAAACTCAGTGAGTCATAAGTCATAGAATTTCAGACTATTTACTTTTCTTCACAGCATAGCTTTAACTTGTCTTATTCTTGCTATCTGAAATGGTCTTTCTCCCAAACTTCTGTCATCTTCACAAGTGTTATTTTATTTTTTTAAAGATTTATTTATGTTAGAGAGAAAGAGCAAGAGAGCATGCACATGAGCCAGGTAGGAGCAGCGGAGAGAGAGAGAATCTCAAGCAGAGTCTGCCCAGAGCCCAATGTGGAACTCTATCCCACGACCCTGAGATCATGACCTGACCCAAAACCAAGAGTCAGACGCTTAACTGAGTGAGCCACCCAGGTGCCTCTCTTCACCTATTTTAGGCTTCAGTTTAAACATCACTTCACCAGAGCACTCCTCCTTGACACACAATCTTATGAATTTTGAATCTTATGAATCTTATGAAAACAGGCAAATAAATCCCTGTTCCTAATTTGAGTCTCTATTTTAGGCCCCAAAGCCAGTTTCCTTCAAAGTTTACAAATTTTTTCTTTATTTTTTTATGAGTGTGTTTCCCTCCCCCACATTAGAATATAAGTACCCAAGAAGAGTTACACAATAATATGCCATTAGCAGCCAAGCAACAAAAAGTTTTCCATGGGCTGACACAAACCTGTTATAGAATAATTGCTATATGAGTGTTTACTGAAGACTAAAATTTAAGAGTTTTTAAAAATGTACCTGGAAAGGGTAGACTGGGGCATCTTATCAACCCTGCAAGACAGTGAGACAGACTTGTGTCATTTGTCCATTTGTTCATGATGGAATTACTCTTATGTATCTACAGGGATTTTATATATATTTTTTTTCTTTTTTTTTTTTCTATATTATGGGGAAGGTGAGATGTATTTTTTTGCAGTGTGGCATTTGACTGATTTCCATGATGTTTTTGCCATGAAGACCATTTTATAAACGTGCACCAGATCTCACAATCTGTTATCTTGTGCTTTCTGTGTGTGTGTGTGTGTGTGTGTGTGTTTTGTCATGTTAGAAAGCTTCAGACACCACTCATGACAGGTTAACCTTACCCAAGTTGTGCCCTGTATGTTCTCTGTGGGTGCAGGGCTCGGCCAACACCTGGCTCACAGCAGGCCCATCATGAATCACCGCTGGCCACAGGAACAGGTGAATCAATGGGTGCAAGAATGTAACTGCCTGTTAACCATTCTCCCCCATTACAAGGGATCTTTGTGCCAGTAGCTTAATTTTCCAAAGTACAAATAGATGCATCTCTTATTAGAAACAATCACATGAAAATCTCCCACCTCAAAGGTACAGAGCCTGGGCGATTAACGTGTTGGAGGTGGGCCTTGAGGATCTGTCCCCCACCCTCCACAGCCTGTGCAATTTTACAAAAAGCCTAAAAATCATCACACAGGTGTCTTCTTCTCTGGCTTTGGTATTTATTTATGCTGACTTCTTCTCTCTTCATGTTGCCCTTCTCTGGTGAATCTCATTGTCTGCCCAAGTTCTGTCCAAACTCCTGGCACACTCTGAAGCCTTTTCCTGACTTCTTCCCGACCTCGTGTCTGTCCAAATGTCTTCCTCAGAGGTGCATGGTATTCTGGTGACTTATCACAGTCTTCCCTAAGTTATAGTTCTGTGAGGACTGGAGCCTGCTGATCTCCTAGATGGACACTCTCCAAGAACAGGGATCTGTGTCCACTATTCTTTCTATCTTCCACATATCTTAGCTCAGTGGAGGTGTTTCAAGGATTTTGACTGGAAGAACTTAATTCCAAATGGGTGGCATATAAAATGGTTTCTCATATAAATTCCAAAACAAAACATACCTTCTAAAAATAAAAATAATCAGAGGCACCAAGGTGGCTCAGTCAGTTAAGCATCTGCCTTCAGCCCAGGTCATGATCCCAGGGTCCTGGGATCGAGCCCTGCCTTGGGCTCCCTACTCAGTGGGGAGCCTGATTCTCCCTCTGCCTTACCCCCTGCTCATGCTCTTTCTCTCTCTTCAAGTAAATAAATAAGATCTTAAAATAAAACAGTCAAATAATCAAGTATCAATTTAAAAATAGATTACCTGTCTTGGTGCTCAGTAATAATTATACAATAACATTCCATTAACAAGGATTTGAGAATACAATTCTATTTTTGTAACACAGATGAAAATATTTGTCTTTAATATGGATGTTTTGGTTTCTAGGATGGGTTGACAAAATGGAGTGCAAAGTGTGAAATAGGAAAGTTTTGAAGGTAATAATTCATTTCGGGGCCCATTAACAGTCACGTTATATCAAAATCAATTTGGTGCAGATTTTGTAATATAAAAATAAATAGAAGTAAGTGTCAAATTTCTGTGCTAAAAAGAAGTTTTCAATTTAAAGGAAGAAAAATAAATACAAAGGGAAAATGAGATATTTTTAGTGTATAATTATTTAACATCTATGTCCAATGTTATAAGATGAAGGTGTAGGGAAGGCAGAGTTTTGCATTTATCCTTCTAGGGTTCTTCAGCTGGGCTGGAGAATCAGACTGACATAAAACAGTTTACTGGGAGAAAATCATACACATTTATATAAGTTTTATATGACACGATAGCCCTCCTAACAAATAAAGGTGCAGAGAAATGTTGAAACCTACCTGCTATGGGAGTGGGTTGAACAAAGAGGCAGGTGTGGAGAGATAACTGGGTCAGGAGGAGAGGCTGAAGGGAAACACAATTGTTTCAACAAGGTCGGCTGGTGTGGAAGTCTCTCAGCCCCCACTTCTCCCTTTTGCCCATGGTAAGAATGTTGCTTTCCCTCTGGTATAGGGAGGATACCTGTCACATGGACGTTTCATCTCCTGCTTTTAAGAAAAGGAAGGTTAGAGGGTTTTTCTTATATTTACAGTTTTTCTAAGTGCCTTTAGCTCAAAAGAATCCTTATAACAAAGTGGCATAGTTTCAGGTGGCATATTCTGCCTCCCTTTAAAGGATACCACAAACTGAGAAAAATTTATAAAAAATAACATATATATATATGTATATATATAGTCAGCATATAAAAAAGTTACATAATGGATTAAAGCAATGAACAGCTTGACAAAATTGGCACTTTTAAGAAGATCCAGCTCATGAAAACCTTCAATTCCATTTGTATTTAAAAAATACAAATTACAAAATGTCCTTGGACTCCCGTTAAAAGATAAACTGAGGCATATTAAACAGATTGGGCTTATTTGAGCATTTATTGATTCTCATAGGGCAGCACCAGATGGAAATGGTTTGGAGGCTTCACTGATGGGAACTTGAAACAGAGAGTCTTATGGAAAAAAGGTTCACACAGAGTAAGGGGACTATCGATTGGCTATTGGTTAAGGCCAGGTTGGCTCCTTTGTGATTGGTGGTCCTTAGCCTTGTGATTCTGTAACCTGGAGGCCTTTACAGGTTCAGACTGGGAGTTCACTCCATGGGCTGCCTTGAGCCACCTCGGCCTCAATCTAATTAATAACCTCCTTGTTTAATTAATCCAGTTATGCTTTTCTGGGAGACTAGATCAATCTAAGAAGGTTGCTGGCATGCAAAGTACCACAACCCTTTAAGAAAGGTGACCATCTGCACAGTCTGCTTCCCACAAATCCCTTTGCATACGCCTGCGAATACATGTGATCTTTCTACCACAGAAGGAAACTCATTCCTATTTTGTCCTCTTCCCCACTAACATCATATAGTTCCCCGATGTCTTACTGGGGCTTTGCCAGTTTAGATAGAGATTCATTGGGTTACTGGAGGTAAAGAAAAGCACTAAAAATGCAGTTATGGATTCCATGGTGCTTTGTATCACCCATGATTAAGCATAATCAATTATCTACAGAATTCACACATTTTCCCAGCATTTGTCAAGTAGCTCTATTACTGCTTGTATGAGAAAGCATGACCTGGATTCTGAATGAGAACATTGGTTATGGGTCTCTCAAATATGATTTCCCAGACTGTTGCCTAAATTTGCATAAGACAAATCTTTTTTGTAGATCTGTATATTGAAAAGGCTTTTAGAACTTGTGAAACTGTTTCCAACTTGCAGAAAACAATGCCTTTTCTAATGAAAGCTTTCTCAAGCAAAGACAATCTAAAAGAAGTAAGTCCTTTTAATAGTACATATATTTAAATCTCGCCTTTATTTTAATGCACATAGGCTCCATGGCGCCTTTTTGCACCTTCAAAATTTTTGTTACATTTTAATGATACCTCATATATTCTGTAAAACATAATTTACAGAATCATGTGTTCCGTGTGAGCTCTCTCAGCAGGAGAAAGTAATGACAAGAGGCATGCTCTTGAACTATGCCGAAAATAATTTCGTGGAGTTATTGTAGCATGCTGAGTATTAGAAGGCCTTTAGATTTCAAACTGGTATTACAATGATTTATAATATCCAAATGCTCTGAAGTGGCCATTCATTGAGCATCTTGTTATGCAAAATAGTCTCTAAGCATTCTGCAAAGTCATATATTAATCACTTTGGTCCCAAACAAAATGCTGTTCACCTAGCAGCTGTTTCTGGGTTACTGCGCCTCTCTTTGACTAAGTTAAAACTATTAAATCAAAACCCATGTTCATTTGAACACTTTTATACTCTTATTTTGAAAGGAAAAAAAATCACAATATTTTGATTAGATGAGTACTTAGGTTTAAGAAATGACACTGATAAATAATTATTAGTGGCTTATTTCTTTTTATAACAAAGTACTATTTTAGTCAATTAAAGTTCTCCATTTTATACTGGTATTTTTTTCTGAAATATAAACTTATCCTTCATTGAATATATTGGCATATATATCGGCAGTGTATATTTTATAATCTTTATGTCTCTGAAAATCAGTTTTCTAAGGGCTTTTAAGGAAACAAAAGCAATATTTTGGTTTTTTAGTTTTAGGTTTTTTTTTTTTTTTTTTTGAGACTCTCAATTTTTTAGAAGGTAAGTGATCACAAAATGCATCCTTGACGACCGGGAAGACTTTATGTTATCATCTCTAAAAGGTTTGAAGTGTAATATTCAAAATAATTCTCCAATTTAAATGACTCTTACCCCTTGGATTCAAGAAGGTCCTTTCTGCCACTTAAGGTTCTTTATGGTTTTCTTTCTTTTCCTTTCCAGTCACATCTACCATACATATGACAATTGTGTGACATAGATCGCCACTACTCAGACACTTTAAGTCCTGAATGCAGCCTTTTCTCCCAGATTAGCAATCAAATCCTCAAATACATCGAAACCCATCACCAATTGACTGCTATTAATTCTTGAGTTGAAGCCAGTGTCTACTTCTGATTTAAAATGGAATGGTCTTGAAAAAAAAAAATAGCATGGTCTTGAATCGCAGATCTGCAAAACATTTTGGAATTCACCGGCTCCAACATACTGACTCCATAAACTAGTAAATTACATGGTAGGTAGGCAAAGAACTTTGTCAAAGGCCAAATAGCAAAGTGGGCTGACACCCTGCTTTTTTACTTAAAATCTTCCCTCTCCACCTATCCCTCTGCCTTACCCCATCAGGGCTTAAAATATGCAGATTTACAAAGCTGAATGACTTTTTTGGGGTGGTGATAAGAAAAAGGAGAGGAGGACAGCATGGGAGCTGGTAGGAATTTGAGATAACATCTCGAAAGGAGGCATGCTGGATGACAAATGGTAGATGGAGAAACAGTAAATTTTAACTCTGTGGTCCCAGTGCATAGAGTGCATTGTTGTTTTAGCCAGGGCTACCGCCTTTCCTCGATGCCTAATCAAACAACTGTGTGATTTGACTTTTGTACAATTTCCTGTCTACTGATGGTTGGTAAGAGTATTTACGCCACAAAGTAAATCTAAGTATTACTGAATTCATATTATTTTTTCTTACCCTTAAATACTTTTAGTATTCAATTAATTATATGAATCTTTTCTACTCTTTTTGCTTCACACCTGAGTGTTTTGTTTGTTTGTTTTAATAAAGAATTACCTCTGGTAATTAGCAGTCCATCATACACACACATACATCCATTCTTATATGGCAAAACACCATATAATTTCATGTTTTTATCCATTTATACTTCTCTTATGTTTACATTAGTTTCAAAATTCAAAGCATTGCCCTTTTGTAGATGACATTTCAGGACAAAATTTTTGTTTTGTTTTGTTTTGTTTTGAAACGTGCAGTCTTTGACTTTAGTAAATACCCAAACACTTCATTATTCAGGTATTATCGTAGGTGAAGCGGCCGTTCAATTAGATCACACTGTAAATCTGTCTACACTTGTAGACACTTGCATTTGGTGACACTGCTAAGAGCTGAACAGCATATCTTATTGATTAAATGCTATATACTACTATGTCATAGAGGCCAATCATGAATAAGACTATAAAACACACACTAGTTTTCTTAGCCATTGATTCTAGACCTTGGTTGAGTTCATCAGGTAAAATGTTTCCAAAATGCTGTGTGGGGTTGTATTCTGTAAATAAATAGAATCTTTGCTTATACTATCCAGTCCATGTACTGTTGGGGCAGTCCAAAGCAGGTAGGAAATCTTGGGTTTACTCTTGGTACTAAACAGAACTCTAGAGGGGGTACTGTTGAAGTATCAATCTAGGAAAATAGTCTTACTTTTAAGTGTTAACATTCACAGAAAATGAAATACTTCAGGACTTGGAACTAACCTAAGATGTTACCTTTATCCTACCTCCCAATTTTTGAAAATGTACAAACTATTTAATGAAATCATACACTCTAGGGATAATTTCTGATTCATTTTTATTATTATTTTTTAACTGAAGTATAGCTGACCTACAATGTGACATTAGTTTCAGGTGTACAACATTGTCATTCAACTTCTCTATACGTTCACCACAAGTGTATCGACCGTCTGTCCTCACATGACGCTATTACAGTATTATTATGATATT
This sequence comes from Mirounga angustirostris, assembly GCF_029215605.1. Lineage (NCBI taxonomy): Eukaryota > Metazoa > Chordata > Mammalia > Carnivora > Phocidae > Mirounga > Mirounga angustirostris. Next base: position 71,570,203 of record NW_026991714.1, read on the forward strand.
CCCTGTGCTGTCCCTCTTATCCTGTGTCCTATTCCTTTCATAACTGGACGACTGTAACTCCCAATCCCCTTCACACATTTTGCCCATCCCCCACCCACCTCTCCTCAGACAACCATCGGTTCTCTGCATTTATGGTCTATTTTTGCTTTTTGTTTATTTCTTTTATGTTTTAGATTCCACACATAAGTGAAATCATATGTATTTGTCTTTCTCTGACCGACTCACTCTACTTACCGTAATATCCTCTAGGTCCATCCATGTTGTCCCAAACAGCAAGATCTAATTTTTCGATAGCTGAATAATATTCCATTGTATATATATCCATATCTTCTTTATCCATTCCTCTGTTGATGGACACTTGGATTGTTTCCATATCTTGGCTATTATACATAATGCTCAGTAAATACAGGAGTTCATATAGTGTTTTTGTTCTTTGCATAAATACCCACTAGTGGAATTACTGGATCCTAGGGTGGTTCTATTTTTTTAATTCCAAACCTCCATACTGTTTTCCAGAGTGGCTACAGTACTCGCATTCCCAACAGCACTGCAAGAGGGTTCCATTTTCTCTGCATCCTCACCAACACCTGTTGTTTATTGTGTTGTTGATTCTAGCCATTCTGACAGGTGTGAGGTGCTATTTCATTGTGTTTTAATTTGCATTTCCCTGATGATGAATGATGTTGAGCATCTTTTCATGTTTCTGTTTGCCATCTGTATGTCTTCTTTGAGAAAAAAAAAATGTCTATTTAGCCTCTCTGCCTATTTTTTAATCAGGTCATTTTTGGGTGTTAAGTTGTAGAAGTTCCTTATATACTTGGATACTAACCCTTTATCAGACATGTCATTTACAAATATCTTCTCCCATTCAGGGGCGCCGGGGTGGCTCAGTCATTAAGCATCTGCCTTTGGCTCAGGTCATGATTCCAGGTCCTGGGATGGAGCCCCACATCAGGCTCCCTGCTCAGCGGGGAGTCTGCTTCTCCCTCTCCCACTCCCCCTGCTTGTATTCCCTCTCTCTCTGTGTCTCTCTCTGTCAAATAAATAAATAAAATCTTAAAAAAAAAAAAACTTCTCCCATTCAGTAGGTTGTCTTCATTTTGTTGATTGTTTCCTTCACTGTGCAGAAACTTTATTTTGATGTAGTCCCAATAGTTTATTTTTGCTTCTGTCTTTCTTGCCTGAGGCAACCTATCTCAAACTATGTTTCTATGGCTGATGTCAAAGAAATTATTGCCTATATTTTCTTCTAGGAGTTTTATGGTTTCAGGTCTCAGATTTGGATCTTTAATCCATTTTGAGTTTATTTTTGTCTGTGGTGTAAGAAAGTGGCTCATTTTCATTCTTTTGCATGTTTATGTCCAGTTTTTCCAATGTTATTTGCTGAAGACTGTCTTTTCCCATTGTATATTTTTGCCTCCTTTGTCCTAGATTAATTGACCATGTAGGTGTGGGTTTATATCTAGGCTCTATAATGTCTATTGATCTATGTGTTTGTTTTTTGTGCCAGGACCATATTGTTAGGTTCTGATTTATAATTCCCCGTAAGACTGGTGATATAAGTGTTACAAAAGTAAAAATTTAAGTAATTACTTGACATTCAGAAATATAATGATTAAATATATGCACATTCACATGAAATTAAGTTTTTTTTTACATAATTAGATTTTACATATAATGAAATTATATAAACTTATGTTTCATCTTCTATTTCCTCACTCTGGAGGCATTAAATACTATAAATCTTCTAGAATTTCTGCTATATTTTATGATTTGTGTAACCATTACTCAGAAATCATTGTGAGCAGCTCCACTGTGTTATCAAATAGACTCAAAGTATAGTATAAATGGTTTGTTTGGGGCACCTGGGTGACTCAGTTGGTTAAGCATCTGCCGTCAGCTTGGGTTGTGATCCTGGAATCCTGGGACTGAGTCCTGCATAGGGCTCCCTGCTCAGTGGGGAGTCTGCTTCTCCCTCTCTCTCTGCCCCTAACCCCTCCCCGCTTGTGTTCTCTCATGCATGCTCTCTCTCTCTCAAATAAATAAAATCTTGAAAGAAAAAATGGTTTGTTTAAAATGGGACTAATTGAGGGTTCAGCAACTATTCAGAAACATAGGAAACTCCTAAGGTAAATCTAGGTAGTTCTGGTTCAAAGGAAGTATTCCAAGGAAGCTATACTCAGAGCCCAAGTAGAGTTAGGAGTTCACTGTAATAATTGTCCTCTTATTATGGCTATTGTTGATCAAATCAACTGAGAAACTCAATTTTATTCAGTCCATGCAATATTCTTTTTAATAGCTCTTCTTAAAGTATGTTAGGGACCCATCTATGTCAAGAGTTTTCAAACTGTGTTCTGTAGAGCCTTAGAGTTGTACAAAAATGCCCCAGATGTCACCAAGAAGGCAGAGTGGGCTTGGAGGGTGGTGAAGATCCTGTCAAACCACATCCATATCCAATGATATATTTTAAATATGGATGTTAAGCTTACATTTTATTGTGAAAAAAAGAGAGGAATATGCTGCTTATTTTTTTAAATTTAAAAACTCCCCTATTTATTTGTCCTTAAAGTCAGATATTTCTTAATCCTTAAAGAGGTATAAAAATTGACTTTGTGCATTTCTTAATTTTTAACTTGAACAGAAATTTTTTATATATTCATAAAACACACGATTATCAAATTTCATTGGTATGTCCAAGAGTTTTATAGTTCTTGCTTTTCTCATGACAGTATTTACTTGCTACTATTAAATGTAAATGATTTTAGAAACACTATTTAAATTTTTTGTGCATTTGTTTCTACTTATTCAGTAGTTCACAAAGAAAGTTTGGTTGTGAGAAACAAGTATTTTTTTTCCATAAATTAAGTATGTCTGTTAGCCTCATATTCTAGGGAGTTTCAAGAAAACATATTTAAACGTTTGAAACAAACTATAGCTATTTTCATCTATTTCTGTGCCTATTTCCTGATATGCACACACTCAATACAGTATCAACTGTGGAACTATAAGAGTGATGAATAATTAAGACGTGCTCTGTAACTGTGAGGAAGTTTAAAGCCCAATAGGAATAAGAGCAGTACCTAAAATGTCTTAAGATTTTGCATGTATAGTATCCTAAAATTACCCATTTCTCCTCTGAAAAAGCAGAGATGCATGATTTGTGAGCCAAATGTAATAATGATGTGGTATATCATTCTGGAAGTTAAATTTGGTGTAGGCTCAAAAGTAGCCTTCGATCTATACAATTGTCCTCATTTGTCTTCAATCTATTTACCATATTATAAAACACCATATTTTTAAAGTGTCAGTGAGGGAGAATTTACACTCTGCTTCCTTGTTAGGATTCTGGTAAAATGGCATAAACGTTTGCAGGTGAAAGTGATTTTCTGTTTCTTGAGTAAAGAATATAACGTGGAGTGTATATGATGGCGCACATTCGTACAGTTAAGTTCTAAGCCAGAAGCGTGCTTCTTTCAAAACTTACATGCATGACTGTGAGACTTACTCTTCAGAATATGCATTAATTCGTTGCAAACATGAGTATAATCTGCAAGTAAATGAGTTGCTCTTGTGTTCTGCGCTTGAACAGAGCCTTTGTTTTTGATGTGATATTGATCAGTAATTTTATCCTATAGGAAAATGGAAATACCATCCCTTACTAGAAACAGCTGAAGTTGCCAGAACCCATGGTTGACAGAAGGGCAAGACACCAGGGTGAGTAGTGGTTACACTTTTCTTAAAATTGTATCTTTTTAATAATATCTTTTCTTTTCCTTTGAAGAAGAGCGACCTGTTACATCTGTCTCTCACCTTAAGTTCATTAGCTACATACAGAAACTCGTCTAAGCCAGAAGAGAGAGAAAAGAGTTAATCACAGAGTATACAAAGTCTCTCCCCAGACAAGTGCAATGCCAGGATTTTCCTCTTTTAATACGTTAAAACAAGCAAACCTTCTCCCCAGTTTAAATGTATTACTCTTCGTTGATCGTCTCCTGCTTGGGGAGGACATTCTAGTTGTAAAGCAGAAGACATGTTGCATCCATCATCATGTGTCAAAGGGCCACCAGGTCGATGGCTCTTTTTGAACTTTGCTGTCTCAGAAAATCATAGCTGAGTATTATAGGCAAAAGTTTGACATTTTCAGGATGAAAATCAATTTTCTTTTACGTGTTTCTGAAGTGAGGCTTGTGCTTTGATTGCAGAAGAAATGGCTTTTGGAATTTTGGAGTAACAAAACAGGAATTAAGATAAAATTTGGCTAACAGTTGCTTCAGTGAAAGCAAGGAGAAATACATTTTAGTGGTCTAATACTATTTTAAATCCATAGAAATAGAATTAGAAGTAGAAACTTATGGAAATAGGCACAGAATAATGTCTTTTAAGTTGAGGTAGTAGTGAATGAAATTTTTATTTAAGCGGCTCAGTTAAAAGTGGAACATTATATTTCAGAGAAACAAATACTTTCAAAGAAGAAATACATAATTGTAATTTGCATTTTATGAAAAAATATAGTATGTATATATTTTTATGAAAATATAGTGCATATATATTTTATGAAAAAATATAATGTGTATCTATATTTTATGGAAAAATACATATTTTGTGTATATATATGTCTGCCTATTTTTTAAATTCCTTTTGCTCCTAGAAGAATGTAGGCTCCAGAGAAAGAACTCGTTTCTTTCATCCACCAGTATATTTATTTCCATATATCCAGAGTGTAAATTCTCCTTCAGTGACACTTTAAAAATATGGTTTTTATAATATGGTAAATAGATTGAAGACAAATGAGGACAACTGTATAGATCGAAGGCTACTTTTGAGCCTACACCAAATTTAACTTCCAGAATGATATACCACATCATTATTACATTTGGCTCACAAATCATGCATCTCTGCTTTTTCAGAGGAGAAATGGGTAATTTTAGGATACTGTACATGCAAAGTCTTAAGACATTTTATGTACTGCTCTTATTATGTATATAGTATTTATTACAATTCTATGACATAGTAGGCACTCCATAAATATTTGCTACCTCATATTTTAAAATAGTAAAAAATAATACTTTTACAATGTTCTATTTATAATATAACTATAAATGTGACACAAAACAGTTTTGTAGATAGCTTTACAATATTTTGAAAATGAAGAGTTGAAATAATTTTCCCTTGTCAGCAATTATGACTGCAATTTTAAAAAATCTACTCAAGGGGCGCCTGGGTGGTTCAGTCGTTAAGCGTCTGCCTTCGGCTCAGGTCATGGTCCCAGGGTCCTGGGATCGAGCCCCGCATCGGGCTCCCTGCTCAGCGGGAAGCCTGCTTCTCCCTCTCCTACTCCCCCTGCTTGTGTTCCCTCTCTCGCTATGTTTCTCTCTGTCAAATAAATAAAATCTTTAAAAAAAAAAAATCTACTCAAGTTGTAAAAGTGCTAACAGTACTTCTTTGTATATGTAAGATGTCTGTGTTAAGTATATCTCAATGCACATGAGGCTTTATATTTCCAACAGTAGCTTAATTTCTCATATAAGCCTATTTAAATTCCTATGGAACAATATATTTCAGATAATAAATTCTTCATGCAAAGGAACATAATTTTTTTATAAATTATGATTCCATTTTGTTGATGAATGCATAGAGGCATGAAACTAATAATTGAAAAGAGACAAATTTCGGGTCCTAAACTTTCTTGCTATTTATAGTTCAAGGTAAGTTCACAACGAATTGCATATCTCAGACCGTTCAAAGGCTTGCAGTGTAAATAGTTTGTTACTGAGGAATTACTGATAACATAAATTGATGTGTTTGCAGCTGGGCGTATGCACATACGTATAGTAGATAGGTAGATATTCCTAGAGCAGGATCACCTTTTCCCACACGCTCATGGGCAACAATTCTCTGTTCTCTGATACGAGAGGAAGTGTTCTTCACATACAGCCCGCCAGTAATTGTGTGCTTGACGTGTGCTCAGAGGAGGACCAATAAAGATGAGGTCATTACAATTCTCACTAGAGGTAAAATGGGCAATTATAAAATATATATATATATATATAGAACATATTTTAGTGATTTTTTAAAATTTTTAGGTAACTTTCTGGTCCTGATTTACAGAAAGAAAATCTGCTTCACTCCTTGAACCATTGGTGCACTGTTGGTGGTTCTCTTATATAACAGACTAATAAGGACACAATCAAGTTGGAAAGGACTTGAGTAATTTTGCAGGGACTTTCTCAATATAGATTTCAACTACCTGAGCTTTCTAAGGTGGTACCTGCCCCGTGCTCAGATGTATTACTTAATTTCTTGAAGTATTTTGCATAGCTTATTGAACGATTTCAATTTATTCTTTAGTCAAGTACCACATTAAATAAATATATTCAACAGGTAAATCATTCAAAGCAACTTTTACTTTTGCAGGTGTTATTAAGGGTGTCCTCAGTTGTATTAATAGAGCAAGGACACAAAACGCTGACTAGAGAGAATGTTTTAGACACCATCAGTGACGGGACTGTGTGGAATATAGGGGAAGTTGAGTCACCCTGCCGCTGAGCCATGGCACAGAGCTCCGTGGGTATGCTTCCATAGGCGAGCTTTACTTGTCAGAGTATTCGACTCCTTTGAAAGCTTAGTTTGGGTGATACCAAGCAGAGGGGCTGAGATCCAGACTGGAGTCTGCCCCCACACCACGCTGTCTCTCCTCTAGTAACTGGACGTCTCCGGGGCTGGGGTGAGAGTATGTACACGTCTGAGGCTGCGGATCTGCACGTGTTGAATCTGCCTCTGTGAGCTAATCCTAGGGAGTCTCTTTGGCACACGCATGTTCAGCTGAGCTATAATTATTTCTGTATCCCCTGTTAGATTAAATGAAAGGAATCGCCAAATGATTTGTGCACACTTCTAAGCCTCTGGGAAAAATAATACATATTTTCGTAATTTGGCTTCTTTTTCTGTCATCAGCATGTTAACTCAAGTTGAAGGAACAGTTTGTTTAAAGGGGTGTAAGTGAGGCCAATTCTATTTTCTAAGAGAAGCCTATGAGGTTGAGGAAAGCAGTAATTTAAGAACTATAAGAAAATATAGCAGGCAGTGTCTACATCTAACGGGGTTTATAATTGTATAATCAATCATATTAATGTACCCAAAGCCTGGTATTTCTGGATCCATTTAAATTAGATTAAGTAATTTTAAATCCTAGAGCACAGATTCTCTCCTCAAGTACATTTGTGGCTGTTTTGATGTTACTTATCTACATCACTCAAATAATTACCACCTAATTTGTTTATAACACAAGGTATGCTATAACTTCTACCTCAAGGAAGCTTACGTGGCCCTTTTATCATGGGCCAGGGCAGTTGGCTAAGTGGCTTAATGGTATCAGAGAAAATCACTAGAATAATAAGTGACTTGCAGAGAGTTAGATATTATCAGATGAGGGCAACACTTTAAAGGAAAAAATGCAATTCAGTTAAAAAGTATTTCTTGAGATGTTCTAAAGCAGCATTTGCCGAACTGGCGATCCTCAGATAACTGGGCCTGAGATACAATCCATTAAAAAAAGATTCCTGTGTCAAAAACATTTTGGGAAGTCAGGGAAATGATTTGAAAATTGGCAGTACGTCATAGGAATGCATATAATGTATAATAGGAATCAATGCTCAGAGAAGTTTTGCCATTAAAATAAAAAAAAAAACTGTTGAATTTTGTTTCTCTAATTTATTGGACTATTAAGTTGTTTTTAATTTTTGTTAAAGATTTATTTATTCATTTTAGAGAGAGAGAGAAAGCGAGCATGAACATGTGTTGGGAGAGGGGCAGAGGGAGAGAATCTTCAAGCAGACTCCCCTCCCCTCGGCAGTGAGACCAAGGGGCAGCTCCATCTCATGACCTTGAGTTCATGACCTGAGCTGACATCAAGAGTCCAACGCTAATGAACTAGGTGCCCCTAAGTTGTTGTTACTTTTAACCTACTAGCAGGGGTTTTTTGTACATTATTTTTCTTCTATGAGGGGCCATATAATAAATACTCGAGTCTTTGTGGTCTGTGTGGGTCTCTATGGTAACTACTTGATTCTGCTTTTGTAGGACAAAAGTGGCCTTAGATCTTAGGTAAACAAGTGAGTGGCGGTGTTCTGATAAAACTTGACTGAAACCGCCCGTCGGCTGGATTTGGTCTGTGTGCGGTAATGGGCCAAATCCTGCTGATATGATGCAGAGGTGCTCTTGGAATTCTTAGAAAAGTCCTTTATTCATTTACAGCAAACTCTCTAGAAGTTAAGCTTTCAGGATATAACCCCTCCTCTTTGATGACTACAAGTATGTAGCAGCAAAGAAGGACACAATGAAGAGAATCCCTCTGTAGAGAGAAATCAACTCTATCCACCCAGGTACCCACGCTGTGGTGTTAATATCACCGCTAGGTACTGGGCAGCTAAGGAAAATGCATCCTGTGCTCCAGCCTTATGGTCCCCTGGGAGTGTAGGTGATAACTTCGTGGAAGGCAGGGATTGCAGCTCGCACACAGGATAGAATAAAGTGTGTGATATCATTGCCACATGAGTTTTAGGAATGTTTCCAAGGAGATTAAAGGGACAAAAAGGCTTTGGTTACAGGTGTCAGGCAAGGCTTTGTGTCAGAAAGAGTTGTGAAAAGACCGTGCGTGGCCTTCCGCGGGCGGTGCCCCAGAAGCGCGGACCGGGAGAGGGCCCAGGTGCTGGTGGAAGGGCGAGGAGAAGGGGAGGGGGTGGCGATGGAAACAGTACAGGCCTCGTGTGGCAGGCAGGTAGCAGAACATGCGCTGTAAGACTGAAGAGTATGTCTGGATCAACAAGGTACAGGGTCCTAGACAAATGCCAAGCCCCGAAGGATATTAGCAGGTGGGAGACACGAGGTATTGTTTGCCCTCAGGCGGGGATGATGCCTGCCTACCTTGCCTGATGATGCCTTGTGTATCCTCTGTGTTACCTTGTGCCATGAGGCATCCCTAACGAGCTTCAAGAGGTTTTGCGTGTTTCAGGGACCAATAGCGCATAAGCTGGACATTCGGGTTTGAGCGAATGTAAGTAACTGTTAAACCTACAGCGTCCCCCTCTGCACCCCAGGACAAACCCAATGTTGGGCAGCTCGTAGTGTGTTTTCAGCAGCGAACACATGTCAGGGCTCAGGGCCGGAGGCTCTGGTCTCCTCCTCCTTTCCGGTGTGGCCATAAGGTGTCTCTGCCCTTGCAGCCCTGCGCCCCAGCCTGGGAGCGACAAGAGAGCAAGGCTGTGCCGCGGTGGGGGACCTCCTCACAAGCCGGGGAGCCGGACTGGCCAGAAGCACCACCACATCTCTCCACTTACATTCAGTGGCCCGGAAAAGGGTCGGATGGCCACTGTGTGTCCTGTCAATGGAGATGGGAAAAACACCTGTTTGGCATTCCTCCCGTCCACGCAGGGAGTGAAAGGGCAGGAGAGCGCACAGAGATGCACAGGGACGGCCATCGGCATTTTTAAGTATTCCGTGAGAATTTCAGAAGATGATTTTAGCCAAACTATAGCCTATATTTATGTTCAAGATTAATAAACATAACCTGATAAACTTAGAGAGAAAACAAAAATAATGTCTTTTGAAACAGGGTAAACAAAGCTCTGTCAGATCCACATGATCTGGAACTGGAAACTATTCGACTCAGATGTGGCAAAATGGTCAAAGCTTTTCCATTTGAGATTATATTAGCATCTTTTTTAGATTTAAGGTGTATTTGCGGTTTCTGAGTAACGTATGGTGATATGGAAGTGGTACAGAACTGAGAATCCTTAGCCAGGTCGGAGCTAGGGTCGCTCGCCCACCATGCACCGGCAATTTGCCTGCACTCGGTGCTCAGCCACACAGGACATCAGCTTCCCTTTCATCATCTCTGAAATGAGCATAATAATAATTACCCTTCACACTGTGCAGGTTTGTTGCAAGACCCTGATGAGGTGGTATTTTTAAAATTGCTTCATCGAAAGCAAAATACTCCCCCTCCTCTCTCTGGATCTCTCCCTGTCTTTCTCCCCCCCTCTCCCTCCGCAGCCTCTGCCCACAGCAAGCTCTCCCCCTCCAACGCTTGAAATGATAAATGCGATCATCGCGATACATCCAGGGCCTCTATGACAGCTTTCCTCCCTCAATTTGTTTTTTTCTCCTTAAAGCAAATTGAATCACGCTGTTAGGTGCTGCTTCTTTAAGGATTACATCTTTTTCTCACATCGAAAGGTTTTATGTCTGACCCCAGAGCCTCTGAAAGCCTGTCAGATATCCTCAGCTGTTACTCTGTTTGTCTGAATGTTGAAGTTCATATATCAAAATTAGAGAAACCGTAGTGGAGGCAGTTCTGTCTTGAAATATAATGAGTGGCTGGAATGACTTTTGGCTCATTAAGAATAAGGAGGATTTCTCTCACTAAATAACTGAAGAGTTACGGATCTTTGAAATGTGTAAGGTCAAAGGTACTCCTCCCAACTTACTCCTATCTGATATCTCTTCACACCCATCACACCAGTAAAATTAGCATTCACAGATCAGATCAGAAATCCAAAACCAGCCCTCATTACCCCTAGTTGTATAAAAATTTTTTAATCATTGAGTATCCACTCTAGAAGAAAAGAAAATGATAAAAATATATATATATACATATATTTATATATGATTTTAAATATAAGTGTTTTAAAGTGATAGAGCATAATAAATTTACCAAAGACCTGCATAATATTTCTGTGTAATATGTTTTTTTAAATTTTATTTTATTATGTTAAACACCATAAATTACATCATTAGTTTTTGATGTAGTGTTCCATGATTCATTGTTTGTGTGTAACACCCAGTGCTCCATGCAGAACGTGCCCTCTTTAATACCCATCACCAGGCTAACCCATCCCCCCACCCCCTCCCCTCTAGAACCTTCAGTTTGATTCCTGGAGTCAATAGTCTCTCATGGTTCGTCTCCCCCTCTGATTTCCCCCCCCTTTATTTTTCCCCTCCTACTATCTTCTTTTATTTCTTTTATTTTAACATATGATGTATTATTTGTTTCAGAGGTACAGGTCTGTGATTCATCAGTCTTACACAGTTCACAGTGCTCACCATAGCACATACCCTCCCCAATGTCTATCACCCAGCCACCCCAACCCTCCCGGCCCCCACCACTCCAACAACCCTCAGTTTGTTTCCTGAGATTAAGAATTCCTCATATTGGGGGTTGGGGAACAGCTCCTGCCCATCTCCCCCCCACACCCCCTGTTAAACCATCTGACAAAATTAATGAATAAAAACAGTGAAACCACAGGAAAAAAAAAAAAAGAATTCCTCATATCAGTGAGGTCATATGATATATGTCTTTCTCTGATTGACTTATTTCGCTCAGCATAACACCCTCTAGTTCCATCCACATCATTGCAAATGCTAAGATATCATTCCATTGGATGGCTGCATAATATTCCATTGTGTGTATATATATATATATATATATATATATATATATACACACACACACACACCACATCTTCTTTTTTTTTTAAAGATTTTATTTATTTGACAGAGAGAGACACAGCGAGAGAGGGATCACAAGCAGGGGTCGTGGGAGAGGGAGAAGCAGGCTTCCTGACAAGCAGGGAGCCAGATGCAGGGCTTGATCCCAGGACCCTGGGATCAAGACCCAAGCTGAAGGCAGATGCTCAACGACTGAGCCACCCAGGAGTCCCACCACATCTATATCCATTCATCTGTCGATGGACATCTTGGCTCTTTCCATAATTTGGCTATTGGGGACATTGCTCCTATAAACATCAGGGTGCACATACACCTTCGGATCACTACATTTGTATCTTTGGGGTAAATACCCAGTAGTGCAAGTGCTGGGACGTAGGGTAGCTGTATTTTCAACTTTTTGAGGAACCTCCATACTGTTTTCCAGAGTGGTTGCACCAGCTTGCATTCCCACCCCCCAACAGTGTAGGAGGGTTCCCCTTTCTCTGCATCCCTGCCAACATCTCTCATTTCCTGACTTATTAATTTTAGCCATTCTGGCTGGTGTGAGGTGGTATCTCATTGAGGTTTTGATTTGGATTTCCCTGATGCCGAGAGATGTTGAGCACTTTTTCATGTCTTTTGGCCATTTGGATGTCTTCTTTGGAAAAATGTCTGTTCATGTCTTCTGCTCATTTCTTGATTGGATTATTCTTTGGGTGTTGAATTTGATAAGTTCTTTATAGATTTTGGATACCAGCCCTTTATCTGATACGTCATTTGCAAATATCTTCTCCCATTCTGTCGGTTGTCTTTTGTGTAATATGTTTTTAATGATTTTCTGTACACACCCCTATCTACTTTCACATTTGTGCTAGACCCTTTATGGTGAAAGTAACCACAAATATAACTCAAATTAGCATACACAATAAAGTAAGTTTACTGACTTATGACTCTGATAGTCCAGAATTCCTCAGGAAGGATTGATCCAAGGGCTTCGTGATAATCACCCTGCATTTTGAGATCTGATGTCAGTCTGATTTCTTCACTCTCCATGGCCTGTGTGCTTCCAGATTTATATCCTTAGCCCTTCCAACAAAATACCCAATTCTTCTCTATCCAGCCCATCCATGTCACACACCCCCCGCCTCTGAACCAGCCAGTAACTGTGGCATATGCTTATTGGTTTAGCTCAGATCCCAAGCTCCACATCTGGAATGAGCTAGCCATCAACATGCCCAGATCACATGAAAACAAAAGGAAAGATGCCAGGTGGCAGGCTGTATAGTGCATTTTAATTCCATAAAAACAGAATCAGTATTAAGTATGCATGTAGGCATATTTAGTTTCTGGTTTCTAACACCTGATATAAAGAATAAATACAGGTGTTCTCCCATGAGCACAGGGAAATAAGTTTGTTGTCATGAATTATGAGTTTGAAACTCTTAAAGTTGCCACTTGGGGGCAGGGGGTGGTTCAGAAGATTAAGAAACACAGTGACTTCCTGTGGTTTAACCAAATTGCAAGAAGTTTTATTGGAAAACTGACCATGATTGCTTTAGTTATTCCAAAGATCACAGTCATCAGGACATATATCTTCCAGTGTTCAACCATCTTATTTAGTATATCTGTGTGGCAATGAATCTCATTAATTTTTCTAGAGGTACATATTTTCTTAATTTATTCCAAAAAATTCAGCAAGAGTGGAACTTCTTAAAGTTAGATATTCATTGCATACAGCTCAGTGTTGGCCTACAGTATAATTATCCTTAAATATATGTCCAAGATGCAAATGATTTGGCTGTGTTCATGTATTAGATCGTGGATCCCTGATTACCTGCTTTCATATGTATGAAAACAGACTCCTTTATTTCTAGGGAAACATTTGCTGTCTTCATGGGTTTCCTGGATTGTTTTGTTTTGGGTATCTATGCAGTGCTCCTCTCTAGACAACTGTAGGGGAGTCAGTCCTACCATTGGCTTGGTGTAACCTTGAGTCATGTGGATGGAACCCCATGAAAAATATCTATATTTAGACCCTCATCAGAAATCCGTGGTATGTACTCTCTATTGACAAATACATCTCAAACCTTGGTCTTTCCAAATATTATTTAAGGACTTTGCCTCTTCAAACAAACTGAGGGTTGCTGGAGTGGGGGGTGGGGTGGGAGGGATGGGGTGACTGGGTGATAGACACTGGGGAGGGTATGTGCTCTGGTAAGCGCTGTGAATTGTGCAAGACTGTTGAATCTCAGATCTGTACCTCTGAAACAAATAATGCAAATATGTTAAGAAAAGAAAAAAAAGAAGAAGATGGCAGGAGGGGAAGAATGAAGAGGGGGAAATCGGAGGGGGAGACGAACCATGAGAGATGATGGACTGAAAAACAAACTGAGGGTTCTAGAGGGGAGGGGGGTGGGAGGATGGGTTAGCCTGGTGATGGGTATTGAGGAGGGCACATTCTGCATGGAGCACTGGGTGTTATGCACAAACAATGAATCATGGAACACTTCATCTAGAACTAATGATGTAATGTATGGGGATTAACATAAGAATAAAAAAATAATAAAATAAAAAAAAGAGAGAAAAAAAAAGGACTTTGCCTCTTCATTTCTATAGACATACTAAGTGTGCAGTAGTGTCAGCCCATGCCTAAGGGCATTGATGGAGTTTGCTGGCATCTGTGGATTAGTAACATGCAGAGTTCATGAAGGAAGATGTTCCAAAAATCATGTCACTCTCTCTGCCAAAGGGAGGTTGTTAAAAATATTTTTTATAAAACAGTCTGTAAGGACATCTCTGAAAACTATTTTTTGCCTCTATGTGAGACCTAAAATAGATTTCATTTTTCTGATCAATGATTTTTTTTATTATGAAATATACGTAACTGAAAATGATCACTTTTATTTTTTTTTTTCCCTGTCAGGAAACAGAGAGCGGAATCTGTGGTCACTCTTTTCCTAAATTTTTGATGAAAATAACACCTTTCTGGGGTACCTGGGTGGCTCAGTCGTTTGAGCATCTGCCTTCAGCTCAGGTCATGATCTCAGGGTCCTGGGATGGAGCCCCAAACAGGCTCCCTGCTCCACGGGGAGTCTGCTTCTCCCTCTTAACTCTCCTTCTGTCCCTCCACCCAGCTTGTGCACTCACTCTCTCTCTCTCAAATGAATAAACAAACAAACAAACAAACAAATAAATAAATACAATCTTTAAAAAAAGAGAAAATAGGGGCGCCTGGGTGGCTCAATCGTTAAGTGTCTGTCTTCTGCTCAGTCATGATCCCAGGGTCCTGGGATCGAAACCCGCATCGGGCTCCCTGCTCCATGGGGAGCCTGCTTCTTCCTCTCCCACTCGCCCTGCTTGTGTTCCCTCTCTTGCTGTCTCTCTTTCTGTCAAATAAATAAATAAAATCTTTGAAAAATAAAAATAAAAAAAGAGAAAATAACACTTTCCTTAGTAATAAAAAAGAGTAAAATATAGAGCATGAGTAGTGATAACATTATACCCTGAAAGAAGTAGAACAAGTAAACAGAAGTGACACCTATATTAGAATCTACTAAAATAACCCTGGTTAATATTTCCGCCTCCATTCTGTAATGGGACAGTTATTTTATTTATCACTTGTGTACTGTACCATGTCACCGTCAGCCTCCTAAGATCCTCTGTGGAACCACACAGTGTCTGCATTTCTGTGTGGGTCTATACCTGTCTGCTGACACACCGTCCCTCTGAGCCATCCTGCCTGGCGCCGTCCTGTCCCCCTTTCGTGGCTTTGAGAAGTCAGGAGAACGGCTGGCTTCCTGTAGCATGTGTCCCCATACGACCAGCTCAGACAGGGTAGTGCAGTCAGCAGACCAGCCCTGTGAGGATGCTGACGGGTGCGAAGGCAGGGTCTGTCACTGGTGGTTCACACGGATGCATTTGCACTGACCAGAGAAGAAATGGTCAGAAATGGAAAGATGTCAACAGTAGCCTAGAAATTCTTAAATGTGCATGCTTCAGTTTCTCAATTTCCAAGGGTGAAAAGTCTCTCTCTATTCCTTTGTATGCCCCCGTCTGATGATCCACCGAGCACCTTCCTCATGGTGATCCACAGAAGTTTCTGAGCTGCATCCAAGGGCCACGGCTGCCTGACGGGGGACTGGCAGGCTAGTCCCACTCCCTCCTTGTTGCTGTTTTGCCCTCCTGAAGCCTTCACCAAAATGCTAGCTGCTTTACTTTGAACGGAGCACTAAGCGTTTTAAGCCTCAGTAATCCAAATTTTGGAAAGCTTTCTTTCTATACTGATTTTTAGTTACTTTCAATCATCAGTGTATATTTTTTGGTGTGAACCTATTTTTGCTGGTTGCTGTTGTCCTAACTCCAAAGAACCATTGGTCCCCTTGTAGATTTTATTCCTTATTTACCTCATGACACTCTATGCATATATGCAGGTATCACATTTATATAAATGTAGATCTTTGTCATACATACAAATGCACATGGGATTTCACAAATATTTTTAAGGTTGATTTTCTTTTGATTAATACTAGTTTTCACTCTAAGGTGAAATATACTTTTATCTATCTGTCTATCCACCTGTCTCTCTCTAGAGGATTTCTGGATAGCTTAAAATACTGAAGTTTGAAAATTTTTCATAGTTATTAAAGTAACTCTTATATAATAAATCAAAGAATAACTGTAAAGTCTTTATTTCCCATAGGTATGCTTTTTAATTTTGAAGTGGCTTCTAACATCCTCAAAAATAAAATTCATATATTTTTTACAACCTAAGTACTATAAAATTTTTCTTCCATTCAAACTTCAGTTTAACTCATAGTGGTCCCAAATTTTATGAACATATATATAAATAATGTACTTCAAACTTAAACCAGAAATTAGGCTGTATTAAAGGAAATTTAATGTGGTGGTGACCCATATAATGAGCTTTTATGTTGTAATTTCTCACTCTGTGAATACAAATTCAATTATAGTCATTTTCAGAATTTAACTCAATTTGTAAATGTTTAAATGTGTTTCTCCTGGTAAGGATTTGACAACTCTGGCTTCAGTCCCTATTGTCCCTTGGAAAACTTGCAGAATCTGGCTCCTTATCTTCAATATGGGTACACCACACTGGAGGCAACACTGAGGCTTTAAACAGAGCCGCAGAGCCAGAGACATGGAACCTCGATGCTCATGTCCTTGAACCTTGAGAACCACTGTTCATGGCTCTTCATACGGTTACAACGACTGAGATAATAAGCAAGGGAAGGGTGGTTTAGACAAGACTCCCACTACTGGCATAGAGAAGTGCCTTTGAGAATTCATAAAAGGCCCTCCTCTGAGACTAAGGAGTCTCCTTTGTCCCATAATGATGAGAAAAATTCAATCAGTGCACAAAATCAATTAGATAAGCCCTACTCTGGACTGATGGCAGCCCATGCCAAGGTGCCCACCTTGATGAGGGGAGGAGCAGGCTGACTTCAGCCTACACTGCGGGTGACCTGATGAGACGCTGGGGGGCAGGACACAGCCTGGGTAGCTTTGGGACTGTGTCCGTGTCTCGGTCCTCAGTCTTTCTCTCTTTTTGCAGGCTAATTTGTTCTCACTGATAAGAGACTTTCCAGATACATGAGCTGTAGGTATGTGATCAGATACTGTAGATTAGTTGAGGATAATTATCCTTTCAAAGTAAAATATAAAAAGTATAATTTATTATTTTGGTTTACAACCCTATTTCATGTTTTTAAAAATCACTAATATTTTAATTATCAGTATGTTCCTTTCTAAGCATAAGGTTTCCATTAAAATAAAAATCTAGGGCACCTGGGTGGCTCAGTTGTTAAGCAACTGCCTTCGGCTCAGGTCATGGTCCCAGGATCCTGGGATCGAGTCCCATATCGGGCTCTCTCCTCTGCAGGAAGCCTGCTTCTCCCTCTCCCACTCCCTCTGCTTGTGTTCCCTCTCTCACTGTGTCTCTCTCTGTCAAATAAATAAATAAAATCTTAATAAATAAATAAATAAATAAATAAATAAATAAATAAATAAAAATAAATAAAAATCTAGATGGTGGGAGGGAAGTATATAACGCTAACCCAAAATAGTTCATTGGATTTACATAAGCACTGTGTGTGTGTGTGTGTGTGTGTGTGTATACAAAGATACATGACCACTGCATACACACACACACACACACAGTCACGAAGAATGTGCACTTTATTTCATGATATAGTTCTTGAATTTAAGTATAAATATTTTAATTATTTTTCCAGTGAAGTGCTAAGCGCTTTCTTTTTTTTAAATTTTTAAAAATATTTATTTGTCAGAAAGAGAGTGACAAGAAAGAGAGAGCACAAGCAGGGGGAACAGCAGAGGCAGAGGGAGAGGCAGACTCCCTGCTGAGCAGGGAGCCCGATGCAGGACTCAATCCCAGGACCCTGGGACCATGACCTGAGCCAAAGGCTAATGCTTAACTGACTGAGCCACCCAGCAGTCCCTCTTTTTGTTATTTTAAAGATTTATTTATTTTAGAAAGAGAGAGTTGGGGGGGAGGGGCAGAGGCAGGTGGAGAAACAGACTTCGGGCTGAGCACAGAGCCCCATGTGGGGCTGGATCCCATTTTCCTGAGATCATGACCCCTGCTGAAACCAAGAGTTCGTGCTCAGCTGACTGAGCCACGCAGAGCCTCACCAACTGGTTTCTTAGGACAAATGTGAATTGTTCTTAAAAAAAAAAAATCTCATTCAGATATTTAATTCCTCCTATTTCTTCTCACCTGTGTTCTCTGTCCCAGTTTACATTCTTATTCTCATTCTTGTCCTCTCTCATTGGTATGGTTTCAAGTAGTGCCCTAGAGATCCCTCAGTTCCCAAGAGGTCCTCCGCATAGGACCCCGTGGGGTCTAGCAGCAAAGATGGGGGGGCATGCTAATCTCCCTCGTTTCCAAAACTTGGCTCTAACATTTCAGAGCTCTATGACTTCTAGCCTCTGCTGATCTCGTCAACTTATTGTTTGTCATTCCCTCTTTTCGCTGTCCTAAATGACACCCAATTAAACATGAATGTAAGAATTATAGGTATATAGTCCCTTACTTAGAATTTTTATATTAAAAGAAATTCTGAACATAGTTTATTTTTTGTAACTCATCTGGTGACAAAACCTATCCTGACCTGTTGTGAAGCTCATTTTTGACTCTGTTTGACCACTTACTGCAGACATTTGCATTTCACTGTAGAAATATTAATTATTTGATAATGAGATCTAGTTTTAGACTCTGGTGAGATTTTATACAATCTTCTGCATATGGAATAAATTACTTTTAAAAATCTGCGTGTGGCACCTGCCTGTTAGCAAGGTTTTCAGAAAAGGGATGTTCATTTACAATTGCAACACTTGATACATCCAGACCTCTGTGCACACATCCGTTGTTGGAAGGGTTCAATGCACACCACACCCTTTGCATACTCCCTTCCCTGAAATCCATCTCTGTCATTCTTTCTTCCCGACTTACCTCTCATCTTTATTGATATGGAAACTCATCCTTTCATACCCTGTCTTTACCCCTGCTTGTGGTGGTCACTACTGAATTTTTACCTCTGGCTATTCCAGAATAATTTAAAACAGCGGGATACTATCTTGTGAAATGCCTGACAATATGCCATGCCCGTGCATTAACTGCTACCTAACTCACCAAAGTGGAAAGAGTTAGTGACTATTATTCACATTCGTGTGTGCTGTTCTATTGTATTTATTAGTTATAATGATTATATGAGCAAGAGGCATTTTTTTAATACTTTCTTATTTAAAATCACCTAACAGAATACTTAGTTCTTACAACTCTCCTCCCTTTTTTAATTTTGAGAATACTTATATACTCAAAATTTTTTGAAGAAATTAGCTAATGGCATTGTTCTCTTGCTCAAAGGAAAAAAAAAATCTACCATCCATAAGAATTTAAATGTAAATTTTTAACAGAATCAAAGTGCATCTCTTCTGGATCTTATGTCTGATAGAAATACTCTCTACCATATAAGGCAACTGAGAAAGAAAAATCTTTGGCAAACTTGACATTTGTTTCTTCTCCTGAGTTTTTACACTTACAAAAAGAGATGGTAAGATCTGATGGAAGGCACAATGGCGTATGTATCTCTGAGGAATAGACAGATGCTTGGCTTTATTTAAAAGCACTATCCAACAATTAACTGCAATATTTAATTTATCTACTTTAGGAGGATGAAGAGATAAATTGACTGCAAATGTGAAATTGGGATTCTGAAGAGTCTGTTACCATTCACACATGCAGTGCATCTGATTTTCTTATTTTAATATTCATCAGCTTCAAAATCTGAGGGCTCTTGGCTTTCCCTTCCTGCTGTGGAAAGCATTTACAATGTTGCGTTCATGCTTCTATTTTCCTTCTGAACAACTACTAGTGAAACTTGAATACCAGGGATTGTGAATGTTTTTAAAAGATTTTTTGGGTTTTATTTCTATTTCTGTACCATCAAGGAGTCATTCCATTTAAGTGAAATATTACATTCTCAGTTTTATGTTTTATATTGTCATTTTGATATTGCATGGTTATGTAAGCTGCTAGTTAACAGACTATATAGTTTTTTCCCCTCCAGTTGTGATATCATGTCAAATATATAGCTTTATTATGTGCATTTAATTGAATCATTTGCCTGTGGCATATTTTTTTTTTGTGCAAATAGATGCTGACTATAAAATACAGAGCAATGTGTTTCATTGAGAGCACTTCTGTATCTATATTTTGAAATTTAAATGGCTGAATTTTCAGCTACTGTTTATCTTGACTGTGCTATTGCCAAAAAGCAAACAACTTAAAAATTAGACATAAGGTTAATGGTGTCCCAAAGCTTTTAGAAATGTTGCCTTGGCAGGCCATTTATCTTGTGTACAATTGTCTTTATACTGTCTTCCAGTAACAAAATCTCTTCTGACGTGAAAATGCTTGTTCTTGTTGTAAATGCCTGCAGATCGGCAGACCTGGAGCTTCTCCAGTTCCCCCATCCAACTCTTGTCTGCCCTAACTGGACCCGGATTTCCCATAATTTAAGTGAGAATGCTCCCAGTGGCATGTGTGGGCCCTGAGTAGTATAGTCTGGTATGTGCATAACATCCTCTTGGACATAACTCAAGAGTGAGAACGTGATGTCTTTTAGGTTGGTGAGAGCCAACTGGTCTCAATTCTGGGGCATTGACTCTAGAGTAAGAATATAAAAGTAGCAGGGCACCTGGGTGGCTCAGTCAGTTAAGCATCTAAGCCTTCAGCTCATGTCATGATCTCTGGGTCCTGGGATTGAGTCGCATGTGGGGCTCCCTGCTCAGCGAGGAACCTGCTTCTCCCTCTCTGTCTGCCCGCCACTCTCCCTGCTTGTTCTCTCTCCCTCTGTTTCTCCCTCTCCCTCTGTCAAATAAATAAAATATTTTTAGTAAAGAATATAAAAGCTCAGGAAACCCTTGAACCCTCCCATGAATGTTAACACCACAGAAGCAGAGCTGAGAAAAGAAGGGAAATGTACTTTGCCCTGGTCACAACTTTGAAACTACTTGATAAATAGTTATCTGAAAACTTACAATTTTGAAACTACTTGATAAATAGTTATCTGAAAACTTACAACTGGAATCTTCAGTTATATGAAGACATAACATTGAGTGTCTAAACTAATTTGAATTTTTTCTTTCTGTCACTTTCAATATAAATTTTTAACTGTTACAGAGGGATTTGGGTTTCTTACCACTTAATTATGTCTGTTCTTATCAGAAAGTGTTAATAAGATGATTTTATTTTATAGCTATTATAGCTTCTGTCACCTAATTTGAGAAATGGTATCATTCCTGTACGTGCATACCTTTTGATATACTATACCATATCTATAACCAGGATTTTAAGATGTTCACTGTATCTAGATAAATTAATTTTTCACATCAAAATAGTGAATAAGTGCTAGAATTGTTTTTAGTATTTTTAAATTTATTTTTTATATTGTCTTATGGAGATTTTTTTTTTACTTGAATTATAGCTGACACACAATGTTACATTAGTTTCAGGTGTACAACATAGTGATTCAACATTTCTGTATGGAATGCTATGCTCACCATGAGTGTAGCTACCATCTGTCACCATACAATGCTATTTAAATGCCATTAACTGTATTAAATGCCATTGACTGTGACTTTTGTCCCCATGACTTACTCATTTCATAATTGGAAGCCTGTATCTCCCACACCCCCTCACCCATTTTTCCCATCCCTCTAGCCCTTCAACATTCATCAGTTTGTTCTCTGAATTTATGGGTCTTTTTCTACTTTGTTTGTTTGTTTGTTTGTTTACTCATTTGTTTTGTTTTAGATTCCACATATAAATGAAGCCACATGGTATTTGTCTTTTTCTGACTGACTTCTCGTAACAGAATATCCTCTAGGTCCATCCATGTTGTCACAAATGGCAAGCTCTTGTTTTTTCAATGGCTGAGTGATGTTTCATTGAATATGAATATATCACATCTTCTTTACTCATTCATCTATCAATGACAGTTGGGTAGCTTTCATTTCTTGACTATTGTAAAGGTTGCTTCAATAAACATAGGGGTGCATATATCTTTTCAAATTAGTGTTTTAGTTTTGTTTGGGTAGATGGCCAATAGTGGAATTATTGGATTATATGGTAATTCTATATTTAAATTTTTGAGTAAACTCCATACTGTTTTCCACAATGGCTGCACCAGCTTACATTCCCACCAACAGTGCATGAGGGTTCCATTTTCTCCACGTCCTTGCCAACACTTGTTGTTTTTTGTCTTTTTGTTTCTAGACATTCTGACAGGTATAAAGTGGTATCTCATTGTGGTTTTGATTTGTATTTCTCTTATGATGAGTGATACTTACATTTACTTTCAATCAATTAAGTTTTCATTGAGAGACTGCTCCATTTTTTTTTAAGAAAGAGAGACACCTGAGGTGTGGGGGGGACAACAACGGAAGGGCAGAGGGAGAGAATCTTAAGCAGGCTCCAAGTTCAGTGTGGAGCCCAACACAGGGCTTGATCTCATGACCCTGAGACCCTGAGATCTCATAACCAGAGCTGAAATGCTTAACTGACTGAGCCACCCACATACCCCAAGACTGTTCCATTTTTAATACTTTTAAGTGATCATTGTTTTTTGTCATTTAAATTAATATAAGTTGGTTCAATATGCTGAAATATGTTTAAGCAATATTACCTATTTTAATCACCCCATTTTATATTTCTATTATTTCTTGTCTGAGATAATTAAGACCAAAAGCTATATGATAGAGCTCATATTGATGCAGTGGTAACAGACACGTTTCCCTAGGTTTTTTTTTTTTTTTTTTATGTTAATCACCACACATTACATCATTAGTTTTTGATGAGTGTTCCATGATTCATTGTTTGCGTATAACACCCAGTGCTCCATGCAGAACATGCCCTCTTTAATACCCATCACCAGGCTAACCCATCCCCCACCCCCCTCCCCTCTAGAACCCTCAGTTTGTTTTTCAGAGTCCATAGTCTCTCATGGTTCATCTCCCCCTCCGAGTTCCCCCCCTTCATTCTTCCCCTCCTGCTATCTTCTTCTTTTTTTTTTTTATTTTTAACATTATATATTCCCTAGGTTTTATTCTTATTTAGTTTCCAAAATGTAGTCAGTATTTTTTACCTTTAAATTCTGTCATTTACCACACTTGAGCTTCTTTTCAAGAATTTTTGCTGAGAACCCATTGCATATATCTTCATAAGAACTCATTGGGATAGGCTACTTTATAAAGATCATTTCATATTTTGTGTATATGATATGAGTTTTGAAGATTTGCTAAGGAAAATGAAGGCTAAAGTGAAATCTTAAAAGGGATTACTAATTTCTCTGTCCTTCAGAAAATTTACTGAAATAGATTTTTCACTAAAATGCTGAAATGCATTTTCCATGGTGAAACTTTATATGCTACCAAATTTAAGGGCTGCAATTTACTTTTAATTGTGGATCTGAAAGGTTAAATTTTAATACTAATCTTAACCAGCTACTATGAAATCATGGGGTTGGTCCTGCCAAGAGGTTCAGCTATTCCTGGGTTGTAAATTGAAATGTTCTCCATTAATTTAAATGAGTTAATATGATGATATATATCTCTTGAGTAATGGATATATACTGTACTATCTAGTCCACCATGTCTGACAAATGTTAACACTTTTGTCAATGTGGTTTAATCTTTATTTGATTTATATACCTCATTTTTTTAGTACATTTGTGACTTACTATCTTCTGGGTCAGAAATGTTCTTCTGACATTTTGACATAAACTCAATCATTTCATAAATATTAACACCTCACATCAAGGTATTTTGTCATTCTTTTCCTAAAATGCAGTAAAGGATTTTGTTGGAGACAGTGTTGAAATGGAAGAAACAGAGATAATAAGTAGCATTTGCAGGAACTGTTGAAGAGTAGGAGTGGAAAAGCTCATCAGTATCTGCAAGAAACATTTTTTTTTTTCTGTTAAGATACTTTCTTTAGCTTTTAAACATGTTTAAAGGGTAAGAGTAAATGGAGCAAAAGATGGCATGGGTAGAGTTTGGGAAGAAAGGTTATTTTTTCCCCTATAGGAAATTACATGTCAGAAAGCAGTAATTACTGCTTCTGAGTTACCAAAGGAGAAGCAAATGGAATAGGGAGATCAGCTCTCCAAGGTTGAAGAGTGTCTCATGAAGGAGAGAGAAAGGAGACAGAGCAGAAAGGAAGGTTGGACAAAGCAGAAAAGAGAAGGAGGGAGGAAGGGAAGGAAAGAAATACACAAATCTACTCAAATCTGTCTACACCGTCTAGAAATTGAACATTTCCCTAGTGCTTTGTATTTCCTTTCTCCTTGCACAGCGTATTTATCCTTAAAGTAAACTTATTTTTAATTTGAAATTAGTTGCTATTTAAAATTATGGAAAATAAGACCTATACTGTCTACACACCTGATAAATTTCATATCAATTATTATTTTATCATCTGTCTTTATTATACAACTATGTATAACATATGTGAGGATTTTACTCTGCATGTTACCATGAAAATTCTTAATGTTATTGCTTTTGCTATTTGTGTTTATTTGTCAAATTAATAGGATTATTTGTCCTTGGGGTGCATGGGTGGCACTCTCAGTTAAGCCTCTGACTCTTGGTTTCAGCTCAGATCATGATCTCAGGGTCATGAGTTCGAGCCCTGCGTCAGGCTCTGTGCCCAGCGCAGAGTCTGTTTGAGATTCTCTCTCTCCTTCTGCCCCTCCTGCTCTCTTGCTCTCTCTCTCAAAAAATAAACAAATCTTTTTTTAAAAATAGGATTATTTGTCCTCAACTGACAGCAAACCAAAGAGGTGCAATCTACCACTGTATTCAAAAAGGGTAAACATTCTATAATTCTACTTTTACTGAAATTTGAATTGATGGTAAAACACATTAAGTAACACACTATTGGAAAACAATGTTTTTATTAGAATTTTCTTAAAATATTTCACATAAAAACCTCAGAAGTCATAAATTGTAACATTCAAATACCCAATGGACACAAGAAGTTTGTAAGCATCTCTTTGAAAGGGGCATGTGTGCATGTGTATGTGTCTGTGCATGCTCACTGAGAGGAACAAAGAGGGCAATCTTCTCCTGAAAGCTATTCAGTTACTTTGTTACCTTCCAGCAATATCACTGATGTCTTCATCAGGTTGTAGCAGCACCTGCTGTCCCCAGTTTTGGGACTTTACACCATTGTCTAATTAATAATTGCACTTTCCACTTTCTCAAATAAATGTTGGAGCGAACTGCCCACAGATGTTCTATAAATCCTTTGAAATGCTGATAAAGTCATTAAAATCCTTATTCTCTTGATAATGAATAGCACATATTTTAATACAGATTTAAAGAAAATAATCTTTAGTATAACTTGATTTGTTATAATACTTAACCTATATATGTAAACTACATGTATAGTTAAATATTTGCATCTCTATGCTTCTCTATCTACCGATAGATAGATGCCTTTCTTCTGGGGAAGATCCACTCACCTAAGAAAAAATGGTACAGTAACTTATGGGATCTGTACATACTGAAATCTCCCAACAAGTGATCCCTAGTGCATAATAAGATGGGGCAGCTCTCTATCCGTCAGTAAAGTGTGTTGGTAAAAATAAGAGAACCACACAGTACCAGTAGGTCAGCATGTAGCCTAATAGTATTTAAAATTTATTTTTTCCAATTTTAGTTGTTTTTCGTTTTAACTATTGGCTCATTTCTGTTTAGTGCTTATTACTAATGTGTTTAAAATAAGCCATTCTCTTGGGGCACCTGGCTGGCTCAGCTGGTGGAGCATGCAGCACTTGATCTCGGGGTAGTGAGTTCGAGCCCCACAGTGGGTGTAGAGTTTACTTAGTAAAAAAATAAAATAAAATAAAATAAGCCATTCTCATAATCCTGATGGTTCAAAATATATTTAGTATGTAAAAAAGAAATAACATATTTATAACCCAGTCTTTTATTCATTTATAATCACCTGTTGCAACTAGCAAAATATTAGAAAATAATATTAGAAAATCCAACTCACACTTAGATTTATAGCTTATGTTTCATTATATATAAAATGTTCCTTGTTGAAACTTTAATATGAAAATAATTGAAACTCTATTTTTAAACTTATGATATTATAGTTATATATCATTTTCTCACCTGGGGAAATGTTCAAGGTCAAAATCAAAAGAAAAGGGCAAATAGCCTAGAAAGCTAACCATTAACAACAGCATACGTAGTTTCTTTTTTTTTTTTTTTAAAGATTTTATTTATTTATTTATTGGAGAGCGAGCAAGAGAGAAACAGCATGAGAGAGGAGAGGGTCAGAGGGAGAAGCAGGCTCCCCGCCGAGCAGGGAGCCCGATGCAGGACTCAATCCCGGGACTCCAGGATCATGACCTGAGCCGAAGGCAGTCGCTTAACCAACTGAGCCACCCAGGCGCCCGCATACGTAGTTTCTATTCTTATATTTCTTTTTTAAATTTAATGTATATTTTGAATACAATGAAATACTCAGGCCATAAGCACACAGTTTGATCAGTTTTGATAATTGCATCACATTGCCCGACTCTTCATATCACCCATGCCCTTACCAGGATACAGAACATTGCTATTTCAATACTCTCTTCTTGCCAGACAGCAGCTGGTGTGAGTTTTGCCTGGATTAGAATGACATCCAGATGGAAACATGCAGTATACACTCATCTGGGTCTGAATTATTTCCCTCTGCATGTCTTTGATATTCACTTATCTTGCTGCATCTGTCAGTCATGCCTACCTTCCTATGACGGTGTGGTGTTTCCGTTGTATCAATAAGCCTCATTCTCATGCTCATGGGCATTCTGGTTTTTCCAGCTTGAAAGTATTACAAATATTGCTGATGAACATTCATGAATCAATCTTTAGATGGTCAATTTTTCCCCATTTCTCTTACTATTTTGTCATAAAGTGAGTGTATATTTAAATTTATGAAAAGTGTCATATCTCCAAAGTGGTTGTACCATTTTACATTCCCATCAGGAGCATGGGAGGGTTCCAGTTGTTGCTTATCTTTGACAGTTTGGTCACTCTTTTTAACTGTAGCCATCCTCATGGAGGTGTGGGGTAGCGACTTCGTGGTTTTAATTTGCATTCCCTTGATGACGAAAAACGTTGACCACTTTTTCATGTGATTATTGACCATGAACGTATATTGCTTTATGAAGAGTCTAGTAGTGCCCAGTCCATTTTTAATTAATATTTTTTCTTTTTTATTATTGATCTGAATGCATTGTGTGTATATGCCAAGAATATTTTCTCCCAGTTTGTGCTTATCTGTGAACTTTTTCAAACTTGCTCCTTGCACAGCTTCCTTCTTGCTTGTACCTGCAAATTTTAGCCCCCCAACAGCAGCTTGGAACCCCAGTTCCTACTTTCTCACCTTCTAGCTCCTCCTCTCTGTGTTTTGTTTGCACACCCTCTCTCTATACCCCCATCTGGAAGGAAGGTCCAGTTAGAAGGTTAGGGTCATTACGTAGCTCATCTCACCTGTTTCTCTTCCGTGAGTTTCCACAGTGTGTGCTGCCTCTTGTCTCACATGGGCAAGTCAGAATTTAATTTTTTTTTCTTGCTCTATAGTTATTTCTGGTAAGCAGGCTAGTCTGGTATGAGTTTCTCCCTACTGACTAAAAGCAGGAATTCCCTTTTATTGTTATACTAATATTTTTGAATAAGTTAATTTCAAAAATAATTATATGAAGAAATGAACTGAGTTACTATTTTTAGAGTCATATTGACTTCAGAATATATGTGTTCAAGTGAAGATTTAATTGAATATTAATTTAGTATGTTTTTGTGTCTTAATACTTGGGAATTCACTAGAATTAGCATGAAAACTATTTCAGGCATCAACAAATCATGGGAAAAATTAACATGCTATAGAGCCTAGAGACCTGTAACTGTGAATAAAAATTTGAAAAATTCCAAATAATATTTTATCTTGTTTAGTTTCTATGACAGAAATATGCTAATAATTTCATAAGAGGGAATCAGTCTATTTGTGGATTCTCTGGTAGAATGACTTGCAAATATATCTTTTTTTTTTTTGACTTGCAAATATATCTTAAATGTAGGTTTTATGACTCTGAGAAAAATGTCATGATTTTAAATCATCCCATAGTGTATTGAAGTAAATTGATATCATAATTAGAATGCTTGATATTATTTAAATTGTAAATTTAATTAAGATAATTATTTTTTGATAGACAATTAAGTGAATACAAGAGCAGATTGTGGGTGCATGATTCTTATCATATTATTGCTTTCTCATCATAACTGTGTTTAAACATAGGGTCTTATTTGGAGACAGTTGAGTATAAAGAATTTTTAAAATAACAGAATAGATGTTTTTTAAAAGAGATTCTTTGACTTTCTTTCTTTACTTATTTTCCTCCAATTAGCTCAGAAGAATGACTTTAAATTCCTATTTAAAATGCTGTGCAGGAGCGCCTGGGTGGCTCAGTCGTTAAGCGTCTGCCTTCGGCTCAGGTCATGATCCCAGGGTCCTGGGATCGAGTCCCACATTGGGCTCCCTCCTCGGGGGGAAGCCTGCTTCTCCCTCTCCCACTCCTGCTGCTTGTGTTCCTGCTTTCGCTGTCTCTGTCTCTGTCAAATAAGTGAATAAAATCTTTTAAAAAAATAAATAAAAAAATAAAAAAAATAAAATGCTGTGCATATTATTCTGTAGTTATGAGAAGTGAGTAGCAATACATATATATACTTGCTCCTTTGGGAAAATTGCTTATTTGTAGTTTTTGAACCAATGATAAATTACTTAGAATATTTATACACCTTATATTATAAGCATGATATAAAAATTAATAGGAATGCAGCTTTAATAATTGGTCATGATCCTTTTGTTTACTATAAAATATACAGAATTCATAGTAAATTCCTGACTATTATGTAATATTTTTATACTTTTATAGTTTTAACTTACATATCTCTAATCTTTTATTTATTAGCATTCATTTATTTTATTTTATTTTTTTTAGTGAAAGATACCTCTCAGATATTTTGACGGTTGGTAATCTATGAAGCTTTTTAATATACAACTTAATACAAGTCTTCTTCTATAAAAGTCTTGTTATATGGGCGCCTGGGTGGCTCAGTTGGTTAAGCGACTGCCTTCGGCTCAGGTCATGATCCTGGAGTCCCGGAATCGAGTCCTGCATCGGACTCCCTGCTTGGCAGGGAGTCTGCTTCTCCCTCTGCCCTCTTCCCTCTCGTGCTCTCTGTCTCTCATTCTCTCTCTCTCTCTCATTCTCTCTCTCTCAAATAAATAAATAAAATCTTTAAAAATAAATAAATAAATTATCGTTAGGTTGCCATTGAGAACCCAGATTCCTCCCTTTGGCTCTGCCCTCATTGGTGTGTAGCTTTCTTCCTCCAGCTCACAAGGTAGCTTCTGCACCAGAGTATTGCATGTGATTTCTAGGTGGGAGGAAAGGCAAAAGCAGAAAGGCAAAATCTTGCTGCCAACAAAGCCCACCTCTTTTAGTAAAAAAACAACCAAACAGACTATGGACTCTGAGAAATAAACTGAGGGTTCTAGAGAGGAGGTGGGTGGGAGGATGGGTTAGCCCAGTGATGGGTATTAAAGAGGGCACGTTCTGCATGGAGCACTGGGTGTTATATGCAAATAATGAATCATGGAACACTACATCAAAAACTAATGATGTAATGTATGGTGATTAACATAACATAATAAAAACAAAACAAAACACAAAAAAACCCCAGTAACATCCAAGGGGAGTTCTGCTTAGAAACCATTGACCGGATGAGGCTTTCGGCTCAACTAGTTGCAAGCAAGTCTAGGTTATCAGTGCTGTTAACTGAGTCAATGTCATGAGCAAAAATCGTTCATTAGTAAGTACAAAGAGTATAGTGGTTAATCGTTAGTAAATCAGAATGTCTGCCCCAGAGAGCCAAAGAAGAAATCTACCTGCTGTGACTCCTCACTGTATCAGTTCGTTACACAAAGAAACACTGAGTTAGATATTTTATTTAAGTTGCTAAGGGAAATGGAGAAGATATTCCTGTTTATAGTTTTATAGTTTATAGCTACTCTATACTTCTGTTTCATCTTTGGTCATTGTGTCTTTGTTTAGTCTCTTTCTTTCCATTTTGTAGTCTGATGATAGCGCAGTATACAGTCTTAGAATTTGCAAGACTATATCCTTAATTGGATTATTATTTTTTATTATGTTATGTTAATCACCATACATTACATCATTAGTTTTTGATGTAGTGTTCCATGATTCATTGTTTGTGTATAACACCCAGTGCTCCATGCATAACGTGCCCTCTTTAATACCCATCACCAGGCTAACCCATCCCCCCAACACCCTCCCCTCTAGAACCCTCAGTTTGTTTCTCAGTGTCCATCGTCTCTCATGGTTCATCTCCCCCTCCGATTTCCCCCCCTTCATTTTTCCCTTCCTGCTATCTTCTTCTTCTTCTTTTTTCTTTTCTTTTCTTTTTTTTTTTTTTAACATATAATGTATTATTTGTTTCAGGGGTACAGGTCTGTGATTCAACAGTCTTACACAATTCACAGCACCCACCATAGCACATACCCTCCCCAGTGTCTATCACCCAGCCACCCCATCCCTGCCACACCCTACTACTCTAGCAACCCTCAGTTTGTTTCCTGAGATTAAGAATTCCTCATTTCAGTGAGGTCATATGATACATGTCTTTCTCTGATTGACTTATTTCGCTCAGCATAATACCCTCCAGTTCCATCCATGTCATTGCAAATGGCGAGATCTCATTCCTTTTGATGGCTGCATAATATTCCATATATATATATATATATATATATATATATATATATCACATCTTCTTTAGCCATTCATCTGTCGATAGACATCTTGGCTCTTTCCACAGTTTGGCTATTGTGGACATTGCTGCTATAAACATTGGGGTGCACATACCCCTTCGGATCCCTACATTTGTATCTTTGGGGTAAATACCCAGTACTGCAATTGCTGGGTTGTAGGGTAGCTGTATTTTCAACTTTTTGAGGAACCTCCATACTGTTTTCCAGAGTGGTTGCACCAGCTTGCATTCCCACCAACAGTGTAGGAGGGTTCCCCTTTCTCCGCATCCCCGGCAACATCTGCCATTTCCTGACTTGTTAATTTTAGCCATTCTGACTGGTGTGAGGTGGTATCTCATTGAGGTTTTGATTTGGATTTCCCTGATGCCGAGTGATGTTGCGCAATTTTTCATGTGTCTGTTGGTCATTTGGATGTCTTCTTTGGAAAAATGTCTATTCGTGTCTTCTGCCCATTTCTTGATTGGATTCTTTGTTCTTTGGGTGTTTAATAAGTTCTTTATAGATTTTGGACACTAGCCCTTTATCTGATATGTCATTTTCAAATATCTTCTCCCATTCTGTCGGTTGTCTTTTGGTTTTGTTGACTGTTTCTTTTGCTGTACAATAGCTTTTTATCTTGATGAAGTCCCAATAGTTCATTTTTGCCCTTGCTTCCCTTGTCTTTGGCGATGTTTCTAGGAAGAAGTTGCTGCGCCTGAGGTCGAAGAGATTGCTGCCTGTGTTCTCCTTTAGGATTTTGATGAACTCCTGTCTCACATTGAGGTCTTTCAACCATTTGGAGTCTATTTTTGTGTGTGGTGTAAGGAAATGGTCCAGTTTCATTCTTCTGCATGTGGCTATCCAATTTTCCCAACACCATTTGTTGAAGAGACTTTTTCCCATTGGACATTCTTTCCTGCTTTGTCAAAGATTAGTTGACCATAGAGTTGAGGGTCCATTTCTGGGCTCTCTATTCTGTTTCATTGATCTCTGTGTCTGTTTTTGTGCCAGTACCATACTGTCTTGATGATGACAGCTTTGAAATAGAGCTTGAAGTCGGGAATTGTGATGCCACCAGCTTTGCTTTTCTTTTTCAGCATTCCTCTGGCTATGCGGGGTCTTTTCTGGTTCCACACAAATTTTAGGATGATTTGTTCCATTTCTTTGAAAAAAGTGGATGGTATTTTGATAGGGATTGCATTGAAGACAGTTGATTTCTTATACATCTCATGTATACACCCCAGTGATTAATGTTATATAGTAGGGAAACTATATTTTTGGTCCCATATTTAGAAAAGTATTGCTGTCTTGGCTATTTTATTATTTTCTGGAATTGTATGTATATTGACAATTTATTTAAGCAGATTACCAATATAACTGTTTAGTGATAGAAACAACTCCAGTAGTAACAATGAATGTCATTTGTTTCTAAAACAGAACAGTTTGAGCCCCCCTGTGCAAAGATACATTTTTCTCTATCTTTGTAAGTTTGAGAGAGATTATAATCCAAACAATTATGGCCCTAAAGATCATCCCAAAAGAACCAATATGCAATTTCATATTGACCATTGTCCTTGAACACCATGAAAGGGATATATAACCACCTGCAATACTTTGTTTTTCTAAAATCTCATTTTTTTCCTCTTAGTCATCATATAAACCCCGACTGCTTTATTCAAAATTCCTAAGTAAAGTTCTTTGTGAGTCCTCTCCTGCTTACCTCAGGGATACCCTCTCTCTTTTCTCCCAAGTCTGCATCTGCTCATCTAAAGATCCAGTGAACCCTGGTACTCCTCTGAGCAATTGGTGACAGATGGTGTGTGGGGGCTGGGGATTAGTCAAGAAGGGACTAAATCATGCAAATCTAAATATGCTTTATATGTCCAGCAGAGAAAAGAAGCTAGGAAGAGTCAGATGTTAAAATATCTTGGCCTATTATAATTTGTTCAAGGTTCGTTATTTACAGACTTCCCCAAAGAGATGCCTTCTATTTATGTATGCCATTTAAAAATAAGGTTCTTCTACTTATAATCCAAATGAATTTCTTTCTTTTTTCCTCCTTTTATCAAGAACTGCTCTAATTTTTCTCACATGGCTCTAGATAAACTTCTGGGGAAAGAAATACTGAGTCTGTTTTGTCTTCTTATAAAACTTGGAGTACTGTAATGAGAGCCCAAATTGAAAGTTAGTTAAGCAATATATTTAATATGAATAGTGATAAATGAAAATAAATTTGGGACAAGTATCTGTCTAGCCATCTTTCTCAAAAGTAAAACATATGGGAATGTCAACAACCTCCCACAGACTTGGAACTTGTTATATTTATAGTGGGGTCTTCCAAAAAGCAATGACTGATCTTAATCATTGACAATAGCAATTAGTTTTATGGTCTGTACTACACACTCTTACTCCCAAAACCTAGTCTGGTTCCGTCCCTCTTCCCGAAGTACAATGATCCAAGGAGATGAACCAGATCTACATCAATCTTGTGTGTGTGTATGTGTGTGTTGTGTTTTCCTAAGTTATTTTCCTCTATCAGGTAAGAATATCATTAGATTTGCCTGCAGATGAATAGATGCCTCTCCACCTTACACTTAGCCCGTCCTACCATGACTTTGTTCATTTATAGATCAATAGTTTTTGTTCCCTTCACTTCTATAAGATAACAGAACAGTTAGAAGGATGGAAAGCAGGTAGGATGGGGTCGAATCAGTATGTAGGTTCTAAGATAAAGAGACTAAGATGATTGCTTTGCTGGTGATTTTCTTTACATTCATTTCCTTGGGCTATAGTCACACTGAGGGTTTGCATACAGTAGTCTCATTCTTAAAACTCTTACAAACACATCCTGCCATCTCTCCTGTGTAGCATGAAGTTTTGGTCTTATGTGCAAGAATAAAACCTCTGAATACAATAAAAAGTCAGGATGTGGCCTTCTTGAATAATTGCTTCCCTGTGCGATGCTGCTAAACTGGATTTGTTGTCCACAAAAGACATGTCCTGAAAAAATATTAGGGGGTGTAAAGAAACCATAAACCTTTTGCTATGAAGCACAGTTCCTCCCATAAGCTGAATACAGCTCTATTAGTGATTTTAGCTTTGCCTAAAGGCATTCCCCTTCTGTAATCTGCATAACCATTTAAGCTTCCTCTTAATTTTGAATGATTTACAAATCATCATCATCATCATTATCATCTGGTGGATTAACAGTTAAGTGCATTTATATCATTAGTATTTTATTTTCATAATCTGTATTAAAATACTGAAAGCATTTTGCACCCTTTTGCTGAAAAAGGGCTTTATGTACTTTGTAGGTAAATGGCACTATCCAGCACTGTCATTTGAAATTATTTTAATGAATATTAGAAAACACCAACAATTGGAAAAAACCAAAACCAAAACATAAATTTTCTGCTTAGGCCAAAGCTGGGTTCAGCAAAAGTTACTGTGGAAGAGAGAAACCTTCTAAGTCTATTCTTAGGATTCTTTAAAAGAAAGTAAACAGGTCCCCTCTTGAGGAAGAAAATATCTACAGCCACTGCGTTTTGTAATAATTTGATCCTGATTTGTTTCTTTTTGTTTATCTGTTTTATTTCTAGTTTCCTGGCATTTGTTTTTGTTTTGTCATTCAGCTTTTATCCATCATTTGTTAGCATTAGATGAGTTATAAACATAAGGATGCTAAACACAGCTTCAGAAGTTGAGCTCCTATGTTTTGACAACATTATTTATTTAATGTAAACCCTGGCTTTAGCATTTGACTTATCAGAATAGGGAAAATTAAGGGTACTTTTGTATATGTTTTTTTTTTTTTTTTAAGATTTTATTTATTTATCTGACAGATAGAGAGACAGTGAGAGAGGGAACACAAGCAGGGGGAGTGGGAGAGGGAGAAGCAGGCTTCCCGCTGAGCAGGGAGCCCGATGCGGGGCTCGATCCCAGGACCCTGGGATCCTGATCTGAGCCGAAGGCAGACGCTTAACGACTGAGCCACCCAGGCGCCCCTGTATATGTTTTTTGATGAGTATTTCAACTAGAGTAATTACAAAAAATCAGAATCCAGGATATAAAGCAAAAATCTTTACTTTTCCATGATGTTTTCACCCTTTGAAAACTTCAACCACGAAAATAAAGAAATCCTGCCATTTTTTAAAAGATTTTATTTATTTATTTGAGAGAGAGAGAATGAGAGAGAGCACATGAGAGGGAGGAGGGTCAGAGAGAGAAGCAGACTCCCTTCTGAGCAGGGAGCCCAATGCGGGACTCGATCCAGGGACTCCAGGATCATGACCTGAGCCAAAGGCAGTTGCCCAACCAACTGAGGCACCCAGGTACCCGAAATCCTGCCATTTTTTAAAACAAGGATGGACCTTGAGGGCATTATGCTTTGTGAAATAAATCAGACAAAGACAATATTATATGATATCACTTATTTGTGGAATCTAAAACAAACAAACTCACAGAACAGAGGTCAGATTTGTGATTGCCAAGTGGGGGTTGGGGGGCAAACTGGGTGAAGCTGGTCAGAAGGCACAAACTTCCAGTTATAAAATACATAATTTCTGGGGATATAATGTACAGTGTGATGACAACAGTTAGCAATACTGTAATGCGTATTTGAAAGTTGTTAAGAGAGAACATCCTGAAAGTTCTCCTAACAAGGTGAAATGTAAATATGCGAAGTGATGGATGTTAACTGGTAATGTGGTGATCATTTTGTAATATATGCCTATTTCAGATCATTATGTAGCACGCCTTAAACCTATTCAATGTTATATGTCAATTATATCTCAATAAAACTAGAAAAAGAAAGACTTCCCCGAAAGATGTGCAGAAGACGCTTGGGGATTCTTAATAAATTGTATTTTCCCTTATTTTTCCCTCTGGGATATAGTGTATATATTTCCTTTTATGGTTGTGGCTTTTGAACCTGCCCACCCTTCATTCAGAGTCTGCTGTGACTATTTCCCCATTATGATCAAGAATGACAAAATCTCCCATCAATGGATCCTTTAATTGTTGAGAGTAGAGCAAAGAGATCTCTGTCTTGTTAATATTGCTTGTTCTCATGGAATAATGCCTTTGTTTTTATCCTAGGACATCCCTTCACTTCCTTGGGTGAAATTAGGAAGGGTATGAGTGGAGGAATTGTCCACAAAAACTACCTAGTAGAGAATCAGAAAAAAGAAATGGAAGGATGGGTTGAGAGAATGGGGGTGGAGAGAGAGAAAAAAGGGACAGATGGATGGATAGACAGGTAGGTAGATAGATGAAAGTGAGTGTAATTGTATATGCATTCTTTCTGTATCCCCACTCCCATTTTGTTTTCTGGATAGTGACTAAGGAATTTTATGTTTGAATACTCAATATCTAGTCACTAATATAAGCACAAGGAACATTTAGCAAATAAGTAAATTGTTACAAAAAATGAATTACCTATTTTCTGCTGACCCATTAGGGGAAACCGCCTATTTCTCTTATCTGAACTATTTCAGTAATTACTCTAGCTGTTTTCTTTGCTTTCATTTTCAATGTATATTATTTTTGCCATATGTCAGTGAGAATGGTTCTTTTAAAACAAAAAAAAGTAAAATAAAATTATACTTTGGCCCTGCTCTCAACCTTTATAACAATTGAGATTCAGTTGCAGGCACTGAAAGCATTCTATTTTTTTTTTTTTAAAGATTTTATTTATTTATTTGACAGAGACAGAGACAGCGAGAGCAGGAACACAAGCAGGGGGAGTGGGAGAGGGAGAAGCAGGCTTCCCGCTGAGCCGGGAGCCCGATGTGGGACTTGATCCCAGGACCCTGGGATCATGACCTGAGCCGAAGGCAGTCGCCCAACCAACTGAGCCACCCAGGCGCCCTGAAAGCATTCTATTTTAAAAAGAAAGAAACAAGGTAAAATATACATATGAAAATATAGGGATTTCTGCTTCAAGGAAGATGGATTAGATACACTTTTCCATGTTATTCCCACTAAGTACAACTAAAACCATTAGGATTGTACATAAAACAATAATAATATATTGAAAAAAGAAGAGAAGGCTGCAGATAGTGTAGTGACCTCAGTACCCAAGAAAGGACAACACAGTGAGTTCCCAGAATTTATTTTTACCTTATATATTCTAGGCTTGGAGATAAAAGAAACCAGCAACTCAAAAACACCAAGTACCAAAAAGAAACCAACAAAGTTTTGCTTTCTCTAGCCAAAAGAACAGGAAAGAGACAGCTTATGAAGATAAAATCTTTCAGACGATATATCACTTTACTTCAGTCAGAATAACAGAAAAACCTGTGATCAACCACTGATAAGTGCCTGCAAGTGCTGACTAGGGAGCCTAGAATTCCAAATTCTCCAGAGTGTCATGAAGCAGTGCAAACCTCCACTACCCTAATCAGGTGTGCATGCGTGCGCGCGCGCACACACACACACACACTCACATGGGTGTTATCTGAGAAGGTAGAGAAAGAAGCTGGACTTTACTCCCACTCAGTAGTAACAGGGCACTCTTTCACCATGATTGCTGGGTAGTGTGAAAGGAAGACTAGTGGGGAATGAGGACTTTCACCACAGTCAGCAGTAACAATGTCACCGTCCCCACATGTCAGTGGATTCCACATTGTGAGCTATAATGAGATATTCTGCTCCTCTCAGCTAGGCGGGATAAGCAGAAATGTAATAGGGAGATGGAACTCCAAACTTTACCTAGCGTTAACAAAAAGCCCTGCTCCCTTGGTCAAGGGACACTGAATGGGGAACATGAATGGCAAACTCTACTTGGTGATAATGAAGCAATGCCTTTTACCTGTTGGAGTAGTATCGAAGAAAGCCAGCTACAGCAGAAAGTTTAAAATGGTCCAGAGTCTCATAACTTAATACCTACAATGTCCAGGTTTTGATTGAAAATCTCTTGTCATATTAAGAATGAGAAAAATCTCATCTTTAATTAAGAAGACAATAAAGAGATATCAACACCAAGATCACAGAGATGATAGAATTATCTGACATAGATTTTCCATCATAAAAATACTCCCACAAGCAATAATAAACATGCTTGAAACAAATGAAAACATTAGAAGTTCTCAGTGAAGAAATAGTATAAACTTGAGCCAAGTGGACATTTTATAACTGAAAAATATAGTAACCAAAATTCAAATAAAAGAAAGAGAAACAAACAACAAAACTAAATTGATAGATTCAACAGTATGATGGAGACAGTGGAAAGAATTAGTGAACTTGAAGTTAAAACAATAGAAATTATTCCTGAACAAAAGATAAGAAATAACTGGAAACAGAACAAAGCAATACAGTGAACAGATTGTCAAAGATCTGAAGGATTATAACAAAAGATTTAGCTTTGTGTCATTGGAGTCCCAGATGGAGAAGAAAAGGACAGTCTTAAAAAATAGATTTGAGTAAATTATAGCTGAAAATATTCCCAAATTTGGCAGAGGACAAACTTACAAATTCAGTAAGCTTAATGATATTACAAGAGGACAAATCCCAAAGAAATCCACACCAAAACACACTTTAGGCAAATGTCTGAAAATTAGACAATCAACATGAAAATACAATATATCTACATAGTTTTGTCTTTATTTTTGTTTTTGTTTTTTTGTTGTTTTTAACACAACATAGAAAGTACCATTTTATTCAGAAAGCTCCTAATTCCCAATTAAAATTCCCTATTTTTTACGCTGTCCATTAAATTCCCCTAATGTGACACTAATCTTGTTTTCTAACTTTTAGCCACATACTTATTATACTTAAAGCCCCTGCTCTCCCTGCCTGCTATTGATTTTGCATTCTATCATCGGCACACCCATTACTTAACATTTGACCCCACATAAACAGAACACTCACTAAATCATCATGACCTCTCACAATTACCGATTTTGCCTAAATCTTGCATTTCCCTAACTTCTTCAGTGACCTCTCTCTTCCAAATTCTGATGGTGGTTATTGACAGTATCATTCTCTTGGTTCTCTCCATGTCTTTTTTTTTTTTTTTCTACTTCCAATGCCAACTACCTTATCTCATGCTGTTGAGATTTTTGCCTTTCCATACAATTTCAAAATAAGTGCTAAATATACACCATTATACTTATAATGTGGTTAGTATAAGTACTTTGCCCTTTTCCCTCTAGGAATCATCATACACTAATTTTAATCTTTATTTATAATTACCTTTTACCACTTCTAAGCTTCTTAACAACCAAAACTCACTTGTACTTTCCTAGCTACCCACCATAGGACCCAGCACAGTTCCTTGCAGTACCTAAATCTTCCAATAAATGTTTATCAGATTTTTTTAAAAAGATTTGATAATACACCACCCACTGCCAAGGTAAATATTTTCTTATTTCAAAATCATATCACTATTTAATTTCTCATTGTGTGTGGCTAGTCTATATGATTAGTCTTCAACTTTATGAATATGGGAACCCTTTGTTAGACTTCATTTTCCTCATAGCATATTGCAAGATGATGTGCTATTAATTAGCAAACATGACAGAAGTCTGCTCTGGGTATGAGGAATTTACTTTTATGTAAATAATTATTTTTCAGTAGTTAGAAGGTATTGGAAGTACAGTGTGATGACTTTACATTTTCTGACATAGCACTTGTTGTTATATGCCCTTTAGAAAATGAATTCCCTCTAGTAATGATTTTATCCAATTTTATTCACATATTCCATTTGAGATATCCGTGTACTCATGCATAATGAGTAGTACAGGTTCATAAATATTTTAAATTAAGTACCTTATTCCATTATTTTTCTATACTCACTAAGCGTATATTTCTTTTTTTTTTATATATATATACAGATTTAATGCAGCTGAACCAACATTTAGCAGATATCTACAGTATTTGCCTGTTTTTTTTTTTTTTTTATTCCTGCCTTTCATTCTTTTTATCCATTTCTTCTACCACCCCTACCCCCTTTTGCCAAGTTTATGGGAACAGCTACAGAAGTCTTGAGAGGAACATCTGCAGCCCTAAATGCATACATTACAAATATGAAAAGTCACAAACCAATAATCACAGTGCTTGCCTCAAGAATCTAAAAAATAAAAAGAAAATCCAATAACCCCCCCAAAAAACCCAAACCAACCCTGAATATCTCAAAGCAAGCAGCAGAAGAAAAGTTAATAAAATTAAAAATTAAAAACAGAAAAGCAACAAAAATAACAGGTCCTTTGAAAATATCAATAGAATTGATAAGTCTTTAGAAAGATTGATAAAGAAAAAAATACATAAATTAGTAACTTCAGACATGAAGAAGGATGTATCACTACAGATCCTCCCAACATCAAAAAGATACTAAAGGAATAAAACAGACTACATAAATTTGACAAACTAGATGAGATAGACCAGTTCCTCCAAGAACTACTGCAAACTACTATAATTTATCCATAGGAAACAAATTATTTTAATAGCCCCATAACTCTTGGGGAAATAAAATTCATAAATAAAAATGATCTCCACTCTCCAAAAAATCTCCATGGCCGGAATGCTTCATTGGAGAATTCTACCTAATGATTAAGGAAGAATTAATACCAATTGTCTACAGTGTCATCTAGAAAATAGAAAAGGAAGAAACACAATCTTTATTTCATTTAATGAATCTAGTATTACTCTGATACTAAAGCCAAAGACAGCAGATAAACTACACACATATGTCTCATAAATACAGACACAAAAATTCATAATATTTTATATCATGGATGCAAGCCTGGTTCAACATTCAAAAATCAATCCAAATAATCTATTACATAAACAGACTAAAAATGAAACATCATGATTATATCAAAAAAATTTAATATATTGATAAAATTGACATCAATTTGTGAGAAAAATAGGAATAGAGGGGATTGTCTGAAAATTGATGAAGAATATCTGCAAAAATCCTACAGCCAGCATTATACTTAATGATGAAAGATTGTAAGATAGGCATTTCAGTTGAAAGGATGTATGGATGGCAAATAAGATCATAAAATGTTTGACATCATTAGCCACTAGAGAAATGCAAACTAAAATCACAATGAAATGTTACTATGTATCTATTAGAATATCTATCTGTCTGTCTATTTGCCTGTCTGTATTTCTTTCTGTCTGTCTGTCTTTCTGTCTGTCTATCTATCTATCTATCTATCTATCTATCATCTATCTATCTGTATTTCTCCCCCCTGACAAGAATGTCAAACAGGACAGCCACTATGGGTAATAGTTAGGCAGTTTTTTGTTTCTTTTCATTTTTAAAATTTTTATTTATTTTTTGAGAGAGAGAGCACAAGTAGGGAGGGGCAGAGGGAGAAGAAGAAAGAATATTAAGCAGACTCCACACTCAGAACAGGGCCAAAGTGGGGCTCGATCTCACAACCCTGAGATCATGACCTGAGCCAAAATTAAGAGCTGAACAACTTAACTGACTGAGCCATCCAGGTGCCCCTAGTTTGGCAGTTTCTTAAATAAATAAATATAAATATAAATAAACTAACTAAACCTGCAATGATATTATGACTCAGTAATTTCACTCTTGGACATTTATTCTGGATAAATGAAAATTTACATTCACATAATACGTAAAAACTAAAAATTACACAGATGTTCTGCAACAATTGAATAGTTACACAAACTGGTATATCCATACCGAGAATACTACTCTGCAGTGAAAAGGAGTGGACTATTGACAGGCACAACCTGGATGAATCTCCAGAGAATTATGCTGAGTGAAAAAAACAATCTTAAAGGTTGGATATGGGAGGATTCCATTTAAACATGTTGAAATCATAAAATTGGAGCAACTGAGAGAAGATCAGTGTTTGCAAGTAGGGAATGGGAGCAAGATCAAAGTAGATAAAGCTATAAAAGAACACAGTGAAGGATCTCTATGGAGACAGAAATATTCCATACCTTGATTGTATCAATGTCAATATCTTTGTTTTGTTATTGTATTTAGAAGTTTGCAAGAAGTTACCATTTAAGGAAACTTGGGAAAGGCACACGGGATCTCCCTATATTATTTCTTTCTTTTTTAAATTTTTTT
Organism: Mirounga angustirostris; assembly: GCF_029215605.1. Classification (NCBI taxonomy): domain Eukaryota; kingdom Metazoa; phylum Chordata; class Mammalia; order Carnivora; family Phocidae; genus Mirounga; species Mirounga angustirostris. The sequence goes on from NW_026991714.1 coordinate 71,612,166, forward strand.
ATTGTTATGTTAATCACCATACATTACATCATTAGTTTTAGATGTAGTGTTTCATGATTCATTGTTTGTGCATTACACCCAGTGCTCCATGAAGAATGTACCCTCTTTAATACCCATCACCAGGCTAACCCATTCTCCCATCCCCTCCCCTCTATAACCCTCAGTTTGTTTTTCAGAGTCTATCCTCTCTCATGGTTCATCTCCCCCTCTGATTTCCACCCCTTTATTCTTCCCCTCCTGTTATCTTCTTTTTTTCTTAACATATATTGCATTATTTGTTTCAGAGGTACAGATCTGAGATTCAACGGTCTTGCACAATTCACAGTGCTTACCAGAGCACATACCCTCCCCAGTGTCTATCACCCAGTCACCCCATCACTCCCACACCACCCCCCACTCCAGCAACTCTCAGTTTATTTCCTGAGATTAAGAATTCCTCATATCACTGAGGTCATATGATACATGTCTTTCTCTTTTTGACGTATTTCGCTAGCATAATACCCTCCAGTTCCATCCATGTTGTTGCAAATGGCAAGATCGTATTCCTTTTGATGGCTGCATAATATTCCATTGTATGTATATATATATATATACCACATCTTCTTTATCCATTCATTTGTCGATGGACATCTTGGTTCTTTCTACAGTTTGGCTATTGTGGACATTCCTGCTATAAACATCAGGGTGCACGTACCCCTTCAGATCCCTAATTTGTATCTTTGGGGTAAATACCCAGTAGTGCAATTGCTGGATCATATGGTAGCTCTATTTTCAACTTTTTGAGGAACCTCCATACTGTTTTCCAGATTGGTTGCACCAGCTTGCATTCCCACCAACAGTGCAGGAGGGATACCCTTTCTCCGCATCCCCGCCAACATCTGCCGTTTCCGGACTTGTTAATTTTAGCCATTCTGACTGGTGTGAGGTGGTATCTCATTGAGGTTTTGATTCGGATTTCCCTGTTGCCGAGCGATGTTGTGCAATTTTTCATATGTCTGTTGGCCATTTGGATGTCTTCTTTGGAAAAATGTCTGTTCATGTCTTCTGCCCATTTCTTGATTGGATTCTTTGTTCTTTGGGAGTTGAGTTTGATAAGTTCTTTATAGATTTGGATACTAGCCCTTTATCTGATATGTCATTTTCAAATATCTTCTCCCATTCTGTCGGTTGTCTTTTGGTTTTGTTGGCTGTTTCTTTGCTGTGCAAAAGCTTTTTATCTTGATGAAGTCCCAATAGTTCATTTTTGCCCTTGCTTCCCTTGCCTTAGGCAATGTTTCTAGGAAGAAGTTGCTGAGCCTGAAGTCAAAGAGGTTGCTGCCTGTGTTCTCCTTTAGGATTTTGATGAACTCCTGTCTCACATTGAGGTCTTTCAACCATTTGGAGTCTATTTTTGTGTGTGGTGTAAGGAAATGGTCCAGTTTCATTCTTCTGCATGTGGTTGTCCAATTTTCCCAATACCATTTGTTCGAGAGACTTTTTTCCATTGGACATTCTTTCCTGCTTTGTCAAAGATGAGTTGACCATAGAGTTGAGGGTCCATTTCTGGGCTCTCTCTTCTGTTCCATTGATCTGTGTGTCTGTTTTTGTGCCAGTACCATACTGTCTTGATGATGATAGCTTTGTAATAGAGCTGGAAGTCCGGAATTGTGATGCCGTCAGCTTTGCTTTTCTTTTTCAGCATTCCTCTGGCTATGCGGGGTCTTTTCTGGTTCCATACAAATTTTAGGATTATTTGTTTCATTTCGTTGAAAAAAGTGGATGGTATTTTGATGGGGATTGCATTGAATGTGTAGATTGCTCTAGGTAGCATTGACATCTTCCCAATATTTGTTCTTCCAATCCATGAGCATGGAACGTTTTTCCATTTCTTTGTGTCTTCCTCAATTTCTTTCATGAGTAGTTTATAGTTTTCTGAATACAGATCCTTTGTCTCTTTGGTTAGATTTATTCCTAGGTATCTTATGGTTTTGGGTGCAGTTGTAAAAGGGATCAACTCCTTAATTTCCCTTTCTTCTGTCTTATTGTTGGTGTATAGGAATGCCACAGATTTCTGTGCATTGATTTTATATCCTGCCACTTGACTGAATTCCTGTATGAGTTCTAGCAATTTTGGGGTGGAGTCTTTTGGGTTTTCCACATAAACTATCATCTCATCTGCAAAGAGTGAGAGTTTGACTTCTTCTTTGCCGATTTGGATGCCTTTGATTTCTTTTTGTTGTCTGATTGCTGTGGCTAGGACTTCTAATACTGTGTTGGATAGCACTGGTGATAGTGGACATCCCTGCTGCATTCCTCACCTTAGGGGGAAAGCTCTCAGTTTTTCCCCATTGAGAATGATATTCGCTGTAGGTTTTTCATAGATGGCTTTTATGATATTGAGGTATGTACCCTCTATCCCTATACTCTGAAGAGTTTTGATCAAGAAAGGATGCTGTACTTTGTCACGTGCATTTTCTGCATCTATTGAGAGGATCATATGATTCTTGTTCTTTCTTTTGTTAATGTATTGTATCACATTGATTGATTTGCGGATGTTGAACCAACCTTGCAGCCCAGGGACAAATCCCACTTGGTCGCGGTGAATAATCCTTTTAATGTACTGTTGGATCCTATTGGCTAGTGTTTTGGTGAGAATTTTTGCATCCATGTTCATCAGGGATATTGGTCTGTAATTCTCCTTTTTGATGGGGTCTTTGTCTGGTTTTGGGATCAAGGTAATGCTGGCCTCATAAAATGACTTTGGAAGTTTTCCTTCTATTTCTATTTTTTGGAACAGTTTCAGAAGAATAGGTATTAATTATTCTTGAAATGTTTGATAGAATTCCCTTGGGAAGCCATCTGGCCCTGGGCTTTTGTTTTTTGGGAGATTTTTGATGACTGCTTCAATTTCCTTAGTGGTTATAGGTCTGTTCAGGTTTTCTATTTCTTCCTGGTTCAGTTTTGGTAGTTGATACATCTCTAGGAATGCATCCATTTCTTCCAGGTTATCTAATTTGCTGGCATAGAGTTGCTTATAATATGTTCTTATAATTGTTTGTATTTCTTTGGTGTTGGTTGTGATCTCTTCTCTTTCATTCAAGATTTTGTTGATTTCGGTCATTTCTCTTTTCTTTTTGACAAGTCTGCCAGGGTTTTATCAATCTTGTTAATTCTTTCAAAGAGCCAGCTCCTAGTTTCTTTGATGTGTTCTATTGTACTTTTAGTTTCTATTTCATTGATTTGTGCTCTGATCTTTATGATTTCTCTTCTCCTGCTGGGTTTAGGCTTTATTTGCTGTTCTTTCTCCAGCTCCTTTAGGTGTAGGGTTAGGTTGTGTGCTTGAGACTTTCTTGTTTCTTGAGAAAGGCTTGTATTGCTATATACTTTTTTTTTAAAGATTTTATTTATTCATTTGAGAGAGAATGAGATAGAGAGAGCATGAGAGGGGGGAGGGTCAGAGGGAGAAGCAGACTCCTCGCTGAGCAAGGAGCCCGATGCAGGACTCGATCCTGGGACTCCAGGATCATGACCTGAGCCAAAGGCAGTCGCTTAACCAACTGAGCCACCCAGGTGCCCGTATTGCTATATACTTTCCTCTTAGGACTGCCTTTGCTGCATCCCAAAGATTTTGAATAGTTGTGTTTTCATTTCCATTGGTTTCCATGAATTTTTTTTAATTCTTCTTTAATTTCCTGGTTGACCCATTCATTCTTTAGTAGGATGCTCTTTAGCCTCCATGAATTTGAGTTCTTTCCGACTTTCCTCTTGTGATTGAGTTCTAGTTTCAAAGTATTGTGGTCTGAAAATAGGCAGGGAATGATCCCAATCTTTTGGTACTGGTTGAGACCTGATTTATGACCTAGGATGTGATCGATTCTGGAGAATGTACCATGAGCACTAGAGAAGAATGTGTATTCCGTTGCTTTGGGATGGAATGTTCTGAATATGTCTGTGAAGTCCATTTGGTCCAGTGTGTCATTTAAAGTCTTTATTTCCTTGTTGATCTTTTGCTTAGAGGATCTGCCCATTTCAGTGAGGGGGGTGTTAAAGCCCCCCTCTATTATTGTATTGTTGTTGATGTGTTTCTTTACTTTTGTTATCAATTGCCTTATATAATTGGCTGCTCCCATGTTAGGGGCATAGATATTTACAGTTGTTAAATCTTCTTGTTGGATAGACGCTTTAAGTAGGATATAGTGTCCTTCCTCATCTCTTATTACAGTCTTTGGTTTAAAGTCTAATTTGTCTGATGTAAGGATTGCCACCCCAGCTTTCTTTTGGTGTCCATTAGCATAGCATGTTTTTCCACCCCCTCACTTTCAATCTGGGGGTGTCTTTGGGTCTAAAATGAGTCTCTTGCAGACAGGATATTGATGGGTCTTGTTTTTTTAATCCAGTCTGATAGCCTGTGTGTTTTGATTGGGGCATTTAGCCCATTTATATTCAGGGTAACTATTGAAAGATAGGAATTTATTGCCATTGTGTTGCCTGTAAGGTGACTGTTACTGTATATTGTCTGTGTTCCTTTCTGGTCTATGTTGCTTTTAGGCTCTCTCTTTGCTTAGAGGACTCCTTTCAAGATTTCTTGTAGGGCTGGTTTTGTGTTTGCAAATTCCTTTAGTTTTTGTTTGTCCTGTAAGATTTTATCTCTCCTTCTATTTTCTTTTCTTTTCTGTTCTTTTAAAGATTTTATTTATTTATTTGAGAGAGAGAATGAGATAGAGATAGCATGAGAGGGTGGAGGATCAGAGGGAGACGCAGACTCCCTGCTGAGCAGGGAGCCCGATGCGGGACTCGATCCCCGGACTCCAGGATCATGATCTGAACTGAAGGCAGTCACTTAACTAACTGAGCCACCCAGGTGCCCTCTCCTTCTATTTTCAATGACAGCCTAGCTGGATATAGTATTCTTGGCTGCATATTTTTCTCGTTTAGTGATCTGAATATATCCTGCCAGTCCTTTCTGGCCTGCCAGTTCTCTGTGGACAGTTCTGTTGCCAATCTAATGTTTCTACCCTTGTAGGTTAATATCCTTTCTCCTGAGCTGCTTTCAGGATTTTCTCTTTGTCTCTGAGACTCGTAAGTTTTACTATTAGATGTCAGGATGTTGACCTATTTTTATTGATTTTGAGAGGGGTTCTTTGTGCTTCCTGGATTTTGATGCCTGTTTCGTTCCCCAAATTAGGGAAGTTCTGTGCTATAATTTGCTCCAATATACCTTCTGCCCTCCTCTCTTTCTTCCTCTTCTCGGATCCCAATTATTCTAATGTTGTTTCATCTTATGGTATTGGTCATCCCTCGAAGTCTGCCCTCGTGATCCAGTAGTTGTTTATCTCTCTTTTTCTCAGCTTCTTTATTTTCCATCATTTGGTCTTCTATATCACTTATTCTCTCTTCTGCCTCATTTATCCTAGCAGTTAGCGCCCCCATTTTTGATTGCACCTCATTAATAGCCTTTTGATTTCGACTTGGTTAGATTTTAGTTCTTTTACTTCTCCAGAAAGGGTTTCTCTAATAACTTCCATATTTTTTTCAAGCCCAGCTAGTATCTTTAAAGTGATGATTCTGAACTCTAGATCCGACATCATACTAATTTCCATATTGAGTAGGTCCCTGGCAGTTGGTACTACCTCTTGTTCTTTTTGTTGAGGTGATTTCTTCCATCTTGTCATTTTGTCCATTGGAAAATAGATTAATGAGAATACAAAATGCTAACAGGGTAACAACATCCCCAGAAAATATACTCTAAACAAATCAGAAAAGACGTGAAGCAGGGGGAAAAGAAAGGGAAAGAGAGAAAAAAGAAAAAGAAAAAAAGAAAAAGATAAAGATAAAAACAAACAAAAACAGAACAACAAAAAAAAAACAGAATATGATCAAATATGTTCAGACTGGTACATAGATCAGTGCCACACACTAGATTTTGGGTGTATTTTGGTCTGTTAGAAGAAAGTGCCTCCTAAAGTTTTAAAGAAAGAAAAACTTATATATGTACAAAAATAAGGGCTGATATGATGGACGGATGGAATATGACTGTAAAGATGAAAAGTATAAAAAGTTTTATAAAAGGAATTGATAAGCAGTTTTTTGAAAAAAGAAAGGAGAGGATAAAAAAAGGGAGAGAATGTGATCACGTGGGAGAGTAGAAAAAAACATACGCTAGCGATTTAGGGTATATTTTGATCTGTTAGAAGAAACTATCTCAAAATTTTAAAGAGAGAACAACTTATATATATAAGCCAAAAATACAGGTAACTACTATGAAGGGATAGACTATGACTCTAAAAATGAAAAATAAAAATGCTTTTTAAGAAGAGATTGATGAGATGTTGGTTGAAAAAGGGAAAAAGAAAAATTCAAAAAAAAGGTAAAAAAAAATTAACTTTGAAAGACTAAAGAATGATGGTTAAAAAGCCATGGATTCTATGTGCATTGTTCCCCTAGCGCTGGAGTTCTGCTGTTCTCATTGATGGGTAAACTTGGTCTTGGCTGGCTGTTCTCTCTGATCTTCTGGGGGAGGGGCCTGTTGCCGTGGTTCCTAAATGTCTTTGCCGGAGGCAGAATTGCCCCGCCCTTGCGGGGTCTGGGCTAAGTAATCTGCTCGGGTTTGCTCTTGGGAGCTTTTGTTCCCTGCAAGCTTACCCTACGGCTTTGGAGGACGAGAGTGAAAATGGCGGCCTCCCACTCTCCACCCCGGAGGAGCCAAGAACTCGGGGCCCTGCTCCTCAGTGAGCCCCCAGAGAAAAGCAGTCAGTCACTCCCGTCTCCCTGGTCTCCCGCTGCACTCCGTGTTCACCCGGCCTGTGACCGAGCTTTTCTATCTCTGGCACACGACTTGGTGTGGGGTCTCCAAACCCAGCAGATTCCTGCGGTGCACTCCCGCGCGGCTCCTCCCGGGGGAGGAAGGTGAGTCTCCCCGGATCTGCTGCTTGTTGGGTCCCTGCTGGAGGAGCAGTGGCCTGACGGTGTCACGGATCACGGTTTATGACAACCCCTAGCTGAGAGCCCGCGCCTCGGCTCCGTCTCTGCAGCCAGCTTCCCTGCTCTGATACCTGGGAGCTCTGCCACACTCAGGCACCCCTGGTCTTTCTGTGACCCCGAGGATCCTGAGACCACACTGTCCCGTGAGGGTTCCACCCTCCGCTTAGCCACCGGAGTGACGTCCCTCAGCAGAGCAGACTTCTAAAAGTTCCAATTTTTGTGCTCCAAGGCTCTATCACTTGCCAGAAGCAGCCAATGGAGGCCCCTTCCCCGCCGTCTATCCTCCCGAATATCGCCTCGGATTCACTTCTCCGCACGTCCTACCTTCCTGAAAGTGGTCGCTTTTCTGATGAGAGAGTTGTTGCTCTTCTTTTCTTCGATCTCCTGTTGAGTTTGTAGGTGTTCAGAATGGTTTGATCCCTATCCAGCTGAATTCCTGAGACCAGATGAAATCCAGGTCTCCTCTTCCTCCGCCATCTTGGTCTGCCCCCCCTCTATTATTTCTTACAATTGAATGAATGTGTACCTCAGATTTAACTATAAATGTCATTTTATCTCTCAGATCAAAAACTTTAACAGGAAAATAGAATAATAAAATTAATAATAAAATTATTGTTCTCGATCTTCTTATGGACAAGTCATGTTTTGATATAATGCCAAGATTGTTGCAGCTTATACACATCAGAGGGAAAAGTCAAAGGACAAAGCCAAGATGCTTAGGCTGGTAGAACAGTAAGATGAGCCACTGAACTGAGCCAACCTTCTAATCAGTCCTGTCTCTATCCTACATCTGACGTCTGGTTATGATAAATATATTTTCTTTTGTTTTACGAAAGAAAAAAAGGAATGTTACTGGAACATACATAAAATGGCCAAAGTTTAAAAGACTGGCAATGCCAAAGGTGAGTGGTTTGTGAACTAGAATCCACATTCACTCTGATGAATATATAAAAAGTTCTAAACAACCAGTTTAGAAAATTATTTGGCAGGGTTTTTTTTTTAATATTTAAATATACCACTCTGATGTGACCTAGAAATTATAATTTCTGTGAATTTACCCAAGAGATTAAAAACATATTAATATAGGCTTCCAGTTATGGAATAAATAAGTCAAAGGGATAAAAGGTAGAGCACAGTGAATAGTCAGTGATAGGACGGTGGTATATCGTAACAGACAGTAGCTAATGAACACACCTTTTAGAATTTCTAAAAAAAAAAAAAAGGAAGAAGAACATTTTATTTGAGCCCAAGTTAGGACAGCTGCCCAGGATACACAATCTTCACAAAGAAGAGAGTGATCCATGGCAGGGACATTTGGTGCAGTGTTATATATGTTTTTCTATAAAAAGTTACAAAACATCATGACAAAGGACATTCCAGAAAGTTACAGACTTATGTTTTCAGTAGATGTAGGGCTCTATCACTTTAATCTTATGGGAACCAGGAAGTTTCTTTTTCTCGTGTTCAGAATGCTCCTTTTTTGGTTATTTTATTATTATTTTTTATTTTTTAAAAGTATTTATGTATTTTAACAAAGCAGACATACAGTGTATATGCTCAGGTCAGAAATCGAGCCCATGGTTTGAAATTTTGCTGAGTCATTCTGACCTTGGTAAATGTTACAGTGTTGGCCTCCCTGGGCTCCTTGGAGAAGAGCCCATGAACACTGAAAGTTGAAAATTTCTTTATCAGGTGAACTTTTCATATAGACTTGTCAAATCACTATGTTATACACCTGGAACTAATGTAATATTGTGTGTCAACTATACTTCAGTAATTGTAATAATATATATGTTTACACATACACCAAGATTTGTATGTACATTTTCATACCTGCTTTGTTCATAATAATTTCAAAATTTAGGCAACCCAAATGCCCTACAATAGGTGAATAAATACACAAAATGTGGCATTTATAACAACAGAATATTATTATACAGTACAAAGAAAACAAATTACCAATACACACAACACTATGGGTGGATCTTGACAACATTATGCTAGGTTAAAAAAGACAATACAGAAAAGTACATTCTGTGGGATTGCATTTATATACAATTCTAGAAAATACAAATTATCTATAATGACAGAAATTGGATACATGGTCCCCTGCAGGTTGAAGGTGTAGGGAGGACACAGGAAAACTTTTGGGATAATGTAAGTACTCTATATCTTAATGTTGGCACCAATTTTCCAAGTGTACATAGATATGTCAGAATTCATCAAATTTCACACCTTAAATGAGTGTAGTATATTTTACTCCACCACTTCAATGCTTCCATGAAACTTATTTTTTAACAGATTTTATTTATTTATTTGAGAGAGTGTGCACTCACTCAGGAGTGGGGAGAGGGGGAGAGGCAGAGGGACAAGCAGACTCCCCGCTAACAGGGCTCAATCCCAGGACCCCAAGATCATGATCAGAGCCAACATCAGACGCTTAAACGATGGAGCTCCCCAGGCACCCACCATGAAACTTATTTTCAAGAGTTCGGAAGTTCTGGAAGGGATCATTCTAGACCGGCCCTCTCATATTAACTTCCAGATCAAATCTGCTAAACTGGCTGGTCAAGAGAGTTGTATCATTTGTCATCAGGGAAATACAAATTTCCCTAGAAGTCGTGGCTACACTGGTCACAATCAGAAGGATGTCTCTGGACTCATTTAGTGCGATTATACACTTCCTAGTTGCAAGCCAGGGAAGACAAGGCTGCCCCTGTGCTTGACAATTACTTCTCAACACCCACCAGGGTTCTGGTTGCATATGGTAGAAAACACAGTCTCCGAGTATGGGATAGACAGGTAAAAATGTAAGAGACCTAGTAACATTTGAATTTAATATAAACAGTGAATACTTTTTTTAAGGATAAATATTTACCAAGTACTTCTGCTATGGAGGTACTTATCCTGAAAAAGAACGTTATTTATCTGATTCAAGTATAACTGAGTTTTCTATATGTTTATTTGCTAAATTTGCTCACCCTGCTCCCAGGCCAGGCTTGCACTATCTACAAGCAACATTATGTCCTGTCTTTATTTACAAACATCAGATCTCAGGTGGGTGCATCTAACTGGTAGAACCTTATTTGCATGGACAGCCTTAGCTGCAAGGGAGGATAAGGGTAAGATATAAATGATGGTTTTCCCGGCTTTGCATTATAGCAGGGCATAATACAAGTAGGTTAGGATGAGTGCTGAGGGTGATTAAGCAACTACTATGCCCCGCCCCCACCCCAGCAGCTTCTCCTCCCTTAGAATAAAACCCCAAACTCTCACAGCCTGAAGGTTGATGCAGTATGCAGACTCTCTTGGTCACTGGATTTACTACAACCCCACTGGAGTTCACTCCTCTAGCAAGCCCATTGTCCTTGCCTCTTTCTTTGAACTTAGAAAGCTTGATTCTCACTCAGAGTTTATGTGCTTAGTAGCCTCTAAGTGGGTGTAACCTGCATTATTTCCTAATCCCCAGCACCTAAAACCATATTGACTTGTATAAGCTAATCAATGAATGCTTGTTGATTGAATGAATGAATCCATTCTCCATTCATATTCCTTAGAAATCATTTCTCATTAATGACTTAGCTATCCTGAGGATCACTCAACCCATTCATTGTAAAATTTAATTTAAAAATGTCTTTGGGGGGTGCCTGGGTGGCTCAGTTGGTTAAGCGACTGCCTTCGGCTCAGGTCATGATCCTGGAGTCCCGGGATCGAGTCCCGCATCGGGCTCCCTGCTCGGCAGGGAGTCTGCTTCTCCCTCTCCCACTCCCCATTTGTGTTCCCTCTCTTGCTGTGTCTTTCTCTGTCAAATAAATAAATAAAATCTTTTAAAAAAATAAAATAAAAAATAAAAATGTCTTTGGGTATTTGGGAGTATTTTTTAATAAGAAGCCAAGTTTTATTTAGTTTTATTTGTTAATTTTCAGATTTTTCAGAAGACTTTGGAGAATTTTTTTTTTAAGATTTTATTTATTTATTTGAGAGAGCAAGAATGAGAGAGAGTACATGGGGGGGGGGTCAGAGGGAGAAGCAGGCTCCTAGCTGAGCAGGGAGCCCGATGCGGGACTCAATCCCGGGACTCCAGGATCATGACCTGAGCCGAAGGCAGTTGCTTAACCAACTGAGCCACCCAGGCGCCCAACTTTGGAGAATTTAATGCAACAATTACCAGGGTTAAATAAGCCAAAGTCATGTATTACTTCTTGCAAATATGTCCAAAGCTTCAAGATGATGAATTTTATGTTTTAAATCCTGATGACATTTTTCTGAAGATGTGAAAGGCTTTGCAGAATTCCATGAGGGAAGTCAGTCTCTGACCACCTTCTCCAGTTTTTATATTAAAAACTTACGTGTTCATTTTAGCTAGTGTAAGACTTCCCATAAGGAAAGGAGATGTGACTGGCTGAATTGGTTATAATTTTGCTTGAAATATTATAGTTTTCTTCCAGTGTCTTGTCTTTTGATTGAAATTTTTGTAATTTCTTTTGGGTGTTAGAGTTTTTCATAAAATTTGGCTCACAGGATTAACTGAAACACTAGTTATAAGTTAAATTCCTCTTAAAATTTTAAGTCTGAATGTCACCTTTACACCTTAATTTGTCATATATCCAACTCAACTTGTTCAGTCACATACTAAACTACCTATCTTGTATGCTGGATAGAGCATCTTCTACAATATTCTCTTTCCTTGGGACAGGAAATGCCTTCCTCATTCTCCAGAAACTCATTTCTCAATATCCACGGTCAGGAGTGTCTTTATTGTCAATACGGCAAGAAGTTTGGGGCTTTTAAAAATTCTCCTTGAAAATAAAAGCGCATTTTTAAATCATAAGACTGGAAGGAAACTTGGTGTTAGTTCAGTCCCTTGAACAGAAAAACAAAACATTATCTAGCAAATGCAGTACCTTGCCAAAGTCACATGGCTGCTTAGTAGCAGGCTTGGTAGAAAGACCACATCAGAATGATGCCAATTTATTATATGTACGTAAATGTACTTCTTTTTTTAAATCAAGTTAGATTTATTATTTTTATATGGCTGTTATTTATTTATTTATTAATCTATTTATTTATGTATTTTTGCTCCATGGTTGTTACAAACCTCAAGGCCCAGACGTGAAATTTATTAAGAGCATTTTCCTTGTACTTCATTATTATGCATTTTTGCCTCCTGATATGGTCATGCTGTGAAGAAGGGATGGGCTCCCCTATCCAAAATTGTGTTCAGATATTGAGATGACCCACATTCCCCCCCACAAAGCATGATTTATTTATAACATGTAAAAGCTTGCTGGGGAGAACAGGGCAGGCTCCCAGGAAGATGCAAAGATGGTCTGAGAAGTCAGGGACGCAAGAGGGACTTTGCCTTCGTTGTGCTTAGAGTAGAGGGGTGGTGAGGGTCCCCACCTGCATGTGGGCCCAGGCTCTGTGGCTTGAACTCACCACCAGCTGCAGAGGAAGGAGGCCCCTTGCTTGCTTATCTCCTTGCCCAGATACAGGGCAGAAAGGTAGAGGGGTGAGGCTGGAACCTGGTCTCACTGACACATTGAAAATAAACTCATGGCCTTTACTATACCTCTGATTATATTCTTTATAATTACTAATTATCACAGTACTGGTGTTTCAGTCGTTAAGATGATATAATAATATTTAAATAATGCCTGTCTTAATAATGCAATACCAAATTTAGAAGTAAGATAGTCGGCTACAGAGGATGAAACTCAGGGGTAGTTTAAGATGTTAGTTGTCTTTTCAAAATAGTTGTTATTGGCTATTTTTTTTTTTTACTGTGACACATGTTATTACAAATACCATATATTTAAGGATAATTTAATATAATTTTTAAACCTTTGAACCTATCCATTGTGAACTTTAGCTAATAGAGTTTATCTTGATTTCTAAATACTTCATGCCAGAGCAATACAATAATGGCATTAAATAATATTAAAAATGACAGTTTTTAAATTTGTACATTTCCAAAGAATGATACACTTGACTTTAATTTCTAAAATATCTGGTAAGAACAGACACTACACTTAGACCCACCTACTAATTAGAAAATTAACCAAATGAATGAAATCCATTTGACAATTGTTTTTCAAAATTATTTTTTTCCTTCTAAATATTGCTTCCTTAAAGGTTTTTAAAGGTGAATACTATAAACCCACCAAACATAGAGGAATCTTCCTATTATTGGATTTTCGTTTGATCTGTAAAGGTACTTCTTTTTTTTTTTTTTTTAAGATTTTTTAGTTATTTGATAGAGACACAGCAAGAGAGGGAACACAAGCAGGGGCAGAGGGAGAGGGAGAAGCAGACTCCCCACTGGGCAGGGAGCCTGATGTGGGGCTCAATCCCAGGACCCTGGGATCATGACCCGAGCAGAAGGCAGAAGCTGAACAAATGAGCCACCCAGGCTCCCCTGTGAAGGTACTTCTGTGAAGGGGTGTCTTTGCCAAGTTTTAGAAGGATATTCAGAATCAGTCTCTTGCATATTAATTATGATAATTCTCATCAAGGGCATCTTTACCATAGCCTCGTTTAATGTGTGAGATGTGAATGAACTGGTTTCATCCTCACAGTAGCCTAAGGATTAGGTACTTTTATTATCGCCACCTTGTGCATGAGGGTATTAGCCACAAAGAGGTAGTTGTTTTCCCAGAATTTTGCTGCACTAGGTAAAGAAGCTGGGCTTTCATTCCAGGTGGTCCACCTGCAGAGGCTATGCTCTTAGTGACTAAGTAACACTAGTTCACATGCCTTACTCACCCTCTCACCTGCTGCTGCAGTCAGTCTTGCTCTTTCTCCAATATTTCTAGCAACTTGGTGTTAGAGCCCGCTCTTCCTGAGGCCTTGACTATTCCTCTGCAGGTATGAGCATGCCTTGCTCATCCATATCCTTTCAGAATGGTCAGCTTCCCTAATCCCTTGACTGCCCACCTGAAAGAGCACACACTGGTGTGCACATCCACCCCATCACTGTCCACTTTTCTCATACTGCTTGGGTTTTCTCCATAACACTTATTACAACAATCCTCACCTGCACCAGAATCCCCTGAGCAGCTACTTAAAATGACACACTTACCCAGAGTCATGTACAGCCAGGGATATACCTCGCATTTGTGTGATTATATAACACGATGCATTTATTTGGAGACCATCTATTTACTCAACTAGCTTATGGACTTCAGGCATATGAGATCACTCACGTTTGTATTACCAGTACCTGGATCCAAACTGGTACATAAATATCTGTTAAATGAGTGAATAAATAAATATTTATTGTCTAAATAAGCAAACTTGGTGTGCAAGAGAATCAACCAGAGCACCACCATTAGCGTAAGTCTTCCTTCAAAAATGTCAGACTTGACAATAATGCAAAAGAACATTCTAGCTTGGGGAAAGAGGTAAAATCTTCTGTGGGGCTTTAATAGGAAGGAGACCATTAAAATCAGGCCATTTGGGGAAAAAGACAACAAATAGCAAGGATTATTCTCAGAAGAGGGAAGAATTGACTGTGCAGATTTGTGGCCTTTGAGTGGTGCATTTGGATTTTGTTAGGAGTGATGGGAGGAAGCGTTAGAAGCTAGGCATGTGCAAGAGGGTTTGGGTTTAGGGAAAGAGCTGAGATGACATGGGTATGTGGAGGTCACCATGGAAAGGTCTTAGCCCTCCACTGTCTCTCACAGCCCCTCTTCTTGGTCATTGGGGAAACTGAGTCTCATAATGTGACCTCCACCTTCATTAGTTCAGTTCTCTAGATCTATACCTCTCATGGTTTTTAAAGAGACCACTCTTCTTGAGTCTGTTGCTTCTGCACATCTTACAAGTGAGACATTGAATGCCTTTGTTCTAGACTGTCTTTTCAAGGATGTTTGTATAAAGATAGCCAAAGAAGAGAGAGAGAGAGAGATAGTGTGTCCTGTGGAGCAGAGAGCAAGCATGCTTACTGTCTGCTTATAAAAAGCTGGGATGCCCTAATCTCCAGTTTCTTCCTTTGTAATGGAACTGTTAACTATGCAAGTGTCCATCTGATCCCATCTGCCTTGGTCCCACAGGACTTGGGGCAAGAGGAAGTAACTCAAATATGCTGACAAGCAGACTACTGCTGGTTTGAGTGATGAATTGTCCTTTCTTCCTGACGCAGGAGTGCTTTCTGTGTTCTCAGCCATCATTCATGACACTGTGACAGGCTAATTTGTAAGCTGGCAAGAAGTGTGAAGTCTCATACCCTTCAACATTTTGGAAAGTGTTGGCTGTAAACTTGGACTCCTTAGTGATGGCGACCATCACAGCTTCCTGTGGATTTTGACTTTGTAATTGATTTTAAGTCGTTTGTCAAGTGAGAAGCTGCATATACACCCATTTAATATTCTGTAGGGAACACCGAGGTTAAAGGAGATTTGAGTAAGGCAAGGGGAATTCCCAAAAGAGTGTAGAGCACTCACGAGGTTTCCCTCTTTCAGAAGAGGAAGAAAATAACAGTTGAAGGTATTGCAATGAGAGACAGAAATATGTGTGAGTAAAAGACAGGTACTTCGTAGGAGGCCATGTTAGAGGCATAACATGGTAGACATTTTCCGTCAAAAGTAACGTCTAATGGACATGAGGGACTTTGAGGTTAAATTGTTTGAGGATTAAGTACACAGAGATCTCAACTAGCTCCGCAGTTGCCATGGCATCTGCCATTACAGCAAACATGGAGGATAGGTTCGTTGTGGGATAAGGGACAAACTGAGCCCCACAAGCATTGGGTCTGTGATGTCCACTGGGCTGCTGAGCTAGAATCCCAAAAGCTTAGCCCAATCTTTAATATATAAACAGAAAGAATGGTGGGTGGTTGTTAGGGAGTCCAAGTATATATGGGGCTGGGGGAGGGCTGAAAGGGACAGCTTTAAGCTTCAGAAGACAATTTTAGTATATTCGCGAAGGTATAAGTATGATAACTTTAGTCAGATCATAAGAGTGTCACCCAGTTTGGAGAAGTTAGGAATCCAGAATCCTATGGGACAGAGAAATCCACTAAGTTGTCCTGTGGTCATTGGCTGGGGAAAGTCATGAAAAATAGTCTCCAATCTTTGAGGAGAAAGAGACTTTTCATTTTATGTGATATCATGGTTGGAAAATGTCCATGGGCCTGATCATTGAAATTTATCTATAGAGATTCAGCATCCCTTGGATGTTAATGCTGTCAGCAAATAGAGGGAATCAAGTCTACAAGTTCCTCAGTCTGGAAGATCACTGTAGTATAAACCCGGAGAGTTTGGCCTTTCTTTTTGTAATACAAGTGCCTGGCTTAAGCTTTGATTGCTGACACATTTACTTCAGAGAGGCATCTGATTTGTGGATTGCTGCCTCAAATGAACACAAGGCCAGCCCTCTGACTGGATAAGTAGCCAGGTTTTCCATGCCTCAGGTGCCCCCACCACTTTTGTTCTAGAGACCTTGGTTAATTTCAGTAAATTACCGTTTGGGCTCTTTATTTTTTCTCTTCTTGGGCTTTAAATTCCCACTGCTATGTTTTAAATAAACAACAGAGGCAAAAATCCCAGCTCCATGTCCCCTCTGTGCATCTGCCTGTGTGGCTGCAAGTATATGTAATGTCCAAGGCTTGTAAGTAATAAACTTTCCCCCCCTAAATTTTCTGAATGGTTATTGCTGAGGAGGTCTTGCAATCATAGTAAGAACCACAAGGGCCGGTCTAGTAACAACATTGATTATGGATAGACTGAGACCAGCATAAAATAATCACCTACATATTGAGTAAGATTGGAGCCCTAAACAAATTAATGTTTCTAAGGTTATGGTTAAATAATTTCAAGAAGTAAGAGGGTATTTGTGTAAAACCTAGGGGCATAATTGTCCAATTGATTTTCTCAACCAAATACAAATAGATACTGTAGTCTGTATGCGAGAGAATGTAGAGCAGATAGATCTGCCAGTATCCAGTAAGCAGCTCTCAATGGGAATGAAGATAGGATAGTATTAGGTGGGGGATTACAGGGAGATGAGGAAGAGCAGTTTTTCCAATGGGCCTTAAATCTTGCACAAAATGGTAGCAGTGATAGTTTGTCTTTTTGGTGGGTAGAACAGGGGTATTTCAGTCAACAGGGTATAATGAATCCATTTTGAAAATTGGACATGGTGGCCTCAGCCCTTTAAGAGACTCATTTTTCTTCGGTTTTGAGATAGTTTCAGTAAGGGCATATCCTGCTCAATTGGCTCAATCTCCAGTATGTGTCTAAAATCTGAAATACATTTGGCCCAGAGTTACTGAGGAAGCAAATTCAAGATATAAAATGCTGAGAAGGGAAGCATCAAGTAGTGGTTAATTAATCTGTGCCATCATCAAATTATAGACCAGTGATTCCCTTCTGGGAGTTCCAGAAACAGGACATTCTGGCTACATTTAATGGTGGCATCCCATTTCCGGGTAGATCTTGTCTCAGTTAATTTCCTGGAATAGAATAACCCAGCAGAAGAGTGTGTGAATAGGGAGAGTGTCGACTAGTGACAATGAAACAGAAAACAGCTGACACAGGCATAGTCAGAGCAGTATTTGAAATGCCTGCCACTTAGTTCATTTTGATATCCAAAGGAAGAAGGTATGGTGGACAAATGTTAGGTTTTATAGTGGAGAATGTGGCCCCATTATCAACTAGAAATGGAAATTTTGTTTTTGCAATTGCATGAGTATTTCTCCCCCCACCATTTTTTTTTTTTTTTTGAGAGAGATATGGGGAGGTGGGGGAAAAGGGGCAGAGGGAGTGAGAGAATCTCAAGCAGATTCCATGCCCAGTGTGGAGCCTGACACAGCACTCGATCTCAGGACCCTGAGATCATGACCCAAGCCAAAACCAAATATCAGACACCTAACCAACTGAGCCACCCAGGCGCCCCTGAATATTTCTCCCTTTTTTGTTTAGGGCAATTATAGGGAAACTACAGTGAACAGGTTTATTCAGAAGAATGCTATGTTATATAAATTTTGTCTTTTGTGTTTTAAATTATATCTTTTCTAACCAAAACAAGACAATTGTTCTTCTAATGCTCTTTTTATTTCAAATTCCAGCAGGTATCTTTGTTTAGGCATATTGTTATTCTTTGTCTTAAACTTATCTATTTGTTTAATCTAAAGAGCTATAATTTCACCTATATTTTTTTCTTATTTCTGAGTCAAAATATCATCTACTTCGTCAGCAAGGTTTTGTAATTCAGAGTGATCAGTTGGCTATCCTACATTCTACTTTGTAACTAAATCTGCCACTCCACATTAAGGCCACTGATTCTTCACCAATCAGGGGTCAAGAAAAGTCTTCAGGATAGCTACTAAGGAAAATTGTCCTACTTTTACACTCTTTCATTATGCAAATCTTATCTTGGCCAAAGTTTGTAGCTAACAAGACCATCAGCTGTTCATCAACTCTGCCTATTTTATAGACATTAGGAGGGGATTTTGTCCAGTAAGAAGGATGTGCTTAAGAAGGAGTGGAAGGAGGAACAGGAAGAGGGTCTTGTGAAGGTGCAAGAGTAGAAGGGCAGATTAGGAGAAAAGAGGGGGTCAAGATATGGGAGACCAGAATGGAAGTCAATCCAGAGCTCTGTCAGGAAAGGGAAAGAGGGATTAGGCTTTCTTATACTGAGGTAAAGATGACTATGTTTAGAATATAGGGTCTTCATTAGGACATATCTGCCTTTGCTCAAGTCGGGGTCAATGGAGAAACAAATAAAGACAGAGCCCCCAAGCATATTGTGTGAATTGAGCCTTGGCTCACCCTGCTAGGTAAAGAACCCCTTCTAGCCAAGATACTGGTCTAAGTAAAGAGGAACAGGAAATGCATGCTGGGATTTGGAAAACGCCTATCAATCTAAGCCTTGTAACAAGCTGCAGAAACAGAGATTGTAGCAGTTATGCTTCATTAGGTATGGTGACTCTAATCTTCCATCCCCTCCCTGCTATTCTATTAAAAAATGATGATGTTTTAGTTTTCAGGGTTGAGAAGGAGGTATGATCAAATTGACACTATGATGACATGGTAGCTGGTGGATTTTGTTCATCTTCTTTGTGGGGGACACAGATTTTTCACCCAGAAAAAAGGGCAGTGGTCAACACTGGACAGCTTCTGTGTGTTCCTCCAGGTACACTTCACAACCTTCTCTGCCCTGCTCAGGAGGCTGATCTGTGCACCCTCTAAATGGGAAGAAGACTGCAGGTGATGGGAGGAAGAGGGTACATCTGACTGGGTATTTTGAATTGAGCACCTCCCTGGGGAAGGCTGGTGTGTGTCCAGCTTTCTCTCTGTGTGTTCCTCCCTAACTTTCTATGTTCCCCTGGTCTGGGAGTCCAGTAACTATTACCTTTCATAACTTTAGGTGCAGGAATGTTGCTTTCGGTACTACATTAGTTCTTGTGGATTCCTACATTGCCTAATACATATTTGAAAAAAAGACATCACCCCATTAAAATATTTGTAACATATACTAATCTGATTTTGGCATCTGTTTCCTACTGAGAAATTGGCTGATACTATGAATAGCTGTTCTACCTCTGCCTAAAGTTAGTGCCATCTCTCTCACTTCTAGTTTGAGATCACATGAGCCAATAATTCCCTTTCTTATCTAACGCATTTTAAATAGGCTTTTGTAGGGGCTCCTGGGTGGCTCAGTCACTTAAGCATCTGCCTTTGGCTCAGATCATGATCTTGGGGTCCTGGGATTGAGCCTTACGTCAGACTACCTGCTCATCCAGGGGTCTGCCCGTCCCCTCCGTTCATGCTCTTTCTCGCTGTCTCTCTGTCTCTCAAATAAATAAATAAAATCTTAAATAAATAAATAAATAAATAAAAAGTTTTTATATCACATGCAACCCTGGAGTCCTAATTGAAGAAACTTTTAATGAAAAAATCTGAATTATTTTTGGAATTCAGTTTCTATTAGGCTCTCTTACCCTTGACCTGCCATTCAATCTCTGTAAACCGCAGTTTCTTCATCTGCAAATCGATGCAATTGAAGTATATCCCATCCAAGGGTGTGTAGAGCTTTAGGAATGATTTACCATCTTACTCATTTTAGAGCAGATAAAATGTACTGAAATTTCTTTTAATTCTTTAACCTCTTTCTTCAAATAGTATTTGAGGTCCAGCCAGTTACTTGTTGTATTTAATACATTTTCACCCTAAATGTTAGGGGAGGCTCCTGACGAAAAAGAAGGCAATGTTCTGTTGAAAATAGCTTAGGTTTATTCAAAGTTCAGGCAACATAGGGAAAGGATCACAGATGAAAGAGAAAATGAGTGTCAAGGGTCCCTTTTAGGTCACAATGTTAGTAAGTGCCATAAGTTTAGTTTTACTGTATTAAATAAACCAACTTTAATACAGACGTTGTGTGTATTTCTCTATAATTCAAAATAATGAATCACTTTACTTTGTAGATTTTTATAGATGTAGATTTTTATAGATCTTTAAAACTCTATCTTCAAATAACCTGTGTGAATTGCTAACATATCTACCCTAGCTTAATGGGCTCCTGAATGTCAAGTAATCTGTGACCAACAGAGATACTGTCATCCTATACCTTTATTAAAACTGTTCTAGGGGCCTGAGTGGCTCAGTCAGTTAAGTGTCTGCCTTTGGCTCAAGTTATGATCCCAGGATCCTGGGATCAAGTCCTGCATCAAGCTCCTTGCTCAGTGGAGAGCCTGCTTCTCCCTCTGCCTGCCCCTCCCCCTGCTTGTGTGCTCTCTCTCTCTGACAAATAAATAAATAAAATCTTTAAAAAAATGTTCTTGTGGGAAAAAGAATATGAAGTAGCCATTTCCAAGTGTATTACATTTTTCATAAAATTTCTGTTTTGGTATGTATCTATCATTTGCATATTTGGATTTGTCTTCAGAAATGGTAGCCAATGACAGTCCCCAGTTAGGATTTGTATCAGCATCATCAGGGATTAAAGGAAAGTCCACCATGACTCCATTATTTAGGAAGTACACCTGTCATCTCTGTCTCTTCCCTTAGACATTGCTATGGTCGCATGTTCTGTGGTCCCCACCCTGCTTCTGGCTCCCTGTCTCTTTCCTCTTGCCCCAGAACTGTTGATTCCAAAGAGAAACTAACATTTGAGATGCTTTTCCAAGTCCGTACCTAGAGGTTCAGATGTGCTACCAATCTGTTGAATGAGATCTTGACCAATGGAGATCAGAAGCTATTCCTCCTATAATGTCCCCAGAAAGAAGGTTCAGAGATATTTCATGTGGCTCTGTGTGTATATCTGTGGGATTGAGCCAGCAGTCATTCCTGTTGATGTCCAGCTCAGTCATACCTCTTTGATCTTCTTCCCTCCCTCTCTGCTTATCCTCTCAGACTCCTACTCCCCAAAATAAAATATTAGTCATTCAGCTGTCGCCTCAGGTTCTAGGGCAGGGGGTTTTGAAGTTGTCCATAGGTAGTGCCTCTTCTTTTCATTATATTGTAGTGATATAAAACAGGGTCAAATACATATATTTACAATAGAAGTTCAGTTGACAGGGAAACATTTTTCATAAGAATAATTTTGACCCTTAATTGAAACTATTGTTTCACTATGTAGTATTTTTTACAGGTATTAGATTGTAAAATTCAAATCCAGAAAAAAGGAAAGTCTCTAAAAAGAAAAAGAAAAAAATGAAATGATAAGAGTATGTATTAATTTCTAATATTCCTTTAGTGGGACTTCATAATTTAAAATCTGTATTTTAAAAATTATTATAAATGCAATACATGTTTATGGATAACTTGGATAATATGAAACATAAGGCAGGGAAAATTATTTCTAGTTTTGACAAGATAATGTGGTTTTACGTTTATATTTTAAACTAAATGTTTTACAAAAATAGAACTATATATGTTTGTGCACAAAGTTATCCTGCCTTTTTCCACATTCAAAGCCAGTTTTCTCCTTTTGTAGAATAGTCTAGAAAAATAACATTTTTTATGGCAATAAGTCATTTGACTGTGTGACTTCATCAATGTTTGTTTCATTATTTTTACTCTTGATGAGAATTTATTCATCTTTATATGATTTTCTGGATATTTTCTTAGGATACTTTTCTGGATATTTTCATATGATAATTACTCTGCCAATGTCTGAGAGTCTTTACTTGTGTATGTATGTCCATTTCTCACCTGTTCTCTTCCAAACACCATTTTCTATTTGCCTGCCTTAAGATCTGTTCCACTACCAATATCCTCATGGTTATCATTTCCCAAACTCCTGTGATTCCACTTATTCATGGACAAGTTTAGCACAACACTCTCCCTTCATTTTCACCATGTTTTCCTTTCATTGACTTTTTTATTTCAACATTCCTGTAGATGATACATCCATAAACTGATCCTATTAATTCAGATAGAATTTATTCTCATCCCTATCTCACCTATTCAGTCCTATTTCATGCCCTTCAACTCTCAATTCTATGCTTATTTTAGTATTGAAGCCCAGCGTGTTTGGGAACTCAAAATAATTTACCCAATTGTATTTTTAGTCTTAATAATTCCCATCATGTCTGCACATCTGTCCTTATGCAATTTAAGATTTCTATCCCATAATTAAAACCTCTGCTTTGGAAACATCTGAACTTGTTCACACTCATTTCTCTATAACATACCTCTGGAAAATTTTTTTTTTACCTAGTTATATCCAAATATCTGTGTGTTGCATCTGAGCACATTTGGAGAGAAAAACCACCACCACACCAGCCAATTTCCACTTAAATTTAAGGTCACACACACACACAAAATGGCAATCAGTAGGGCCTAGCACTTTCATACACCTTTATAATATGCTTTACTGTCCTCAAGAATGACAATTTAAGTTCTTATGCCTTCCCTTACTTTTTCACAAACCCCTCTCTCCCATTCCTTGGGTGATGGTCTTATCTTACACTTCACTGAGAAAAGGAAAGTCCTCAGACTCCCTCATTTGCAATCTTGAAAAGTAAAGACCAAGGAATATCTATACTTAAACACAAATTGATCACATGTCCCTGGTATTGTAAAGGATGACTGGTACATTTTCTAGATATGAATTTCCCATTTCTTTGTTACATGCATCTTTCCCACATCCTCCTCAATCGTGTCTCTTCCTTGCTTGATGAGTCATTCGCATCTATGTTCATGCAAGCTCCGGTAAATCTTTTCTAATAACACAACTTGCACTGAGTTCACAAAATACGGTTCCCTTTCCTAGTCTTCTTGTGTTCATCCCGCATGCCCTTCTCATGCTCTGTTTGGTCTTCCGTAGCCAGCTCTCCTTGGGGTTGCTTCTGTTAAGGTCTCCAGTGATGTCTGCGTTGCCAGATATAGCAATCACTTCTCTCTTCTCATTTTACTTGATCTTATGTTTGACACTCATATTTCCTCTCTCTCTCAAAACAGACTCTTCTCTTGGTATCTGTGTTTCTAGACCCTTTCAACTCCCGTACAAGTCGCTGTATACGCTTTCAATCACCATTCCAACCTCTCCTCCTGTGTTCATTCTCCAAAAGTTGGAATGCTCCAGATCTCAGCTGTTGGTCCCCTGTTTACTCTATTTACATGATCTCTTTAGATCACCTTATCTAGCCCCAAGTTATTAAATTTATATCTAGTCTTCTCATCTCCTTGGGATTCTAGACTCCTGTATCCAACTTGCCATCTTCACATAGTCATTTTTTTATTACACAGGAGGTAATTTTCAACCTTGTCTTTCATCAAAATCACTTAAAAAGCTTTTAAAAATATTGGTTGCTGAGTCCTGTAACCACAGCACTAGTCTGGGTCTATCTAGCCTGGGCATTGGGGTTTTAGAATGCAACCCCCCTGCAGCAGGTGAGTTTAATTTACAGTAGAGATTGAGAATCACTTTAAGGGAAGTTGAGCACCTGTCCCCCTTTGGAGCAAGGACTCGCAATGCACCAGAGAGCTGAACCCCAGTATCCAAGCCTCAGAGATCACCTTTCTCATCTTCCATTTGCCTCATGGAATGTAAGGTAGGATGAGGAGACCGGGGACTGACGCGGCATCATCTTTCTAAAGAACACAGATCTTTCATTTAACCTCTTTCTATTTAGAAGTCCATCCCAGAGTCAGTCCTGTAGCTAATCTCAGTCTGGTTTCTCTGCACTGTGGTCTTAGTTCAGACAACACTGGTCCATCTGACAGTGTGCCCCAGCTGCTAGTCTCAGAAGATGGGAGCCGGACAATTAGTC
Organism: Mirounga angustirostris; assembly: GCF_029215605.1. Taxonomy (NCBI): domain Eukaryota; kingdom Metazoa; phylum Chordata; class Mammalia; order Carnivora; family Phocidae; genus Mirounga; species Mirounga angustirostris. The sequence goes on from NW_026991714.1 coordinate 71,636,344, forward strand.
CCTTCCTTTCTTGGTTATAATATCCCTGGGCTCTTCTATCACTGTCTCTTTGGAGGAAAGCCACTTCAACACCAGAATCTGATGTTACAGCCTTTTCTCAGGAAAATGGGCTTGACAAGCCCTCTATTTACATAACTGAAGGAAAATTCCTCAAGGCGTTCTTCAGCCTTAGGAAACACTGGAGAAATCTGCGAGGTGATTTTGGGTTCCTGTTTAGGCCTAGATTCAGCTGAACACTTTTCCTACCAGATGAGACAAAAGATAAAAACTGACCTCTGCAGGGCAGCCCGTTGATGACACCTGCTATGGTGTTTTATGACTTCTCCGTCCGTTGATACCTGCTCTGTGTTCATTCGTTTTCCTCTATTTGCTAGGTTCTGTTTCCTAACAGACCTTTGCAAATTAGCTCCTTTATCTCCCTAGAAGCCCTTTCTGGTGTCAGGTACTGATGTTTGTTCCAAATTGATTCTTGACTCTGAATAGTGGGGAAGACTGTTTTGTTTCCCTTAGGACATCAAGGTTCAAATGAGGACACTGCCAGAATGCAATTGGACAGACCGTTCAAACCTCCTAGGAAATGAGAGCATTTTGCCTTTTTTTTTTTGAGCCTGGGAAGTGATACCTGTAGGCCACAGTAATTGGTCTATGACTGCAAGGACCCTTGTTTTCATTTAGCCTTCAGGGCATAACATTGGGCATTTCTGTTGACAAATAGAGACTAACAGCTCTTTGCCTGTTGACGAATACTTTGGATACTGTAGACGGTTTGTAGGACTCGCTGCGGGTTCTGTTGAATACAAAAGAAGGCTGTTTTCTCTGCAGATTAACCACAATGACAATAACAGTTTTATATTAAATGAAGAGGAGCCTGAATTTCCCTCTTCCATGTTCTTTGGTGACAGTGAGGCAGGGCAGTCACTGTACATGATATTCCAGCAGCAGAATGAATACAGAGTGCATTTGGCCTGCCCTGCGTCTCTGTCCACCTGTCATCATTATCACTGTGCCTCTTACCTTGTCTTGACACATTCATCTCCGTCTTCCCTGCTCAGAATGTTTGCAGTGTGCCCAGAGATTAGTAGAAGCATGAGAACAAACTTAGGGATCAGAAGATAAAGGAAGTTTTGCTTCTGTATTAGATTGAACCCTATGAAGTTCCTGGTATTTGAGCCTGGGTGGCTCAGTCGTTAAGTGTCTGCCTTTGGCTCAGGTCATGATCCCAGGGTCCTGGGATCGAGCCCTGTGTCGGGCTCCCTGCTCTGTGGGGAGCCTGCTTCTTCCTCTTCCACTCCCCCTGCTGTGTTCCCTCTCTCGCTGTCTCTCTCTCTGTGTCAAATAAATAAATAAAATCTTAAAAAAAAAAGAATATTTTGACATTCAGAAATGACATTTAAATAGAGTTGAACTTAATAAATAAACAGGCAAATAACATACTTATTGTGAAGAATCTTAATAGATTTTAGCTACTGGATCTAGGAATACTAAAGGTTCTGGTTTTGTAAAATGTAATAATGATATGTAAGCCCTTACGTGTTTACCCACACATCTTACCTCCCCGATCATGTCTGGGCTCACTGGCAGATCTTTGGTCGCTTCCTGCGCCCATCATATCTGCTCTGCCTACCCTTTGGTTAAAGTCACTGGTCCTGACCAATGAAAACTTTGATTGCAACATCCTGGAATTATGTTTAAACAGGGCAGAGGTTGGGGTGCTGTGTCTGCTCTGGATGCTTTCTGAGTCAGAGGGATGCTGTTGCTTGGAGGACTCTCTGAGAGCTCCCATGTGTTTGGGTGTGAATTGGGTGTGGGGGCTGGTGAACGTGCACTTGCTGGGAGTCCAGGGGCTTGCTTCAGGACGCAGGAGGAGAGGGTACAGCAGAGGTGCTATTGGCCTCTGCCACACCCACACAATTGCTTTCCTTCCTTTAGACTGTACCAGCTTGGTATTTGGGGGCTCAGGGGCTGCCTCCTTCCATGTCTTTGGGTTACCTTGCATAACAGAGAAGAATCTTCACATTTTCAGCATAGTACTCACATGTGACATGTAGGGCTGTGTGCATAAATGTGTATTGCACCTAAAAGGAGCCTAAGGAGACGTGATGACTCGACGTAATAACATAGTGTCTTGAATGCCACCTGGGAGAAGAAAGGGCATGTTCCAGAAGAACAGAAAATATGAATCAGGTATGGACTTCAGTAAATAATAGTGCACAATAGTAGTTCATTCACTGTGACAAACGCACGGTACTAACGTGGGGTGTCACTAATCGGGTAAACAGAGCGTGGGGTAATACAGTCAACCTCTGTACTATCTTTCTTTAAATCTAAAAATGCTTTAAAATAAGAAAGTTAATAAAAGTAAATGTACATTACTGAATCTTAAGTGACTATTTGCAGACCTTATTAAATGCAGGACATAAACATGATGCGAAACTCAGGGAACAGTGAAACAGCAAATTGAGAAAGAAGTCATTTCAGATAATATTCCTGGATTCCAAATTGAGTCAGGTATAAAATAGCAAAGGATAACTGAAATGAAGATTTCATATAATGATGAAATACCAATTAATCATTACCCTAAGTTTCCCCTTCAAATCAGCTTCCTTGTGCTAAAGTGAGAATTTATTTTGCTCCTTTGTGTTAATAAAAAAAAAAAGCCTGTCTTTATTTAAAAGTTATATGGTTAAAATATACTTTCTCCATTAGACTAAAATAAAATATCCTATTCTTATTTTTGTTTTAAGAAGACTTTCAGATTGCTTTCATAAGCTATTAATCCATCCATGCTCCTTTCCTGAGTCTTCAGACACATACTTGAAGATAAAATTGCTAGTGAAGACAAAAAATCACCAATGTGCATGACTATTTTCTTGTTCCAGTAAAACAAGTGAAATTTCAAATGTTGCTTCTTAGAAACAAGAGATTTTTATTTCATGAAACCGTTTTAGTAATGAAAGGACTATGTTTGACAGTTTCATTACCACACTTAAGATTAAAAAAAAGTTGAGCCCATTTAAATTTATGGTCTAATTGCCATAAAAAAAGGAAACTATATGTTGTGAGATCAAGACAGTATGGAGTGGGTTGCGTTAATTAAATAAGAAGCCATCACCTGCTGGATCACAATTAGATGAGCGGAATTTCTAACAATAACTTGTGTATTCTCTCCATGCAGTTCATTTTCTTTTCTATTTCATTCTCGATTCATGGAGCTAATAAGGGCATGCATTTTCTTCAAATGAATGGCATTAAATCCTTACTAAACTCCTTAGGTAAGGGTTATATTTTGTTTAGGCTGGTTTTTGCTTTGAAGGGACAGAAACCCTTTTAAGTTATCTTATTTAATGGAGGGTGTCTTGATAGACACAAATATTCTAGACCTCACGGAAGACTAATTAACCTGACCACACAAAGCCTGGGAAAAGAGATAAATCTAATTGTCATAGAATTAGAACTGGTTGCAAGCAAGCCTGGAGGCCTTAGAATCAAGTTATGTGGGGACGTAGATGGAGAAACATGCAATAAAGCAACCAGCTCTTCCTACCAGTGCATGGGCTAAGACGGCTTGGTTATTCTCTGTTGGTTCTTAATAGCGGCCATTTATTCAATGTTCACAATGTGCCACATATCTCATTAAAGCTTTCACAAACCCCTAGGAAGTAGGTCCCAATATTATTATTGTGATTTCTGGACCATTAAAAATTGTAATTAACGGGACGCCTGGGTGGCTCAGTCGTTAAGCGTCTGCCTTCGGCTCAGGTCATGATCCCAGGGTCCTGGGATCGAGCCTCACATCGGGCTCCCTGCTCTGCGGGATGCCTGCTTCTCCCTCTCTCACTCCCCCTGCTTGTGTTCCCTCTCTCGCTGTGTCTCTCTCTGTCAAATAAATAAATAAAATCTTTAAAAAAAATTGTAATTAACAATTACCGAAGGAGGTAGAGCCGGGACAGGGAAAACATAAAGTCCTTATCCCCTGGACCCTCCTGATTTCATAAGGAATTAAGTCATTTTTGGAAATATCTTGCAATGTAATGTACAGTCACTGAAATTTTTATTTAAAGTATGTAATAACAGTAAATTTATACTATAATGTTCATGAAGAAGCAGTGATCCCTATTATACAATTATTATATTAAATAAAATACATATATGTATACACATAGCTTTAACTCATGAAAAAACTACATTAAATGTTATAGCACTTATGTCTTGATCACTGACTTGAAAGTGCTTATTTTTTTTCCTGCTTATTTGATTTTGGTGAAATTTCCATCCTTTCCATTAAGTATATAAATTTGTAAAGTTGGAAAAGAAAGTATCATAAATATAAAAAATAAATGAAACACCAATTGTTGCTATTTTTTTTTTTACTCTTATGAATGTATATTTGGAAATAACATTTGCCCCAAATGTGTTTATTATTGAATGGGTTAAGGATGGGAGTCACTTTAAGAATTCTACACTTTTGAACACTAAATTTAACCTGGAAAACTGAAGAACAGGGATGGCGTGTATTTACTAGACTGTGAGAAGTATTTGAAGACTTTCTTCATCAACCTTATAATGTCACAGTGTTTCGAATAGAATGCAATTATTTTTGTAGTAGAAGGGGGGGTGATAAATTTTCTATTCATTCCAGTGAGGTATTTTTTTTTTTTTTTTAATTTATTTGACAGAGAGAGAGAGAGACAACCAGAGAGGGAACACAAGCAGGGGGAGTGGGAGAGGGAGAAGCAGGCTTCCCGCAGAGCAGGGAGCCTGATGTGGGCTTGATCCCAGGACCCTGGGATCATGACCTGAGCTAAAGGCAGACACTTAACGACTGAGCCACCCAGGCGCCCCTCCAGTGAGATATTTTTGTAAATACTGATTTTCCTTCTTTCTGTTACCTCATATGACTAAAAACATATCTCTAGATATTCAAGCAAAGGAGTTGAAAAAATAATGTGAATGGTTTTCAATCATAATCATTTATGATGCTTTGGTCATATTATTTTAGTAGAATTAGATAGGAGTCAGTTCAGGGTAATAAGGTATGGTTTCTGTGAAGAAATTAGAAAGGTAAGCTATTAATAGCCAAATGTTTAAACATTTAAGAAATTTACAAAGCAAGTCTTCTGAAGATAAAACTATTTGTGCAAATTACAAATTCTCTGATAAAGTCTATGAAGTAGCTATGAGTCTTAGCCCATAAACACAGGTATTTGATAAATAACACACATATTTTTTTTAATTTAATTTAATCTGTGGAACTCAAAGTAGAGTTCACTGTGATCTTGAGTTCATGGAAAATTCAGCCTCACTCATTCCACATGGTATTGAGTGAGGGTTCTGGAGTATTCGCACCAAAGTGTCAGATGTCCAGCCATTGGTCATTGGTCTCTGTCGGTTATTGATTAACACACCAGCCATCACAGTCTGTTCAACTCAAGGATTCTGCTGCTTCCATGCAGCACTTGAACATGGGGACATTATCATAGTAGGGACTGCAGTCTATCCTCTAAAATTCATTCCCTCTTCTTTCCTAATGATGCAATTATAGCTGGGCACATTGCGGTATTTCCAGACATTCCCTGAACATACACATGACTATGTGACTAGGTTCTTTTCATTGGAATGTGAAAGGAAGTAGTATTATAGTCATGTACCTATGGACTGCCCATGATTTCTCATTACCTAAAATGTAATTGTTTTTTCAATAGGAAACTTAGCCAACTAAAATGCTTTACATTTATTGGTATAATAATTTTAAAACTACTGAAAATTAAACTTTAGCTATAGTTATAAAGTTTGACTCCCAGGTCTTTTGTTAAAAAAAAATACAATGTACAACAGTAAAGCATATTTTTAGAAGAAGAAAAACCTCACTTAAGTGACACCATAACTCTACATGCATTTTACATAGCTGGGACTATGCCATGATTACTGACTTGTGTTCTGCTTTTTTATTGCATGCTTTCCCTTATATGTTCTATTTGCTACATAGTCTTTATAATTACCTATTTGGCTAGAAAATTTAATAAATCCATAACCAGTAGTTATATTTAATTATTGCCATTTGAATGTAAATGATACCAACGTGAGCATATACATGCTTATGGTCTTGATCTTGGATAATTTACCTAGAAGTATGTGGCATTTACTGAACAGACAGGAAGACTATCAACAGAAAGCAAATTCATGTTTTTCACATTACTGTGAAACATTTGCCTTTCTACCTCATGGGTATTTGTGGTAAAAATCTGTAGTTGATCTGGCTTATACTTAAATAATGTGAAATTTTCTCATGTATGATCTAATGAATCTCCTGATAAGCCTATTATCAATGTTTCAATCTGTCTTTCAACTCATGGGTTCACTTTTATCTAATCAACCATGAGCAGACTGAAGCTTGACACTTATACTCTTAGAGAAACCAACATTGGTAATTAGTCTGTGTTTAATCAACAATCAAAGGTAATCTCCATTCCTTTAAATTCCTATAAAGGGAAAGTATGCTGCCAGTGGGCTACAGCCTCTAAGAAAATTCTTTTGGAGTCACCACTGAGAGGTGGCCCAGGAATATATCTGATAAAGGATATCTTTCTAGGGTTTGAACTTGAGCTGAGACTGTTAACATTCATTGCAAATACAGAGAGTAGGCACTTCCTATGTTTAAAAGGAGTCAGTCTATCTTACGGACTGGAAATTGTTCTATTCTACCAAATGTACTAACATTTTCTGTTTTCCCTCCATCATTTGTTGGGGTCAGTTAAATTGATCAGTTAACCATGATAAGTTAAATCCATACTTCACCAAATGAACTCACAAATAAATAGTAGATTTGGAGATAGGCTTAATAATAAGATAAAACTCTGGAATGTTTTCTTTTTGTTGAAAGAATTAGTATGTTTCTGTTATACTTTGGACAGTTTCATTCTAGTTGAGAAGTCTTTTTAAAGATATTTGTGGGATGTATGTTCATGTTTGAACATTTAATTATGTCTGCAGTTCTTTTTATTTAATTATGTCTGTAGTTTCCTTATAGTTTAATTTTGTCTGACCACAAAACCCTTACCTATTCTGGCTTTGTGCATGGACATGTTAATGAGGATTGGCTCTGACGTGTGGCATTTACCGGCATCCATGGTGTATATGCTCCAACTGTGGTTGGTTTCAAGTCACCAGGGTTTTAATAACCAGCTTGCAAAATTCCTGACAACTTGCCAGTTAGCTCTTGTGAATCAGCGCTCATCCAGGGCCCCTAGGACTTCCTCTTTTTATATCCTCTGAGGGTGTCCATTTCAATTTATTTATTTTTATTTATTTTTATTTTTTATGTTATGTTAATCACCATACATTACATCATTAGTTTTTGATGTAGTGTTCCATGATTCTTGTTTGCGTGTAACACCCAGTGCTCCATGCAGAACGTGCCCTCTTTAATACCCACCACCAGGCTAACCCATCCTCCCACCCCCCTCCCCTCTAGAACCCTCAGTTTGTTTCTCAGAGTCCATCGTCTCTCGTGGTTCGTCCACCCCTCCGATTTCCCCCCCTTCATTCTTCCCCTTCTGTTATCTTCTTCTTCTTCTTTTTGAGAGTGTCCATTTCACACACACACACACACACACACACAGATCATTTCATGGGTTGATTGTATTTCAAGGAGAAAATGACAAACTCTTTCACATTACCCAATATTAAATTTCCTGTTACATATGCAGATAAACACACAACAGAAAGAGACCCCTATTCTGTTTAGAAGAGCCATACTAGAGAAAACATTAGCAGGCAATGGTCATTTGGTTATAAGCTTTGAAAAATAAAAATGACTCCTACTTAAAACTTAAATTACATTTTCCCAAACAGCCAGATGGATTGAAGAGAATCTATCTCTTATGTATGAAATATAGCAGATTGATACTAATACTAACCACTCATAATAGGTCCTTTAAAAATACCCTACAACAAAAGCAAATGTTGACGTTTTACCCATAATGCAAAACATCATAATTTTTAGTAGCATTTCTTATAGGAGAAAATAGATGCCTGGCTTTTGATATAAGAAGTCTAGAAATAAAGGGTCTCTAAAATAAGGGAACAAAATTAAAATGCAGAGTCAACAGTTAAGCTATTCACAGTTGAGACAGAGATCATTTTTAAGTGAATATCCAAGGAATTTTTTTTTCCTTTTATTTTTATTTTTTTGTAGATTTTATTTATTTATCTGACAGAGAGAGACACAGTGAGAGAGGGAACACAAGTAAGGGGAGTGGGAGAGGGAGAAGCAGGCTTCCCGCTGAGCAGGGAGCCAGACGTGAGGTTCGATTCCAGGACCCTGGGATCATGACCTGAGCCAAAGGCAGACGCTTAACGACTGAGCCACCCAGGTGCCCCTTTTTTTCCTTTTAAAGTTAGAAGATTAAAAATAAAAACATATCAATTTTACTGTGAAGAAAAAAACTATTGAAAAAACAATCATTGATTTGACAATCCAAACTATTGAGAAAAATTAGAAAAATATATAGGTTTAAATGGTTTATAGGGGCACCTGGTGGCTCAGGCGGTGAAGCATCTGCCTTCAGCTAAGGTCATGATCTCAGGGTCCTGGGATGGAGCCCCGCATTAAGCTCCCTGCTTGGTGGGAAGGCTGCTTCTTCCTTTCTCTCTGCCACTCCCCCTGCTTGTGCTCTCTGACTCATTCTTTCCTTCTCTCTCTCAAATAAATAAATAAAATCTTAAGAACAAATGATTTATAGTGATAAAATTTACTCTATAATGAACATCATAAAATTTCATACTCTATTAAATTATATTAAAAAACAAAATACAACTAAAATTTAAAGAATATAAAAGCAATTGAATAATAGACTTCATCAATAAATTGAATATGTGAAAATGGATATAAACCATTTTACAGTATTTACATACTAAAAATGTAAATGGTCTTTAATATTGATAAATCTGGAGATATAAGTAACTACATAAATAGTTCTAAGGAAAATGTAGTTCTACTCCAAAGATGGTGAAAATACATTTAATAAGTACTTAAAGTCATTCAGAATGTCCTAGTCCATGAAATAACGTATGAAAACCATGTGTAATATAGATCCTAGCGAGACAAAAGCTCCTTATAAATAAGTACAGTATCTATCATTGTAGTTTCTATGTAAATGCTTTTAGTAAGTATTCATTAGGCATGTAGCAAATTAATTTTGAGTAAATCATGTGGAATCTGTGTTTCTTGCCTGTTGTAAGTCATTAAGGACAGCAAAAAAAGGTTGTAAATTGAGGATTGTGAATTTTACCGGACAAGTTATTGCAGAATATTTGAGGAAAATGATTATTTTTGGTATTTGGTTTATATTCCATATAGGATTTACTCCTTAAGGGATTTGCATGTATCTACTGCTATGAGTAATGGAAGAAATTTGATAATGAGAAAGGTAATAATCATTTGTTTCTTTTAGCAGTCAAGTTTATTTTCCTTGTTCTTGCTTCCCACTTTATCAGTTGGAAAAGCAACTTTTCTCCTAGGCAAAATTTTTCCCGATAAACAAGCAAATATTATGGATACTGAGGATATGGTTCTGTTACCCAGAATTAATATTACCAGGGAATATAAGTAGGAAGTATTCTAATTTTTACCTAATGTATATAATGAACAGAATACCCCAATATGTCCTTCAAAAGTTGGTGCCTATTGTCATTGACGCATATTGTATCAGATGATTAATATATTGTAGTAATAATTCGCCAAAGGATGAGACCTACTGTACAATGAAAATTCTTCATTGTTTTCCATGACATACTTATTCAGATTTTTTTTTTAGTATTTGTCTGCTTATGATAAGCCCAGTTTCTCCAGTTTGTATCGTGTTTCCTCACATTCCTACAGTTGTCCAAAACATTTTCCACTTGTGTTATGTTCTACAGTCATAGATTTGGAATAGGAGGAAACCATACATAGATTTACTTCACAATTAATGAATGGCCCTTTATGGCAAGTCTTCTACGCACAGGAAGGCAGCATAACATAGTTGTTGAATATTCTTGAGGTTGAATCCTTATTCTACGGTTTATAGCATATGGCCTTCAGCAAATTACTTGAACTATATGTATCTCTTCTTTTCCTCTGGAAATGAGGATTACAATACTATCTTCCTCAGGTTTCGGTGAGCTTTAAGTGAGTTACTCAAGCTATTCTTAGTACGTAATTAATCCAATTTTGTGTTAAATAATATACAGACATCATGTGAGTGTAATCCATAAATAAAAACTGTATAATGGTTTTCCTTCTGGTTCTTCCTCTCTGTAAAATCCTTTGTTGTGAATGACCGGGCAGTGCCTCTGCTCTTTTCTAAGTACTTTCTTTTCTTTTATCATTTTGTTCTGCTTCTGAGAGTAATGTTGATTATTCGAATCATATCTACGATATTGCAAGAACACATATTACCAAGAACTCCATTTCTCTGTAAATAATGAAGGTCGATTTGTAAAGTAAGGGCATCCTTATCTCAACTACAAAGAGTTCAACAACCACTATTTCCTATTTAGGAACATGTCCAGCAGAAACATTTCAGATGTGACTTTTGCATACCTTATTTCTTTTTTGTGACCCACCCCCATCTTTTCTGGAAGGTAGGATCTTAAATGGGCTCTGGATTTCACATTACTGAGTACTGTACAAAATATGTCTTTTGTTAAGTACCCCTTAATTTATAGAATATTACCTTTTCTCACTACAAAATCCCCACTGGAGGGGACTAAAATCTCAGAGGCTGTGGCAGGGCTTGATCTCAGCATGAGCTTGCACTTACAAAGAGATGGTTGCAGTGTTGGGCACCATGGATTCTGAGGACTCTCTTTGACTTCCCAGCCTCCCTGCATCCCATTTGTGTTGCTCTGGGCAAGTTACTTATCTCTTAAGCTTTCTTATCAGGCATCGCGATTCAGAAAACACCCACCTCATATTGTTATTATTTGGACTAAATTGGATATAATACTTAGCATAGTGATATATATAACAAAAACAAAATAATTTATGTTATTATTTTGGAATCAAAATACATATGGTTTACATGTTTATATTTAGTGTTGGCACATCCTATTTCTAGACTATGCATATAGACTAATTTAGTGGTTCATTTTATTGAGCACATAATAAAACTTTATACAATACTAGTTGACTTAATTTTTCTAAGAGACAAAATGGTAATGGATAGTTTACTTATCTCTTAGATCAACTAACTAATGGCTGTGTGAGGGAAATAGTAATGAGATGTGTATTATCTTGTGAGCGACTACTACTAGCAAATTTACCTCCAACATCCACTTAGGATATATGGGCTGTCAGTTACAATATTCATTGTATTTGTACAATATTCATTGTATTTCCCTGTATAAATTAAACAGATATTGAAAGTTTGCTGATATTCTACAATTTATATATATATATATATATATATATATATATATATATATATAAAAGTACTAGACAGAAAAGGTGAGAGATTAAAAACAAGTATGTTTTAAAACTGTATTCGTTGAGTATAACAAGTATATAGCCAAAGAGGTCAACTGACACCGATGACTGGAATTCAGAAAGATTGATTTTAGTTAAAATACTCCCAAGTATAAGAGATGTTGGAAAACAGCTCACTTTCTCCATGTGATGGAGGTTTCTTGTCACTATTAATATTCAGTCAGGATGGAGATTTCTATTAGGTTACCACTGGTATGAGTAGAACCTGGTTGGATTCTAAAATCAAATCCTAGATTTCAAAGAAAAAAATCAGAGTCACATGACTCTCGCACTAGGAAAATGACCAGCGCTAAGACTCTCACAGATCCTAAAACACCGCTGTGATTATAGCCGGTATATGTCAGCCACCATTAAGACATAGTACTGTTAACTGGAATATAAAACATACTTATCCCCCTCTTGTCCATACTACCTAATTTTGTCACTGTTTTCTGGCATCTTGACAAACTTTTTGATTTGATTATTAGGCAAAATGTAAAATGAAAGAGAATAATCCATGACTGTAACTTGCCGTACATTATACTTACCAGGGTTGTCAGAGAAAATACAAGGTGCCCAGTTTAATTTAAATTTTAGACAAACGAGGGCGCCTGGGTGGCTCAGTCAGTTAAGCGACTGCCTTCGGCTCAGGTCATGATCCCAGGTCCTGGGATCGAGCCCCACATCGGGCTCCCTGCTCTGCGGGAAGCCTGCTTCTCCCTCTCCCACTCGCCCTGCTTGTGTTCCCTCTCTCGCTGTGTCTCTCTCTGTCAAATAAATAAATAAAATCTTAAAAAAAATTAGACAGATGAGATCTTTTTTAGTATAAATATGTCTCGGGTGTTAATTGAGATTTATATGTGCTAAATCTGCCTGTCCTAACTATAACATACACCATACACAATTCCTTTGATTTTGAAGATGGTTGACTGCATCACATTTACCTTTGCATAATACGTAAAATAAACTTTGTTTGGCAAGATTGTGTTTGGTACCACAGTTTATCCTCAATCTAACTGTAGGATCACATTTACTAATGGCATCTCTTATCCAAAAATGCTTTGTTATTACTTTTAAATGTGTATTTATCTGTAATATGTGTATATTATCAGTGGGTAACATCTGCATTGGAGAAGAGAAGGCATTCCCAGTACCTAGCTTGTGTGTGTGTGTGCTGTTGTTGTTGTTTTAATATGTGACTCTTGACTTTATGTATTTATTTTATGTATTTATTTATTCATTTTGTTATAGAAACATATTTTCAAAACGTAGACTATGGGTATGTGGAAATACACAGCCCAGTAAGCATGTTTTATAAAATATATCTTTGTTGAGATTTTTTATTGGTGCATTCTGTGTTTTACCATTGATTTCTCCTCAAGTCACTTAAGCCCACATTGAACCATTTTCTTTTTTTTTTTTTTTTAAGATTTTATTTATTTATTTGACAGAGAGAGAGAATGAGCACAAGCAGGGGAAGTGGCAGGCAGAGGCAGAGAGAGAAGCAGGCTCCCCACAGAGAAGGGGGAGCCCGATGTGGGGCTCGATCCCAGGACCCTGGGATCACGACCCGAGCTGAAGGCAGTGGCTTAACCGACTGAGCCACCCAGGCGCCCTGAACCATTTTCTTCTGTGCTGAAGTAGGCAGGTAATTCCCAAATGATAATATAACTTTCTTCACATTTCTAGTCTTACAAATACCAGTACTGCTAATATGCCTGTCTAAATATGACAGAAATTTTTCATATACAGACCAGTTTAGATTTAGATTTGTTTAAGAGATCTCTGATATTAGCACATTATAATTCTCTCAAGAATAGCACGTTTTCTTCCAGTTTCTATGAAAGTTAATTCTCACAAGCTCTTCTTTTTTCTTTTTTACTTTATGCAGTATTATATTTTTAATGTTTTTGTGAACATTGGAATGTGTTTAATACCAATTCTCACAAGCTCTTCAAAAAAAAAAAAAAAAAGTGGTATAGGGTTCCTATAGACCCCCAGGGTAACAGTTTACCATCCCTGGTTATGAAGCTGTGTTATTTTTGATGGTTTATTAAAGGCATCGTGATCATATGTGAGGGGTGCATTTATATGGAGGGAAGGCTATTTTGACTTGTTTGCACCATTTCCTTTGGAGTTAGTATTAATGCAAAGAAATTTAAGACAAAATTATTCTATACTTGTGGCATACATTCAAATTCCAATATCTGTGCTTCTCCAGAGATAATATACAATGAAAAATTGTGTTTATCTATATACTCTGATGAGTCATTTTAAGACATCATGCTCTGAAAGATGGAGAGAGGCAGAATGACATAAAATTATTTTCATACATTGCTATCCAAGCTGCAGTCTTGGGCGGCTGCTGTCCCGCAGGTACTGACACCGCCCCCTAGCGGGCGAGCTGAATTGCCATAATGCGTTTCTCTCGCTCTGCTGTGTTCTTCTTAGATAAAGTAAGGGCTTGAGTCACAATTACACGAATCATCACCAAATCAGAGAACTAGGTGAGAGAGCGAAACAAGAATTTTAAGAATTAAATTTTGTTTGTGTTGTTAGTATCCCACGGAAACATGTAGTAAAAGTAATTGGCCAAAATCCTGAGTGAGTGAGTCGGTTCATCGGCATAGCAAATACAACGAATAGTGTGACTACTCCTCCTATTTAAGTTATGGTTACTTTTCAGAGAAGTAGGGAAATAGAAAGTTCAGCACTTGAAGCTGTCATTTGAAATGAAGTTATATTTGTTTTAGTAATTACACCCTTTGTAGTTGAACTCTCTCAGATATGCACCGCTGAGTGCGTAATCTGTTTAAGTCATTACCCATAAGGATTAATTCACTTTAGACAGCTACCATAGCATTAGCATTTTTAAAAAATACATTGCAAGACTCTCAGTGTGGGAGCACTATAGGAAATGATGTCAAATGTTATTAACAAACAATGTAGGATGAAGAACTAGGTGTAGTTTACTTCTTTGTTGTGGTGGTTGGTTGGTTGGTTTTCCCTTTCTCTTTTTACTTTAATGGGACTCCAGATTGTTTCTTTGGAATTTTGCATAACAAATGAGGTTTTTCAATATTCAGTGCGATTAAGGGTAGTCACGTAAATAAAGCATAGAATCATTAGCTGCTCTTTCCACCTGAACTATAATTGAGAGTCATTGTTTTTTTGTTTTTATTGAATTTTTAAAATTTTATTATGTTACGTTAATCACCATACATTACATCATTAGTTTTTTTTCTCTTTAATATTTTTTTATTCTTATGTTAATCCCCATACATTACATCATTAATTTTAGATGAAGTGTTCCATGATTCATTGTTTGTGCATAACACCCAGTGCTCCATGCAGAACGTGCCCTCTTTAATACCCATCACCAGGCTAACCCATCCTCCCACCCCCCTCCCCTCTAGAACCCTCAGTTTGTTTTTCAGAGTCCATAGTCTCTCATGGTTCATCTCCCCCTCCGATTCCCCCCCTGCATTTTTCCCCTCCTGCTATCTTCTTTTTTTTAAAACATATGATGTATTATTTGTTTCAGGGGTACAGGTCTGTGATTCAACAGTCTTACACAATTCACAGTGCTTACCATAGCACATACCCTCCCCAATGTCCATCACCCAGCCACCCCATCCCTCCCACCCCCA